>NC_050578.1:55708418-56435125 GCF_011100635.1 Trichosurus vulpecula
AGAGAAGAGTCAGCTTTGATTCAGAGACTTCCATCTTTGCTGTGCAGGGACATTGAGATATTTTATAGAGCAGGAGCTCATATCAGATGACCTTGCTACTTTAGAAAAGAAGGAGTCTACTAAAATGAATGAAAATGAGGGGTATAGGGACTTTGAGGAATAGTTGCTTTGGGGAATGCTATAGAAGTCAATCTGGGAAGAAGAAAACAACAGTCCTATATTATGGAGGGCCCAATTTGGATCAGTTAATGTAAATTTGTGCTGGATTTAGATACCATTATTATGTCACTACATCAAGCAATTTTCATTTAGCCCAGGGGTAGGAACATAGAAATCACATGAAGAAGCAACCCCAAGGTTAAAAATGGACAAAGTGTTAACAGTTGTTAGGAAAAGAATTAAGGGATTCCAGGGTAAAGTACATTCTGTATAGTTGAATTGGCTAACTTTTGGGGAAAGGATAGAGGTGAAGGGCTGGGAAGTGATGGCAATGTAGTGAAGGGTGTACTGATTGAAGGCCATGGTGAGGATGCAGAATGGTGGGGAAGCAGAGGACAGGTTTAAGAATAAAGTGTTATAGTTGAGGAGAGGTATGTCAGAATCATATCATAGAGATAGGGCACTTATCAGTGATGTTGAGATATAGATTATCTTTGTGTGTGGCTGATTTGGAATGAAAGTGTAGGAGTTGAAGAGGTTGAGTAACTGAAGAGAATGAATAAGGCAAATTCTCCAATCATGAGAACAGGTGTTGGAGAGGAGATGAGCACTTTGAGTCACATACTGAGATCAGTGGTGGGATTTAGCTGGTTCACACTGGTTGGGCAGAACCAGTACCTAATTTTAGGTTGAGCTCAGTGAACCAGTTGTTAGTGGGGGTGGGACCTGCACCCACCATGTCAGCAGTGGTGGTGGCGCCTCAGCTTGGTTATGTGGAGAACCAGTTGTTAATTTATTTGAATCCCACCACTGACTGAGATCCTTGTGATAGGAAAGCAGGCTGGTAAATAACTATTTTCAGATTCTGGATCCAGTATATGGGGCAGACTTCCAAGAGGAGAGGATATTGTCCACTTGAACTGTCCGCTACTACTTACTAAGGAAGTCCATTCCACTTTGGGATATGAACTGAGGAGCAAGGAGTCTTTTTCATTCTCTTTCTGGTCCTATGTCTTGGCAGACATGAAAGAAGATGAGTTTAATACTGGAGTATATGGATAGGGAGAGAGGGTTTTTTATAAAAACGGAAAGTACAGGAGAGTGGACAGAGTGAAAGAGGAAGTGGTCCAAGATGAAAGAATGCTTGTTGAGGCTGAATCGGCATTCCAGAAGGCACTATAGAAAGTGAAGGGAGAGCCAGATGAGGGCTCGAGATGATAGGGTTGAGAGGGGTAAATGGTAGCAAGTGAAAGTACTTTTTGGAAAATTAATTAATCAATGCCTTGGAAAATACCAATAATTTCATAATTAAAATAACATAAAAAGAAAATGCTAATTTTCCTATTTAATGTTTCTGAGATCTGTAACATACTATTATGGAGTTACAGTTAGATATGAAAGCTATAAAAAGTAGTTCTGATTTTTAATATAACAATTTTCTATGCCACGTACAGTTTCAAGTTTCATACCTGGAAAACTCCTTATTCTTAATACACTGGGATGTGACCTGTGCCAACACACAACCTTTATGGACCTATGATTTCACTAAGTTAGGTAATTCCTTGTGTAGTCTAGGTGTCAGAAGTGTACCTGGTCTCCCTGACTCCAAGGTCTGCTTTTTATCTACTACATTAAAGTGACTTTGGTACAGTAACTACACCATTGTGTCTCTTAACTGTGAGACAGTAAATGAAGATCAAATAACCCAAGATGTCAACCTGTCAATAAGTTATATGCAAGTTATGATCAGCAAGAGGACTTGATAAACAAAAAACAAGCAAACAAACAAAAACACTGTGTTCACTTTGAGGAGACACAAATTAAGGGACATTTAATGAAGAGATGACAGAAAATAGGAATAGAATTTATCAAGGTTTTTGAAACTAGGACAAAGAGTACAAATCAAAAGGAACCAAGTTATTTATCAAAGAAGACATACTAAAATTGAACAGAATTTTATATTTAAAATTACCTTATTGATTGCCTACTATGTACAAGGCACTGTGTGTGATACACAGTACTTATATCCACAGCTCTTGCCTGCAGAGTTTTTAACCTAGTTTGAGGACCCAGATAAAACACTAGAAAAGTTAAATAAAATGTGATATTTGCATAAGACAAATTGTCTCCTATTATTGTCCAAAACAATAATAAAAGAAAGAGGTCACAAGGTAGGACATGATTAATTGTGAAATGAATGGTACAGACAGTACCAGAAAGGGATAGATCTGGGCTGGGTTGGGAACCCTTCACATAGGATCATAGGAGCATATATCTAGAGCTAGAAGGGATTTCAGAGGTCATCTAATTAAATCTCATGAGGTAGTAAGTGGCAGAGCCATTATTTGAATTCAAATCAACTCCAAGTGCATCAGGAAAGTTCTTTACAGAGGAAGTAAGTTTTGAGCTGCACCTTGAGATCAATTTTAAATGAAATTAGCACAGAATCTACTTAATGCTAGGTATTACATAGGCCTTATGAATTATAAGAAACAAACTTTAAACGAGGAGATTTTTATTTTTTAGTAATAGCATACTTAAGTTAAAACCTACACATAAACAAAAAGACTTACAAAGATCATTCCTTGAAATTTCTTCTTTTTCACAATTGCACCCTTATCACTAAAAGCATTGGAAGATTTGGGGACATATTTAAGTTAACTGTAGCAGTTTTTTTTCTAAAGTAAGGGTGTCATACCCAAGTGGGCTGTCCTCAAGGTTGACAGATCAGTATGTGGGAAGATAGGTCACAGCTTATCTTTCCTGCAAAAGCCAACAGAATTTGTCTCTGGCACAACCCAAACTCTTATTCACCCATTCTTGCTCCAAAATTTCCCATTCCTCTCACTCCATCTGCTATCCTCCTGTGCCTGTGAGAACTCCTAGACTCTTTTTCTGTCTAGGCACTGGCTGCTCAAGGGAATAACAACAACCTGGGCTCCTATACCAGCAACTACATAAATACAATTCTCTTTTCACTGCAGGGTACCCACATACTGCTCTCCAGTAGCAGATTGCCCCTCAGTTGGCTTAGCACCATCAGACAGTGGCTAGTGAGTAAGAATCACCCTCAGTCCCCAATACTGTTTTTCATTTTTGATGAGTTAGATTGAATTGCACAGGATGAGAAGCATGTATAGATCACGATCTCATGAATCTCTACCCTAAAACCCACACTGAATTTCCTTATTTCTATCAAGGGCACTATGATATTTTAACGACTCATAATAAAAATCTAGGTGTCATCCTTAACTTTTCTTCTCCCTCAGATACACACACACAGAGTTTCAAAACACATGTCAATAATCCTTTTAGATGGGATCAATATCTAAATCAACCAAGACAGAATTCTTGATAGCACCCCAAGGGGAAATTTGCCAAAGTCTCTAGGGAAGAAAGCTGGAAACTAGAGACAAGGCAAGAAACCAGTAATATGAATATGTATATATATATATATATATAATATATAACATCTGTATATATGTGTGTATAAATATATATATGTGTCTATAAATGGATGCCAGAAAATTAAAAATAGAGTTGATAAATTCTATTTGATGTGTTCGTATGTGTGTGTGTGTGTGTAAGTGTGTATGATGATGCTGGCTGCTTAACATGATATACATATATATCACATGGATAGATGCAACCATATATATATTTATATATAAATATCTCTTAGCTATAGATATTTATAGATCCATCACTATACAAAGGTGTATTGATAACCAGAGCTAGCTATCTAGCTATCTAAATAGATATCTGTAGGTTTATATTTCTCTGGCTCTATCTAGGTGATATATACACACGTATGTGTGTATATACAATAATACATATATATATATATATATGTATGTATGTATGTATGTATCTTCCAAAGTCTGCTTCTCTCCTCATGCATGGCTTTAAAGCAGTCCAATAATTCTTAAATTATCCTTCCTCAATTCTTTTTATAAGCCAGTTGCTTTTTCAATCAGATATTTCACATCTATTTTTTCATTCTATTGACTTTTATTTTTTCTTAATTTCTCATGGAGTCATTGGCTTCCACTTGCTTAATTCTAATTTCTAAGGAATTATTTTCTTTTGTGAATTTTTGCACCTTTTTCTATTTGGTCAATTCTAATTTTTTAGGAGTTACTTTCATCAGTAAAGTTTAGTACTTATTTTCTATTTTAACAGTTTTTAAATAGTTCTGCTTTTAAAGTAGTTCTCTTCTTTAGTATTTTTGTGCCTCTTTTAATAAGTTGTTAGTTCTCTTTTCACAGTTTTCTTGCTTCACTCTCATTAGTTTTCTTAATTTTTCTACCACTCATCTTTTTCTTTAGCTTTTCCAGGAATTATTTTTGGGATTGTGTCCAATTTGCATTTTGGGGGGCTTTGCTTGTAGCCGTTTTGACATAATTTTCTTCTGAATTTGTATCTCAACCTTCCTTGTCACCATAGGAACTTTTTCTAGTCATGTCCTTTTTTTTTGTTGTTTGCACCTTTTTCCAGTCTATTTTTTCTTACAGCGATAAACAGTTTTATTCAGGCAATGAAATATGAAAAAAATTAGTATTTATTATAATAACTTCATTTGTGTAAGTATAACTCTTACAAATATTTACCTGACATATAAAAAGGGAAATTATTGTACATGTAAAATTTATATAGATGATCATTACATATACAATGCAATCCTGGTAGAAGTCAAGCAAGTTTCACTCCTCTCTGTGGGAGGGTAATCAATCACTCACTGTTTGGCAGTCACAGGGGCACAGCAGAAGCAGGTGTGCAATTAGGATGGTCACTTATTGGCGCATATGTTATTATATATGGAAATCTACTGGCAATGTATTCATGCTGACAGTAACAGTGAGGAACACACTGGCACCTTTGAGAATTAAAAGGGGCATCTGGATTCTACCACAAGGAAGAGAAAACTCCAGGTTTGATTGAGTTAAGATTTGGGGGTTGGCTTAGAGTTCCAGTTCTCATGATTACAAGACTATTTGAGTCATCAAGTAAATATAGAAAGTTACAATTATTAGCCTGGGCACTCCATGAAGGCAGGATCTATCTGAACTTTGGATCTTCCCTAGCACCAATGCAGACTTACTGCATGTTTGTCAAACTGATTCACAGATCTGACTCCCAGTCTATTTCTTGAAGTTAAATTTTTTGTTAAAGTTGGGCTCTGTTCCTGGGGGAGAGGGAGGCAGTATCCCAAATTTCAGACTTTCTTGTACTGTTATTTTCAGAGGTAATTCTGAGAATATATAAGTTTTTGTTGCTTTCAATATGGTATGATCTGGGGAGAAGTATAGTCACTGCTTCTTTGGTCTGGGCTCTGGTCTTTATCCAGGAAGGCCTCTGCTCCTCTGCAGCCACAAAAGATAGTTCTCTTCTTGGCCCTGGGACTTTCACCAGGACCTTTGCTCCCCTCAAGGTACAAGTTCCTTTTTGCCCTGGAGTTGTAACTACATATGGGCAATACAACAGGTTCCCAGTCCCAGCTCAGGGTTCCCTGTAATCTCTTAATGACTTGTTGCCCAGACTTCTTACCATCTCTGAGTTGAGAGCTCCTGAAACTACTGCTATTGCTATTGGAGCTGCTTCCAAGCCCCACAACTGTTTTGGCTGCCCTGTATGGAGGAAAAGAAAGTGGTGTAGTTAAGGTGCCTACATCTTATTGAGGGTTATTGTGTATATTTTCAATACTGTTATCACATACAGAACTTGGTTGGTTGTTGTCTTTCATTCCTGAAAAGGGCCCGAAATGATATCGCTATGTTAGAGTGAAGGTACAGCATGTACAAAGGATCTACCACAGGCAAAAAGAGTCCATACAAACCTTTGGAGTGGATATATCTCTTAAATTTGTGCATGGCTCATTTCTTTTGAGCTATTGCAGTTCTGCTTTGCTCGTAGAGCACATCACCTTCTTTGATTCAGGCATGCCATGCTGGGAGGCCCTTTGCCAGTGTCTCCCATGTCATGTAATCCATTTCAGTGTTCTTCAGAGAGACCTTGAAAGTGTCCTTGTATCACATTTTCTAACCACTGTGTGAGTGCCTGCCTTGCATGAGTTCTCTGTAAAATAGTCTTTTGGGCAAATGTATATTTGACATTTGGACAATGTGGCAAGCCCATCAGAATTGTGCTCTCTGCAGCAGAGTTTGAATGCTTGGTGGTATAGCTTGAGAAAGGACCTCAGTGTCTGGTGCCTTTCCTTGCCAGGTGATCTTCAGAATCTTCCTAAGACAATCAAATGGAAGTGATCCCATTTCCTATAATAGCACTGGTATTATGTCCAGATTTAACAGGCATACAATAATGAGGTCAGCACAATAGTTCTGTAGACCTCCATTTTGGTATTCAGTCTAATATCTCTTCTCTCCCACATTTTCCTTCAGAGCCTTCCAAACACTGAGCTAGCTCCAGTAATGTGTGTGTCAACCTCATTATCTACATGTATGTCCCTTGAAAGCATACTGCTAAAGTAAGTGAACTTATCCATGTTATTCAAAATTTCTCCATTGTCTATAACTGAAGTGTGGTGCTTGCTGGTTTAGAACCTGCGCATTCTTGGTATTAATTATTAGGTCAAAATTGGTACAAGCAACAGAGAATTGATGTATACTTTTTGCATCTCAGCTTCAACTGCTTCATTGAGTGCACAATCATTTATGAACAACAAATCATGTGCCAGGTACTCTTCCTCCATGCACAGAACTTAAAGGTTCCCCATAAAAAGAAAAGAAGAATAAAAGAAATTAATTGTGCTAATTTTTTATTTCCTAAATGTAGTCATCTTGTTTGTGATTTATTTTTGCTATGCTTTCTGATTAATGCATATAATGAGGAAGAATCAACAAAATACTGGGAAACTGAAAATAATAATTTAAAAATTAATTTGAATAGTAGTTTTGAGAAAAGTGTTGACAAAATTTTAAGTCAGGATCATTTTTTCACTTCTTATATCTGTGAGAATGGAGGAAAATAAAGTACTCAGCAATATTTATAAGCAACTTTGAAGGTACCTAATTAATACTGTATCTTAAAGGATAATACCTATTTTGTTGCACATACCTTTTATACAGTAATGATGAATTACTTTTTGGTCTTGTATGTTTCACCTATAAAAGATGTAGAACGCTCTGATGCAGCAGAGTTTATAGCTTTTTACACCTGATAGGTCAAAGGTAGATTAGAGCCACAAGCCATCATGCTGTAAAGGATGAGGGAACAAATGCTTAGTGAGATCATTCTATAAATGTTTGCTATAGACAGTTGCAAAAAATTTCCCTGAAATTGTCAAGAAAAAAGCAAGAAAATAAGTAGCCATTGAACACATTTAGGATGCATATGACATATTTAGGATACACTTTTCTTATGGTAGAATTCAGAATTCATTTTGTATTCCTAGTGAAGGCAACTTATTGGAAGATGAATTGATTTGAGGGATGCTTTTAGGCAGAGAGACCAGTTAGAAAGCTGTGATAATAGTACAGTTGAGAAATGATAAGAGACTGAACTGAGGTTGTGGTTGTGTGGAAAAAAGACGTATATACCAGAGATGAGACTTAGAGAGATCATAAGATTTATCCATGGTCACACAGGTATTTAATTTGAATCATCTGATTCCAAATCTGATGCCCTTTCCACTACATTATCGCCTTGTCAGTCTTACTTGGGTATGTAAATATCCACATCATCTTTGTCATTATCTATTTTTCTAGCATCTAACCATGCCATAGGGGTGACCCTGGGCTGCTGATGGTTATGCAAGGTTTATCCACACTGATAAAATGACAGATCTTTATTTTTCATAGTAATTTAAGGTTTGCAAAATACTCTTTTCACAAAAATCAAGCTGAAGTCAGAAAAAGGGACTTGTTCATACTTACACAGCAAATGTTGGAGTTGGGACAAAAATTACCATGTTGGAATCTCAGCATAATACAATGCTATAATCCAAGAAGTAAATCTTGAAGACCATCTGGTCCAATCCCCTTCAATTTTTGTGGACAAAGAAACTGAGATCTAGAAAGTTTCAATGATTTTTAAGGTTTTCTAAAATTTAGGTCTGACCATGACATCCTGCTACTCTTAGAACTCCATTGGAACTAATTACTTCTGAGATCAAATATAAAGTAGACTGGAAGTGGAAACTGGGATAAAATAACATTCTACCTCCCTTGCTCCTGCCAATGACCAGTAAGTCAAAAAGGAAAGTGAAACCAATGTTGGAAAGGGTGACCAGGTAAGATGTGTCATCAGAAATAAGCCAAATCTCAATGAGTGAAAGAAGTTGAACAGAGCAAGGAAAGATGAATTTTAATATGAAAGCTAAATTGTTATCTAGAGAGCAGGCATTCCAGAAAGCATAGCAGAAGTGGTGAATTATTTTAGAAGAGAGCATTGGAGAGCATTGCTATGTTTATAGGATAATTTGTCACTTGGACTTTCACCCTGATTTACAAGGTAAAACTCAAGGCAAAGAGAATTTCAAGGAGTTTATACTAGGTATGTCAAGACAGCAACACTTTGATTGGCTGATCATTGAAGATCAGTAATAGCATCAAGGAAGGGCCAACTTTTATATGTAACTTTAAGACAATTCAGATAGGACCACCTCAGCAGAAGAGGTTGGGCCTTTGCATCTCAATTCTTCCCTAAGGTAGAAATTTGCAGGTAAGGATGGGTGACAAAGAGCAGGTAATACAAAAAGATTTCGTATCTCCTTCCTCACCAAAGCCTCCCTCACCATTGATTGATAAGCAGGGCTGGGAAGGATTCGATGCTGAGTCAATATAACTTTTTTTTTTTTTTTTTACTTTTTGGCAGGGCAATTGGGGTTAAGTGACTTGCCCAAGGTCACACAGCTAGTACATGTGTCAAGAGTCTGAGGCTGGATTTGAACTCAGGTCCTCTTGACTCTAGGGCCAGTGTTCTACTCACTGTACCACCTAGCTGTCCTGTGAATATAACTTTCAGTGTTAGGATGAGGTAAGACAAGATTGGGAATAAGGGAACAGTCACTAGGAGATGGAGGATGGGATTTGAACAATTGGGGTTAACAGGTTGGGTTTCTGAATCACTGGAATGGGAGTATGATAATCATTGAGGAACTAATTCAGATAGGTTTACATTGTTTATAGTAGGTCAGCCTCAAGATGGAGTTATTATAGGGCATTAGAGAGCAATGTATTACTGAGAGGGCTGGAATGACTGCCTAGTAAAATTTGGAAGCTCTCCTCATCCTTAGATGTAGACAAGCCTTTATTAAGCATGAAGAATACAAAGAAATGCAAAAGTGTAGTCTTTGACCTCAAGAAGCTCACATTCTAATGAAGGAAATAACATGGATACTATATAGAAGTAAGGCATCTACATAAAAGATGGAAGGAAATTTGAGAGAATTCATTAGCATCCAGACAAAGAAAGACTTCCTCAGAAAGGGAGGGTTTCAGCTCAGTTATAAAAGAAGTTAGAAAACCCAAGAGGCAGAAGTGAGGAAGCAGATTATTCCACTATGGGGGACAGCACCATTGAAAGGAGATGGGAGATGGAGTATCATATCCAAGAAACTTCAAGGAGGCCTATGTAATACGATTTTAGAGTGCTTAGTCGGGAGTAGAGTGTAAGAAGATTGAAAAATAGAAGGGCTAATTATATCTACGAAGAGTTTTAAATACCAAGTAGTTAAGGAATAGCAAAGTATGTACCCAGAAAGTCCTGTGAACTTGATCTGATGAACTTTAGAGAGGACATGAACAAGATTTGTATAAGATAGCCAAGTATGAAAAAATTGGGACCTGTATCTTTGGGGGGTACATTCAAATGGTGTTTGTGTGTTTGTGTGTATGTATGTGTGTGTGTTTGTGTGTATATACAAACACACATTTGTGTATATGTGTCTATACACACATAGCTGATCTTCGATGATCAGCCCATCAAAGTGTTGCTATCTTGAAATACTTAGAATAAATTCCTCTTAATTCTCTTTGTCTTGAATTTTGCCTTGTTAATCAGGATGAAAGCCCAAATGACAAATTTTGTGTGTGTGTGTATGTATATATATATAGTATATACATATATACACATACACACACACATGCACCCACCCCATGCCCCAATACACACACACACACACACACACACACGCACACACACAGAGATAGCTTTATTATTTCAGAGCAGTCCATTTTCTCTTTATTTTCACTTAATAATTATATACACACATATATAAACTTTTTTAGAAGATATATTTTGATTTTGTTGTTCAGTAATTTTATAGTCATGTCCTAATCTTTGTGACCCAATTTGGGATTTTCTTGGCAAAGATACTGGACTAGTTTGCCATTTCCTTCTCCAGCTCATTTTACAGATGAAGAACTGAGGCAAACAGGATTAAGTGACCTATTCAGGGTCACACAGTAAATGTCTGAGGCCAGATTTGAACTCATGAAGATGGGTCTTCCTGATTCCAAACCCTCTCCCTATCAACTGTGCCACCTAACTGCCCCATTTATTCTGAGATATGTGTGTGTATGTGTATACGAATATATACACATATGCACATATATGTATGTATGAGGTGAATATATATTCAATATAGTCACATCCTACATAATACACACACACACACACACACACACGCACGCATGCACGCATGCACACATGGACATCCCTCAGGTCTAAAGATCTTTAAGAAAAAGAACCTTACAGGTATATCCCAAAAGTTCTTGCCCAACCAATAAAATATAAGCATTCAGAAGACAAACACCTTCTGGAATCAGCCTGAGAGGTTCAGAAGCTTTCTTTTAAATGCTAATTACATCTATTAATACCTATTAACTTGGAATTTTTATTTATTTAGACTTATAAACTTGAATTCCAACAGCCTTTCCAAGGGCAAATAATTAGGAACACAGCTTGAGGTTAGACAAGAAGAAAATTTGTAGCTCCACTGTTTGCCCCAATTTCATCTTATAATTATAGGAAAAAAAGCAGAAAGAATGCTATTCACTTTTATGCAGATGGACAGCTCATTGGGGAGTGATAAGCTGTGAAATTCTGTTTTGCAAATGTCTGAGCAGCAGTAAACATTTTTTTTCTTAATCCTTCCATTACCTGGCAAAAATTAGCCCCATAAGTATAAAAAAATTGGGGAAAAATGTGAAAATTTATTCTTTTGAATTGTTCCTTAAGTTAAACTTAAATGTACAACTAGATTTGGGTGGTAAGGCTACCTTATTGTTTCCTTCATAAAAATTCTATTTCTTGACTCCTCTGACCAACTGAGTACATAGTGATACTCTGATCATCTAGGCCAGGGGTGGGGAACCTGCAGTCTTGAGGCCACATGTGGCCCTTGAAGTCCTCAAGTGCGAGTGGCCTTTTGAATCCGAACAAATTTATTCTGTAAAGTTTGGATTCAGTCAAAGGGCTGCACGTGAAGACCTAGAGGGCCACGTGTGGCCTCGAGGCCATAAGTTCCCCACCCCTGGCTTAGACTGTCATATTAATGTTTAAATGTGGAAATGTTTAAATGTAGTGGAAATACTGTCATTGGTAGCTTTTTAACTTTATAACAAAACTATTTTCCATTTTTATTTAGTTTGCTGTCCACTTTCCATTTGTAACATTAAATGCCCACAAGGTTTATTTAGTAGGCTTTTTAAAAAAATTAGTTTCATCTTCCCCTGCTTCTTCTTGTTTTATGAAATAATATTGCTTGTAATCTTTCATCATCAATTCTAAGATTTTAATAATTATTTTATAATATAAACCAGTGTGTCTTTGACTACAATCTACTTGGCAAATAAACTCTGGACATTTTATACTCTTTTGGAGGTCCTTGTTTGACTTATACAAGCCAAGTTTTTATATAAGATTATTATAATCTATGTCCTTTCTCCTCTCTATATGCAATTTTTATCTTTAACAATATGTTTGGAGACATCTGGGGCAGAGCCAAGATGGTGGAGTAGAGAAAGCATTCAGCCAAGCTCTCCTAACATTACCCTCAAAATAACTTTAGAATAGCACCTCAAGTCAAATTTGGAGTCACAAACAAAAGGTCAGAGTGAGACATTATTCTAGGCCAAGACAACTTAGAATGTTGGAAAGAGAGAGGCATGGCATGAGGGTTAAGGCTGGCCTGGAGCACACATGAATGAGACAGCAGTAGTGGCACTAGGTGGTAGTGACACAAATAATGGCCACATTGTGATCTCTGAAGCCAAGTACTTTAAGGGGACCTAGCAACTGGTCAGAAAGAGATTATAAAGAACCTCTGTGCTAGCACTGGATGTGGGATCAGATGCTATTTAGCAAATCCATTGCCTATATCCATTTCTGGGTCATGATTCAAAGGTGGAGAAAAGCACTTTTGAAGGAGTAGAAGTTTTTTTTTTCTTTTTTTTGTTAATTAATTTATTTTTAGTTTTCAACATTCATTTCCACAAGATTTTGAGTTCCAAATTTTCTTCCCATTTCTCCCCTCCTCCCCTTCAAGATGGTGTGCATTATGATTACCCCTTCTCCCAATCTGCCCTCCCTTCTATCACCCCCCCATCCCTTTCCCTTGTATTTTCCTGTAGGGCAAGATAGATTTCTGTACCCCACTGCCTGTATATCTTATTCCCCAGTTGCATACAAAAACAATTTTTAACATTTGTTTTTAAAACTTTGAGTTCCACATTAAAAGAGAGTAGAAGTTTCAAGTATTGCATTTGGTCACAAGGGATCAGGGACCTTGAGGAACAGTATCACTTCTTTTCCCAAGGGAGGAGGGCAGCCTGAGGAACAGTATCATTTCAGATTCCAAGTGAAATAGAGCTCTGAGGAGCAGTATCAATTGTAATCTCAAGGGATCAGGGGCCCTTTTATGTAAAGCACCAGAATGTAGAACAGTAGAGCAGTGAACACATTTCTCCCCAGATCGTAACACCTTGGAAGTACCAACAATTTCACAATTCGAAAAACTAGCTCTCAAAAAAGTGATGAAAAGATCATGAAGCTTGAGACAATGCTTTTCCCTGCCCTCATGCTGGGAACAGAGTCCAACTTTAGCATAAAGTTCAAAATCAAGAAATAGCATGGAGAAATGAGAAAACAAACAATAACAACAAAAAGAACCTTCCCATAAAAAGCTAATATGATAAAAGAGAAGTTCAAGAACAAAGTCAGAACAAAAATATTGAATCAAAACAGTTACAAAGTCCCTTAAAGAAATAGGTGAATTGAACACAAATTCAACAAGAATTGCTGAAAGAGCTAAAAATTTATTTTTAAAATCAAATAAGAATGGTGGAGGAAAAATTAGGTAAAGAAATGAAAACAAAGAGAGAAAATTATGAAAAGATATATGAAAAGAGTTTGGTAAAAGAGGCAAAAAATCACTGAAGGAAATAACACCTTAAAAACAAAATTAGCCAAATGAAAAAGAAGCACAAAAATTCACTGATGAAATTAACTCCTAAAAAAGCAGAAATTGTAAAATGGAAAAGGAAGTACAAAAATTCGTTGCAAATAATAATTCCTTAAAAAGTAGAATTGAGCAAGTGGAAGCTTCATGAGACATCAAGAAACCGTAAAACAAAGCAAAAGAATGAAAAAAATGTGAAATTTCTTATCAGAAAAAACAAATGACTTGGAAAATAGATCAAAGAGATATTTTAAGAATTTTTGGACTGCCTGAAAGCCATGATGAAAGAGAGTCTAGATATCATATTTCAAGAAATTATCAAGGAAAACTACCCTGATATCCTAGAGCCAGAAGGTAAAATAGAAATTGAAAGTTGCAAAATGGAAATTCTCAGGACTAGTATAGCCAAATTCCAGAGCTCCCAGGTAGAAGAGAAACTACTTTAAAGCAATCAGAAAGAAGCTATTCTGATATTTTGGAACCCCAGTCAGGATCACACAAAATTTAACAGCTACTATGATAAAGGAGTAGAGGCCTTGGAATATGACATTCTGGAAGACAAAAGAGTACAACCAAAAATAAACTACCCAGAAATATAGTACAAGGAAAAAAGGATATTCAATTAAATAGAAGACTTTCAGGTATTCCTGATGAAAAGACAGGAGCTAAATAGAAAATGACTTTCAAAAACAAGACTCAAGAGATTCAGACAAAGGTAAACAGGAAAGAGAAATCATAAGTGGTTTAATAAGGTTAAATTGCTTACATTCTTAAATGGGTGATGATCCTGGTAATGCCTGAGAACATTTTCAATATTAGAAAAGTTAGAAGGAGTGTACATAGAGGGCACAGGTGTGAGTTAACTATCATGAGATGATTTCAAAAAAAATAAAATTGTGGGGTAAGAAAGAGAAATGTATTGGGAGATGGGGGAAGGGAGAGGTAAACTGGGGATTATCTCACATAAAAGAAGTGCAAAAGAGCTTTCACAGTGGAAGAGAAGCTCAGGGAGGAGGAGGGAGTGGTTGAAGCTTATTCTCATCAAAATTGGCTCAAAGGGGGCATAACACACTTGACTGGCTATAGAAATCTATCTTATGCTGCAGAAAAGCAGGAGAGGAAGGGAATAAAAGAAGGGGGCTGATAGAAGGGAGGTTGGATTGGGTGAGGCAGTAGTCTGAAGTAAAACACTTTTGAAGATAGGGTGAAAGGAGCTAGAGTATAAGATAGAAGGGTAAGGGGAAGGCTGGAGAGAAACACAGAGTAATTCTAATTGTGAAAAAAACTTACGGAATGTTTCCTTGATAAAAGCCTCATTCCTCAAATATATAGAGAACTAAGTCAAATTTTAAAAAATAAGAGCTATTCCTCAATTGATAAATGGCCAAAGTATAGGCATAGATAGTTTTCAGATGAAATAACCAAAGCTACCTATCAGCATTACAAAATGCTCTAAATAACTATTGAATAGAGAAATGAAAATTAAAACAACTCTGAGGTACCACCTCACGCCTATCAGATTGGCTAATATGCTAGAAAAGGAAAATGACAAATACTGAAGGGGATATAGGAAATTTGAGATACTAATGCATTGTTGGAGTTGTAAACTGATTCAACCATTCTAGAGAGCAGATTGGGGGAAGAAGAGGTAGGGGAGGGAGAAAATTTGAAATTCGAAATTTTCTAAAATGAATATTGAAAATTGTTTTTGCATGTAATTATGAAAACTAAAATATCAAATAAATGTATTTTTTAAAAAGGAAAACCATACAAAACCCAAACCTGAATGAATCAATGACTATCTAAGTGATGTAGATGAAATTATATTGTCTAGTTGTGTAAAGTAATCTGATGTTAGTTGAATTGGTATTTCACTAAATCTGAAGATTATGTAAACTTTAATAGTATTGTCAATAGGCATAGTAAGATGATAGATGATAGTTAACATCTACTAAGCACTTACTATTTAGCACCATGGATACAAGTGCAGGATATATGGGGTGCTCAGAGAGGACTAGCACCTCTGTTATGAGGGCTTGCTGAGCCCTTTTCTGGGCTGCTTATTTACCTTTGGTGTTCACATATGACCCACTCTTACCTGTATCTTCAAGGTGTATCATGCACAGTGGTCACACTCCAGTAAACCATCTCAGCAGTTACCCAGGTTGAGGGTAACTGACAGGCCTCAGACCTTTCAGTGAGTTAGCGGGATGTCTACCCCAAGCATGTGAATGTGTGGATGAGAACAATTTGTTCCAATGGCCTTGAAGCTATTAAAATAGGCACTGTGGAGTGCTTAAAGCTTGGTCAGACATTGTAGATGCCAAGGGCATCTACTGCATCCTGGCCCATCACCTGTCAACTTGACTTTTGTTTTGCCACTAGACTTTGATGACTCTAGAAGGGAGTGAGGATGATGACTGTGCAACTCTGCCTCACATAAATCAAATTCATGCATGAGTCAAGATGTCACCCTCTTGATGTCATGGGTATTCTTTGAAAATGAAGGATGAACAATAATGATAGGCAAAGAATGCATGCAATTTCTACACTCAAGGGGCTTGCATTATCATGGGGGAACAAAACACATAAAGGAAAGCTGGAAGAGGGTAGGATTAAAAGCCTATTGGAGGGGAGGCAAACCAGTTTAACCTGAAATGAAATGAGTGTGACCAAAGTAGTGATTGTCTCTTTGTTTTCTTCCTTTGTTTATGTTAAGATGTCTTGTAGGCATACTCATGAACATAATTGTAGTCCTAAGAACCATTATTTGGGACAGTCTCCTTATTGATTGAGATCAATGCTATCATCATCATCATCATCATTACCATCACCAGCACAACCACTACCATCAGTGTTTTCTTTTTTAAAATATAATTGGCTGTTGTAGTTTGTCCAACACTTTTATGGGTCAATGGGCATTAAAAATGTTATTTTTTGTATAGCACAAATTCTCAAAATTCTCTTGGTGTCCCTGAAATCATTTTAGGGGGTTGAGTTCAAAACTATTTTAATAATATACTACTTATATATTATTTACTTATTAAAATATGCCTCTCCATAAAAATTCTTTAAATTCTTCAATTAAAACAATGTATTACAACAGTAGGTTTGGGAATCCACTGTCTTCTATTAAACCAGACATTAAAGAGATTTGCAAAAATGTGTAAATGCTTGTCAACTTGTTGACTTTTCAAAATATCATGCCATTTATATAGAATTTTTGTCTTTTAACTGTTTGAAACAAAAAACTACCAAATCAATCTAGATCCTTTTTGGGATATTTTAAAAGCCTTATTCAATTTCTCTTTCTGAGATGGGGTTGCATAATTTATTTCCTATTCTGTAAATCTTTGCATTTTATAATATTTATCCATTTCTTTTAAATGTTCATTTTAATTCGGTTATTAATTTCTGATGTTGTTCTTTATTCCCTTTTCATGCGATGTAACTTCTCTATTCTTACTTTTGATTTTGAAAGTTATCTGATAATTTCCCTCTCTTATTAGTATTTTAAATAGTCAAATTAGTCTTGTTTTTAAGTTTTATTATATTTTCAGTTCTAGATTCTCTGCCTTCCTCACCCTACCCATTGATAAGAAAATAAATACAAAACCCATTACGAATATAAACTCATGCTTAATAAATTTCCACAAAAAATTCTTTTCCCCCAAAAAGGAAGAAAAAGAAAGAGGAAGAAAAAGACAAAATTTCACTGAGTCCATCACTTCTCTTGTCTGTTGCTCTTCTTCCTTGTCTCAGAAGATCATAGATTAAGAGCAGGAAGGATTCCTCAAGGGTCATGGAATCCAACCTTCTCATCTTAAAGATGAAGAAACTAAGGCTCAAATAGGCTAAGTGAGTTGTCTAGGGCCATACAGCTAGCTAGTGTCTGATGTGGAATTTCATGCCAAGTCTTTCTGACTCTAAGTCTCAGTACTCTTATCTATTTCCCCTGATACCCTGTACTCCAAGTTTCTTTCAGGCATGAATGCTAATATTACTCTCTATCTGAAGCTTTTCCTAATCCACCAAATTGTTAGTGTACCCTGAAATTATTTTTACTTTTACATATTTACATATTTTGGGTTCCCTTATCTATGTATACTCTTATACTCGGTAAACTCTAAATTCCCTTTGGGCAGAAGCTGTTTCATTTTTTTTGTATCCTTAGTACCTAGCACAGTGCTTGGTACTTAGCAGGCATTTAATATTTGTTTAATTGGTTTGAATTGGATTAAAGTATTGTCTATACAATGAATTGTATATACTAACAACCAGCATGGTGCACAGAATAGGCATTTATTAATTGTTGGTTGGCTTGAATTTAAAAAAATTTTGTTGAATTTTACTTGGGTAAAAATATCATCTGACTTTTTTTTTGTTTAAAATTTATATATACATGTCATACATATCCTGAACTGGATAATAAGGTCCTTGAGGTCAGAAACTATATCTCATACTTATTTTTATCTTTCTTAATGACATATGTTGTGAGTTCTCTCTCTCTCTCCCCAAATAAATGTCTATATATAATCCATTACATATATACCATATGCACAACATTATTTTGTAAAACAATCACTAGGACCTCTAAGTAAATCCTGTAATGAACTTCTTTCTATGCAACCTATTTAGAGCATTCTATGACATTGAAATGGCTTTGGTATTTTAAATTATTTCACTTTGTAGGGCACCCCTGTGGTGCCCCACATCACAAAATTAATATTTCTAAAATGATCTGGTTGTGCAATCAGCTGAATCATACTCTTTTTGCAACCTCCTATGTTTGCATTTATTACATATTAAAATAATCTCCTTTTAGATTATGTTACTTTTGAAATACATAATCATATTGAATGAAGAACTTTAAATATTCATTTTAAAGTAAATAAGTTCTTCTATAATTTTATTGTTCTCAGAATTTTAGTGACACAAAAAATTCTCTTGATTTCACTTCTCATCTTATTGTTAATATTTAAGAAGTCACAATCTAGTGATACAAATGAGATACTCTGTGTATTATGTAATCCTTTGTTGCTGTTACTGTTGGTGATAATGTCAATTGTTTTTTGTATGCTACATATAGTATGTTCTTTTCTAATGTCTGTTTTTGCTTTTTTTTTGCTACAAGCAATGAAATGAAGTGAAATAAGTCAAAAGCATCACACAAGGGACCAAATTCAATGCCTCCTCCTATAGGGAATTGTTATTTTTCATCTGAGCTATCAAGTCTATGTCTAAGTTATCTCTTGAAGGACCAAGAAATAGCAGAAGCCATCAAAAGAATAAGAAGCTTCACTTCAGAGGTCACTCCAAACTTAGTGATCAATTGTGCCCAAAGCTTTTGGAAACCAGGAGATGGGTTCTTCATGCTCACAGAAAATCTAAAAGACCAGACTGATATACCAACCTGCAAGTATTTAACCTAGACAGGAAGGCTAGAACAATCTGAAAGGAAATCAATATCTTTATAAATGCATAGCAAGGAATATTTTTCTCTAGTAATATTTATTAATTGTTGGTTAAGTTGAATTTTTTTTAAAAAAGTATGTTGAATTTTAGTTGGTTAAAAATATTGCCTAAGTTTTCTATGTCTGTTAAAAGTTTATATTGATGTGTCATGTCCTAAACTGGATAATAAGGTCCTTGAGGTCCTATAGACTTAGCCATTAAGATGGGAAATGGGGTCATTATATCCTTGTCACAGAGTAGAATAAAATGGTTAGGAACAAATAACTTTTCATGTACTTCTTATTACCTTACTATCTGTGTACATGCATGAAAGGGGCGAAGTAGAGGAGTTAACATTGAGCCTCGTATGTTTGGTATTTTGTTCATTCGAACTTATAAACTTGCATGTGTAATCAAGATTCATTGACTTCCTACCTCTCCAGTGGGTATATTGAAGCCTATTTCATAAAGCTATTAAGAGGGAAAACTTTTTTCTGTTCCCCCAAATTCCTGAAATTTTAAGTTTACTCTTGTTCACCAGAGATTTTAGAATCAATAATTGCTTTCCCAAAGGGCAACTAGGTGGCATAGGCATGCAGAGTACTGAGCTAGGAGTCAGGAAGATCTGACCTCAGACACTAGCTGTGTGACCTTGGGCAAGTCACTTAACCCCTATTTGCCTCATTTCCTCATCTGTAAAATAGGGACACATTAGAGAAGGAATTAGCAAACCACTCTAGCATCTTTGCCAAGAAAACTCCATAGACAAAAATCCATGGAGTCATGTAGGGATGGACACCACTGAACAATTGCTCTCCCAATTAAAAATGATCTGTCTCCTCCAAAGATTTTACTTTTAGGGATTTTTGAAGTTGTCCTATGAATTAAACAATGTAGCAGTGCAGTAGCAAAATAACTTGTCTTTCTACAAATAATACATTTGTAATGACAGTTTGACATTATTGAAAAAGGATGTGCTGGTAAATATAACCAGTTCTCTGAAAAAATACTGTTAATTTTAATTTTCTTAAATATTTTCCTTTAATTTATTAAGTCTAGACAATCAAAAAACAGTAAATAAAGCCCTTATTTGTAGCATTTGCCAGTTTCTGCATCATAAATCCTCACACTGAAAATTTAACCATGGGATGTTACGGACAAGTTTTGAGCACATTCTTATTTTGACATAAAAATTCACTTTATGCCTTAGAGTATCAAACAATTCCAAATTGGAAAAAGTACTTTTTTATTTATCTTATCTCTGTTCTTATATGTAGATTATTTTCATGTGAATCATACATTTATACAATATAATAATATTCATATTAATCAGCTTTATAGCTGATTTCACCTAGTTGGTTGAAACACAGAAATTTCATGTATTTGATAGCTTAGTGTAATGTCATACAGTGATTGAATCTCATGCTTTTCTTGTACATCTATCTACTCTAAGAGAAAATGGAAATAATGTACCTAACTATTGCAAGCTGACCTCTTAAATAGGTCTTTGGTAGGTATATGAACAACTATTTGTTAGCAAGACATTCTGTTTAAATAATAAAATATAGTAAAGAATCATTATAAGTAACTAATAGTTCAGGGAATACAAATGAAGCAGTCTATGTATGATGAATGAAGGAGCAGCTGAGGTAAGGGTTATCATTTTATACAAAGATAAAAGGTGCTAATTTTATCTAAAGTAGGTGAAATCCATGCACAATAAAAAGACCTACCCATTGAATGATGTCTCCCTCCAACATCCAGTTGCTTAACAAGTAGAATACATTAATATTTACAAAAGAAATGAATCAAGGGAAGCTAAGCAGGGTAACTATCTGTTTAAATTAACATTGTGCTAGAATGAAGAATTCTGGTATAGAAATTGACTTAAGCTATATTCTACCACTTGGATTTTTTAAAAAAGTTGTTAGATTTTTCTGATATTCTTTATCTTTGATTAAAATTAATTAAATAATGTATTTCTTGATATAATGATAGCTTAAGAAATATGTGAACTTGTAACTATGGTTTTCCAAATCAAGACATACATGACTTAAGAATGTTGACCAAATAATTTCTTCATGCACAGTTGTAGTTCACTCATCCCCATCAGAAACATAATTTTGTAAATAGATCCACACAATAAATTTTGAAAAATTTAAGCTTTATTATTTTGGAACTAATTTTATTTATTTTTAATATTCATTTTTCAAAATTTTGAGTTCCCAATTCTGTCTCTCCTGAACTCCTGTCCTACCCACTGAGAAGGCAAGCAATATGATATCAACTGTACATGTTATATAAAACATATTTCCATGTTACAAAAAAGCAAGAAAGATAAAGTGGGAAAAAGTATGTTTCAATCTGCACTTAGAGTTCATAAGTTCTCTCTCTCTGCAAGTTGATAGCATTTTTTCATCATGAGTTCTTTGGAAGTATATGGATTAGAGTTTAAGCTTCATTATTGCTTTAAATTTCCTTATATATTTTTATTCTGGATATAATATTCATTTTTCAACTAGGCAATATCTAGGAAAATCAGAGAAATGAGAATCAGTTGTCAAATAATTGTCAATTATGTATTTAGCCTCATTAGTTTTGAAAGTTAGAGTGTATTATATATTGCAGGAATTTAAATAACAAAAGAAAATAATAAAAGAATATTTCTCTGGGGTATGAAAATGATATGTGTAATAAAGATGTTATGATTGGAAATGACATAGTTTATAACTTTTGACTTTATATAACTTTTAGGAAGTGGACTCTGAAATCATAATTTAAAAAATCTAATTATGAAAAGCTGTTCTGGACTAGATGTTTTAAGGAATAATAATTTTTAGGGAAATCTTTTTTTAAAGTTTAAACATTGGAAAAAGTACCTAGGTAAATCTTTTGTTAAATGGAGGGATATTTTATAGAAACATCATCTTGGAGCTGTTTTGTATTAATATTTTCAGCATCTATGTTCAGCCTTATTGATTATCAGGAAGGGGAGAAGGAAGTCAGGGCTCATGTTAATTAGTTAATTACATGGTAGAATACCTGAAAAGCAGGGGTCCTTTATGATATATATATATATATATATATATATATATATATATATATATATATGTATATGTATACACACACACACATACACACATATATATATGCCTATATATACATATAGGTATATATAATAAAGTGTGACATGATGCAACAGTACGTGAGTTTTCTTTATGGAAATTTATTCCTTTATATTACAATCTCTAGATTTCTAAGACAGTTCCATGGATAAAAATTATTTACATATTTTCCCTTGATAGTGCATTTTCAAAGTCATAACTCTTAGAGCAGGGCAGGAGGAGTACTTGCTAATTCAAGTTCTATCTGGAATAGTATCTGTTCATTCATTTTTACTTTCTCTGATGCATATGTAGTTGTATACAAAGCTTAAGTAACTCTGTATACTTCATTCTAAGAATTCTTCTGATTATCACATGTGTTCTAAGGAAGGTTCATTTAAAAACTGATTATTTTGGGGAAAATGTTTCACCTGAATCAACTCTTCTCCATTTTTGATGACAAATGAATATACAAAATTTACTTCTATACATTTAATATGAGAATAAAGCCATGTTTTTGAAAAAAGTATCTCTTTGGAATGAACTTTGTCTCATTTGGACCTAAGTAGTTTAGGGTAACAACTTACTCTACAAAACAATGGCTTTGTATAAAGTTCTATTACCATTTAGAGTAGGCCAAATTGGTTTTAATCATTGAAGTAGCTCACTAATTCAAATTATTTTCAGTCTTCTGCAAGAAGAATCTAGGTCTATAGCTAACAGATTACACTTTAAATATGAACAAGTATTCCTCATTAATTATTACTATTTCTTCTAAATACAAAGCTCTCATTCAGACTTGGGATAATATAAAATATTTATGCTTTTTGTTGACTATGTGTTTTTCAAAGGAGTTGATTCAATGAACTGCTGGATTGAAAATAATGGTGATTAAGTAGCAGAGACATTTTTCTTCAAGATCAATTATCCAAGTCTGTGAACACTTTCAAAGTCATGTTTTATTCTCAGATAATGGAAAGGAAATACTGTGAATCTAGAAGGTCTGTGGAATCTGTGAGTGAAGAAAGAAAATCTAACTAGCATATTTAAGTGAAATAGGTATTACAGGAAGGGGCTGTGGAATGTTGAAAGAGGTACATATGCTCATCCAGGTGTTGCTAATGAAAAGGAATAGGAACGTTGCTGGGGAAAATTGTTCTTTACAAGTTTCTCAACCTCAGAAAGTCATTGATATCATTAATCCATCTGCCTAGTGTTCTACAAAATTATGTAAACTAGCATTTGATTCCATTTTAGGATTCTAGTTCAGTTAGGGCAAAATTTTTAGGAGCTTTTATTCAGAATTTATTTTATTTTTAGAAGAATTTTAATAACATAACTACCATTTTCATCAGTGACAAGGAACCTCTAAAATTTATGCATTTTATTTTCTTCTTGAATTTTGTTTTGATTTGTTTTTGCTGATGCTATCTTATTCTTCTAGTCCATCACAAACAACAAGAGAGCAAGGGAAAGTCAAAATTAGTTTAATATGTATTTGCAACTGTAGTATGTCTTATAACTCACGAATTCACAGACTCAAAAGTTGGAAGTGTTCGTATTCCTCATTGCTTATTCCTCATTCTTTTCATCTTGTTCTACTTTAGTTGGTTTCACCAGAAATTAAAGGCATCAAAATTCCTAGCAACTAGTTTCTTGCAATGTACTTGATCATTTAGAACTAAAGGAATAATTGAATTATATTATTCCATCTTCCAATGCCATACAATTTCAGTTTATATTTCCCTCCCCAAATGACATCTTCCTCCTACCAATACAAACCCACAAAAACTTGTCATTCCGTATGCTGAAATGACATCAAGCATCCTCAATGCATATTTATTTGTCTATACCATAATCCAATGCAAACATTAGGTTTCAATGATGCATTGTATCTATGTGTATGAGACATCCATTGTCTCAAACAATTTATAATTTGATCATTTTGTGTTCTTCTGATTATAAACAAAACAGAGTATATTTCCCAAAGGGTGTATTTATTCCAGTGACTAGGCACTGACTCAGTCTTCTTTGTTCTCTAGGATAGTGTTTTGAGATATCTGAAAATTTCTCCTAAAAATCTTCTTAAAGATGATTTTACATTGAAGATTTATAAATGCAGAAGTCCTATGAGAAAAAGTGCTATGTATAAATAAATGAAGTTTTACTTCATACATTTTTCTGTTCTAACTGCATTTTAAAAATAAAATCTTTCTCCCATAGTTATGTGGAAGGCAATCTAAGACCACAATTTTCCTAATCATGTTTTTTCAAACACCTTAAAGATATTAAACTGTATTTCTGAATTCATAGATATTCTGGCAAAGAAAATTCCTCTACCAATAGAAGTGATAAGCTATTACATAATTTATAGTCATAGAAAATTGCCTATTTTCTCAATGATACCTGGGAAAAATTATGATGAAATGTTTTTCTCTTCATTTTAAAGAGGTCCAACAAAAGCTGGATATGTGAATAAACAGAAAATGTATATGTTGTTGTTATAAATACCAGACTACATAGACATTGTACTACTATATCTTTGGTTCCTTTCTGAGGATAGTAGCATTCTCTGCTCTCAGCGAAATTAACATTTCGTGTTATACCTTATATGCTTGCATTATGTGGAACAAATATGCAAAAAAATCCAAATCTAGGAAAAGAACAGCACATTGATTACTTTAATGTCCACCAATAAGTGAAATGACTGTAAGCATCAAAAATATTTTATGATCTGCTATTATTTGATTTTAGACTCAATTTTAAATTGTTGATAGATTAGGAATCTGTAAGGGAAAAATAATTCCACCATGACATATTCCTTGCAAACTAATTTTAATAATGACTAAGGAAAACATAACCAATATGATGTGCTTTTTGGATAAGCATCATTCCTTTTCTATTCATTCAGAAAACAGAGGGTTGACTACATCTGACAAGTACTACAAGTCTTTTTATTCATGAGAAAGATAAGCTTGCATTTGATTGACATCTATGTCACAATTTCATATTTTAACATGGTTATTTTATGGCTCTTACTTTCTATATAAGTATTGTGATTCTTATGGAACCCACAAGAAGATAATAACAAGATAGAAAAGAGAATAGAATTGAAGGCATAGTCTTTAGGAAGGTATTCATTTTTTCATGTGTGATAATTTTTATAACAACTAATTATCTGTATTACAACTCAGTACATTTATTTTGTTGAATCCATTATATTGACTTAACAATATGCACACTATGAAAAACAAAATTTATCCATTGTTTTGTGCTTGACAATTATAGTAAAAATATCCTTTAAGCAATGATATTCTGACAGAATATAAATTAAATGAAGGTAGGCATTGTTTCGATTTGTCTTTGTATCTCTAGCACCTAGAATAATGTCTAGTAAATGGTAGGTATTTAATAAATGTTTGCTGATTGCTTGTTTCAATTACATATGTGTGTATACACACACATATATACATATACATAAGCATATATATGTATATGTATACATATTCAATATCAAGCTCTAACACAACTACAATGGGCTGGCCAAGTTTCAATACAAAACATACACTTGCCAAAAAGACTATTTTATAGAGAACTCACATAGGGCAAGCGTTCACATGGTGGTCAGTGGAAGTGATACAAGGACACTCTCAAAGTCCCTCTGAAGAACTTTGGAATTAATTGCATGACATGGGAGACACTGGCTCAATGTGGTGTGCCCACATCAGAGAAGATGCTATGCTCTATGAGTAAAGCAGGATTGAAACAACTCAAAGAAAAGGTAGGATGTGCAAATTTAGAGAATCTACCCCAATTGTGCACAGGCATTATTTGTGTCTGACCTGTGGTAGAGCATTCTGAGCTCATATTGGTCTGATCAGTCAGTCAGACACACTAAAACTTCACTGTAGCATGCTGAAGTCATTTTGGTCCTCTTTGACAATGAAGGACAAAAACCACATATACATACATACATACATACATATGTATTTATATCTATCTGTATATCTTGTATTTTCATGTAACCAGCCATTGTATTTTGCTTGATTTCTGATAAAATATGTATAATATAGTAGGTAGAGTGCTCAATTTAGGATAAGGAAAATTGCTGAAACCTATGTCCACAGTCAAAATATCACTTAACATTTCTCCTCATTTATGGAAAAAAGGGTTGGACTAGATGGATTGTAAAGTCCCTTTTAGCTCTTAATCTATGATCCTGTTAAATAGAAATAGATTTCATTGGCTAAAAATATTTTATATTATATTGCCACTAAAATCATATCCTCTCATTAGTTATACAGCACTCAATCATTCTTTTTATTTTTCTTGTAGTAAAATTGATCTTTAGTGCATATGTTTTTATGTGTTTTGAATTAGCACTTAAGTGGAAGATGCCTAATCATTATAAATTACATGCTTTAAAAATTAGAACAAAAAAGAAATCTCCACATTTTAGATACATTTTTGTGTATGAAAGAAATATAAAAATTGCATTTTTTAATGTTTAGAAGACTAGTGATTAAAAAACTGTGAGGAAAACATGAAAATGGTCTACAAGAAATTTAGTATAGATCAATATCTCACACCATAAGCAAAGATAGGGTCAAAATGGGTACAATATTTGGATATAAATGATGGTATTATAAACAAATTAGAGGAGCATGGGAAAATTTACCTGTAAGATCTATGGAAAAGAGAACAGTTTATGACCAAAGAACAGATAGAGAGGATCATAGTAGGCAAAATGGATGATGTTTATTACATGAAATGAAAAAGGTTTTGCAGAAACAAAACCAATGCAGCCAAAATTAGAAGGCAGGTAGGAAACTGGGAAAACATTTTCATAGCAAATTTCTCTGATAAAGGGCTCATTTTTCTCACATATAGGTAACCAAGCCAAATATATGAAAATAAGAGCCATCCCCCAATTGATTAATTATTCAAATTGTAAGAAAAGACAGCTTTCAGAAGAAAACTATTTAGTTATATAAAAATACTCTAATTGACTAAGAAATAGAGAAATGCAAATTAAAACAAATCTGAAGTACTACCTCATATTTATTAGATTGGCTAACATGACAGAAAAGAAAAATGACAATTTCTGGAGGTAATATGAAAAAATAGGTACACTAATGCACTGTTTGTGGAGCTGTGAACTAGTCCAACCATTCTAGAGAACAATTTGTAATGATGCGTGAAGGACTATAAAACTATATAAACTCTTTGAGTCAAAAATACCACTACTTGGTCTTTATCCCAAAGAGATCAAAGGAGAATTAAAAGAACTTACAAGTGCAAAAATATTAATAGCAGCTTTTTTAGTTGTTGTGGCAAGGAATTGGAAAGTGAGGGGATGCCCAGCAATTGAGGAACGACTGATAAAGTTGCGGCACATGATTGTGATGGAATATTAATTTGTTATAAGAAGTTACAAGGGTCTCTAAATCACCATTGATTAGAGAAATGTAAATTAAAACAACTTTGAGGTACCACCTCATAACTATCACATTGGCCAATATGACAAAAAAGGAAAATGATAAATGTTGGAGGAGATATGGAGAAACTGGGACACTAACACACTGTTGGTAGAGTTGTGAAATGATCTAACCATTTTGGAGAGCAATTCAGAGCTATGTCTAAAAAGCTGTTACACTGTGCATACCCTTTGATCTAGCAATATCGTTTGCTAGGTCTATATCCCAAAGAGATAAAAAAGGAAAAAGTATTTAATTGTACAAAAATGTTTATAGTGGATCTTTTTGTGGTAGCTATGAATTGGAAGGGATGTCCATCAATTGGGGAATGGCTGAACAAGCTGTGGTATATAATAGTAATGGAATATTTTGTGCTATAAGAAATGACAAGCAGAATGATTTCAGAAAAACCTGTAAAGACATACATGAAATGATACAAAATAAAGTGAACAGAACCAGGAGAACATTATATACAGTAACAGGTAATATTGTATAGTTAGGACCTTGCCTATTCTCACAATACAATGATCCAAGAAAATCTGAAAGGACTCATGATGAAAAATGCTATCCTACTCCACAGAAAGAATTGATATTGTCTGAGTACAGACCAAAGCACACTATTTTCACATTTTCTTTTTTTTGAGTCTTCTTGCACAAAATGGCTAGTATGGCAATATTTTAAATGACTGCATGTGCATTACCTATATCAGATTGCTTACCATCTCATGGAGGCAGAAAGGGAGGGAAAGAGGGATAGAATATGGACCTCAAAACTTAAAAAATGAATTAAAATTTTTTTACATATAGTCAAGGGAAAAATAAGATAAAAAAGAAATGACAAAGGAGATAAGTTAAGATAAACCTGAGCAAACTTATATAAATTGATGAAAACTGCAGTGAGCAGAACTAGTAGAAAATATACCCAGTAACAGCAATATCGTAATGATAATCAACCATGAAAGACTTGGATAGGAAGATCATTACAAAGATTCATGATGATTCCAAAGGACTGATGATGAAAAATGCCATCCACCTTAAGAGATAGGATTGATGAACTCTGAATTCAGGCTAAAGCATCTTGTTTTTTATTTTTCTCACTTTTTTTGGCAACATAGGTAAAATAGAAATACATTTTGCATCACTTCACATGAATAATGGGTCTAGTACTGCTAACCTCCTCAATTGGAACAGGGATGGTTTGAGAGTTGGAGATAAATTGAGACTCAAAATAAAAATAATAGATGTTAAAAATTTTTTAAAAATGCCTTTTCACAGGAAACTAACTCTTTAAAAAGTAGATTTGACCAAATGGAAAAAGAGGTACAAGATATCCCTGAATTAAATAATTCTTTAAAAATTAGTATTGGCCTAGGGAAAGCTTATGACTTCCTGAGACACCAAGAAATTATAAAAAAGTTTAAAGAATAAAAGAAGATGAAAATGTTAAATATTTATCAGAAAAAATCTAACTTGGAAAATAGATCCAGTATTTATAATTTAATAATTATTGGACTACCTGGAAATCTTAACAAAAAAGCCCAGATATCATATTTCTAAAAGTTATATAGGAAAATTGCCAACTTATTTTAGAACCAGAGTGGGAAAATAGAAATTAAAACAATCCATTAATCACATCCTGAGATACCAAAATGAAAACTCTCAGGAATATCAAAGCCAAATTGCAGAGCTTCCAGGTCAAGAAGAAAACACTTAAAGAAGAAAGAAAGAAACCATTCAAATACCATAGAGCCATAAGATTTAACAGCTAAATAAAAAGTAGAGTGCTTGAAATATGATATTTCATAAGATAAAAGAGCTAGGATTACAGAAAAAGCATAATATGCCCAGCAAAACTGAGTACAATCCTTCAGGGAGAAAAATGGATATTTAATGAAATATAGTACTTTTAAGCATTCCTGATGAAAAGACTAGAGCTGAATAGAAAATCAGACATTCAAACATAAGAGTCAAGAGAATTCTAAAAAGAAATACATGAAAGAGAATTTGTAAGGGACTCAATAAGGCTAAACTATTTTCATTCCTATATGGGAGGATAATACATGTAATTACTAAGAACTTTATTATTACTAGTACACTTAGAAGGAGTCTACATAAATAAAGTACATAGGCATGAATTGATTATGTTGAGATGATCTTCAAAAAATGGAAAAGTAAGAAAGACGGATGCACTGGAAGAAGGGAAAGATAAAGGAAGAATGGAGAAAATTATCTCACATAAAAGAGCATTTACAATGAAGGGGAAAATGGAAGGGAACCCAATGTTTTAACCTCATTCAAATTTGAACTGTGTCAAATAGGGAAGTTTATATACAGAGACATACAAACACACACATGCACACACACACATTCAGTTGAGTATAGAAATCTCTATTGCCCAACAAGCAAGTAAGAGGGATTGGGTGCGAATAGAGAGGAGGAGGGTGATGAGAGGAAGGACAGAGTAAGAGAGCAGTTAAGAGCAAAACCAACTTTGAAGGAGGAACAACAGAAAAAAGAGAGGGAGATAGGGATAAATTGAAAAAAATTAGTATGAATGAATAGCATATGAATAGAATGAAATCATCCTTAAAACAGAGGCAGACAGCATCATGAATGAAAAACCAGTATCCAAAAATACGTAATTTATAAGAAACACATTTGAAATGGAAAGATACTCACAAAGACAAAGTGAGGAACTGGAGCAAAATTTATTGTGCTTCTGATGATGCTAAAAAAAAAAAGCAAAGGTGACAACCATGATCTCAGACAAAACAAAAACAAAAACTGACCTAATTAAAAAAAAGATAAGGGAATCTATACTTTCCTAAAATATATCTCAGACAGTGGAATAATGTCAATATTAAGCATATATGCACCAAATAACATATCATTCCATGGAATGATAATTTTGAATTATTTTCAGGAGAAAATGGACAGTAAAACTATGTTAATGGAAGACCTCAATTTATCCCACCCACTCTGAACTAGGTAACTTTAACCATGAAATAAATAAGAGAGAAGTTAAGAAGTTGTGTAGAATATTAAAAAAAATAAATGTAATAAACATGGAAAGAAATTTGAATGGGAATAGCTGTACATGGCACCTTCACAAAAATTGACCACATATTAAGTATAAAAACCTCATAAACAAATGCAGAAGAGAAGAAATATTAAATGTTTACTTTTCAGAACATAATACAATAAAATCACACTCAATAAAGGCCTTGGAAGCATAGATTAAAAATTCATTAGAAAGAATAATCTAATTCTAAAGAATGAGTGGGTCAAAGAACAAATTGCAGAAATATTTAATAATTTCATCAAGGATAATGACAGCAATGAGGCAGCATCCCAAAATTCATAGAATGTAGTTAAAATAGTATTTGAGGGAAAATTTATATCTCTAAGTGCTTGCCTTCAATAAAAGAGAGAAAGAGCAGATCAATGAATTAGGCATGCAACTAATTATTTTTAAAGAAGCAATTAAAAATCCCCAGTTAAATATAAAAATATAAATCTTGAATAATCAAAAGAGTAATTAAAAAATTGAAGGAAAAAATCATTGAACTTATAAATAAGACTATTATCTGATTAATGGCAGCTAGATGGCTCAGTGGATAGAGAGCTGGGCCTGGAGGTAGGAAGACTCGTCTTTCTGAGTTCAATTCTGGACCCAGACACTTACTAGTTATGTAACCCTGGGCTTACTCCTGTTTGCCTCAGTTTCTTCATCTGTAAAATGAGCAGGAGAAAGAAATGGCAAACTACTCCAGTATCTTTGCCAAGAAAACCCCAAATAGAGTCATTCAGAGTTGGACATGACTGAACAACAAAAAACCCAGGTCTATGTAAAAATAGATAAACCACTGATTAATTTTATTTCAGAAAAAAGCCAATTCCAGAGACAGTAAGGTTCAGCATTGCTCACCATGCCTCCATCTTATAAAGGCCTTATCTGAATTAAATTTGTAAAGATTCTTATTTTTATAAATTTAATTCAGATTAGTCCTTTATAAGATAAATTTGAATTTAAATTTTTGATATTACTTCATTGTCTATGGCACATTTTATCAAAATTTATTTTCCTTGCTTATCTCTTTTAGTTAGGTCCATTTTTGCTTTTGTTGTGTCTGAGATCATGAGTGCTACCACTGCCTTTTTTACTTTAGCTGAAACATAATAGATTTTGCTCCATCCCCTTATTTTAACTCTCTTTCTGTGTCTTTCTGTTTCCAGTGTATCTCTTGTAAACAACATATTGTTGGATTCTCATTTCTAATCCATGCTCCTACCCATTTCCATTTTATGCATGAGTTAATCTCACTTATGTTAGCAGTTATAATTACTGTATTTTCTCTCCATCCTATTTTCTTCTGATTATCTTTCTCTTTTCTCTCTCTTCTTACTGTATCTGTTTTACTTGTGACCATTGTTTTCCTTAATCCACCTCCTCTTTTTCACGTCTTCCCTTTTTCTTATTTTCTTCCCATCCTACTTACCTTTCGGGTAAATTACATCTCTCTCTCTCTCTCTCTCTCTCTCTCTCTCTCTCTGTATGTGTGTATGTAATCTTCATTCCTTGAACCAATTCTGATGAGAGTGAGGTTTAAACAACTCCTTGCATTCCCTCCTCCACTATAAAAAAATCTACCTTCCTTACATGCCTCTTTTGTGTAAAATAATTTTTCCAATTCTTCCTCTCCCATCCTCATACTCACAGTGCATCTCTTTTTCTTACCTCTTCATTTTTTGAGATCATCCCAACATAATCAACTCACTCTTGCACCTTTTTTCTGTGTAGATTCCTTCTAACTCCCCCAATAATGATAAAGTTCTTAGGAGTTATATATAGAAAGGTAAACAGTCAAACCTTATTGAGTTCATTAGGATTTCTCTTTCGTGTTTACCTTTTTCTCTTGAGTTTGAATATTTGAATGTTAAATTTTCTATTCAGCTTAAGTTAGGAATGCTTGAAAGTGCTCTATTCAATTAAATATTCATTTTTCAGCCTGAAGGATTATACTTAGTTTTGAGGGGTAGGTTAATCCTGGTTGTAATCCTATTAATTTGTCTGGAATATCATATTCCAAGGCATTTGATCCTTTAACATGGTAGCTGCTAAATCTTGTGTAAGCCTGACTATGACTCCATGATATTTGAATGGTTTCTTTCTGGCTGCTTGCAATATTTTCTCTCTGATTTGGGAGATTTGGAATTTGGGTGAATAGTCTTGGGAGTATCCATTTTGGAATCTCTTTCAGGAAGTGATCAGTGGATTCTTTCAAGTTCTATTTTATCCTCTGGATCTAAGATATTGAGGGCAGTTTTCCTTTATAATTTCTCAAATTATGATGCATTGGTTCTTTTTTATTGTGTCTTTCAGGTAGTCCAATAATTATTAAATTATCTCTCTTCAATTTATTTTCTAGGTCAGCTGTTTTTGTGATGTAGTATTTCATATTTGGTTCTATTTTTTTTTAATTTTCTAACTTTATTTTTGGTGTTTCTTGATGTTTCATGGAGTCATTAGCTTTTACTTGCCCTATACTTGTTTTTAAGGAATTATTTTCTTCAATGAGCTTTGTTCCTATTCTTCCATTTGGCCTTTTCTATTTTTTTTTAAAGAATTCTTTTCTGTACTGATTTTTCATACTTCCTTTACCATTTGGCCTTTTCTGCCTTTTAAGGATTCTTTTCTTTACTGCATTTTTGTGCCTTTTTAACATTTAGGCAAATTCTGTTTTTAAGGTCTTATTTTCTTTAGAATTTTTTTTGCCTCTTTTCCAAAGGATATCAACAGGCAGATTTAAGAAAGAAGAAATCAAAGCTGTGTAAGAAAAATGCTCTAAATCACTATTGACTAGAGAAATACAAATTAAAACAACAGAGATACTACCTCATATCAATGAGAAATGACAAATACTGGAGGGAATGTAGGAAAATATGTACACTAATGAACTGATGTTGTTGTTAACTAATCCAAACATTCAGAAAAACAAGGGAAGAGTTATATGTACTAATGCAAAGTGAAGTGAACAGAACCAGGAGATCATTATACACAGTAATGGCAATGTTGTTTTTTTAATTAAGATTTTTTTATTTTTAGTTTACAACACAGTTCCGCATGATTTTGAGTTCCAGATTTTCTTCCCCTCCTTCCTTTCTCCCTCCCCAAGACAGCATGGAATTCAATATGTCTTCTACATATAACTTTGCACTAAACTTATTTACACAATAGTCAAGTGGCAAAGGAGAATTATGACCAATGGAATGAATCATGAGAAAGAAGAAATGAAACAAACAAAAAAACCCCAAAGACAAAAACAAAAGAAAAAAAGGAGAGCAAATAGTTTGCCTTAATCTGCATTAAAACTCCATAATTCTTTCTCTGGATGTTGATAACTCTGTCCATCATGAGTCTTGGAGTTGTCTTTGAACCTTGTATTGCTGAGAAAAGCCAAGTCTATCAAGGTTAGTCATCACAGAATCAATATATCAGTGGTTGTGTATAATGTTCTCCTAGTTCTGCTCCACTCACTCAGCATTATATCATGTAGGCTTTTCCAGGTTATTGTGAAGTCTGTATCTTCCCCATTTCTTATAGCACAATAGTATTCCATTACATTCATATACCACAACTTGTTCAGCCATTTCCCATGGGCATCCCCTTGATTTCCAGTTCTTTGCTACTACAAAAAGAGCCGCTATAAATATTTTTGTACATATAGGTCCTTTTTCCACTTGTGTGATCTCTTTGGGATACAGCCCTAGAAGTTGTATTGCTGGGTGATGTGAACATTTTTATAGCCCTTTGTGCATAGGTCCAAATTGCTCTCCAGAATGGCTGGATCAGTTCACGACTCCATCAGCAATGTAACAGTGTTCCAATTTTCCCACATCCTCTCCAGCATTTATCATTTTCCTGTTTTGTCATTTTAGCCAATCTGACAGGAGAGATGTGGTACCTAAGAGTTGTTTTGATTTGCATTTCTCTAATCAATAGTGATATAGAGCATTTTTCATGTGCCTATAGATATCTTTAATTTCTTCCTCTGAAAACTGCCTGTTCATATCCTTTGACCATTTCTCAATTGGGGAATGACTTGTATTCCTAAATATTTGGCTCAGTTCCCTGTATATTTTAGAGATGAGGCCTTTATCAGAGACACTGGTTGTAACATTTTCTCCCAATTTTCTGCTTCCCTCCTAATTTTTGTTGCATTGGCTTTTTTATACATAAACTTTTCAATTTAACATAATCAAAATTATCCATTTTGCTTTTTGTAATGCTCTCTATCTCTTGTTGTGTCATGAATTCTTTGCTTTCCCATAAATCTGAGAGGTAAACTATTCCTTGCTCTCCCAAATTGCTTATAGTATTAGCCTTTCTTCCTAAATCATGAACCCATTTTGACTTTATTTTGGTATATGGTATAAGATATTGGTCTATGTCCAGTTTCTGCCCTGCCATTTTCCAATTTTTCCAGCATTCCATTTTGTGAAATAGTGAATTGTTAGCCCAGAAGCTGGATTCTTTGGGTTTATCAAAGAGTATATTGCTATAGTCATTGACTACTGTGTCTTGTATACCTATCCTATTCTACTGATCCATGGCTCTGTTTCTTAGCCAGTACCAGGTAGTTTTGATGACTGCTGCTTTATAGTACAATTTAATATCTGGTATGGCTAGGCCACCTTCCCTAGCATTTCTTTTCATGAATTCCTTAGATATTCTAGACCTCTTGTTCTTCCAAATGAATTTTGTTATTATTTTATCCAGCTCTGTAAAATAAGTTTTTGGTAGTTCAATTAGTAATGGAAATATTGTAATGATGATCAACTATGAAAGACAGGTCCTCTGATCAATATAATGATATGATAGTCATAAATGACTCTTGTTAAAATACTATCCATAACCATAGAGAGAATGGATGAACTCTGAGTACACAGTGAAGTATAATTTTTCTCACTCTATTTTTCTTTATTTTTTGCATGAAATGACTCACATATAAATATATTTTTGAGAATTTTGCATATATTTGACATCATATTGCTTGCTTTTTTGATGGTTGCAAGACAGGCTAGGGGGAATGAAAGAACTGGAATTTGAAATAAAAGAAAAGAGTGTTAAAATAAGTAATAAATTTAATTTAAGAAAGAAAAAGAAACTGTTGGTGGAGTTGTGAACTGGTCCAGCCATTCTGGAGAGCAATTTGAAACTATGCCCAAAAGGCAATAAAACTTTGCATACCCTTTGATCCAGCAATACCACTACTAGGTTTATATTCTGAAAATGTGAAAAAAGGGAAAAGGACATATTTGTACAAAAAACTTATAGCAGCTCTTTTTTGGTGGTAGCTAAGAATTAGGAATCAAAGGGATGCCCATCAAATGGGAATGGCTAAACAAACTATGGAACAGCATTGTAAGGAATATTATTGTGCCATAAGAAATAACAAGCAGGATGATTTCAGAAAAACCTGGAAAAACTTACATGAACTGATGCGTAGTGAAGTGAACAAAATCAGCAGAATGCTGTACACAGTAGCAGCAATATTGTTCAATGAAGAACTGTGAATGATTTAGCTATTCTCAGCAATACAATGATCCAAGACAATCCCAAAGGACTAATGATGAAGCATACTGTCTGCCTCCAGAGAAAGAACTAATATTGATTAAATACAGACTGAAGGACCTTATTTTTCACTTTCTTTCATTTTTTTATTCGTCTTCTTGTACAAAATGACTAATGCGGAAATGTTTTACATAATTGCACATATATAGCATAGCTGATTGCTTTCTGTCTAAGAGAGGATATAGGGGAGAGAGGGATTAAATTAGGAACTCAAAGCTTTAAATAAAAATGTTAAAAATTTAAAAAAGAAAATGAAATTGAAATAGCCATAAATAAGTCCCCTAAGAAAAATCCTCAAGACTAGATGATATACAAATTCATTCTATTAAACATTTAAAGAACAATTAATTATAATACTATGTCAACTATTAAAAATAAGTAAAGGAGTTTTACAAAATTCCCTTTATGACACATATATAGTACTGTTACTTAAACAAAGAAGAACCAAAACTGAGAAAGAAAAATATAGACCAATTTTCTTAATTAATATTGATACAAATTTTAAATAAAAAATTCTATCAAGGAGACTATGGCAATATACCACTGAGACCATATATTATGACTAGATGGGATTTTTTTTAAACCAGAAATGAAGGAATGGCTTAATATTAGGAAAAAAGGTATAACTGATTATTTCAACAACAAAACAAAAAACCCATGGTATTTTGTCAATAGATACAGAAATATATTTTGACAAAATTCAATATATATATGCCTATTAAAAACAATAGAAAGCATGAAAATAAATTTTTTTTTCTAAAAATAAGTAGTATCTTTCTAAAACCAAGACACAGTACTGGAAATAAAATAGAAGCCTTCCCCATAAGATCAGAATTGAAGAAAATATATCCATTATCAGCATTATATTTACTATTATGCAAGAAATTGTAAGCAACAAGAAAACAAAACTATCACTCTTTCCAGAAGATACGATACTATTGTTAGAGAACCCTGGAGAACCAATTAAAAAAAATTAAAAAAAAACTGGTCAAAGCTATTAACTTAGCAAAGTTGCAGGACATAAAATAAACTCATTCAATATATTGGGATATCTATTTATTACCAATAAAACTCAGCAGGAATAAATAGGAAATAAATCCTGTTTCACATTACTGCAGACAATATAAAATAATTTGTAGTCTACCTGCCAGGACACACACAGAACCTATATCAACACAATTACAAAACAAGTTTAACACAAAAAAGACAGATATAACCAACTGAAGAAATGTTAGCTGCTCATTGGATGGCTGAGTCAATATAATAAAACAATAATTTTACCTAAAATATTTAACTTGTTCAATGTTACACAAATCAGACTACCAAACATTTAACAGAGCTAGAAAAAAATAGTAAAATTCATTTGGAAAAGCAAAAGCTTAAGAATACCCAGGTAATCAATCAAAACAAATGTGAAGGTGTGAGGCCCAGCAAAACCATATTTAAACTATGTTACAAAGTCATAATCATTATAGCAATCTGGTACTGGTTAAGAAACAGAGTTGTTATTTAGTAAAAATAGTTTAGGTACACAGTATATAGACTTAAATCACCAGAGTAAGCTAATGTTTGATAAACCCCAAATCTGAAGAACTCACTATTCAAGAACAACTACTGGGATAATTGGAAAGCAGTTTGGCAGAAACTAGGCATAGACCAGTATTTCACACCTTATAACAAAATAAGGTCAAAATGTGTATGTGATTTAGAAATAAAGGGTTGTATCATAAGGAAATTATGAGAGCTTGGAAAAATTTACCATTCATATATATGGATAAGGGAACAATATATGATCAAACAAGAGAAAGAGAGGATCACAAGTGGTAAAATGAGTAATTTTGATTACATGAAATTGAAAAGTTTTGGCACAGATAAATTCAATGCAACCAAAATTTAGAAGGAAAGCTGGAAATTGAGAATAAATTTTTACAAGTTTATGTGATAAAGTCCTCACTTTTTTAATGTGTAGGGAACTTATACAAATCTATGAAAATAAGAGCCATTCCCCAATGGACAAATGGTAAAAGGATAAGAACAGGATTTTTTGCAGAAAAAGAAATCAAAGCTATCAAAATCCTATAGAATGCTCTAAATGACTAAGAATTAGAGAAATGCAAATTAAAACATCTTTGAGATAGTACTTCACACCTATGAGATCAGCTAACATTATAGTGAATGAAAATATTGGAGGGGATATGGAAAAATTGCTTATATTAATGGACTGTTGGTGAAACTAACTGGTTCAACCTGGAGAACAATTTGAAACTGTCCCCAAAGAGCTTTAAAACAGCATACCCTTTAATTCAGCAATACCACTCTCAAATCACTGTCCCAAAGAGATCAAAAAAGGGATCTATATGTAAAAAATATTTATAACAGCTCTTTTTGTTTTGGCAAGGATTTGGAAATCAAGAAGATATCCATCAGTTGGGAAATTGCTGAACAAGTTGTGCCCACAACATTCCAGAGTCACAACTAAACTAGATTACAATGTAATTGGTAATATTTAATAAAATAAACAAAGCACAATAGAACCTAGATAATGTTAACATGTGGTTTTCTAAGTCCTTGTTTCTATTTGACTTTCATACATTGCAAATATTTGTCTTATATCACAATAGTATTCTATCAAATTTATGTAACATAAATTAAGACTTCCTCAATTTATGGGCATATCCTCAAACTCCAATTTTTTTGCCATCTCAAAAAGGCTATACTTTTTGTACATCCTGAATTACAGTTTTTTTTGGTTGATACTATATCTTCCCTTATTATACATTCTCTCTAATTCCCTCTTTCCTTTTCTGCTTTCTTTCTGATTTCCCTCTTGAGTGAAATGTATTTTTCTTACCCTAACTGCTTTTATGTGTGTGCTTTTTCCTCCTTTGGCCTATCCAGATGAGATTGACATTAAAGTGTCAGCTACTTCTTCAACTCCTCTTCTTTGCATATATGCCTACTTGAAGATCTTCATTACGCGAGATAATTTTCTCTAACTTTCCTCCTCCAGTCCTAGTATACTATTCTCTTCTGCTGTCTCTTTCCATTCATAAAGTTATCAAGACGTAACAGAACCACTCATAGGGCTTCCATCTAATTAGACTACTTCTATGAAACCTGATGATTCTGTATAAACATAGAAGTCTGATCTGGAATACGCACAAGAATTTCTAAAATAGGAAAATATTTCATCTTTCCTCTGAGCTCCAACTTTGCATAAAGTAAACCGTACATTTTTAAAAGAGAGCCCTCATGCACAAGATTTAGACAATTTACTTATCAGTTGTCATCTGACTTATTGAAACATATTAAGAAGCATAAACTAGCCATCAGCTCTCCTACAATTATTCTGCTAATCACCCCTCATTGCCCTAGAGCATGGGTATAAGGATCAGATAAGGCAAGGGTTTGAAATTTGCAAAAATCAATGTAGTCCATAAAATCTCTTTCAGTTCCCACTCATGCTGATGAGTGAGATTGCCAGTTAGACTAGTTAAAATTCTCCCTCTCCCTAGAATATTATCTGGTGTGTAGACCTGAAGGGTCATGTGTATTCTCCCCAGACTATGAGGCAAAAATCAATGTAGTCAACCAACTTTTAGAAAAGAATTTTTACATAGATGGTACAATAAAAGCAAATGGTATAGTATCCCCCTAAAAGTCTCCAACCTACTCTCTCACTAGTAGAGATACTCAAGCTTATAAAGCAGATGTGGTAAAACTCCCTGACACTGGAAGTTCTTTTCTCCCATTTTTGAGTGTTCAAAAAGATCCGGTTAGAAATGGTGGAATTTCTTTGCAGGAAAACTGGTAGAATTGTAAGTCCAGTCTATCCTCACTTCCAAACAATGAATACAGGTCTGGTAGCTGATCCCAGTATGCCATTTAGGATACTTATGGGGAGATGGGGAGTAAAGGTACAAAGATATAAAGTCCTCTTCTAGGCAAGTGGAAGGAGATGGAGAACAAAGATAAGGTTTCTCCTTTCCCTATCAAAGGGTGACATCTCTGGTGATTTGGCAAGAACTCCAGAATTCAATGTCTGGAATTTTCTCCTTTTTCTAAACTTGATGGATAATTTATTCCTACAATATGATGATAGTCCCAAACAAGATTCTTGCACAACTGCAAATTGTTTAAATGGTCTATTCCCACTTAGTTTGTCTTGTAAGTGATTAACGTATGTTTTTTCCTATTTGACATATTAGAGTTAAAAATTATTGGGGATGGTTTCAATTCCAACCTTAGCTTGACAAACACTCCTAGAAAACAGGAGGAAATGCTGAAGTTTTTGGTATCATCCTTGTCAGTTTCATCTCAACTAGAGGGATTCATAGCAGTAGCTAGTCCCACTGGGAGCCCCCAATTTCTAAAAAAATCTCTCTATGTCCTTGATATAATTTTCTTTACTATTCTACCTGTTGGGGGGAGGGTATAGGGTGTGCTCAGGGAAGTCTAGTGGCTCTGGTGTGAAATCTTCTGAGCCCTTTCCAGGGTTGCTTTGTACCTTTGGTGTCCACTAGCTCTCACCTGTGGCTCCAAGATGCAGTAGCATGTGTAGCAGCTACACCTGGTAAACCAATTTAACAGATGGGCAAGACCAGATTGAGGATAACTGAGGGGCCTCAAACCATTTGGTAAGTCAGGGGGGTGTCTAACCCAAGCATGTGAAGAATTCCTCCAGTGCCATAGGGGAATGAGAACAATTTGTTCCAACAGCCACGAAGGTGACTGAACCAGATTCTGTGGAGCACTTAGAACCTGGTTAGACATTGAAGATGCCAAGGTCATCCACTGCATCCTAAGCCATCACCAGTCATCTTGACTTTTGTCTTGCCCCTGGGCATCGATGACTCTGAAAGAGAGTGAGGCCTACTACTTTTTATAACTATGCCACACTTAAATCCAACTTACGTACAAATCAAAAGACAATATCCTTTTTGCCATTTTTTACTACCTCAAAGTCCTATAATGGACAGGCAAGTGACAAAGCAGCAGGTGAAGACACATTGGGAGTCACAGCCCTGCATGTAGGCAGTGTCATCTTCTCACTGGGTTGAAGTGCCGTGGGATTTGGTAACTCCCTGTGTGTCTGAGTAGCCTTGTTGAAAGACTGCACTGCTCACCTCCTGGCATGAAGGGGCTAGAAAAGGTGCCCTAAAAATTGTCTGCTTTACCCAACTGTGGCCTGCTTATCATGGCAGGCAGGGATCCCACTCTGCTGTAGAAACACAAAAAATGTACAAAAAGTTCTGCAAAGATGCTTCCACTTATCATCAGTACTACATGGAAATGTGTATACGCTTATGGACAATAAGAATTCTAGTAGACTTGAAAGATGAAAGGCTATTGTTGTGAGAAAACTCAGAAGGTATCGCATCCAAATAGCAGTCCTGAGTGAAACAAGGCTGGTAAATGAAAGCCAACTTACTGAAGTCAGGACTAGATACACATTTTTCTGCTGAGGCCATAGTGAAAGGGAGCACTGTGAAGCTGGTGTACATTTTGCAATCACAACTAATCTAGTCAATATGCCGTATGCCTACCAAAATAAGGGAATGACTGGCTCATGATAATGTAATTGCCATTTGCAGGAAAGCACCATGCCATCATAATCAATGTGTATACTCCCACCATGATGAACTCTGATAAGATCAACTAAAAATTTTATGAAGATATGGAGACTCTTACTATCAATATGCTGAAAGAAGGTGAGCTTATGATTCTGGGAGACTTCAATGAAAGAGTAGACACAAACTGCCAGGCATGGGAGGAAATCCTTGGGAGGAACAGAGTTGGAAACAGCAACAGCAATGATCATTTACAAATGAAGATTTGTGTGACTCATGAGTTCAAATATCTTTATGTAGATAATTCTCAGATCTACTTTCCAGCCCTAACCTCTCCTCTGACCTCTAGTCTCACATATCCAACTTAAATATGTGAGATTAGGTATCTCAAACTGGAGGGCCCATAGACTTCTTTAAGCTCAACCTATCTAAAACTTAATCTTTTTCCCAAACACTTCCCTCTTCATAATTTCATTTTCAAGGGTACCACCATCTTTCTAGTTACTGAAACTTACATCCTAGGTGTCATCCTTGACTACTTAGTTTTAGCCCCATATCAAAACCGTTACCAAGTTCTACTTATTTTAATTTCTTAAAATCTCTAGTATTACGTACCCTTCTCCTTTGACATAATAATCACCTTGGGTCACCTGTTTAATATTTCCTTTCAGTGATAACCAAAGTCCTTTCATTTCTAATTTTCCAACATTATATATAGGCCCTTTAATTTCTTTCTTTTTCATCTTTCTCCTTTCATGTTTCTCTAAATCTGAATGATGAACATTGAAGTCTTACTATCTAGGTCTTATAATTTATTTAACTTTTCTTTAAATATAGCAATACTGAATCTATGTTGTGTGTTTAGTTGTATATGTTGATTAAATTGTTAATAAATTATACATTAAATAACATTAATATATGTAACATAAATATTGAATATAATACATAATATTTAACACATTTTAATCCTGGTAGATTAAGGGAATATGTATATAAATTTGGAAGTAACTACCACTTATGAAGTTAGTTTTTCCAAGTCATTATATAATATTTGATGAACTGGAGTTAGGGCTCTAAGCTTAGTTCATTAATTGAGATAGGTTGAAATCTTGTTAATTAATGATTATTTCTCTGGATAGCCCTAGAGTTTGGATAGCAAAATTAAATATAGGAAAAAAAGCAAGAAGAAAACTAAGATGTCACTGTAAGCAAGAATTCTGATTTTTATAACTCTGTGACATGGAGAGGAGATAGTTCTTTTTATCTTGAAACATGTAGGGGCTCATCTTTCTAATGTTATTGAATAAGTAATAAGTTTATCTCTTCACTTACTTGTCTGTCTCTAGGATGTTTTTTTTTTTGCACCCAGACACATCTAGATCTTCTCTCTTTTCTACTGAAATGCCTATTAAAAATGGGATTTCCAAAGGATAATTTTCCCACTTTTCAGAATGTAAACACTCATAATTGGCTATCCCTTTTGAGCTATTTAGTTTCATTTGCCTTTCTTAAATTTCATTTTTTCTGCTATTATGAATCTCAAAGATTATGCCCAAATGTGACATTAATATTAAGTTAATCTACTTCATTTCCCCATTCAATGTGGAAGAATAAGTTATTTTTGGAAAAAAGTAATCTACTTTTTTCTTTTCAGGACATCATCTGCCAATCATTTCTTGCCTTTTGCATTGCTGATGCATTATTCTGAAAGAATGTTACTGGAATTTCTTGTTATATGATCCGTCTTGTTAAATAGCTTTTTAAAAAAAACATTCATATTTTAAAAATTTGAGATCCAAATTTTCTTTCTCCCTCCAGCCTCTCCCTTGACCATTGAGAAAACAAGAAATATCATGCCCATTATACGTGTGAAGTCATGCAAAACTTTTCTTCATATTAGCCATACTGCAAAAAAAGCAAGAAAAATAAAGCCAGAAAATAATATGCTTCAATCTGCACTCAGAGTTCATCTCTCTGAATTTATCACTCAGAGTTTATCATAGCATTTTCCATCATGAGTCCTTTTGAATTGTTTTGGATTGTCATATTGATCAGTGTATGAGCTATCTGTTCCTACATAATTGAAATACATTCTTTTTGGGCACTCTAGAGCTTTATAATAGATGAATTGAGTCAATCTAAGATTCTTTTCTGGCTATATGAGGAATTTCACCTTTAGATGAGATCTATTAACCTTCATTTTACCTTCTGGTGCCAGCATTTCCTTGGTAATTAACTTTTATGTTTTCCTTAAATATTATATTCATATTTTTGTTTGTTTACATCACTTCTCTGATCCTCAGATCAGAGCCTCACAGGTTAGTCCACACTTGCAACTGTTCCTCTCCTCCATGAATCTGTCACCCAAAACTGAGAGGTAGGTAACAGACCTCTCAAGTGGCAGTTATTTCTGCACCCAGTGCCAGATCAAAGATCTCCTAATATCTTTTTCTGCCCTTCCTGCCCTGGTGCCCTGTCTTGACCCTCTTTCATTTCCTGGGAGCTGAAATGCTTAGTACTATATAGACCTATAGTCAGATCTTGTCCTTACTCTCTGCAGACTTCTTTGGGCTGAAAACTGACTCACTGTAATTTTTTCTTGTCTTTCCTTTTCCGAATTCAATCTGATGCCATTTATTGAAGGGTTATTGTGAAGAAGGATTAGTAAGGAACTAGGCTGCACTATTTCCTCTCATTAAGACATTTTAACTTTCCAATTATTTTTACTTACCCGGTGTAAAGGTCTTTTTTATATTCATCCTTCTCTGGAGTATTTGGTACTCTTGAATTCTTTCTCTTGTTGGATACCCTCTTTTATTTTTGTGACATTGCTCGTTCTTGGTTCATCTCCTAATTTTCTGATCACACCACAGTTTTAATTGCTGGCCCATAATTCATAATACACCCTCTACCAGTGAAACCCAAGTCTCTGTACTGGGATCTCTTCTTTTTCTACTCTTTCACTTGATGACTTCTTTGGTGCCCATTGGTTTAATTATTCAATTATATTCCTGACTACTAGGTCCATGTGTCTAGCCCAGTCTCTTCTGAGCTCCAGTCCCACATTAGCAATTACTTTTTCAGACATTTTGAATTGTATGTACCCTAAACATTCCAAACTCAACATGACCAAAAGAGAAATAATTATCACTTTCCCACACCAACCTATTTTGAACTTGTTTTATTTTTTTTGAGGGCATCGCCATCCTTATAATCTCCTAGGTTCACAACAACATGTGGATTTTAACTTTCCCTTATATATTTCTAATCAGCTGCCAATCCTTAACAACTCTCAATTGATGCTTTTTCATTGATTACATGTTCACCACTTTAGTTTTGATCCTTGTCACCTCTCAGCAAGATTCTTACAATAGGTAATTGGTCTCTGTGCCTCATGTCTCACCCCCTTCTAATTTAACTTCCACGCAGATGTCAAAATAATTATCATTAAGCACACATCAAACCATGTAAGGCCTCTAAACAATAAACTTTATTAACCTCCTGTTGTTTCTAGGAACAGATATAAACTTTTATTAACCAATTAATGCTTTTCATGACCTTTTCCCAATCTATCTTTTGCATCTCATTATATATTACTCACCTCTTTAGTCCACATAAAATTTCCTCCTTGTTGTTCCTCACACGTGACACTGAATCTCCCTTTTCTGTGGTTTTGCACTGACCATCCCCTGTGCCTGAAATGTACTCTTTCCTCATTTCTACCTTATATAATTCTACTACAGCTTCAAGAAACACTTACACAGACCCTTTTCTGATACTTTAATTGATATTACATTTTCTCTCAAATTAATTTGAATTTAACTACTTTGTATCTTATTTGTATGCATTCCTTTTTATTTTATGCACACATACATTATTATATATAGTAGCTCTACTAAAATGTAAGCTACTTATAAGTAGGAATTGTTTGATTATTTATATACATGTCCCCAGCATGTATCATGATTCTCAAATAGTAGATGATTAATAAATGCTTGTTGATTGACTGATTAATAGCAAGAATGCACCTAGTTGTTCTTGATGAGTTCAACTCACCTAGATAAGCTAAATTCTCAGGTACTGAATAAAACTTGTGATGACTCAACCATTATCGGTAATATTAAAGGTGTTTTAAAAATGAGGGACATGCTGTAAAAATAGAGAAGGGTAGATGTTGTACTTTTCAAAAAGAAGGAGAACTACAATATGAGCCAGTTTTAATCTTCTGAACTTGAATTTAATTCTGGGAACATTCTGTAAGAAGCCACCACATCCTTTCACAGATGTTTAGGAAAATTTAGTTTTCCTGCTTATCTCTTTTAATCAGATCTATTTTTGCTTTTCCTTCATCTGGCATCATGATTGCTATCCCTGTTCTTTTTACTTCATTTGAATTATAATAGATGATGCTTTAGACTCTTATTTTTACTGTTTGTGCTTCTCTTTTTCGAGTGTCTTCCTTGTAAACAATATATTTTTGGATTCTTGTTTTTAATCCATTCTGTTATCCACTTCCTTTTCATGGGTGGGTTCATCCCATTCACATTCAGAGTTATGATTATTGAGTATTTACCGCTATCTTATTTTCCCCTATTCATCCCTCCCTCTTTTTACTGTGTTCCTCCCCAAAAGTATAATTTTCTTCTGACCATTACTTCCCTTAACCCACTCTTTCCTTCTCTTATTCTCTTCCTCTCCTACTTCACTGTGGGTTAAGATAGATTTCTATACCCAACTGCATGCGTATATTATTCCCTCTTTGTATCTATTCTAATTAGAGTAAGGTTTAAGCATTGCCCACCATACCCTTATTTTCCCCTACAATTTTATTTCATGCCTCTTTTATTTGAGATAATTTCCCCCATTTGTTCTCTCCTCTTCCCCTTCTATCAGTGCATACTTCTCTCTCACCCTTTAAGGTTTTAGAAATCTTCAAATTATAATCATTTCACACCTGTGTTCTCTATTTATACTTTTTCTAACTGCCTCGATAGTGATAAAGTTCTCAGGAGTTACAAGTATAACCTTCCTATATTGGAATGTAAACATTTTAACCTTATTAATTCCCTTATGATTTCTCTTTTATGTTTACCTTTATAAGTGGTTTTTGAGGCTTGTATTTAAAAGTCAAATTTTTTATTCGGCTTTGGTCTTTTCATCAAGAATGCTTGAAAATCCTCTATTTCATTAAATATCCATTTTTCTCCTGAAGGATTGTACTCAGTTTTGCTAGGTAGGTCATTCATGATTGTAATTCCATCTCCCTTGCCTTCTAGAAGATCATATTCCAAGTCTTTCAATTCTTTAATATGGAAGCTGCTAAATCTTTTGTGATCTCAACTGTGGCTCCATGATATTTGAATTGTTTCTTTCTGTCAGCTTGTGATATTTTTCCCATGATCTGGCAGCTCTGGGATTTGGCAATAACATTCCTGGGGATTTTCATTTTGGACTCTCTTTCAGGAGGTGATCAGTGGATTACTTCAATTTCTATTTTACCCTCTGATTCTAGGATTTCAGGGAAGTTTTACTTGATAATTTATTGAAATATAATTCTTAGGCTCTTGTTTTTATCATGGCATTCAGATAATCCAATAATTGTTAAATTACCTCTCCTTGATCTATCTTCCAGGTCAATTGTTTCTTCCAATGAGATAGTTCACATTTTCTTCCCTTTTTAAAAAATTATTTTAATTTTGTTTTATTGTTTCTTGATGTCTGATGGAGTCATTATCTTCCACTTTCCCAATTATGATTAAAAAATTATATTTAAAGTTTTGAGTTCCAAATTCTATCATTCCCCTCTCCCTTACCCTTTTCCTTCCCTGACCAAGTAAGCAATCAGATATAGGTTACACATGACAAATTATGTATAACATTTTCATATTAGTCATTTGGTATAAGAAGGCTCAAAATAAAAAAAATGAAACAAAGAAAGTGGAAAAAAGAACTTGCTTCAGTTTGTATTCAAACAATATCTGTTCTTTTTATGGAGGCAGATAATATGCTTCATCATTAGTCCTTTCAGATTGACTTTGATCATTGTATTGCTGAGGATAGCAAAGTCATTCACAGTTCTTCACTGAACAATACGCTGTTACTGTGTACAACATTCTCCTGGCTCTTTTCACTTCACTATGACTCAGTTCATGTAAGTCTTTCCAGGTTTTTCTGAAATCATCCTGATGGTCATTTTCTTTAGCATGATAACATTCCATTATAATAATATACTACATCTTGTTTAGTCATTCCTTAATTGATGGGCATCCCTTTGAATTCCAATTCTTAGCCACAACAAAAAGAGCTGTTACAAATATTTTTGGGAAAATGGGTCCTTTCCCCCTTTTTTGGATGCCTTTGGGACATAGACTTAGCAGCAGCATTGCTGGATCAAAGGGTATGCGTATCTTTATAGCCCTTTGGGCATAGTTCAAAATTGTTCTCCAGCAAATTCTAATTTTTAAGGAATAAATTTCATCATTGAGCTTTTCTGCCTTTTTCCATTTGGCCAAATCTATTTCTTAAAATTTTTTTTCTTTACTGAATTTTGTACAATTTTTTCCATTTGGTCAGTTTTCTTTTTTGAGGTACTCTTCTCTTCAGTGTATTTTTGTGCCTCTTCTCAATTCCTCATTTCTGTTTTATAAAGTGTTATTTTCTTCAATATTTTTTGTATATCTTTTACCAAGCTGATGTTTTGTAATTTTATTTTTATGCTATATTTTCATAAGTTTCTTCAATCATATGTATTCTTTTACCAATTTTTCCTCTACCTCTATTAATTGATTTTAAAAAGTCTTTTTGAGTTCTCCCAGGAATTCTTTTTTGGCGATGACCAATTCAAATTTTTCCTTGAAGCTTTGAATATAACGATTTTGACCTTGTTGTTTTCTTCTGAGTTACTGTCTTGATCTTCCCTGTCATCATAGGACCTTTTTATGTCAAGTTCTTTGTTGTTGTTGTTGAAAATTGTCTTTATATGTTATTGGAAAAATAAAATACTATTAATTGAAAAAAAAAACACATTCTACTCTCAGAGTTGAGGGGGCACTATCCCAAACTTTAGGCTTTTCTTGCTGCTGTTTTCAGAGCTAGTTCTCAGTTTCTGCAATTTTTTGCTGCTTTAATGTTAGTATGTTCTAAGAAGAATTTTGGTCCCTGCTTTCCTGGGCTGTGCTCTGGTTTTTACCCAAGAAAGTATCATGTTCCTCTCAATGCACCAATACTGACCAGTCCCTCATTGTCTCGAGTCCATTGGCTGAGACCTCCTTAAGTTGCTGCTGTCTCCCAAGGCATGGTCTGTGTTTCTGGCACTAGGCTCCCAGGGCCCTCTACCACCCCAGTAAGACTGACTTTTCCTACCAAACTCCTAAGTTTTCTTGGGATGGAAAATTGTTTTGCCTGACCTTTTGTTGATCCTGCTACTCCAGAAATACATTGGAGGCTTTATTTAGATTTGTTTGGAGTAGAATTTGGGAGCACTCAGCTGAGTGCTTTTCTACTCTGCCGTCTTGGCTCTGGCTTCTCCAGATTCAATTTTAACTTATTTTTTGATGAAGTTTCTTAATGTAATGTAAGGTAATGTGAATGTCATAAATATAACTTACCTATATTTTTGCAAATTTTTTACAAGCTTCTCATTATTCTAAAGAAGATAGAGAGATATGGATTGAATGAGACAGTCTGGTTAGGTGGATTTAGTTATATGGTTTGATGACTAGACTAAAAACAAATTCTTAGTGTTTCAATGTGAACATTGCAGAAATTCTTTAATTTAGAATCCCTGGAATCTAAATTTGCCCCATGTTACTTAATCTTATGCCTTTCAAAAGTGATACACTCATGAAATTTGCAGATGACATCAAGCAGTTAGCTAACACATTGGATAATGGAGTCAGGATCCAAAAAGATCTTGACAGGTTATAGTATTTGGTAATAGCTCATAAGATGAAAAACAATAGAGATAAATATTGTCTAATATTTTATCCCTCTAAAACAAAAATCTGAATTATAGATACAGGATGAAGGAAGGTGACAATTAACAACTGTTTGAAAAAACCCTGTGAGGTCTTAATCAATAACAAGTTTTTGTGATATTAGTAATATGATAGAAAAATCAACAAAGTTAGTGACACATTGGATTGAAATATGATAGTTCCAACATCAGAGAGTTAATAATTTTGTTGCTATCTTTCCTAGAGTTATATACATGGAAAAAATAGCTGTGTTTCTGCATAGACATTATTAAAGGATATTGGAAAGATTGTAAGTGTCTAGAGAAGGGCAACCAGAATGATTACTGACCTCGAGTACATAAAATATGAGGATAATTTAAGTGAATTTTAAATGTTTGTTCTAGACTAGACTAGACTAGACCAGAATAGGGGAGTAGGAAATACATATTTTCAAGAACATGTTGTTTGTATGAAGGATCAGATTTGTTCTATCCTTTCTTGTAGGCCAAAAACAGAAGCAGTTGTTGAAAGTTGCCTAAAGACAGTTTTGACTTAATGTCATTAAAAACTCCTAATGATTATTGTTATCCAAAGGTGAAATGGCTGCCTTGGTTCTTCCTCCTTAGGGTTATAGTGGAAATTTTGGAGTGGTAGAGATTAGAAGAGATGAATAATGAAATCCTTTCCAAGTTAGATCTGTGATTTTATTTACACACACATACACACCTACCCACCCACACTCCCACACATCCATGTATATGTGATTCATGGTTGAGGACTTGCTGACTCCAGGCTTAGCACTCTATGCACTGTTACCCACTTGTTTCTGAGAGGACACCCTCACCCTGCCCTTTCATGGATGTAGGAGGTCTACAGAAGTTGCACATTGCAAATGTTTTTGGATGTTTTCAGTGCGTTGATTGGTTATGATGATTTTTCTCCCGTTTTTATCTTCAAAAATATTATTTGTTATAATGGACAGCTCTCTGGAAGGAGAAAAAGTGATACTGGTAAAAAAAGTATGATATATGGAAAACAAAAGATATAAATAAAAATTTTCTTTTTTTTTAAAAAAATATGAAGTTAGGAAAATGTTATAAGGTGCAATGTTTACTCACCAGGAGAAATGTTTACTTCCTAATGGAACATAAACTAGGATTGTTTATGTGATTTACATTTATATATTATATTCACATGTGGTTTATTTCTTTTCCTATAACAAAACAACTTTATCATACACTATGACTTATGCGTTTATAAGTTCAGGAATTGGTGCTAGTCTCCTGGGCCATTTTGTGGAGAGATTTTTTTAAAGCTTGTTTTGAATTGGAGATGAGTGGTCCCTCAAGTTTGGGGGCCATGTAGATAGATCTCTGACACAAGGATGAAATATCCATTTGCTTTTTATAGGCAGAAAAACTTCAAGAACTTTTTGCAGTGGTGTTACAATATTCTTGAACATTGTGTTACATAGACAAAAACTCCTGGTTTATTCAAATGTTTAAGGGGTTTGAGTAGTGGAAGACTCATTTAATGTATAGAATGAGCAAGATGATCCTGCTTAAAATCTCAATGGATGATTTAATTTCCATGATTTTTTTTTATCACTTCACAGTTAATACCTTCATTGTCAAATCTTGCAGTTAATTTGAGCAAAAATAGGCTTGTAATATTACTTTCTTATTAACATTTTCATTTCAAGTATGAAGACACAATGATCATCACAACTATTATTAGAAGCCATATTATCATTCTCATCATTTGAAAGCAAGTTCATTATCAGATAAAAACACATTTTTCTCACATGCATTTTGAAGTACTTGAGTTTCCCTATTCATAAACTTTCCTGTTTATTCTTTTTTTCTCTTGATTCAAATCAGATTCTTCTATGAATAAATTGTCATTCTGCTCTTTCCACTTCTCATACATTTTTGGTTAAGATTTTCTTTCTACATATTGTCTCCTTATTGTATTTATAATGTCCTCTGCATCCTAAAGTGACTTATTTCACATTTTAAATGTTTGCATTGATGTCTACTGTTTCTTCTATTAACAGAGTAATCCCAAGTATCCCTCCTCTAGAGAGTCATCCCAAATAACAAATAAGTATATTTTTAAGGAGGAAAAAATCAGCGCAATACTGATCAATACATTGAAAAAATCCAATTACATGTGCAATGTGTAAAACTCACAACCCTCTCATCACAATGAAGGTTTGCATCAGGGATGTCCTTTCATATAACTTCATTTGAGTCCTGCTTGATCTTTGTAATATTGTTAGATTTACTTTTGATTTGTTTTGGTGTGTAGTTGTTCTGTCCATTTTCATTGTTGCAGACAAAGTGTATATTGTCATGTTTATTTTGCTTACTGCAGTCTGCGTCTGTTCAAATAGATCTTTCCAGGCTTCTCTGTATTCATCACATACATTTCTTACAGCACATTTATATTCCATTACACTTATGTACCGCATATTGTTTAGCTATTCTCCAGGCAATCTCCATTTTTAGTGATCATAAAAATGCTGTTTATAAATATTTTAGTGTATATAAAGTCCCCAAGGGCTTTCTTATTTTTGTGGAAGGCTTTCTGAGATATAATTAAGGAATCAAAGGATCTGAAACAAAATGATGTGAACAGGCAGTTTTTGGAAGAAGAAATAAAGGCTACACAAAGTCATGTGAAAAATGCTCTAAATCATGATTTATTAGAGAAATGCATATCAAAACAACTTTGAGGTACCATCTCATACCTCTCAGATTGACTAAAATGATAGACGGAGAAAATGACATGGGTTGGAGGCATGTGGAAAAGTTAAGACATTAATACACTGTTGGTGGAACTGTGAAAGGATCCAATCATTTTTGGAGAGCAATCTGGTAATATGCCCAAAGAGTTATAAAACTGCATATACTTTTTGATCTGGCAACACCATTATATTTATAGCTGCTGTCACATGAAACTTGCAAAATGAATAATTATTTTATTGCACTGATTACCATGTTTAGCTGCTATTGATATGACTACAACATTGAATTAAGATAAGGTAGATATCTTGAATATTTGTTAACATTTATAAGACTGGCCTTTTTAAGTAGTTGGGGAATAAATTGTAAGTATTCTCCACACTAAAAGAAAATAAGTGTCCCACCATTTTAAGAAACTTGCTACAGCAACATTTGCATAGTACTTTAAGGTTTACAAAGCACTGTACATATGTTATCTCCTTTGATCCTCACACTAATTCTGAAATTGATGCTCCTATTATACCTATTTTACTGCAGAAGTGAGAATTGGGGGAAAATGAATGAAATGTGTATGAAATGAAATCCAGTACTTACCTAACAAAGAATGAAGTAAAAGTGGGGAAACCAGTTTAATTTTGCCTCATTTCATCACTATCAGATATTCTGAGTTAGTATAGTTTCAAAAGAAGTACTCATTGGTGTAATAGAATGAAAACACATGAAAATACTTTCCCCCAATACTTAGCATATCACCGAAAGTAATTAAAGCAGAGACTGGAGGGATTTCAAAAAGACTATGATCATACTAAAATTGCAGATGAGATTAACATTCCTTTTTAGAGCTGTTAAATATAAAAATAATCAAAAAGGAAATTAATGAAAAGTGAACAGATTTCATTAGATATTTTTGAACATCTGATAGATAAAATGATTTCATTGTGGATAAAAACTTACATGATCATATTGTTGAAATATTTCCTTATTTTAAAAATACCTTCTATAAAAATGAAATAAAAGAAATAGCTTGCTTATTAATCACTATAAATCTTATATACTATATATACCACATATATACTATATTCATTTTAATGTGCATATTATAATGTGTACATATATATGTATATATACACACACACATATGCCCATATCTTATAGTCTCTCTCAACCTAAACTGACACCACAGTGGAGACTGGCTGAAATCATCATGGCACCACAACCAGTAGCAGCTACAAGAGCTCTTAGCCCAGAGATAGTAAAGGGTCAGAAAAATGGTGAGAAAGAAATTACAGAAGACTTTTTGCTGGCACTTAGAGTAGGATTCGACATTGATAGGCAACAGTTTTGCCCATATGGAATTCTGGGTGGCAGTTCCAAAGTAGACAGGAGTGCCTGTGGTCCATCACAAGGGAGCAGGAATCCCGACTGCAATTCTAAGGCAAAGACAAGGCAGCTTCAGAGGAACAGACCTTCCTGGGTAAATACTAGAGTGAGGATGAGCAGAGCTGTGACCGTATCTCTCCCATCTTGGATAAAACTTGCCCACTATTGGTGAAGCTGTGAATTCATCCAACCATTCTGGAGAATAATTTGGAACTATGCCCAAAGGGTTATGAAACTGTACATACCCTTTGATCCAGTAACACCACTACTACTAGGTCTAAGTCCCAAAATGATAAAAAGGGAAAAGGATCTGTATACACAAATATTTATAACAGTTCTTTCTGTGGTGGCAAAGAATTGGAAATTGAGGGGAGAGGATGCTCATCAATTGAGAAATGGCTGAATAAATGATGGTATATGATTGTGATGGAAGAGTATTATGTTTTAAGAAATTATGAGGGGGTACGGTTTCAGAAAAATACATTAAGTGTTATGATTTAAATTAAGGTAAAATGAGGCACAAAATTCTGAACATATTTAATTTGTTGGTAAATCTAGCAATTACTAATAAAATGGGTCTTTGAAGTCCTCAGTCAAAGGACCATGAGGTGAAGCTTACTAGTTATCACATAGTTTTGGAAATCACAAGAAAACAAAGAACAGAAAGCAAAAACATTGGTTCAGAAGTCTGAAGTATAGATGATGGAAAACAATATGATTGAATGGAAGTCAAGAATGCAGGACCCCTCCCTTCCATCTTATTGCTATAGGAAGCTCTTTAGTGGTGGCCACCTGCATGGTTATTTAGAGTCATAGTGATAACAGTCCAGACTTTCTTGAAGGACAGCCAATGTTGCAGAGATAACAGATTTTCTGGATTGTTAGCAAGATAACAGATTTTCTTTAAATGCACATAGGCAGTAAGTTTTGTAGAGACAATACATTTCTTCAAATTAAGGAGATTTATGTAACAACTTAGGTCAGAGAAGTGTGGGGATTAAAATTATCCAGCCCACAATAAGAGAGACTGAGGCAGCGTCCTGAGCTAATGGCACTTTATTAAAGAGTCCATGGTTCCCTCTTATGAAGTGGACTTCAGATCTTTCTTATGATCTGAGATACTTCCTTCTTCGAGGATCCAATTTTCATAGGGATAGATATCTTGACATAATTGAGTGGCTATACCAAATACAGGCTAATTCCATTGGTTGACATATGATACATAGTCTAAAATAAGCAAAACAATATATCAGCAGGGTTCCAGGTTGGTCAAAGCAGGAAATATCTCCCCCGACTAGGTAGTTACAAGATGGATGGGCTTCTCCCTAGGTTAGGCAGGAACTACACATATACTCCAAGAACATATCAGGGTGGATTCCTCATACCATGCCACCACCCATTCTCGGTTTGGTTTGAGCAAAACAGGATGATGATTCTTTGTCAGCATTTTTATGGTTGTGCAAGTGAGCTCCACAGCTGACAAACAAGTAATGAACATTACATCAAAGTCTGAGGTCTATTATAGGGCCCTTCCATTAGAAACTATACTCCTATGTAACTATGTGACAAATTATGAACACTTTACTTGTTCTTGCCCAAAAAATGTAAAAGAAGCATGGCAAAATATAGAATCTCAGTGGCTAATAGACTTTGCTCTTGAGGGCCAAAAATCATAAATTAGTGGGGAGGTGGTGTGTGTGTGTGTGTGTGTGTGTGTGTGTGTGTCACAGATTGGGTGAAGCATGAGGCATCTCCACTGACTAAGTGGTAATAAGATAATCACCTACTCATGTGGGACAAGACAGAATGGTCTGGAAGTCCAAAGATAAATTGGGGCACTTTCCATGTGATTGAATCACCTCCATGATACTAGACTTGGTCACTATGACAAGGAAAAACAAGAGTGGAGGGCCTCTAGCTAGCTTCTTTTGATTATGTGAATGATCTTACAATCTGTAGCTCATAGCTCTGGGACCTAATATACAGAACTTATAATTACTACCCTTACAGAATCATATTGAATTGATTGATACTGATTGGAATACAGTAGGAGTCCTCAGTGAATCAACTTTCTCAAGGGAAAGCTGAATTTCTGAACTTAACTCAGAGACAAAGAAACTTGGCTTAGGCAATTTTGCAAAAATATTGGGTGTGATACAGAATAGAATCAATTATAAAATGGAATTAGAATCAATTCGATTTTCTCGATTCTTCACTTTGATTAATGGGAGACATTTCTCTTGTGGGTCACTGATCTATAAGCTAATTATATAAGATCTTTAACATAATCATTACTAGTAGGATGCACTAACATAAGCTTTTTCTGTTCCAAATTCAGAACAGGCTTTAATACAGCAGCTAACGCAAATTCCTAAAACAATAATACGACAGAGGGCAATAAGGGCCCACTTACTAAAGGTAGGTAACAGACCATTTCCTTGCAGCCAAGTGAACGAAGAAGAGGGATTCCACCAGGGGTCACCTGGAATAGGTAGTTGTGTCTTTGCAATAACTTGTTGGATCTTATTTAGTCCTGACTGAGTAATGTAAGAAATAACAAGATTGATTAATTATAAGACAAGCCACAATGAGAATACCTAAAACCATGGACTAATATTAAAGAGGAGATTTGAATGTCACTAAGTTAACTAAAAAAAAAACCTCAGAAAACATAGATACTATGAAACAAAAAGCCAAAGTGTTGTTGCTGTTTGTCCTCATTTTCAGAGGACCAATGACATCACAGTGATATCTTGGCTCATGGCATGAATTGAATTTATGTGAGACAGAGTTGTGTAAAGTTGTTAGTTTCACTGTATCTTTCAGAGTCATTGAGGTCCAGTGGCAAGACAAAAGTCAAGATAACTGGCAATAGCCTAAGATGCAATGGGTGATCTTGGCATCTTCAAGGTCTGACCAAGCTCTAAGTGGTCCAATAGTGCCTTCTTCAGCCACCATCATGGCTGTTGAAAAAATTATTATCATCTGCTCATTCTATTAGGGTAAGCCTTCTCATGCTTGGAGTAGACACCCCAATAATTCACTGATGGGTTTGTGGCCCTTGAACTACCCTCAACCTAGTTTAGTCCATCTGATGAGTTGATTTACTTGGGTGTAGCCAGAGCACATGCTCCAACTTCTTGGAGCCACAAGTGAGTGAGTGCCAGCTACTTACCAGAGGCAGATAAGTAGTGCTGAAAAAGGCTCAGTGAGCTGTTACACCAGAATAACAGTCCTCCTTGAAGACCCAATATATGCCTTAAATATTGATCATCAACAATAACACCCAGTCTCCTTGTTTCCTAGTAATCCATTCCCACTGTTCATTTAGTTAGCACATTTCATATTGGATCCCAGATGTCCCATGTAGTCATTTGGTCTCTGAAAACTTTTTCTCTTTAACATACTGGAATAGGACTCATTCTCAGGGCAGCTTTGAAGTAGGCTTCTCCCTGAAGATCTGCTCTGAAATAATTTATTAAAAAGTTGCCAGTTACAAGACTCAATACAATTTAGTGTACCTTCCTAAATTTGCCTCTCCAATAACTAGTTAAGGTGGTTAAAATCAGCTCAAGCATTGTGGCCCTGATCTTATTAACAACAGAGCTATATAAAGAACATCAAATTAGGAACCCATAGTTCACTTAAAAATTGAGAGGATTTAAGTTTTTATGTACCTCTTGCTGTTTTTATCTTTATCTAAATCCTGTATTTGACATAGACACTGTCAACAATAGACTGAAGGAAGAATCTTAAAAAAGAATGTATGAGGATCTGACTTCTAAAATGAGCCTTTCTGTTAAAGATTTAATATTTACCAAGTAGATGTGTAAGTTAATTTCATTCTTTATTTCATATTTAATCCCCATAAAAGGAAAAATTCCAGTTTTACTACTTACAATTGTTCTGTCATATGCTAGCAAATTGTTATGTTGATATATTTAAGAAATTAAAATAACAGTAGGTAGAGACAGGATGGTGGGAAACAAAACACCAGGGACTTGCCTGAGCACTCCAGTATTCTTCTCCAAACAATTTTAAAATAATGCCTCAAAACAAATCCTGAAGTGGCAGAACCAACACAAGGATGGGCTGAAACAATTTTCTAGCCTAAGACAACCTAGAAGATTGGCAGGAAAGGTCTATCACACTGGAGTGAGAGTGAAGTGCAGTCCAGTGCAAGTCACACTCCAGCAAGACAATAGCAGGGTGTGTCTTGGCAAGCCAGTAGAAGGTGTTGGGGACAACTGAATCAGCAGCCACAGCAGCATCTTCCAGATCTCTCAGCCTAGAAAGAGTAAAGTGGTTGAACAATGGGTCAGAAGGAGATTACAGGGGTCCTTTTGCTAGTAGTGGGTGCAAAACTCTGTTGCATTGCCCATATGAGGATCCAAGGTGCGATCCCAGGGTGAGGAGGTGAACAAGCACAACAGAGCTAGTAGCCACAGTAGAGTGGGACCCTTGTTCCAGGGTGGGAAAGAGTGCTTATGATTATTCACAGACCAGAGTATAGGCAAGGAGAGTAGTAAACACATTTCTTGTTAGAACATATCCACTTTGGAAGGACTGAAAACTTACAGACCCCCATAACAAGCTCTGGAAACAGCTGCATAAAAACCTGAAACTTGGGGCAGTGTCCCATCCCACCCCAAGAGCAGAATCTAATTTTAACATAAAGTCAAAAGTCAAGAAATAATCCCTTCCACCCTGGGAGCCAAGTCCAGCTTTAGCATAAAGACAAAAGTTGACAAATGGGTTGGAAAAGTCAGCAAACAACAACATTCTGAACATAGAAAGTTGCTATGGTGACAGGGAACATCAAAACACAAACTCAGAAGCATACAGCAGTGTCAAAAGTGTTGTATCCCAAGCTTCAGAGAAAAATGTGAATTGGCCTCAGGGCTCCCCCACCCCCGGCAAAATTCCTGGAAGAGCTCAAAATGGATTATGAAATCAAATAAGAGAGGTAGAGGGAAACATCAAAAAAAATAATTGTGATGCAAGAAAATCACAAAAAAGTCAACAGCTTGATAAAAGGAGGTACAAAAATACTCAAGAACACACCTTAAAAACAAAATAGGCCAAATGATAAAAGAGGCACAAAAATCCACTGAAGAAAAGAACTCCTTAGAAAACAGAATTGACCGAATGGAAAGAAGTACAAAAATTCTCTGAAGAGATCTCCTTAAAAAGTAGAATTGGCAATAACCGTGGAGAACATAGGAATAAATGGAGCTTTCCTTATAATGATAAGTAATATCTATCTGAAACTATCAGAAAGTATTATCTGTAACAAGGATAAGCAAAAAGCCTTCTCAATAAGATCTTGGATAAAGCAAAGATACCCATTTTCATCACCATTATTCAATATTATACTAGAAAAGCTTGCTATGGCAATAAGAGAAGAAAAAGAAATAGAAGGAATTAGAATAAACAATGAGGAAACAAAACTAGTGCTCTTTTTCAGATGATATGATACTTAAAGAATCCTATAGAAATGCTAAAAAGTAGTTGAAATAGCTAACAACTTTAGCAAAGTGTCAGGATATAAAATAAAACCACACAAGTGATCAACATTTCTATATATTACCAACAAAAAACAACAGCAAGATATAAGAAGAAAAATTTGTAGACAATATAAAATACCTGGGAGTTTACCTCCCAAGACAAAGCCAGGAACTATGTGAACACAATTACAAAACACTTTTCACACAGAGTCATATTTAAACAATTAGAAAATATTAATTTCTTATAGGTAGGTCAAGTCAATATAATAAAATGGCAATTCTATCTAAATTAATTTACTTTGTGCCATACCAATCAAATTACCAAAAATTATTTTATAGAGCTAGAAAAATAATAATAAAAGTCATCTGGAAGTCAAGAATATTAAGGGGATCAATAATAAAAATGTGATGAAAGGTGACCTAGCTTTACCAGATCTTAAACTGTATTATAGAGTGGTAATCATCAAATCCAAGGCAACCACAAATTAGAAGGAAAGCAGAAAACTTGAAAACTTTTTTACAAGTATCTTTGATAAAGGCCTCATTTTTCAAATATGTAGGGAATGGAATCAAATTTATAAGAATACAATTCCCCAAATGATAAATGATCAAAGGATATTATTTTTTAAAAAAGAAGAAAAATGAATGTCCCTCCCCACCAAAGCTCTTGCACCAACTTGATCTATAATGTTGACACATAGCCTTGTATCACCATTATCTCCACAAATATAGAATCTTAGCTAGCAGTAGCATGCAGAATGCCCTGGCCTTAATTGTAAATCTGGTTACTTGTAAATTTTAATGTAGATAAATTGTCCCACTTAGCTGATTTTTGTTATTCTAGTGTAAAAGTTGTGTGTCAGATCAATTTAGTCTGAAGGAGTACTCACAGTCTATCAAACTACTTGTGAATTTCTACCCTGTCTGTTTGAATGTTTCATATTTAGAGTTCTTAGAGGTGCCAAGGGAAAAAAAGTATATAGCAGAAACAGCTGTTACTCTGGGTAATAAAAATAAACAAATCATTTCAAGACTTTTTACTTTTCTGAGGTCATGGAAAAATGCCTAGGAACTTCAAAAAAATCATATTTTATTTTTTCCCCAACTGCATGTATAAATAAATTTTAGTATTCTTTTAAAAATATTTTGAATTCCAAATTCAACTCCTTCCACCTTCTCTATCCCCATCCTGAGATGGTAAGCAATCTGACATAGGTTATACATGTGTAAATAATGTAAAGTATATTTCCATATTAGTCATTTTGTTGAAGAAAACTTGAACCAACAAAGAAAAAACAGACAGAAAGAATGGAAGAAAGGAAGGAAGGAAGAAAGGAAGGAAGGAAGGAAGAAAGAAAGGAAAAAAGGAAGAAAGGAAGGAAGAAGGAAGAAGGAAGAAAGGAAGGAAGGGAGGAAGGGAGGAAGGAAGGAATGGAGGAAGTAAAGAAGGAAGGAAAGAAGGAAGGAAGGAAGGAAGGAAGAAAAAGGGAAAGTAGTATGCTTTGTTCTGTATTCAGATGTCATCATTTCTTTCTCTGAAGGCAGATAGCATTTTTCATCAGAAGTCCTTTGGGATTGTCTAGGATCATTGTATTGCTAAGAATAGGTAAGTTATTCATCATATAATATGGCTGTTATCACGTGCAACATTCTCTTGGTTCTGTTCACTCAGTATCAGTTCATGTAAGTCCAGGTTTTTCTGAAAAACCTGGTTGTCATTTCTTACAATACAATAATATTCCATTAGAATAATATACCATAACTTGAGGGATTTAAATAATTATCAGAGTATTCTTAATATTTTTGCTTATAATTTTAAGGATATTTTAGTGACAAGCCATTTTTCTAAATTGTAAAATCAAGAGACAAAATTTCTTCTTCTAATATGTATGAGCATTCTTAATTCATTGTGAGAAAGTCTTTCCCCCCATTACTGTCACTTCTTTTGCCTCCAACACATACCACATACCTTTTTGTATTGAATTATGAATAACACACCAAAGAGTGATAATGTAATAGTTATATTTTTTTAAAAAATGAAACAAATGAAAGACAACTTTTCACTTGCTCTCAGGTTAATGAAGGTTAAAGCTATGTATCTTGCTATACCTTTTGGCAAGGCTGCAGGCTAAATTCACTTGTTGGAAACATATTAAGGAGGTGTACTAAGGGTATAAAAATAACGATTTTATTTTGTTGATCATCAGCCTCAGGCATACATTTTCTCTTCTGCACCTCTATTTAGTAATGGTCACCACAAAAAACAGCAAGTAACCCCAAAAACATTACCCTATATTAAAAGATAGATCTCCACAGTTGATGGGATAATTTTTTTCCTTTATTTTATTTTTAGCTAAAAAGCATTAATTTTCTCTCTCTTCCATGAAATCCCCAGCCTTAGAAAAGAGAAGAAAACCCCCTGTAACAAATATACATAATGAAAAAAAGCAAATTCCTGCATTTTCCATGTTTCAAATTGAATGTCTCATTCTGCATCTTGAATAATTCTACCTCTTTCAGGAGGTGCAAAATATAGATACACAACACTTTTCTGGAATTATGGGTGGTCATTGCATGAATCAGAAATAACAATAGTCGTAATAATGATGATGAGGATGATGATAAAAACATAAATAGAACTTTAAGGTTTGCAAAACTGTTTACAAATATTATCTCACGTGGGAAAGTTGGAACACTAATTCATTGTTGGTGGAGCTGTGAGCTGATCCAACCATTCTGGATAGCAACTTGGAACTATGTCCAAAGGACTATAAAAATGTATATAACCTTTGACCCAGAAATATCACTTCTAGGGTTGTATTCCAAAGAGATCATAAAAGTGGGAAAAGGACCCACATGTACAAAAATATTTATAGCAGCTCTTTTTGCGGTGGCAAAGAACTGGAAATTGAGGGGATGTCCATCAGTTGGGGAATGGCTGAACAAGCTGTGGTATCTGAATGAAATGGAATACTATTTTGCTGTAAGAAATGATGAGCAGGTAGATCTCAGGAAAACCTGGAAAGACTTGTGTGGACTGATCCTGAGTGAAGTGAGCAGAACCAGGAGAATATTGTACACAGTAACAGCCACAGTGTGTGAAGACTGATTTTGATAGACTTAGCCCTTCTCAGCAATGCAAGGACCTAAAACTTTTCCAAAGTACTCATGATGGAAAATGCCATCCACATCCAGAGAAAGAACTGTGGAGTCAAAATGCAGAGTGAAGCAGACTCTTTTCTCTTTTGTTTTGTTTTGTGTTCTTTCTCATGGTTTCTCCCATTCATTATAATTCTTCCATGCAACATGACTGAGGTGAAAATGTGTTTAATATGAATATATGTGTAGAGCCCATATCAGATTGCATGCCATCTTGGGGAGGGAAGAAGGGGGAGAAAATTTAAAACTTATGGAAGTGAATGTTGAAAACTGAAAATAAATAAAATAAATATTAAAAAAATAAATTTTATCTCAATTCATCCTAATGTTCCCATTTTACAGATGAGGAAATTACACTGATTGAACTATTAAATATCTTGGTCCAGATTTCAGCTCAGGTCTTCCCGAATTCAGATTCAGTCCTTATCTTTCAAATGTGTGTTAAATTTTTTTTACATAGTATTTTATTTTTCCCCAGTTACATATAAAAATATTTTTCATGTTCATTTTTAAAACTTTGAGTTCCAAATTCTCTCTCTTCCTTCCTCCCCACCCCCTCTCATTGAGAAGGCAAACTATTCAATATAGGTTGTACATATGTAGTCATGGAGAACACTTCCATAATAGTCATGTTGTGAAAGACTAACTATATTTCCCTCCATCCTATCCTGCCCCCATTTGTTCTATTCTCTCTCTCCTTTCACCCTTTCACTCCTCAAAAGTGTTTTGCTTCTTATTACCCCCTCCCCCATCTGCCCTCCCACCTATCATCCTCCCTTCTCTTTTCCCCTCCCCTACTTTCCTATAGGGTGAGATAGATTTCTATACCCAATTGAGTGTGCATTTTATTTCGTCTTTGAGCCAACTCTGATGAGAGTAAGGTTCACTTACTCCCTCTTATCTCCCCCTTCACTGTAAAACCTTTCTCTTACCTCTTTTATGAATTTACCCCATTCTACCTCTCCCTTTCTCTTTCTCCCAGTACATCCCTTTCTCACCCTTTAATTTTAATTTTTAGATATCATCCCTTCATATTTAATTCATACCTGTGCCCCTTTTCCTTCTAAGTATGCTAATAATGAGAAAGGTCTAATGCATTACAAATATCATCTTTCCATGTAGGAATGTAAACAGTTTACCCTTTTAAAAAGTTATTTTTAGTTTTCAACATTCATTTCCACAAGATTTTGAGTTACAAATTTTTCCCCATCTCTACCCTCCCCTCCCACCCCAAGGTGGCATGTATTCTTATTGCCCCTTTCCCCAGTCTCCTCTCTTCTATTACCCCCCTCCTCCCATCCCCCTTCCCCTTACTTTCTTGTAGGGCAAGATAAGTTTCTATACCCCATTGCCTGTATATCTTATTTCCCAGTTGCATGTAAAAACAAATTTTTAACATTTGTTTTTAGAACTTTGAGTTCTAAGTTCTCTCACTTCTTCCTTCCCCACCCATCCTCCTTGAGAAGGAAAGCAGTTCATTATAGGTTATACATGTATCATTATGCAAAACACTTCAATAATAATCATGCTGTGAAAGACTAACTATATCCTATCCCAACTCCATCCTATCCTGTCCCCTTTTATTAAATTTTCTCCTTTGACCCTGTCCCTTTTCAAAACTTAAACACTTTAACCTTAATAAGTTCCTTATGATTTCTCTCTCCTGTTTACCTTTCCATGCTTCTCTTGAGTCTTGTATTTGAAAATCAAAATTTCTATTTAGCTCTGGTCTTTTCTCAAGAATGTATGAAACTCCTCTATCTCACTGAATTTAATTTTTCCCCCTCATGGATTATACTCAGTTTTGCTGGGTGAGTGATTTTTGGTTGTAATCCCAGTTCCTTTGCCCTCTGGAATATCATATTCCAATCCATCAGATCCTTTAATGTAGAAGCTACTAAATCTTGTGTTATCCTGATTGTGGCTCCATCATAATTGAACTGTTTCTTTCTGGCTGCTTGCAATATTTTCTTCTTGATCTGGGAACTCTGGAATTTGGCTATAATATTTCTGGCAGTTTTCTGGTTCTAGAATATCAGTGAAGTTTTCCTTGATAATTTCTTGAAAGATGATGTCTAGGCTTTCTTTTTTTGATCTTGGCTTTTAGGTATTCCAATAATTTTTAAATGATCTCTCCCAGATCTCTTTTCCAGTTCAGTTGTTTTTGCAATGAGATATTTCACGTTGTCTCCTGTTTTTTCGTTCCTTTGGTTCTGTTTTATAATTTCTTGATTTCTCATAAAGTCCCTAGCTTCCATTTGCTCCATTCTAATTTTTAAGGAATTATTTTCTTCAGTCAGCTTTTGGACTTCCTTTTCCAATTGGCCAATTCTGCTTTTAAAGGCATTCTTCTCATTGTCTTTTTGAACCTCTTTTGCCATTTAGGTTAGTCTGTTTTTAAGGTGTTATTTTTTCAGTATTTTTTGGGTCTCCTTTAGCAAGCTGTTAACTCATTTTTCATGATTTTCTTGCATCACTCTCATTTCTCTTCCCAATTTTTCCTCTACTTCTCTTACTTGATTTTAAAAATCCTTTTTGAGCTGTTCAATGGTCTATAACCAATTCATATTTTTCTTGGAGGCTTTGGATGTAGGAGCTTTGACTTTGTTGTCTTCTTCTGAATGTGTGTTTTGATCTTTCTTGTCACCACAATAAGTTTCTACAGTCAGAGTTTTTCCCATTACTTACTCATTTTCCCAATCTGTTACTTGGCTTTTTAACTCTTTGTTAAGGTAGGGCTCTGCTTCCAGTGTGGAGGGCAGACTGCCCCAAACTTCAGGGGTTTTATGTAGCTATTTTCAGAGATACTTCTAGGTACCTGAAAGTTTTCCATTGTTCCAAGATGGTATGCTCTAAGGACAGGTGTTTACTCCTCTCCTGGCCTGTACTCTAGACTGTGAGCAACCACAAGCACTCTTTTCTGCCGTGGAACTGTGAGGAGGGTACCCTTTCCACTGCTGTTGCAAGCTCTGCTATGCTAGTGCTTCTCCTTGCCCCAGGACTGCCACCTAGGATTGCAACCCAAATCCAAATATGGCAAAATAATAGAATTCTGCCTCAGTGCTAGCAAAGAGACCCTTGTAATCTCCTTCTGACCAGTTGTTCAATCCCCTTACCATTTGTGGGCTTTGAGCTCCAGAAGCTGCCACTGCTGATGCTGATTTAGTCCCTCCCAAGGTCAGCTCCTGGTTTGCTGGGGCTGGGGCTGTGTTGAAGCAGCCTACACTGGACTGCACTCCTCTTTCACCCAGTTTTGACAGACTTTTCCTGCTGACCTACTAAGTTGTCTTTGGTGTCTGTGGGCTGAGAAGCCTAGAAACAGCTGCTGCCACCAGTGATTCAGTTGACCAGAGGCCTGCTCTGGCTTTGCCAGGGGCCATACTGTGCTCCTCTCTCAGCCTGGTGCAATGGACCTTTTCTGTTGACCTTCTAGGTTGTTGTAGTCTGGAAATTTGTTTCCCTCTGTCTTTTGTGGGTTCTGCTGCTCTAGAATTTGTTTAGAGTCATTTTAAAGAGGTATTTAGAGGGGTTTGGGGGAGAGCTCAGGTGAGTCCCTGCTTTTACTCCACCATGTTGGCTCCCCAAAGGCATTTGTTTTTTACAGAGTTTTGCAATTTGTTTTGTTAAAAAGCATAAATGTTTCTTCCAATTTTGCTTACTTCATTCTATTTTAATTCATATATATCTTCTTAAATTTACCTGAAATTGCCCATTTGTTATTTGTTGTAACATTTCATTATATTAATCTACCCTAATTTGTTTAGCTATTCCCAAATAAATAGGGATCATCACTTAGTTTCTAATTCTTTGACACTATAAAAAGAGTTTCTACTAATATTTCTTTGCTCTCTTTAGGATAGAGGATGAATAGTTGTTTCACCAGGTCAAAAGGAGTCCATGGTTTAATAACTCTTGGAGTATAGTTGTATATTGCTTTCTAGAATGAACAGACAATTTCACAACTCCATGAATGTGCATCAGTGTTTCGTGTTCTCCCACAGTCCCTTCAGCATTTGCTATTTTCCATTTTTGTTATCTTTGATTAAGGGTGTGAAGCAAAGCTTCAGAATTCGTTTAATATCATATTTCCCTAATTATGTGTAATCTGGAGCATTCTTATAGATGGCAGTAGAGACCTTAGATGTGTTTCTTCGAGAACTGCTGGCCTAGTTAAATTTAATGAATTTGGTGAAAGTCCTCAATTTGGTTACTATTAATTTTACAATATAACAAGGAAAAACTGTGTTCATTTTCCTTTAGTAAGTCAAATGGAAGATAAAGGACAAAGGAGGAAAGATTATGGCTTTTTAATGCTGGGATATACTTACAAGTCATCTAGCCTTCTTCCTTCCTTTTATAGCTGATGAAACTTCAGTCTAAACAGAGTGACATGACTTGGCCAGCTAACCACAGAAGTAAATTTCAAACAAATTTCCTCTGACTTCAATTCCAACATTCTTTCTTCCCTCATAGTTCATACCTTTTACCAAGCACATACACACATACACATGCACACCCACATGCACATTCTTCATACAGAACATATTTACATGCAGAGTAATATGTCATGCAATAATAATTTAAATTGAATTACCATAATGCAAATATATATACATTCAATTATTTGCCTTTCATCTTTCCCAGAGGTATAGGATGCTAGCCTATGTAAGTGGCTAAGTGGCTAACTTCCTTACCCATTATTTTCTTTTTGTTTGTTTAACTTTAAAAATATTTGCAATAACAGTATTTAATTTTTCCCCAATTACACGGAAAAAAACAATTTTTAACATTTAAAAATTTTGAATTCCAAATTTTCTTCTTCCTTCCCTGCCCCCTCATTGAGAAAGCAAGTAATTTGATATAGTATACATATGTAATTATGCAAAACATATTTCCATATTAGTCACATTGTAAAAGAAAACATAGACCAAAAAACAGATCAAGAAAAATAAAGAAAATAGAAGTGTGCTTCAATGTGTATTCAGACTCCATCAGTCATTTCTCTGGGGATGGATTGCATTTTTCCTAAGTCTTTTTCAGAATTGTCTTGGATCATTATATTGCTGACAATAGCTAAGTCATTCACAATTGATCATCTTAAAATATTGCTGTTACCATATGCAACGTTCTCCAGGTTCTCCTTATTTCACTTTGTATTAGTTCATGTAAGTCTTCTCAGTCTTTTCTTTCTTTTTCTGAGAGCAGCCTGCTCATCATTTTTTCTTTCAGTTTCTATTTTACCCTCTGGTTCTAGAACATCAGGGAAGTTTTCCTTGATAATTTCTTGAAAGATGATGTCTAGGGTCTTTTTTTTGATCATGGTTTTCAGGTAGTCCAATAATTTTTAAATTATCTCTCTTGGCTCTATTCTCCAGGTCAGTGGGTTTTCCAATGAAATATTTCACGTTGTCTTCCATTTTTTCATTCCTTTGGTTCTGTTTTATAATATCTTGATTTCTCATAAAGTCACTAGCTTCCACTTGCTCAATCTAATTTTTAAGGTGGTATTTTCTTCAGTGGTCTTTTGAACCTCCATTTCCATTTGGCTAATTCTTCCTTTCAAGGCATTCTCCTCTTCATTGGATTTTTGGAGCTCTTTTGACATTTGGGTTAGTCTATTTTTTAAGGTCATTGACTTGTTTTTTATGGTTTTCTTGCATGACTCTCGTTTCTCTTCCCAATTTTTCCTCTACTTCTCTTACTTGCTTTTCCAAATCCTTTTTGAGCTCTTCCATGGCCTGAGACCAATTCATAATTTTCTTGGAGTCTTTTGATGTAGGCTCTTTAACTTTATTGGCTTCTTCTGGCCGTATGTTTTGATTTTCTTTCTCACCAAAAAAAGATTCTATAGTCTGAGTCCATTTTCACTGCCTGTTCATGTTGCCAGCCAACTACTTGACCCTTGAGTTTTTTGTAAGGGTATGACTGCTTGTGGAGTAGAGAATACTTTGTCCCAAGTTTTAGGGTCCAAGCACTGCTGTTTTCAGAGCTACTTCTACTCCACCATCTCCACAAGCTTTGCCACAGCAGCACTCCTCCTCCCCTAAGAACTGCCAATCAGGATCATGACCCAGATCCAAGCAGGGCAAAGTTACTTCTGTGCCAGCAATGTGCTCCTTGCACTCCCGCTCTGATCTGCCACTTGATTCCTCCCACTGTGTGAGCCAGGGACTCTGGAAGCAGCCACAGGAGCTTATTGCTGCTGCTGCCACCACATAGAACCACTTCTTCCACCTTCAAGTCTGAGGCCAGACCATTTTCACTGATCCAGCAGTTTTCCCACTAACCTGCTCAGTGGTCTTTGGCATTTGTGGGTTGAGAAGTCTGGTAACTGCCACAGCTCAATGATTCATGGTCCTCAGGCCTGCTCCACCCAACTCCCAGTCTGGTTGGTCCTGGTGTGGCCCATGCTGGGTTGTTCTCCACTCCCAGCACTGTGCAATAGACACTTTCCAGTGACCATCCAGGCTGGAGAACTGCTTCCCTCTGCTATTTCATGGGTTTCACAGCTGTAGAATTTGTTCAGAGCCATTTTTACAGGTGTTTGGAAGGATTTGGGGGAGAACTTAAGCAAGTCCCTGCTTTCCAGCTGCCATCTTGGCCCTGCCCCCTGCTGTTCATCATTTTTTTATAGCACTATAGTATTCCATCATAATCATATATCACAAATTGTACAGCCAATTGATGGACCTCTTCTCAGTTTCCAGTTCTTTGCCACTGGAAAACAGCTGCTATATTTTTGTACATATAGGTACTTTTCTGCTCTGTTTTTACCTCTTTTAGTATACAGACATACTAGTGGTATTGCTGGGCCAAAGGGTACACATGATTTTATAGCCCTTTGGGCATAGTTCCACATTCCTCTACATAATGGTTTAATCAGTTTACAACTCCACCAACAGTGTATTAGTGTCACAATTTTCCCACATCCCCTCCAACATTTGTCATTTTCCCTTTCTGTCCTATTAACCAATCTAATAGGTATGAGGTAATACTTATTTCTAGAAAATCATATACTGTTAATTTGGGGCACTTTATTTTACTGCTACAAAATTGTGCTAATTATTTACATTTTCCTCTTGAGTAGAATGGGCTCTCTTTATTTAGGTAGTGTTCAAATCCTATCTGTCTTATAAGGCCCAGAAAGAATTCTCAACTCCATTACCAAGGCTTGAAACCTAGTACAATTCTGGACCTCTCATTCTCTCTCTCAATACCCAATTTGTCACCAAGTACTTGCTTTCATAATATCTCTTCTGCTGAGTGATATGCCGGCACTTTTCACCTCACACTTGGCCTATTTCAATAGCCTTTGGAATGTTCTTTCTACCTGATGTCTCTGTCCTCTCTGGTCAGTTCTCCAACTATCAAAGTGATCTTTCTAAAATACAGGTGTGACCATGCCCCTCCTCCATTCCAATGGCTTTTTTGTTACTTCCAAAATCAAATATAACATACTCTGATTGATTTTTAAAACTCTTGATCATCTAATCAACTCCTATGTTTTCATTTTTCTTATATTTTATTCCTATTCTTTTTACTCTATGATTCAATGGCACTGGCACCCTTGATCCCCGCCCCCCACCCCCAGTAGACTTTATCTCCCAATTCTATGCATTTTCATTGGCTATCTGCCATGCCTAGAATTCTCTCCTACCTTATTTTCACCTTCTAGATTCTCTGGTTCCCTTCAAGCTATAGCTAAAATCCTGCCTTCTTTCTTCAAGAAGCTTTTATTTATTTCCATTGATGGTAGTGCCTGCTCCCCAACAATACCTTAAAGTTATGCTGTATACATCTTGTTTGTGCATAGTTATTTGTATATCCTCTACTTATTATACAATAAGATCCTGTAGTGAAGGATCTAGGTTTTTTGTCTTATCTTTTTTTTGTCTTTTTATTTTGTTTTGTTTTGTTTTCTTTGTATCTGAATAGCACAGTGCCCCAGCACATAGAAGTTAAATAAATATATACTTGCTCACCTGATGCCACTCATCATTCAATTATGGATTGCACTATATTTTCCTTCTAACTACCTTAATCCTTCCAATGTAGTAATATAAACAATTTAACCTTAATGCATTCTTCATGATTTCTCTTTCCTACTTATCTGTTTATGCTTCTTTTGAGTCTTATATTTTAGCATCAAATTTTCTGTTCATCTCTGGTATTTTCATGAAGAATTCTTGAAAGTCCTCTATTTCATTAAATATCCATTTTTCCTGAAGTATCATACCAGTTTTGCTGGATAGGTGATTCTTGATTGTAGTACTAGCTCCTTTGACTTCTGATATATCATTTTCCAAGCTCTCCAGTCTTTTAAGGTAGAAGTTGATAAATGTTGTGTTATCCTTCCTGTGGTTCCACAATATTTAAATTGTTTTTTTCTGACAGCTTATAATATTTTAACTTTGACATGGGAGCTTGGTAATTTGGCTATAGTAGTCCTGGGAGTTTTTGTTTTGAGATCTCTTTGTGAGGGTGATCAGTGGATTCTTTCAATTTCTAGTTTACCTTCTGATTCTAGAACATCAGGTCAGTTTTCCTTGATAATTTCTTGAAAGATAATATCTAGACTTTTTTTTTAAATTATGACTTTCAGGTAGTCCAATAATTCTTAAATTATCTCTCCTGGATCTATTTTCCAGGTTAGTTGTTTTTCCAATGAAATATTTTCACATTTTCTTCTATTTTTCAGTCTTTTAACTTTATTTGATTGTTTCTCGATGCTTCATAAAGTTATTAGCTTTCACTTACCCAATTCTAACTTTTAAGAAATTATTTTCTTTGGTGAGCTTTTGTCCTTCTTTTCCCATTTAGACAATTCTACTTTTTAAGGAATTCTTTTCTTCAGTGAATTTTTGTACCTCTTTTTCCATTTGGCTAATTTCGCTTTTCAGGGCATTCTTCTCTTCATTGCATTTTGGACCTCGTTTATCATTTGACTTATTCTATTTTTAATTGTGCTATTTTCTTCAGTTTTTTTTTTTTGTGTGCCTCCTTTAACAAGCTGACTTTTTTCACAATTTTCTTGCATTATTCTCATTTCTAATCCCAATTTTTCCTCTACCTCTCTCATTTAACTTTTAAAGTCCTTTTTGACCTCTTTCAGGAATCCTTTTTGGGCCTGAGATTGATTCCTCAAGAATTTGGATATAGTGGTTTTGTCTATGTGTCTTCTTCTGAACTTATGTTTTGATCTTCCTTGTCAACATGGCAACTTTCAATGGTTAGGATCTTTTTGTTGTTGTTTGCTCATTTTCCCAGCTTGTTTCTTAACTTTTGGTTTTTCTCTGCTCCTAAGATGGAGGGGGTACCATCCCAAGCTTTGGAGTTTTTTTTTTGGCGGCTGTTTTTGAAGTTAGTTCTGGGGGTCTTAAGCTTTCAGTTCTTCCTAAGTGGTATGATCTAAGGAGAGGTGTATTTACTATTCTCCTGGCCTGTTTTCTGGTCTGTTAGCAACCACTAGCACTCTTTTCCACCTTGGAACTGTGACCAGGGTCCCCTGCAGCCAGCACTCCTCCTCATCTGACACTAAGACCCAGGATTGCCACCCAGATCTAAGTATGGGTAATACAACAGAGTCCTGCACTCAATTCCAGCAAAAGGACCCCTGTAATTTCCTTCTGAACAGTTATCTGTCTCCCTTACCATCTGTGGGCTGAAAGCTCGAGAAGCAGCCATTGCTGAAGCAGATTCCTTTCCTCCTAAGGGCAGTTGCTGCCTTCCTGTGGCAGGGCTTGATACTGTGCTTTACTCTCAGCCCAGTGTGGTAGGCATTTCTTGCCTACCTTGTAAGTCGTTGGGCTGGAAAATTATTTCACTCCATCTCTTTGTGTTTCTCAGCTCCAGAAATTTTTGGAGATACTATTTAGAGTTTTTTTTTTGAGGGGAATTTGGGAGAGTTCAAGTGAGTCCCTGCCTTTTCTTCCCCATCTTGGCTCCATCCCTCCTAATTTTAATTTTTAAGGAATTATTCTTTAGTGTGTTTTTGTACCTCCCTTTCCATTTGGCAAATTCGACTTTTTAAGGAGTTCTTTTCTTCAGTGAATTTTTATATCTTTTCCCCCTATTTTTTATGCTTCCTTTACAAAGCCCTCAACTCTTTGTTTTATTATTCTCTTGCATCACTCATTTCTTTTCCCAATTTTTCCTCTATCGCTCTTATTTAATCTTAAAAATTCTTTTTGAGCATTTTTAGACATTTTTTGGGGGCCCTGAGATCAATTTGTATTTTTTAGAGGTTTTGCCTCTAGCCCTTTTTACATTGTTGTTCTCTTCTGAGTTTGTGTTTTGATTTTCTCTGTCACCATAGTCTACGGTAGGTTTTTTTTTTTTTTGCTCAATTTTTTCTAGTCCATTTCTTGACTTTTAACTTTATGCTAAAGTTGGGCTCTGGTCCTGGGTTGGAGGGGGTGCTATCCTAAACTTCAGGGTTTCATGATGCTATTTTCTGAAATAATTCTGTTAATCTATAAGTTTTTAGTTCTTGCAACGTGGTGTGATCTAAGGAGGGTGTAGGGTCGCTGTTCTCCCAACTTGTGCTCTAGACTGTGAGCAATCACAAACACTTTTTTTCTGTCCTGGAAGTGTGATCATGATCCTTACTTCTCTATGGTCACATGCTGTGGTTTTCTGGTGTTTCTCTTCACTTTGGGACTGTGACCTGGACCTGTAACCCAGATTCCCATATGAGCAAAGCAACAGAGTCCTGCTCTCAGTGTCAGCAAAGTGTCTCCTGAAAGCTCCTTCTAATCACTTCTCTGACCCTGTTATTAGCTCCGTAGTGAGAGGTCCCAAGCTATTGCTGCTGATTTCATTAGCCCAAAGACCTGTGCTGGTTTGTCGGGGCATGGCTTGCTGCTGGCTTGCCCAGGCACTGCCTGTACTGGACTGAACTTTACTCTCACCCTAATGAGCACCCTAATAAATGTCAATCTTCTGAGTTGTCTTGGTCTAGAAAATTGTTTAATCTTGTCCTTTTGTTGCTTCTGCTACTCTAGAATTTGTTTTGAGGTTCTGCTTTGCAGTTGTTTGGAGGGGAATTTGAGAGAGCTCAAGAGGGTTCCTGCCTTTACTCCTCCATATTGGTTCCTAATTTCTTAAATTCCTAATTATCTCTACCTTAAATTTTTTAACGTGTAATAATTTGTTTTATGGTACAAGGTGATGCTGAAGTATCCATAACCATTTGGGAATTTCTATAATTCCTAGCAATTTGATCAACAATATGGTAATACTTCTAATCATGGTTTATTTTTGCCTAAATAGAGATATGATTTTCAGGTCCTCTGCAAGTGAGGAAAAAAAATCACCATTATTTTGTGGTGAATATTTTATGGTCTCATGGAAACAATAGCTTTGGTGTTATCTTTTAAAAAATGAGTTTCTTCAGTAAAATTTCCTTTTTCTCTATCTTTAACACTTTAATCTTTATACTGTCTTGTCCATGACAATTTTTTTTCTTGATAGCAATAGGTAACAGCTGTTTTTTTAAAAAAAAAAAAAAAAAACCTTACCTTCTTACTGTTTTTCCACCCTTGCAAACCCTGCTCTGTACCCTAGAAGAATCATTAACAATCTTTCCTGTTGCTAGGCCCTCCAAAGCTCTTTGCTTATTTTTCTGATGTTTAATCAATTTGTTTTGCAGCATAGTTTGTAAATTTTTTGCAATTTTTGATTGTATTTTGTCTTGTACATCAATGTCACTGTCCCTGTTTTAATGTGGATTTGAATGAATATTGAAATCTTTGACAGCTGCAAACTTCTTTGAAGTAACATCTATTATTAACAATAAGAGAATTAAAAACACAGGAAAAAGAGGAAACAAAATATGAGTGTATAGCTTGAAATCTAGCACTCAGTCTCCAAAGAATGAAAGGTAAAGAAAACAGCTTAATTAAAAGCAAGATTATAATCATAATACCAGTAAAACACAGGTGCATAGCCATTCTTGTAATGAAATGAACTACATAAAATTATTGCTTATCACAAATAATTCACATGCCACTAAAGAAAGGAAAAGGCAGTATGTTAGTATATGGAATAATTTTTCCTTAATATTCAGCCAACTAACTACAGTGGGATATTGTAGTCTGTATATTATTCAGGAAATTATGCAACTGTAGTGGGGGGGTGGTAACCCAGAGAATATAATTTGCAAAGAAGCTACATTATTCAACGGAGAGATTGTTTACTGTGGAGCCGAAGGGCCTTGATTCAAATCATGCTTCTGATAATTATAAAATATGTGCTTTGATTAAGTCCACTTAGCTTTCCTGGGCCTTGATTTCTTCATCTAAATTGAAGGATTTAGACTAGATATATTTTGAATTTTTTTCAAGCTCTAATTCTATGATCATAACAAAGATGTTCTCAAAGCATGTTCATTTATAGACCCAATAAATCCCTGTAACACAAAATAAAACCTCATAACACAAAAAATAACTAAGTGGTGGATGAAAGCTACATGAAAAATAAAATTTAAATTTATATATACTGATATAACTATTGATTAATTACTTCAAACTGTGCCAGAAAGCTGCCTAACCATGAAAACCAGCATTCATATTAACCAAATGATTGGTTAATGAGATGATGAAAATCCATATCTAATACACTGATAACCTTATCTAGTACCTTTTTCACATCCCACTCTCTTGTCACACAGATCCGAATTTTATCAAGCTCCAACTTTCCTTTTCTAACCTATTCATAACCTTGGATGTGGGTGGAAGTGTCTTCATTTGTTTGAGGGTATTTTTCATAGTTCATAAGGTACTTCTATAGCTACCACCTCCACGGAAAATAAAGTTATGCGAGTACAAAATTCAAGGGGGAGTTGGGGAGAGAAGTCAGGTCACCCAGGGTATCCCCTTCAGATACTAAAATATTATTAGACTCATTTGTTTCTTCCTAATAATACAGAAGTCAAGATGAAGTATGACTACTGTAGTCAGAGTTTTCAAGTATTCTTTTTTAAAACAATATTTATTTAGCATTTTATTTTCCCCCAAATACATGTAAAAATAATTTCCAACATTCATTTAAAAATTTTGAGTTCCAATTTCTCTCCCTCCCTCCCTACCCCCTGCATGAGAAAGTAAACAATTTGATATAGTTTATACATATGTAGTCATGCAAAACATATTTCTTTATTAGTCATCTTGTAAAAGAAAACATAGACAAAAACCCAAGAAAAAGAAAGTTTAAAAAAGTATACCTCAATCTGTATTCAGATACCATCATTTATTTCTCTGGGGCTGGATAATGTTTTTCATTATAAGTCTTTCAGACTTGTCTTGGACCATTGTATTGTTCAAAATAGCTAAGCATTCAGAGTTGATCTTCTCATAATATTGCTGTTACTCTGGACAACATTCTCCTGGTTCTATATCAAGTATTCTTGAATAACTCTCTAAGCATACATTCAAAACTGAAGACTTCTTTTTTGAGTGTAAGATAATGTTAACAGCAACTTATGTTTTCCCTGACTACATAGTTCATTTTATTTGAGCCTAAAGATAACATGTAAATGTGATAACAACTATTCCTTACTACGTGTAGTGCATATAATATTAAAAATGAAATTTTTATTGATGGAGCTTTTATTGGCATTGCAAACTTTTCCTGTTGACCTGCTAAGTTCATTTTGGTCAGGAAAAATGTCTCACCCTGACATTTTCTCAGCTTGGCCACTCCAAAATTTGCTTTGGGATGTCTTTTTAAAGTTGTTTGAAAGGGAACATTGAGATAGTTCAGTTCTAAAACTCCATCTTGGCTACACCCCCTACCACCTCCTGAAGGATATTTTAAAGCCTTAATGTTCATTGTTACTGCTAGAGTTTTATGATGATAAGGACCTAGGAAAAGGTGATATGGAAAGTATTAAATTATCTGCAACACTTGTGGTCCCCGTCTCTAAAGTAATTTCTAATTCTCAATGCAATTCCTATATTCATTGGTTTTGAATAAACTAATTTCATATTCTTTTCTTGAATGTGCCTAGCATACTTGTTCCCATCTTGTCCAGAGCAGTACCAAACATGACTAGACCTCAGCACCTGAATTCCCCTGGTCCTATTCTTCCAGTCTAAGCCTTGACTTACACTCAACTGAATGTAATATGCAATAGAAATGATGTAATAAAAATCCTTCTTCTCTTCAGGGAAGGAGAACAGAGTTTATTTTTCCATGAGGCTTTTCCTAAGTTCCTTCAGTAATTCCACTTATTCATTTGAGTTAGGATCCCTTTTCTTTCAGTGACTCATATCTGAGGAGATGTCCTAGATATGAGGGGAACTAATTTAATCTTTCTCTTATCTTGATATCTGCCCACCATATCCACCTTTATTTTCTTTATCAGATGAATCAGCTTTAAGGAATCAAATGGCTATGTCTTCTTACCTTACTGATATGACTGTCTACAATGATTTATCATGATATAACCCCTTGCCACTGAAGTTGGTCTAGCAACATCTATCTGCTTCCCAGCTTACTCCTTTTCAATATTTTCTTGATATTATGCTTTATAAATGTTACATGAAGTCAGATGCTTTCTATACCATACCTGATCAGGTATTGAGGGTCTAGCCAGAACCACTGCAAGAACTCAGATACAGTGATCTCTAGTTTGGGGAAGTGAGTGAGTTTGAAGTTATGCTCCTAAAACCCCTTATTGGTAGGCTTTTTTTCTGCATTATATCCTTGCTACTTCTGCATCAATTCAGTGGCATGTCCCAACCGGGATTCAGAGAGTTCTTCATTTTCTTTTGTTAAAATTTATTTTATGAAAATGATCCCTGGAAAAAGATAACAGTTTTGCATTTTGGTTTTCTTGTACTAGTACTTCCAGTATGTCCTGTACAAATAACTATCGCAACAATATTACTAGTTAATACAGAAAGTGTGGAAGCCCAGCTATTGCTTTCTGAGATACTGAGAGTAATGTTGTCCTTGTAAGCAGCCCTCTAATTTCATCATCAGATATATCTTCTCACCAGGAAGGCTCTACATTTCCTCATTAACTCCTAGGTAGAAATAGGAGGGCTGTTACCTATGGTTTAGAAAGACCTATCAATATTTGTCTTTGTGGGTGTGGAGAAAAGACACCAAAGTATGTTTTTTTCCTAACCAGGTAGCTCTCATAATACAGCTCTCTCTTCATCTCTTTTTTTCAATATCTGACATTGCCCCTAAGTTTTCATAGCAGAGTGTAAAGACTTTCAATATCTGTATCAGTGGATATTCCACAAATCAATGGTACTCAGTGAGGTCAAGTCCCACCACTGAGTACCTTCCTCTGCTAATCATGGTAATTTTTTTTCAAACAGAAACCTTTCATTGAAATACATTGCTACTGAGCTGAATACATTAACCACTAAACATTAATTTTCTATTTCTCTAAAAAGGAGAACCTTTCTTTTCTAGAGGCTAGTTGTAGGGACTATTTTCTTTTATACATTCTCCTTTCCTCTTTTTCCTCATTCCCACTATTTCATTTTTGGAGTGGGAAAATAAGAAAAAAAGATTTAGTTAACACCAAAATTTCTAAGAATTTCAAGTATTCCAATCTAATTTCCTAATTAAGGTGAAAATTATTACAAGCATTTATAATGTCAGTCATTTCAGTGATAATAACATGGGTATATCATTGGAGGGTAATAGAGTGGAATGAAAAAGGCCACCAACGGATATTGAGAAATGTCCCAATTAACTGAAAGCCCCACATTATTAGAACAGTCAGCTGTAGAATGCATAAATTAAAATAAGGAATTTAAAAATTCATTTTCTAGGCAATATAATTGCACTGGTGCTTTAACAGATGTATCATTGTACTTTAATTATACTTATTTGTATAAATTATGGCATAATGTACCATACCACATAAAATTTTCATCCATATGTACCATATTTTCTCGTGAAGACATAGGCATGGAAAGATGTTCTTGAATTTAAATATCTCTTTAACATTTTGGTTATAGAAAACAGTTTCCAGCATCATTCATTAGACTTTATTAAGGCTCTAAGTTGTCCAAAGAAAACAAAATTGAAAGGCTATTAAGTACACTGCATGAAATTATTTATTAACCATGCACCCCAGTTAAATCACTCTTCTCATTAACCACTTTTCCTTGAAGTGGTTTACCATAAATATGTATAAATTTACAACATTTCATGTTTGTATGCTTCTAAAGTCCATCACCATATTTTTAAGCACTTTATTCAACAAGAACCAAATACATCTTGGGGAAAAAGTGAGGAGAATATCAAGAGTACAAGCTCAATTGCGCATAGCTATTATTTATAAGTCTTATAGAGATGTGCACAGCATTTGCTATTTTATGTGGTCATTATTGCAAAAAAAAAAGAACTTTCATTGAGGTGTGTCTTCCCTAGAGAAGGGCTATTCTGCTGACATTGAAAAATACAGTATAATTATAGGGTGATCATTGCTATTTGTTAGAAAACATGATTGTCTGTCTATATTAAATTAGTGAAATTGTAAATGAGTTCAACAAACTGAAAGACATTTTGAATGTGAACCAGTTATTTACTGAGGCTGAGAAAAACAAAACAAAACAAAACACTTGCCCCTCCACATTTTCTGAAATGGGGAAAATAAACTGATGTTTTATGCATTTTAATAGTAATTGATTTTAATTAACAGTGGTCATAAGGGGCTGTAAGGGTTCATGCATTTACAGAGTAACATTAATATTGTGTTCCTTCACTTCATTGTGCTGTTGAGCTGACCCTGCAATCTCTAAATATATGTAAGTTGAGCATAAACTATGGCGTATTCTACCAAGCTTGATAGTCTGTAATAAGAGATATTTCTGCCCTTAGAGGACCAATCTAGAGAATATAGAGGTACATCACCAGTTTGTCTACAGGGATGAATTATTTGATGACTCTCAAAGACTGCCAAATGAGAGAGGGGTTGTCAACTCTAAAAGTGAAATCTTTGGGGAGAGAAGTACTTGCTCTAATAAAATCATCTGTCTGAATTATTGGGTTTAAATATCATCTCTATGCTGACAAGGAAAGGAAGAAGGGAGTAATAATTATTAAATGCAATATGAGAAGTGCTTTACAAATATTATTTCTTGATCCTCACAGAAACCTAGGAGATAGGTGCTGTTGTGATGACATTTTATTGATAAGGAAACAGAAACAGAAGTTGAGAGACTGGTCCAGGATGGCCAGTAAGTGGCTGAGGCTATATTTGAGCTCAGATCTTACTGATTCTACCCCAATTCTCTATAAATAGTATTTTTAAGAGTATACAGTGATTTCATATCTTCCTTCCAGAACTATGGTTCCTTGGTACTTGAACTGCTTCTTTATGCATCCTTGAAATATTCATTTTTCCTTTGATGTGGGAGTTCATGATTTTGTCTATGACAGTCCTCAGACTTTACAAGGTTTGTTTTATCACTTCATAGCTCTACCAATAATGTATTAGTGTGGCTACTATTCCCCAATCATCCCAACATTGACTATTTTATCTTTTTTCATTTTTTTCACATTTGTAGGGTGTGAGGTGAAACCTTAGGGTTGTTTTGATTTGCATTTCTCTTATTTTCTGATTTGGAGCATGCTTTCATGTAGTTGTGAATGCTTTGCAATAGTTTTGAGAACATTTTTTTATTGGCCACTTATCTATCAGTGAATGGCTTTTAGTCTTATGTTAATCAGTTTTTTATTTCTTGTAAATACCAAATTCTAAGAGAAATTTGATACAAAGTTTTTGGTTTTTTTTACTATTCAATCACTTCTTTTACTAGATGTATTCTTGTTGTCTATGCAAAAACTTGTTTCAAGTAATCAAGGTTATGTTATCTTTTGTAATTGCCTTTTTATTTTATTGAAAATATATCTCTTGTCTATGGCTATGAGAAGTATATCGTTTGTTTCTCTGTTGACTTTTTATACTATAATTTTTGATAATAAGCTTGTGTATCTATTTACAATGTGTCATTGAATGTAATGTAAGGTGTTGGTCTAAATCCAATTTTTGCTGAACTGCTTTTGAATTTTCTCAGCTAATTTTATCAAATAGGGAATTTTTCCCTAAGTAATTTATTTTCCATCTTATAAAACACTGCCTATTGTTTCTGAATCTACCCTATCTATTTTGTTGCAGTGAGCTATCCTTCTGTACTTTTAGCCAGTATCAGGTGGTTTTGGCAACTACTGCTTTATAGTATAATTTAAGGTCTGGAAGGGTTACTGCCACTTATTTGTTCTTCTTTTCACAATTTCCTTTCATATTCTAGAACTTTAGTTTTACTAAATCAATTTTACTATTATTTCATTTTATTATTTTTGTGAAGTTCTATAAAGCATCCTCTTTGTAATTTCATTGGTGTAGCATTAGAAGTATAAAATAATTTTGACAGTATTACAATTTTTACTATGTTGGCATGGCCTATGAATGTGAAACTGAATGTTTATCCAGCCATTTAAGATGCTTTGTGTGCTTTGATAGGTTGGTCTCTAGATATTTTATGAAATTTGTAGTTATTAGGACAGGGATTTTTGCTCATTGGACATTATTATATATAAATATTGATTTTTGAGGATTTATTTTGCTGAAAATTTTGTATCAATGTATTTGCTGAACTTTGCTGAAACTATTGTATCAATTAATATATTGCTGATTCCCTAACATTTTCTAAGTAAACTGTAATATAAATACCAACCAGAGATAGTTTTATCTACTCTTTACTTATTTATTCCTTTAATGATTTTTCTTTTCATTGCTATTGCTAGCATTTCCAGAACTATATCAAACAAGAGTGTGATAAGTGGGCATCTTTGCTTTATTCCTGGATTTATTTGGTAAGATTCCAGTATATCCCCATTGTCAATGATATTTGTTTTTTATTTTAAATAAATTTTTAATGCTATTAAAAAGGTTCCTCTATGCCTATATTTTGTAGGGTCATTAGCATAAAAGAGTATTGTGCTTTGGCAAATTTTTTTTCTTCTACATCTAGAGCAGTGACTACAAGGTTACAGACATTTTGATTTTAATATGATTGATTATGCTGATTATTTTCCTAATGTTGAACTATCCTTGTTATTAATCCCACTTGATCAACATGATTTCTTGAATAAAACATCAAAGTCTGCTTAATAGGATTTTAATTAAAATTTTTGAGACAATGTTTATTGATGATATTGGTCTGTGTTTTATCTTTCCCTGATTTAGGTGTTAGATCTATTTTTGTCTCATAAAGGAATTTGATTGACTGCCTTCTTAATTTTGGAGAGTAATTTGTGAAGTATGGGTACCAACTGTTCCCTAGAAGTTTGGTAATATTTGCCTGTAAATCTAAGACCAGGAGCTTTTGTCTTTGGTAGTTGCTTTATAGTAGTGATTTATTTCCTTTATAGAGATTGGTTTATTTAAGATCTCTATCTGGCTTTCTGAGAGTTTGGGCATTTAATATTCTAATGTATTTCTCTATTTATTTTGTGTTCTTGGTTTTGTTGTGCATAATGTATCTTGTTTATTCTTTTATTTCTTCTGGATTTTCTGTGGTTTTACCTTATTTATTTGTTATTTTATTGATTTAGTTTTCTGCTCTTTTCAATCAGCTAACCTAATTTTAAAACAATTTTATTAGTCTTTTAAAAGAACTAACTTTTACTTTTACTCATCATTTCTATGATTTTTCCAATTTTTTTCTATGGCCTCTTTGCTTCTTAATATCATCTCTTTTGTGCTTATTTTAGTTTTGTTAATTTGTCAGCTTTCTAATTTTCAAAAATATACATTCAGCTTATTAATTTTCTCTTTTTCTCTTTTTTGTTTTCTTAATGTATGTTTATAAGGGCATGGTTTTACCCCTCAAGATTGCTTTAGGTGCATTTCAGAAATTTTGGTAGGTTGTTGCATCATTATGTTTTTTTTCATAGTCATTAATTGTTTTTATGATTGATTCATTATTTAAAATTTCATTCTTAAGTCTTCTTTTGGATCTGTATCTTTTGTTTTTGGTCCCTGAACTAATTTCTTTTTTTTTTGTTGTTGCATTATGGTCTGAAAAGAGTGCATTAACTATTTCTGTCTTTTTACATCTGTGTGTAACATTTCTGTATCCTGGTACCTGGTCAGATTTTGTAAAAATTATAGATAGTCTTAAGAAATATTAGCTTTGCAATTTCAAAGATGACACGAAACTTTTAATTCAAGTTTCTCAATGAATTTATTCAGTTTACTATTTTCCCTTATCTTTCTGTGAGGCTTATCCAAAACCAAGAGGGATATTGAAATTGGGTTATAGGTGTGGCTTTTGTTTGCCTGTGTCATGTCCTTGGGTCTACTAGTATAGCCTAACTCCTAATGGTATGAGCAAGGTTACTGAATAAGCTCAGAATTAGTATCAGTTCATGTTTTTTAAAATCTTCTTTTAAATTTTGGATGTCTTATATCATGAAAATGGCTAAGGTTACTTAATCTTTGGTGCCTAATTTATGTTTAGAAAGGTTTGACAGGTATTAAGAATCAGAGAAAATATTTAATTCTCTAGTTTGTTGCTATCTCATTACATTTCTTGATGACTATTTGATCTCATCTGAATTTTATGTTTTTGAAGTCATTTTGGCTGGAAATCTTCCCACTTATTCAGTTATCATACTTATATAGATCAATACCATATCTACATCCAGCCCTAATATCTCTGTAGAGCTACATTCATGGATCTCCAGCTGCCTCTTGTACATCTTGAAATGAATAGAGATAAAAACAAGAGAGATTCTGATCACAAATATATTTCATTTCAATAATTGCTTTATTAGAGTAGACACTTAGAGTCTTCTGGTAAACAATTTCTCTACTTGTCACTCTAACTATTTTAGGGATCTAGATCTCAACCTACACTGGTAGTCCAAGAGAACAGTGAATGGAAAGCAAGGGTAAAGAAAGAGAAAGAAAGTAACAGGACTTGAGAAGGGAAATGATTAGTTTTTTTAAATATAATACACCTTGTATTGGGAATTGTCCAAGTTTTCTTTTCTTCCTTGTGTTTTCTTTTGTTCTCTGTTGTGAAATTTTTAACTTTGTTCTTTTTTCCCCTCCCCCCACCCACAGAAGGCTACAATATAGTTTAGACATGTTTCTCGATATATATATATATATTTATTTATTTATATATATGTATATACACACATATAGATATATACATACACATATACATATATACATGCATATATAGACATGTACTTTCCCAAACATACTCTACTCCTGAACTTTGTTTTTATGTTTGTACATATCTCTTGTTTCCTGTCCCTCCTGCCTCCTCTACTTTACTTCTACTTTCTACCATGCTCTCCTATTACAGAAACGATTAATTTTAAGAAATATATTTTTAGCTGAAATTCTATGGGGAAACAGAATGATTAATAAAATAGACAAAAACTTATCAAAAAGGTAAAATTAATAAAAATTTGAAGAAAAGGACAGTATCTTTAGAGAAATGCTTCATAGCAAAGGAAATTGAGTCAGGATCCTGTGAGATAAGAGCAGAGATTCCAATGAATTGAGCAACTAATAACAAAAGTAATGGAGGCACTCTGAGGAGTTCAAAAATGTTTCAAAAGAACAATGAAAGCAAAAAGTAAAAATCTGAAAGAAATAAGGACAAAATTAGATGTGTTAAGGTAGAAAATATATGTAATGGGAGTATTTATGAGAGAAAGACAGAGAGAGAGAGAGAGAGAGAGAGAGAGAGAGAGAGAGAGAGAGAGAGAGAGAGAGAGAGATGCTATACTACAACTTTTTTTTTGGTGCAAGAAAGTGACAGAATTGGTCAGTCAGCCAAGCATGTATTAAGTGCCTCCTATGTGCTAGGCACTCTACTAAGCATTGGGGGTACCAAAAAAGGCAAAATAAAACCCCTAATCTCACAGTCAAAGGTGCTATAAAACATGAAAACAAACACAACATATATATATATATATACACATACGTATGTATGTATATATGTATACATATATATATATATATAATTAGAGATAATCAAGATAAAGAAGATACTAGCATAAGGGGGTTTAAGAAAGACTATAAAAGATGGAATTTTAGTTGAGACTTGAAAGAATCCCAGAGATGGAGATGAAGAGGGAGAGAATTCAATGTATGGAGGACAGCCTGTGAAAATGCTTAAAATCAGGAGATAGAGCATATTGTTTAAGAAACAACAAGGAGACCAGTGTCATAGCATGGGAGGGAGAAACTGTAGAAAGTCTGGAAATGTAGGAGAGAGTGATATAAAATCATTGAATATGAAATAGGATTTTATGTTTAATGTTGGAGTTGATAAAGAGCTACTGAATTTTATTGCATAGAGAGGGGTGACATAGGCTTTAGGGGTCAGACCTAAACTTTAGGAAGATCAATTTGAAATCTTAGTGGAGATTGGACAGAAGCAAAGAGAGATTTGAAACAAAGAGAACAACCAGTAGGCTATTGCAATAGCCCAGGAATGAGGTAATGATGACCTACTCCAGTGATGAAACTGTCAGAAGAGAGATGAGTATATATAAGATGTTACAAAGGTAACATCAATAGGACTTATAGCAATAGATTGATAATGAGACTAAGATGAAAGAGACTAAGGAATTGAAGATAATTACCCAAGTCGTAAGTCTGGGTGATTGGGTGGTACCATCAACAATAATAGAGAAATTCAGAAGGAAAGGGGAGTTGGGTTGAAAGAGGAAGAAAGTTCAATTTAATGCTGTGAGCATGAGCAGATGTATCAGCAGGGAAATTTTTGATAACAGAAAGGAAGATGGATTCCAGGACATCTAAATGAGTTCAAACATTTCTGAATAAATATTGCAAAACAAAGAAAGACAAATCAACATCTGATTAGGCAAAGGACACTGTAGGTTGTGAATAACCTTGGAATCTCAATGGGATGTTCCCAAATGAGGAATAGCTGGTGACACTAGGGATAGAACAATGACCCTGGACTCTCAAAATAGGTATCTTAGAAGCTTTACTTCCATGAGGAATATGGGTAATAAAGAAGGGGAAGAGGACTAATGAAGAGAATGAGGAAATAAGTTCTTTTAAGAAAAAATGCAAAAGTGAAAAAACAAGCAAATAAAACAGTTGAAGGGGATTTGAGGAAGAAGTTCATAACTGCTTAAGTGAGAGAGAGAAAGGAGGGGAAGAATTAGATAACTAGATAAAAAGAAGAAAGAAAAAAGAAGTAGTAAATTAAGTAAAGATCCAAAATTATAGGAGATAACAAATGGGGTGGGGAGCTTGGTAAAAAGGGGGAAGATATTCTGGGAATAAGTTTGCCTCAAAGTAGATTAAGCAAAAATAACCTGAAGAGACAAAGTAGCGTATTAGAACAGAAAGAATAATAAAAAATCCTAACTTGGTGAAAAAAGTAATATTAGAGAAAATAGAATAATAATATAAATATTAATCATAATTTCAAATGTGAATGTACTAAATATCTTATAAAATGAGTGACTGGATTAAATGAGTGATTGGATTAAATAAATAAAAAAGCAACCTTACAATCTGTTGTTTAAAAGAAACACACCTAAAATCAAAGACATATAGGTAATATCTTTTGCTCAGTTTCTTCCTTATAATGGGTATCATATTGTTTCATTTCTCAATGAGTTGGGGAGGGACCGAAGGGAGGAAAATAATTCAGAACTAAAAATAAAAATAAAAAATCCCAAATGAATTCCCAACATTTGTTACAAATTATGATACTCATTTCTGTAAACACCACCAGAATCATAGGAATAAATAAACCTTTCCTTGATATGATAAGTAATATCTATCTGAAACCAAGAGCCAGATTGATATGGAATGAAGATAAGTAGATGTCTTTCTACTCAGAATAGGGGTAAAGCAAGAATGTCCATTTTCATCACTGCTATCTTTTATACTGTTAGAAATGCCAGCTATCCATTAAGTCAAAAAATAATTGAGAAAATGATAATAATCAAATAGAAAACAAATTGATCACTTTTTCGCCTCTAGGGAAGTAAGTACAAATTAACTGAATTAATAAGTTCAGCAAAGTTTCAGGATCTACTGATGATGGAGTGGTATTTTGGCAGCAACATAAGGCAGTCCTGGCTCCAGGATTTTTAAAGAATGTTTTCATCTTGGAAATTTGTTTCTTTTTTTTTCACTCACATGAATTAGAGAGATTGTTTTTCAGTAGTTTATGGGGAATTCAGATAGATTTTGTGGCATTATTTTTACGTTAGTTATGTTTTATTATTTCATTCAATTATCAATAATGTTTTATTTAAAGAGGAGTGTCAGGACAGACACATGCCACATGCAAATATGAAGTACACTCAACATTTCTATGGATAATATTAATAATTCATTAATATATTCAACATTCAAAATCATTTATTAAGCACCTCCTGTGAATGAGATACTTTGTTAGTCAATGGGGATGTGAAAACAAAATGATGTCATCATGTATATTACTGGATCTCCTTAATGAATTTTTTAAAATGGCATAGAGAGATTGAAGCTAGTAGATACGAATAGTTTGCATCATGAAGCTGGTTAGGCTTAGAATTCACAATTGAGCCTCAATTTCCAGCACTGCATATAAAAGTTACCATTTCTGGTCGTACCACTTGTAACAACAATGTTGCTAGCAGCTGCTGTGGGGCTGTAAGACCAATAACAAAAGCACACAGGAAGGCTGCTAGCACAGGATCTTTGATCTGCTTTCCTAAGGAAAGCAACTTTAAGGAATTAACAATCTCAGTTTAATTAAACACACATATATCATTCACTTAGTTCAGGTGAAAAAGTCAGCACCCTGAACTTCAGAACAAATACAAACAGAAACTACAAACAGATCAATAGAGAGGCTTTGTCTGATCAAGACATCACATATGTAGTTACCAAAAAGAGAAGCACCAACATCTGGGTTTTCAAAGCCAGGGGGCTCTTAACAACGGCTACCCAGAGTCCCACCTGTCACAGGACACTTTTCTAGTGAGTGAGAGCCCCAAAATAAAACTCCAACCTCAGATCTTATCTACCCTTCTTAGGTTCAGAGGGCATCACCACTATGCTATTCAAACCTACATGAACTAGGCTTTCTTGTTTCTTAAGCAAGTCAAAGACTCTTGATTCAATCAAAGAAACAAAAGACAACAAAACGTCCACTGTGCTTACCATTACATTTGAAAGGCAAGACTTTCAAATCAAAGGTACTTGATTACCTTAGCATTCTAAAAGAGAAAAAAAAAAGTCCCACTCTAATTACCATAATACCACTCTGTCTCCAAACATGAGTAGAAAGCAGGCTGTGTAGTTTTCACATCAGCATGTCCGCTCTGTCTCCCACATACCCGGTACATAAAGCATAAACACTACTACAGAATACTGGCATTTTATGAACTTGCAAAAAGATAAAACAATGAATCTATGTAGTATAGTAGAAAATGTAGTAGATTGAACCAGGAATTCTGGATTTCAATACTAGCACACATATTTAGTATCTGTGTTACCCAGAGTAATGCATCTTCAGGGCATCAGTTTCCTCACCTAAATACTGGGGTTGGAATAGGTAATCACTGATATATTTTTCAGTTGCTGCATTCTGCTAATTTTAGTTTTAAGATATAATTCTTCATCAGGATTGCTAATGGCTGATAGAATTCACTTATGTGGAGGTTAATTTCTTTTTCTTGTGTTCATTAAATGTAAAACTATTTGTCTAATAATAAAAGTGTATTATTCAAAGAAATTGTCATTTATGAAGTGGCCTTATAAAATTTAAGTAGCTGCAGAGACCTGGCAAAGAGATGGGTGATTTGACAATGATTTAATATTAACATGTACTGATGGAGTACTGGAGGGCAAATACATATGCAAACCTATTATATTACATATTATTACAGGCATACTTTATTTTGTTGTGCTTCACATAATTGCACTTCACAGATATGATTTTTTTTTGTTTTTGTTTTTTGCAAATTAAAGGTTTGTGGCAGCCCTTAATTGATCAAATCTATTGGCACCATTTTTTCCAACAACCTGTTCTCACATCATGCTTCTGTGTCACATTTTCGTAATTTTTATATTTCAACCTTTTTCATTATTATTATAGCTGTTATGCTGATTTGTGATTAGTAATTTTTGATGTTATTACTGTAATTGTTTTGTTGTACCATGAACTAAACCCCGTGAAAACTTATTCATAAATGTTGTGTATTGTCAGTAAATGTCAGTGAATGCTCCACTGACCTGCCATTCCTCACCTCTCCCCCTCTCCTTGGGCCTCCCTATTCCCTGAGATGCAAGAATATTGAAATTAGGTCAACTATGATGACCTGTAAGTGTTCAAGTGAAAGGAAGAGTCAGACCAGCAACCTGCATTGTTTTATTTTAAGAAATTGTCATGTCCATCCAATCTTCAGCAACCAGCACCCTGATCAGTAGCCATCAATATCAAGACAAGACCTTCAACTAGCAAAAATATTGTGACTCACTAAAAACTCAGATGAGGGTTAGAATTTTTAAACTATAAAGTATTTTTAAATTAACTTATGTACTTTTAAAAATAAGATATGTATTTTTTAGATATACTATTGCACACTTAACAGACTATAGTGTAGTGTAAACATAATTTTTATATGCACTTGGAAAGAAAAAATTCATGTGAGTCCTTTTATTGCAGTATTTGCTTTATTTCAATGGTTTGCAACAATATCTCTTAGGTATGCCTGTATATGTATATTGTACATAATGTCTAATATTACATATAACATTATGTTTATTATATTGTGTAGCATATACATATCTTTAACATTATCCTGGATTTTCCAATCTTACTCATCCCACATATACAAGCCATTGAATAATTTCCAAAGTAATTTTCCTTAAACAGAGATATAACCATGTGTGAGCAGTGACCATTCATTATTCAATAAACTCTTGTGGTTCTTTATGGCCTGTAAAGTAAAATGTGTAGTCTTCCATTTAGATTTTTTAGCCTTTTACAACATGTCCCCAACTTATCTTTTCATCTTTACTGGACATTACTCCCCCTTTCACATTCTGTTATCCAGTCAAATTTGGTGATTTGATTCATGATTATGGAAAATTATCTTGTCATAAATATTTAGGATCAATTGAAGTGTTGAGAAGGCTACTATAATAATCTAGGTGAAAGGTGCTAAAGACTTGAATCAAGGTAGAGTGTGAGTAAAGAGAAGAATTCTCATATGAGAGAAGTAGTGAAGGTAGAATTAGCAAGATTTTTCAACTGATGGGATATGCAGGGAGAAAGAGATGGGGAAATCCAGGAAAATTCACTTTCTTTCTATTCCTCACATAAAGTGCTATGATCTCCTTTGTCCATGCCTTTGTGTTGGCTATCCCTCGTACCTGGAATATAGTCCCTCCATACCTCAGCTTCATAGAGACCTCTCTTTCTTTAAGATGTAGCTACCAATCAAACTATCAAAGGGATATTTACAAAAGTCAATAAAACAATAACCAAATTCATGTAGAGAAACAAATGATCTAGTATATCAAGGAAGATAAAGAAAAAGTACAATAAAAGGAAAATAGCACTTCCAGACCTAAAACTATATTATAAATCAGCATTTATCAAAATATTTTGTTATTGGTTAACAAATAAAAAAATAAATCAATGGAACACACTAGATAAAGTAGAATTTAAAAAATGGAACTCAATAACTCAGTATTCAATAAACCTCCAAACATAAATTTCTCAGGAAAGAATTCCCTACTGGATAAAAATAAAGCACTGGGAAAACTGGAAAGCAGTCTTAGAGAAACATCTTATGCCATACTAACCATGGATAATGGACCTTGATACTCAAGTTCATAACATAAAAAATGTGGAAGAGGAGCAAATCATATAACTTCTGCAGGTATGGATAGGCAGTATATTCTTAACCAGGGGAGAGAGACAATTACAAAAAGTAAAAATGAGAGATAATTTAGCTACATGAAATTGAAAAGCACAAACAAAATTAATGTATCTAGCATAAGACAGGAAGGAGTCAAATAAGAATAATTTCATATCAAAATTTTTCAGATAAAGTACAGGTATCTAAGATATATAGATCATGTTGGATTTAAGGTCATCAGTAGGAGTTTAGAGATGTGAGACTGGAGGTCAGTAGAGAGGTCAGGGCTAGATAAATAGATGTGAGAATCATTAGCATAGAGATGATAAATGAATCCGAGATTTAGAGTTGGAAATAACCTTACATACATCTAGTCTGTTTTCCTCTTTTTTATAAATGTGACAGATATGAATGGTAGAGCCAGCTGGTACTGCTTCCTTTGTACTCCTTCTTTGATTCCAGAAAAGGGTGATCTTTAACCTCTTGGCCTTGACTCTCTTATTCCATGGAATCAGTTCAGATAGTGATGACTTTGGTTACTATCTTCTCCTTTTCTCAGGCTTGAGATTTAATGAACTGCACTTTGTTACAACAAATAGCTGGATTTAGCCTAGAAGTAATATAATGGTCCTATTTCCATATTGCTCCTTTCTCTACTATAGGGTTTATATTAGACAAAAACAATTAATAAATTTATAATAGCTCAGAGATCCTAATGTTAGAAAAATTCCTAACATTTAGAGATTTTATTCCTTTGTAAATTTTATGGATTTCTAACTTTTGGCTGCTCCTCTTCTTCCTCCTCCTTGCTTTTCTTGTTCTTGCTTTTCTTTCTTCTTGTTCTTTTCCTCTTTGTCCTCATCCTCCTTCCTCTTCCCCTTCTTCTCCTCTTCTTTTTCTTTTCCTCCTCCTCCTCCTCCTCCTTCACCTCTGCATCTTGTTCTCAGTACTCCCCATTAAAAACTGTATGTCTTTTTTTTTCAAAATAACTTCAGATAAAAGATCATAATAGACCAAATCTCTTGGGGCTGTAAGAGAATGTTAGCTATGAACTATAAATCCTAGAATGCCACTTGGTTCTCAAATCCTTTTATACACAGAAGAAACTTAAATTCAGAGAGATTAAATGCTTTGCCCAGTATCACACACATAGTGAGATTCCAAGGCAGTATTGAATCGAGTGCTCTTTTCACTATATCTTGTTATGATTATTGTTTTCTTTTATTAATAATGTTAACTCATTTATGTAGCACTTTAAAGGGACAAAACACTCTCCTCATAACAACCTTATGTGATAGGCAGTTCGTGCATTATTATTTTCAGACTGGGAAATAACATGCCCGGGGTAATACCTGTAGGAACATATGCATTATACACATATCTGTATCGAATGTAAGGAGTTATATAAGTAAAATTATATGATCAATTCACCTTTTCAATTATGTCCTACTCATCCTGAAGGTCATCCTATCATTTGACAAAATAGGTGGTATATCCAATCAGATAATATAATATAATATACTAACCAGAAAAGTATAGTACTTTTAAGGTTTGCAAAGTGCTCTACATATCTTATCTCAGTTGATGCTGTTTTATATCATATATATGCTTGTTTGCCTACATATTATGGAGACAGTGGGTTTTAGTGCAAAGAATACTGCTTCTGAATTCAGAAGACCTGGGTTCACATGCCTTCTCTGATGCTACCTTTGTGAGAAGTGCAAATACCCTTAATCTCTGGGTGTAAGTAGTCTCATTGACAAAATGAGATGATTGGACTATATGCCCTCTAGGTTTCCTTACAATCTTAAATTTATCATCCGTGAATTTATTGTGCATCTTTTGTGATTATCCAAAGGAATGTGTGGTAGATTCTTAAACTAAGCTAGGGTTCTTGACAAGAAGCCTTTGCTGCCAGAGTGAGATTCTGAAATATGAGCTTATGAGTCACATAAGAACCCAAAAGTAAAATGAAATAACAAAAAAAGTAATTTGGCAACTTTTAGACTTTATTTGTGAGAGCATGTCTTATAAGAAGTAAATGCCACACAGTATATTATATATAATAATCATAAATAATGATTCACTTCAATAGAATGTCAGTAGAAATGAAAGAAGTGCCAACTTCTAAATTTTGCTTTTCCACATTACTTTCAACCACTTATTTATGATGCACTCTCTCTCCACAAATATACAGTAAAGCACATACACAAATGTATAAATGTGTGTACATATGTCTGAATATATCATAGATCATATTTCTATTTATAACTTTCTATTTCCATACTCATTGCTATTTCTATCTCTCTGTCTGTATTTTGGAGATGATGGAATGCCACTGGAGTTTACTGAGCAGGAAGGTGTTATGATCAGACCTATACTTTAGCAAAGTTATTTTATCAGCTGAGTGGATGTTGGACTGTAGTGGGGAGAGACATTAGCAGACAGACCAACCAGGAGGCTATTACAACTGCCCAGAGATGAGACAATGAAGGCCTGTATTTGGGTGGTGACACAGTCAGAAGAAACAAGAAGGTCTGAACAGGAAATGTTACAAAGGTAAAATCAACAGATTGGTTGTGAGGAGTGAGAGAGAATGTACAGTTGAGGAGGACTACTAGGTGGTGAGCCTGAAGTACTGGGAGAATGGTGGTATCCTCAACAGTAATAGGGAAGTTAGGAAGAGAGGAAGGTTTGCAGGATGAAAAATGATGAATTCAGTTTTCATGTGGTGGGTTGAAGATATCTAAAGGACATCTAATTCAAAATACCCAAAAGGAAGATTGATATTGAAAAATTGGAGGTGGGAGATTTGAGAATCATCTTCATAGACATGATAATTGAATTCATGTAAGCAAATGTGATTACCAAGTAAAATAGTATAAAAGGAGAAAAGAAGTAAGCCTGGGACAGAGCCTCTTGGGGTTGACTGTACTTAGTAGGTGTGATCTCTACTCAGATCCAGAAAAGGAAACAAAAGAGGAGTAGTTAGGAGCAGCTAGATGGTGCAGTTAATCGAGCAACTGCCCTCGAGTCAGGAGGACTGGAGCTCAAATCTGACTTCAGATACTTGACAGTTACTGGCCTTGTGACCTTGGGTAAGTCATTTAACCCTGATTGCCTTGCCTTCCCCCCTCAGAAAAAGAGTAGTCAGACCTGATATTGCATTGTTATAGGGAACTCACAAATTAGGAGACCATCTCTAAAAATGCATTTGGCAACTCCCCTACAACTTATAGTCATAGACATATGTCTAGAGTACAGGCACAGGGCTGGGGAACCTGTGGCCCCTGAATTCAGTCAAAGGGCCACACTAGAAGACCTAAAGGGTCACATGTGGCTTCAAGGCTACAAATTTCCCACCCCTGGTACAGAGATTTTAAAAGGCTTGTCCAAGGTTACCCAGCTAGTTTGTGTTGAAAGAAGGACTTAAACAGTCTGTCATAGTAGAGTGCCTGGAACATAGCTACCAGTTAGTAAGTGCTTAGTGACATTAATTTTTGGTTCAAAGGCTATATCTTCATCTGCTATGCCATACTTTCTCTTTTATACATATATTTTATATTCATATTTCTCTATTTCTCTCATGATTTTCAAGATGTCTACTTTTGTATTGTTTTAAGGCAATTATTGGTTTTCTATTTTTTTCTTGCTTATATTCTCTATTTTCTTACATATAAATTTTCAGAGAATCAAATTTCCTCTAGGAACTACTTTAGCTGCTTTATATACATTTTGGAATGCTCCATCACTGTTGCCATTCTCTTTAAAAGTAACACTTGCCAACCACTATTTATTGACAATTTATTTATTATTTAATAATTTATTGTTATTAAGTAATTATTAAAATAAATTTATTATTTTAAATTTTTTTTTCTATGATTTGTCCTTAGATCCACTAATCATTTAGGATGTAGTTACTTTTCTTCACTTATATATGCATCTTTTTTCACATTTCCTTTACTAATCACTTTTTAATCATGTGATGATCTATAAAGCATGTGTTTATTATTTCTTTTAAGATTTGTTCAGAATTGCTTCATACGCTATCACATGGTAATTTTTTTTGTTGTATGTATGAAACTAATGTAACATGCCAAGAAATATGAACATTGCCTAATATTCCAATTCCCATTAAGGAATTGCCACAGAAAGGTCAAATCAGATTTCCCCAACAATCTATTCAGCTTTTTCTTTTTCCTTCTCATTTGCCTTTCTGTTATATTTATCAAATTCTTAGAGGAGAATGCTACATTTTCCTCCAATAGTATGTTATTATGCATGGTTTTTTTCTTTATTTGCCTAGTTTTTAAAAGAATTTATTCTCTAAACTATTTTGTCCAAATGTGTTTTAAAATAATTATTTCTTATGTATGCAACATAATGTAATTTCCCTATTTTAAATTGGTTTTTATTGTTGCCCTGTCTGAAAGTATGAAAACAACTCATTCCTTTTTTAATGGTGACTGAAGAAAAATAAGTTTTATTCTCATTTTCCTTCTTTCTATTTAAATGAGTTTCTTATATTCAGAAAGCCCTTCACATCTAGGTGTATAATTATTATTTTCTTCCATGAAATCCTTTATTATCTTTCCTCTCCCCTTTTTCTTCCACTTATTGTCTGTGGTTTGTTTTACTTACATCAATCTAATCCTGGTCTACTCCTAGGACCCTGCCCTTATCAAAATTCCTTTAGTTTTTCTTTTCTTTCTTTTTTTTTTATCTCATCCCAGCTCAGATATCAATGTGATAATAAAGCTTCCTGTCCCTGCTTCATCCCCCTTTTAATTTCAATGACAGATTTCTAAGAAATATCATTTTTATCCCAATTCATTAATTTTAATCCTTTTCAGCATGTGTGATATCCTCAGGAATCTAATCTCCCCTTCCTTATTCTTAAAGTGGTTCTCCTGTGAATTAAGGCTTCCAGGAGGCAATGAAAATTTTTCCCTAACTATCCCATCTGTTATTATAATTATTTTTTCCTTAACCTGGCCTCTTCTTTACTCTCAAAAACAAAAACAAGAACATCTCAAGAATCTTGAAGAAAGCAGCAAAGTATGGGGGTAATGCTCAGGGACTCAAGTCAGGGGTCCTGTTTTATCCTTGTTCATTTTCCTCGTGAGTTATACCTTTTGATTCTCTTTCTTTTCAGACTATGTTCCTTTTATTGATCATTCTCAGGGATGTGTATGCCAACTCCATCCTGCCCAAATTGGGAGGTAGTTTGGAGAAACTGTTCTACTGAGATCTTCAAAGCCTATCAAAATTTCTCTCTCTCACGCACAGAAACCCTATATAGAATCTCTTTAGAATGCCGCCAGAGTATTCCCTTTCTTTGGTGGTATCCACCTTCCTCTCCTCCCACTACAATCTCCTCTGAAGTGTTATATCACTATTTTCTTCAATATTTGATCAGTATTTAATGCTTGCTGTTCATTTTCTTGTTTTATCATATTAAATAATTATAACCACCTATACTTCTGGACCCCCTCTCTTAACAGTCTTTTCCTTACATATTCCATGCTCTTCTATAGTTGCCTGATTTCTTCCATCTTGAATCCAAAAGGCTTTTCTTATTCAAAGGCCTTAATGTGCTCTGAGAACAAGTGTCTTCCAGGTCACTGCCAAGTAGTTAATTACCAAAGTCAATACCTAAAACTACAGCCATCCATATGGGACATGGTACTGACAACATTGAAGCAAGCATAGTAGGGTGTGAGTAAAAGGGGGAGAATGGCAGCACCAAAACCAACAGGTTGATATCAGATTTTCATTTTTTTCTTTTTTTTGCTTGTTGTGGTTGTTTTTTGTAGTATCATCAGAACGAAGAATTATTCCAACCATTCTGCCAAGCAATTTGGAATTATGCAAATAACACTCCACACTCTGTGACACAGAGATTCCTATGCTTAAGGAGGCCAACAACAATAAGAAAGATTCTATATACACCCCCAAATTTATAATAGTCCTTTCCACATTAGCAGAAAAAATATGGAAACAAAGTAGATGTTCATTAATTGAAGAATGACTAAACAAATTTTTGCACATAAATTTGATGGAGTAACAATGAACATGATGAATAAAAAGTAGCACAGGAAACTTCCAGGAACTGATAGAAGATGAAGTCAGCAGAGCCAGGAAAGCAATATACAATATGACTACAATGATGGAAATGGAAAGGACAATCACAATAAAAAAGTTGTAACAGAATGTTATGAAATTATAAAGATTTTTGGCCCCACTAAAGAGATACGAGTAGGCATTTCTTCCTGTTGCTTTGCAAAGTTCAGGGTATATAGGTATGAAACTTTCCATATGATGCCATATACTTCAATTTCTTCTTATGGAATTTTTTCTTATTAACCTTTTTTGTATTTTATAAAATATTTATTATAAGGGATGGTTCTGTGGAAGGGGGAGCAGGAGAGATACAGGGGTAAATCTAGGCAATATGAAAATAAACTATTTCAACAAGAAAAAAAATTGCCTTGTGATAGAGTTTTTCAATTTATTTCCTGTTTGATATTTTTGCCATGATAAGAGTACTTTACTTGTTTATTTGGGGTAGTGAGGAGAGAGCTGTGCCCTACTTACATTTCATTATGCCATTTTCCACCATCCACATTTGTTGTCCATCCTCCTCCTTCCCAAACCACCTGCACATGACTGACATTGTAGTAGGCTCATCAATGTTTTACATAGTATGGATGAGATTGAGGAACTTGATTTTAACAATTATAGGAAATAGAGCATACTAACAAAGATAATTACAAATTTATGGGGTAATTGCAAGTATGTCTGAGGTACTTGCAAAAAGATTTTCTAAAAGAGTAATTATATCATAATTGACAGGACTGGAAATAATCATCTATTGTGTTTTTATCCCTTTAATAATGTATGATTTGTCAAACTAGTAGGTATCTGCAAGAACTCTTAGCATATGAAGCATATCTCTAGCTTTTTCTGTCCTAAGATTCAAGGATTCCATTTTCAGTAAAAAATAAAATTCTCTCTCTCTCTCTCTCTCCCTCAAAAAACAAAACTAGAAAGGAAAGCCTTTCTGAACGTTATTATTACTTGAATACTCCAAGGAGTTTTTAATTTCCCTCTATTAATAAGAAGTGCTTAGCATTTAGCAAAGTTCCTGGCACATAGATGGTGCTTAATAAATGCTTGTTAATTGATTAATTAAAGTGATAAAATGAACCAAAGGAAGATAGAGGAAACATCAGGCACTAGGGTGAATCTCTAATGAACTGGAAAGGCCAATTCAGTTATGAAAAGTCAATGAAGGGGCTACTGAAATATGCAATTATCTATTCTGCATGACCCTTTACTAATTTCTGCCATGCTGCCATTTATCCAGGGACATCTATGCCTTTTATCTCCTCTTGATCACCACTGTTCCTGGATGCTAGATTTAGCCTTGCAAAAATGGAGCAGATGAGGGCTAGTGCATTTCCTTTGACTTCAAAGAATTTTTGTTAAAATGAAAAAAAATGAATCCATCAAGGTCTCCCAGCCATTTGAATTTCTTAATTTGATTGCAAATGCTTCTTCAAGTGAGTTAGTCTGTGGTAAATCAGTATCCACACTATGTAAGAAAAAAAAGAAAACCACAAAACTTCTATATCCAAATGAGATTTATTGAGGTGTACTCTGTAAAGCTTACTGAGGATTCAGTTGTGGTAGAGATGTAGGTCTGCAAATCGTTGTCTGCATCCAGTGGTGGTGTGTGTGTGTGTGTGTGTGTGTGTGTGTGTGTGTGCGCTTTGGGCATAATGGGTGGAGTGGGTAGTAGCTCACTGAAAATGACTTACCTGCTTTCCCCTTTTTTATAGGAAAGTCCTGATCTCTGTTTTTCTCACTTTTCAAGGTCTCTAGGATATAGCATGTCCTGTATCTGTGCTCTGGGATCCTTCAGCATTATAACTGACAAGGAGAGAAGAGGGAGAAAATGGGTGAAGGGGGTAGGGAGAGTCCCCATTGTTTAATTTGGAAATACACTAGGGTTATTGTGTGGGTAAAGGAAGAAGCAAGAAAAGACGCAAGTCCAATTCATCCCATGACCTATTTCAGTTCCATCTTTACAGAAACAGGGACCTGCTCTTCAAGTCTCTAATTGAATCTTGAGCTGTCATAAAAAAGTGCTAAAAAATTTATGGCCTGAATTTCTGCTTTAAGTATTAACTGTCCTCTGCCAGTCTCTAGATTTAAAAATACACAAAGAATTAAGGAAATTACTTATTTATGTCCTTTTGTTTGGTATTTCCTCTATATAGATGTCTTGCATGCCATTGGGAACCTGCTCAGAGCTTAAAAATGGCCTTAACCTAATAACAATGCCACAATTTCATAGTAACCAAAGAATTTTTAGAACAGTAAAGTCCACTTTGTGATTCACACTTTGCAACCAGACAAGCATCTACCATGGAATAATTTTAAATCTGCTCTAGTACCACTTCTGTATTTTTATGGTGAAAAAATCCTTGAGGGCTGAGAAATTCTCTCTTGCAAATGGGCTTATGACCTCACATGAAGAACAAAATTTGAAGTCATGAACATCCATCCTGACTCACCATAAGCCTCAAAGAGACTGACCCATAGGTTCAAATTGCGTGTAGTTTCACTACCAAACTTGGTCCACAAGTCGTTACATTGCATGATTTTTACCCTCTGCTTTATCTAATAGAAACTTATGGAAATGTAACATGCCTTCCTTATTAGGCTCTTTCTTTTCCCAAGCCGGAGAATGGACTGATCCTTATCAGAGGATCTCTGGAGACTTGTTTTTGCTCAGTTTTTTAGAGTATCCCTTTGCTGGAAGGGTTACTCCAGCCAATGTCAGGAGAGGTGAAGTGGGGACACAGTTTAGGGGTTTTGGGGGTAATAACAGAGAAGCAAGAGGACATTAGTTATTCAGACTGTGAACCAAAGTTAGAAGCTCATCTGATGTCCTGGGATCCTAGTTCTCTCTTTCTCTTTCCTGAATCACCTCCCACAAACTAGCTTTCAGATCCAGCTGACTGGCTAGATAGTCTACTATACACCCATGATATAATCGTATCTGTGGTTTCTTTGCAAAGTCTTATTTGGGACATCCTTATTGTTTTTCTTATTTGTAAATTGCTCAGTGCACTTAAGTTGCTATGGTAATTTATGGTCCTGATAAACTTCACACATAAAGAACTTAAATGTCCTCAAGTTATTAGTAATAAAATACATAGTAGAGCCTGTTATGAGCCACAGCTTGCACCTATTCTCTGAAAGCTTTATTATAATTGTCAGTGTTTGCTCTATTCTGCATTTCCTAAAATGCCTTATTTGTAGTAATATCTTCTAAAATCTTATGACTAGGAAGATAGAAATGCTGTAAAATATAATTACTGTAACTGTAAGGCAATTAAGTGAGTGGCACTTTTATGTCAAGATAAATGTTTGCCTACATGCTCCACATGCCATTTCCATTCTCAGAATTCATCAGAGAAATGTATATTCATGCAGAGCAGTTAAATACAATTTTATTAAATGAGGTTTGGGGGCATTTGTACTGTAGTATATGAAGCAAAAAATTGCAGCATGACTTACACAGAGAAAAATGCAGAGCATATTATTTTAATGGGTTCTTACTAATGTACTTACTACCAAAAGGGGACAATAACCTGATAATGGAAATGAAGGCAGCTGTGTGTGTGTCTCTGTGTGTGTCTGTGTGTGCATGTTTGTGTGTGTGTGTGTGTGATTGTGTGTTCTTCTACTGAAAAATCCTCCACTGAGGAATCATAGGATCATTGTCAGATCATGGCTTTAAAGAAAGAAGCTTCTTAGAGATCACTGAGCACAACCTTTTCATTTAACAGATGAAAGAAACCAGAGATAAATTGATTTCCATAAAGTCACACTGGAAGTAAGGGCTAGAATTTGAACCCAGATACTCTTACTCAAAATCAGTTTTCTTTTGACCTTATCACACTGTTTATTGCAGTTCCAAGTCTCATTAATTCATCCTCAATAAAATCTCTTAATTTTGTCCCCTTCTCTGCTTTCACAGGGTCACAAGCCTAATCCAGGCCTCAGTACTACTGCAATAGCCTCCTAACTGGTCTACCAGCCTCAAGTGCCTCCCTTTTCCAATCTATTTTCCACATAGCTATTAAAGTGATAGCCTTGACTCTGATGCTTTACTACTTGTGTGACCTTTATAGGACACTTAATCCTAGGCCTCCCTCATATGAAAATGGGGAATTGGGACAAACTGATCTCTGAGGTCCTTTCCAGTTCTAGATCTATGACTCTATGATTTTATGGTCTTTTCAATAAATTCTATGGTGTTGACAAGAAATTCATTTGATACAGAGAAACACACACAGAGTAAAAATAAGGGGCTGGAACAGAATGTGTCATACTTCAGGTGAGGTAAAAAAAAGGCAGGAGTAGCAATCATGATCTCAGACAAAGCAAAAACAAAAATAGACCTTATTAAAGCAGATAAACAGGGAAACTATATTTTGCTAAAAGTACCATAGATAATGCAGTAATATCAGCACTGAATATATATGCATCAAATGGCATAGCATCCAAATTCCTGAAAGAAAAGTTAAATGAATTATAGGAGGAAATAGACAGTAAAACCATACTAACGAGAGATCTCATTTTATTCCTTTCAGTACAAGGTAAATCCAATCATAATATGAACAAGGAAGAAGTTAAGAACATGAATAGAATTTTAGAAATATTAGATATGACAGACCTCTGGAGAAGAGGCAACGGGAGTAGAAAGGTATATAATTTTTTCTCAGGTGGACATGGCACCTTCACAGAAATTGACCATGTATTATAAAACATTACAAATGCAGAAAAACAGAAATACTAAATGCATGCTTTTCTTACCATAATATCACATTCAATGAAGAGCCTTTGAATCATAAATTAAAAAGTAATTGGAAACTAAGTAGCCTAATCCCAAAGAATCAATGGTTCAAAGAACAAATCATAGAAACAATAGCTTCATTAAAGGTAATGAAAACAATAAGACAACATACCCAAATTTGTGAGATGTAGCCAAAACAGTACTTAGGGGAAATTTTATTTAAAAAATACTATTTAATATTTTATTTTCTGTAATGATACATAAAATTTAATATTCACTTTAAAAAAATTGAGTTCCAAATTCTCTCCCTCCCTGCACCCTTATTGAGAAAGCAAGTAATTTGATATAGGTTATACAAGTACAGTCATACAAAATATTTTCATATTAGTCGTATTGTGAAAGCTAACACAGACCAAAACAAATAAAGAAATAAAAAAAACCCAGTATGTTTCATTCTGCACTCAGACTCTATCAGCTCTTTCTCTGGAAAAGGATAGGATTTTTTTTATATCCTAAGTCCTTCAGAGCTATCTTGTATTTTATTGCTGAGAATAACTAACTCATACAAGGCTGATCATCATACAATACTGCTGTTACTGTGTACACTTTTATCCTGATTTTGCTCACTTCACTCAGCATCAGTTCATGTAAGTCTGTTTAGGTCTTTCTGAGAGCATCCTGTTCATAATTTCTTATATTAGCATGATCGTATTCCATCACAATCACATACCATAACTTAGTTATCCACCCCCCAATTGATGGACACCTGTTCAGTTTCCAATTTTTTGCCACCACTAAAAGAGCTGCAATAAATATATTTGTATATATGTCTTTTTCCTTTTTGATTTTTATCTATTTGGGATACAGACCTAGTAATGGTGTCACTGAGTCAAAGGGCATGCATGGCTTTATAACCCTTTGGGAAAAAGTTCCAAATTGCTTTCTAGAGTGGTTGAATTAGTTCACAACTCCACTAGCGTGCATTAGTCTATTAATTTCCTCCTGTCCCTTTCAACATTTGTCATTTTTCTTTTCTGCTCTATTAGGCAATCTGGTAGGTGTATGGTGGTAGCTCAGTTGTTTTAATTTGCATTTCTCTAATCAAGAGTGATTTAGAGCACTTCTTCATTTGACCATAGATAGCCTTAATGACTTTGTTGAAAACTTCCTCTTCCTATCCTTTCACCATTTATCACTTGGGGAATGGCTCTTGCTTTTATAAATTTGACTCAGTTTTCTATATATTTGAGAAATGAGGCCTTTATCAGAGATAATTGCTGTAAATTTTTTTGTCACAGTTATGATTGCTAATTGTATTTCCCTCCATCCTATATTCTAGAGGAAAATTTATATCTTTAACATTCAGATCAATGAGAGGGAAATAGCAGATCAGCAATTTGAGCATAAAACAATAAAAAAAATTTTTAATCCTGAAAATCAAAGGAGAGAGTAATAAAATTTTAAGTTAGAAATCCTCAGTGGTTTTTTAACTTTCAACTTTATTAAATTAAAATATATAATAACAAATAAAAAAGTTGGTTCTATAAAAAATACAAGTTAAACCACTCTACAAAAATGAAAAGAGTGAATGCACAACTAATAAAGATGAAATTAAAGTAATTATTAGAAGCTATTTTTGCCAAACTCTATGCCAGTAATGCTAACTATCTAAGAGAAATGGATGAATATTTAAAAAAAATACAAATCCCCCAGATTAATAAAGGAAGAAATAGAATACTTAAATAACCCATCTTAGAAAAAGAAATTGAACAAGCCATAAGCTATGTAAGGAAAAAAAAACAGAACCAGATGGATTAACAAGCAAATTTTACCAAATATTTAAAGAATAATTAATTCCAATATGATATAAACTCTTTGGAAAAATAAAAGGAGTCATACCCAATTCATTCTGTGACATAAATATGACTTTGATACCTAAACCAAGAAGAATGAAAAGAGAAAGAAAACTATAAGGCAATTTCCTTAGTGAATATTTATGCAATAATTTTAAATAAATTACCAGTGAAGAGATTATATCACAAAAATAATACAAAATGACCAGGTGGGATTTATATTAGTAGTGCAGAGTTGGTTCAATATTAGGAAAACTATAAACATAATTGACCATATTAATGACAAAACAATAAAAACATATGACTATCTCAAGAGATTCAGAAAAAGCTTTTGAAAAAATACAATATCAATTCTATTCAAACAATAGCAAGAATAGTAATAAATGGAGCTTTCCTTAAAATGATAAGTAGCATTTATTCCAGGAGCAAGCATTATCTATAATGGGGATAAACTTTCTAATAAATATTAAGCAAAATTTCCCATATCATGATTACTATTCAACATTGCACTAGAAATGCTATCTACAGGAATTAAGACAAGAAAAGAAATCAAAAGAATAAGTATAAGCAATGAGAAAAGAAAACTATCACATTTTTGCTAATGATGTGATGGTATACTTAGAAAACCCTAGATAATCAAGTAAAAAATAGTTGATGCAATTAACAACTTTTGCAAAGTTGCAGGATATAAGATACACCCACACAAATTATTATCATTCCTCTATATTAACAACAAAGAGCATAATAAAGAGACAGAAAGAGAAATTCTACTTAACATAACTACAGAGAGTATAAAATACTTGGGATTATACTTGCCAAAACACATGCAGGAACTATATGAACACAATCATAAAACATTTTTCACACAAATAAGGACAAATTTTAGCAACTGGAGAAATATTAATTGCTCATGAAAAGGCTAAGCTAATATAATAAAATAACAATATTACCCAAATTAATTTAATTATTCAATTCCATACCAATAATATACCAATTATTATTTTATAGAGCTTAAATAGTAACAAAATTCATCTATAGGAACAAAAGATCAATGATATTAGAAAATCAGTGGAAAATAATGTTACGGTAAGCAGCCTAGTAGTAGCACTTCTTAAACTATACTAAAAATGGCAGTCATTAATATAATCTGGATAAGAAATAGAGTGGTTGATCAATGGAATAAATTAGGCACACAATATAGAGAGGAAAATGAACACAATACTGGTGCTTGATAAGCTCAAATATCCAAGTTAATAAGGCAAAAACTCATTACTTGACAAACACTGCTGGGAAATTTGGAAAGCAGTCTGGCAGAAATTAGGCATAAAGTAACACCTCACATAGTATACCAGTATAATATACCATAATGAGTACGTGACTTAGACATAAAAGATGAGCATATGAACATAAGCAAATTAGGGGAGCATGGAAAAAATACTTGTCAGATCTATTGAAAAACTTCATGACCAAACAAGAGATAGAGAGGATCATAGAAGGAGAAATGTATTGTTTTGATTTCATGAAATTAAAAAGGTTATACACAAATGAAACCAAAGTAGTCAAAATTAGAAGGAAAGTAGGAAACTGGGAAAAACTTTTTTATGGTAAGCTTCTCTAATAAAGGTCTCATTTGTCAAACATACAGGGAAATTGGCCAAATTTATAAACACAAGAGCCATTCATCCAATTGATAAATAGTCAATTTCAGAAGAAAAAAGAGTTAAGCTATCAGCAGTTTTTACAGAAATGCTCTAAATCACTACTATAGAAATACAAATTTAAAAAATTCTGAGGACCTCCTCACAAGTGTCAGATTGGGCAAAAAAAGTAAATGACGAATGCTGGCAGGAATGTATGAGTTTATACATTAAAGCATTGTTGGTGGAACTGTGAACTGATCTAACAATTCTGGAGAACAATTTATAGCTATATCTAAAGAGCTATAAAACTATGCATATCCTATTATTCAACAATACCACAACTAGATCTGTACCACAAAGTGATAATAAAAGGCAAAAGGACTCACATGTACAAAAATATTCTAGTAGCTCTTTTTGTCATAACAAAGAATTGGAAATTAACAAAATGCAATTCACATGGGGAATGACTGAACAAATTGCAATATATGATTGTGATGGAATCCTATTGTACTATAAGAAACAATGAAGGGAATGGTGTCAGAAAAATATGGGAAGATTTATGTGAGCTGATATAAAGTGTAGTGAGCAAAACTAAGAGAATATTGTACATATTAATAGTAATCTTTTAGCAACAATCAACTGTGAAAGACTTAGCTACTATGATTAGTACAATGATCCATGACAATTCCAAAAGATTCATGGTGAAAGATGCTATCCACCTACAGAGGGAACTGATGAACTCTAAGTGCAGATTAAAACTTACTTTTTCTCACTTACTTTTTCTTGCTTTTCTTTTCTTTTGCAGCATAGCTAGTGTGGGGAAAAAAGAATTGGGGGTTACCCTTCTCTTCTGTTAATTCATTAGGTTGTTACTCCAGTTTACTTCTTTGTGTCTTGCCCTGTAGAGATATCTACAATTACTTTACATCTAATGTGTATTTCTTATTTTGGATAATTTTAAGAGTTACTTAGGATTAGAGGAAATTCTCATCTTCCATCTTGTTATTTCTGTTGGTTTCATGATTCAGAAAATCATGATATGTTATTAACAAATTTCGTATTCAGTAACTTTGATGTTTAATTAAGCCTAAGAGCTGAGGAGGCTTTATACATACATACACACACATACATACATACAAGTACAATGTGTATAATATATGCATACATTTAAATATCACACACATGTATACAATATATTTTATAATATTTAATATACATGTATTTATAACATAGTATAGGAATGCATAAATTATACATTTATATATTACAAAAATATGTACTCATATGTATGTATTATATTTGTTATATGTATATACACATGGATATATAGATATTGATGTAATATATAGACATTACATGCCTGCGTATGCATATATTAATATATATGCATATATATGTGAGTATCTGATTGAATCAATGTGGGGGGAGAGAGAGAGACAGAGACAGAGAGACAGAGAGATGTAGAGAGAGAATAAGAGGAACAAGAAGAGAGGAGAGAAATAGAGAGTAGCAATTGCTTATGTAAAAAGAGATTTCTCTAGTTTATAAACAATTTTTAATAAACTTGGATGTTGTGAGTGATTAAAGATTAATTATTAGTTAAAAGACCTTGCAATTTTAGTAATTAATATGGAAAAATCTAAACTTACCCCTGGATTACCTTAAAATTGACCATGATGAATATGATGTAATTAGAATTCACATAAGAGGTTAAATGTTGCATACCATATATAGAAATATATGAAGTGATCAGTTTTAAAACACAGTTACACCTCCAAAACAATTAGTTTCCAGAGATGCAGGACTTTATAAATATAGTCAATTCAGATTTAAACTAATTATTTCCTAAAGGAATGTGGATCCTCTCCTGGGAAGATCTTTAACTTAAGACATTTAGAATTCTAGCTTTCAGAGAACCTAGACCTAGTACCACCTTTGGGTATTTCATCTTTCTTCATAAATAAGCAAATATTTCTATGTGTTCTAATTGTTTAATTAATTTATCCTTTTGAGAGAAAGATTTAGTGTTCAGTTTCTATATATTATTTCCCACTTGTTTCACATCAGGAATTTTTGAATGACCAATTGTCTCTTGTCATTTTTAAAAGTATGCTTTGTCTTAATTACTGATCCTACCATGTTTCCCCATATTGCTTATAGCACCATTCTTTTTTAAAATCCTCATTCTACACTATCCACTTGTTGACACATAGAAAAGTCATCTTTATACTTTTATACCAATTACTTCAAATCACATATTTAGTTTCACTACCCATTTTTGTTCAAATTGCAATGAAAACTTTATTCAGAAAATCAATAGAGCTAAGTCCATCAAAGAATATATATCACCAATCCAAACTAATACACAGACTAGGCCAAATGGTAAAAGAGATCCAAAAAGCCAACAAGGAGAAGAATGCCTTAAAAAGTAGAATTAGCCAAATGGAAAAAAAGGCCCAAAAGCTCACTGAAGAAAATAATTTCTTAAAAATTGTAATGGACCAAATTGAAACTAATGAATTTATGAGAAATCAATAAACAATCAAACAAAACCAAAAGAATGAAAAAATAGAAGACAATGTGAATTATTTCATTGGAAAATCAACTGACCTGGAAAATAGATCCAGGAGAGATCATTTAAAAATTATTTGACTACCGGAGAGCCATAATCAGAAAGAGAGTCTAGACATCATCTTTCAAGAAATTATCAAGGAAAAAATGGACATTTAATGAGAATGAGAACTTTTAAGCATTCTTGATGAAAAGACCAGAGCTGAACAGAAAATTGACTTTCAAATACAAGACTCAAGAGAAGCATAAAAAGGTAAACAAGTAAGGGAAATCATAAGGGACTTAATAAGGTTAAACTGTTTACATCCCTACATGGGAAGATGATATTTGTAAGTCATAAGACCTTTCTAATTAGTAGGGTAGTTAGGAGCATATATATATATTCAGAGGGCACAGGTATAAATTGAATATGAAGGGATTATATGTAAAAAATAAAATGAAGGGGTGAGAGAGGGATATACTTGGAGAAAGAGATAATTGTATTACCTCATCACTCATACTGATTCTTTCAATTTCTTCCTCTTCTCTCATTGCTATCCCTACCATTTATAATATGATGTTGAATATTATTGCTTATAAGGGGCCTCCTTCTTTCACTTCTGGTGTTGTTGGGAAAGCTTCTTTCTTACCTCAATTACAAATAAGGCATAATCCATGATGCTGATTTTCAGTAGATAAAATTCTTATCATTTTAAGAAAAAAAATCTCTGTGCTTGTGTTTTAGATGAGTGTTGTGTTTTTCCAAAAACCTTTTATGCATCTATTGATGAAATCATATGATTTTTATTACTTTCGTTATTGATACAATCAATTATGTTTTTAGTTTTCTGTATGTTTAACCATCCCTGCATTCCTGGCATAAACCTCATTAAATAAATAATATTTACATTATACTGCTCTAATCTTTTAGCTAGCATTTTATTTAGGATTTTTGCATCCATACCTGTACTCATAAATATAGTCAACATACTCATTAATGAAATTGGTAGATAATTTTCTTTCTCTGTTTTTGCTCTTCCTGGCTTAGGAATCAGTAATTTATTTCACAAAAAGGCATTTGGTAGGACTCTTTTGCCTTTTATTCCAACTTTATTTAATATTGGAATAAATTTATAAAATAAGTTTAGAATAAGTTTATATTGGAACAAAATATAATAATATTGGAATAAGTTTATATTGGAATAATGTTTGGTAGAATTCATTTGTAAATTCATGTGGTCCTGATCCTATTTTTTTAGGAAGCTCATTTATGACCTATTCAAATTCTTTTTCTAAAATAGGTTTATTTATATATTATTTAGATATTCTACTTCTGCTAATCTAGGCAGCTTATATTTTTTAAAGTATTCTTCATTACACTTTTTATTTTGTAAATATTTTCCCTTTTCACTTAAATTGTTAACTGTATTGGCATATAACTGAACAAAATAACTGCTAATGATTCCTTTGATTTCATCTTTATTAGTGGTATATTCAACCTTTTTATTTTTTATTCTAATAATTTGGATTTCTTCTCTATTTTAATCTTATTAACCAATACATTATCTATTTTTTAAACCATCTTCTAGTTTTATTTATTAATTCCATGATTTTCTTATATTCTATTTATTAATATCACCTTTAATTTTTAGTATTTCCAATTTGGGCTTAATTGGAGATTTTTAATTTGTTCTTTTTCTAATTTTTAAATTGCATACTCAATTCATTGGTCTACTCTTTTCTTATTTTATTGATGTAAGCATTTAGAAATGTCAAGTTTCCTCTGATTACTGCTTTTGCTGCATCTCACAGGTTTTGGTATGTTGTCCCCCTATTGTCATTGTCTTTAATAAAACTATTTATTGTTTCTTATGACTTGTTCTTTAACCCAGTCATTCTTTGAGATTAGATTATTTGATCTCCAATTAGTTTTTGATTTGGGTTTCTACAGTCCCTCATTAAATATAATTTTATTGCATTATGATCTGAAAAGAATACATTTAATATTTTTGCTTTTCTGCATTTAACTATAAAGTTTTTATGCCCTAATATATGGCCAGATTTTGCAAAGGTAGCATGTATTGCTGAGAAAAGGGTACATTCCTTTCTATTCTCATTCAATTCTCTCCAGATAGCTATCATACCTAGCTCAGCTAAGATTCTATTCGTCTCCTTGACTTCTTTCTTGTTTATTTTTTACTTGGATTTATTTAGTTCTAAGAATGGAAGGTTGAAGTCTCCCACGGTAATAGTTTTACTATCAATTTCCACCTGTAATTCATTTAGCTTTTTCCTTTAAAATGTGGATGCTATAACATTTGGTGCATATAGGTTTAGTATTGATATTACTTCATTACCTATGGTACTTTTAAATAAAAATGTAGTTTCCCTATGTTCTAAGAATTCCTCCCTTATCCCCTCCACTGACCCTCCTATTCCTTAATTTACACACCCTTCTTAGAGTCCCTACCTTATCTTATCCCTTCACTCTCCTATTTATTTGTAAAATTAAGAAGACTTTTATACCCTTTTAGATGTATATGTTATTCCTTCTTTAATCCAGTTCTTATATAAATAAAATTCTAGTACTACTAGCTGTCCATACCCTCCTGCCCTCCATTGTAATAGTTTGTTTGTATGAGATAAATGCTCCATTTTAACTCTCCCAACTCAATTTTATTTTTTAGGATGATCTTCTCATACTCAGTTCAATCACAAGCCTTCTGTCTATGTATTCTCTTTCAAACTACCCTAGTAATAATAACATTCTTAAGAGTTACAGATAATGCTTTCCCATATAAGAAGTAAATAGTTTGACCTTATTAAATCCCTTATAATTAGTGCTTAATATTTACCTTATTATGTTTCTCCTGCTTCTTGTGGGTTAAATTTTCTAGTCAGTTCTGGTGTTTTCCTCACAAATATCTGAAAGTCCTATAATTAATGAAATATCCATTTTCTCTATGCAAGATTACATTCAGCTTTGGGGCAAGCCCAGTTTCTTTGCTCTTTCAATTGTCCTGTTCCATATCCTTTAGGGTAGGAAGGCAGGACAATTGAGGTTAAGTGACTTGCCCAAGGTCACACAGCTAGTAAGTGTGTCAAGTGTCTGAGGCTGGATTTGAACTCAGGTCCTCCTGACTTCAGGGCTGGTCCTCTACTCACTGTGCCACCTAGCTGCCCCTCCTTTATTCTTTTAATGTAGAACTTGCTAAATCTTGTGTTATCCTGACTGTAGCTCTACAGTATTTAAATTGTTTTTTTCTAGTTGCTTGTAGTATTTTCTTCTTGACCAGCTTCAAAACTTGGCTGTAATCTTCCTATGAGTTTGCATCTTGGGATCTCTTTCAGGTGGTGATCAGTGAAGGTTTTCAATTTCTATTTTACCCTCTTGTTCTAAAACTTCAGGGCTAATTTTCCTTAATAATTTCTTGAAGTATAGTATCTAGTCTTTTTGATCATAACTTTTGCGTAGCCCAACATTTTTTATATTGTCTTATCTTGATTTATTTTCCAGGTCAGTTGTTATTCTTTTCACATTCTGTTCTATTTTTTCATTCTTCTGATTTCGTTTGATTATTTCTTGGTGTCTTATTAAATCATTAACTTCCCTTTGCTCAATTCCAATTTTTAAGATGTTATTTTCTTATGTAATTTTTGGTTCTCTTTTTCCAGTTGATTGACTTTCTTTTCATAATTTTCTTGCATTACTCATTTTCCCTCCTAGTTTTTCCTCTACATCTTTTATTTGATTTTAAAGTTCTTTTTAGGTTCTTCCAAGAACTCTTTTTGGCCTTGTGACTATTTTACTTTGAAGTAAAATGAGCTTTGTAAACTTCACTTTCTTCTCCTGAGTTTCAACTCAGATCTTCACTATCACCAAAATAGCTACCAAAACTCAGGTTCTTTCTCTTTTACATACCCATTTTTTTAGTGGTTTATTTCTTGGCTGTTAGCTTTGTATTAGAATGGGGCTCTAGTTCCATGGTGTGTGGGATTATGTCTCAGGTTTCATATTTTTCATGCTACTCTTTTCTGAGCTCTATCTGAGTCAGGTACTCCTTTCTGTCCCTGAGCCAAGATCAGGGCCTCCACCAACACTGTCACTGAAAATGCTCTTACACTCTTTGGTTCTTCCCCTTGCTACAAGCTTCAACTCATCCTTCTGTCCTGGAATCAAAACCAGGGACTTCACCCTCCTGCAAATGACCACTGCCAGTAGGGTCTCTGCTGCCCCTCTGTGATTTTACTCACCAGCATGTGCTCACTCCTCACTCACAGCCACATCCTGAAATGGTATCTGGTTAGTACACCTGTGCCCTGATTCTAGACCAACACTATTTGTGGGGCAAAAATTCCTGAAACTAAAGCTGCCATCCTACACAGATGTCCTCAGGGCTTATCGTTTGTTAATTTGGAAGTATCACCCCAGAGGTATCTATACTTTAATCAGGCCTAACTGCCACCCCAAGAGGTCAGATCCTCCTAAAGTCCTCTCAAGTGGTCTAAGGCTAAACTGCTTTACCCTGACTTTTAATTATTTCTGCCATTCAAAGTTCACTTTGTGGTGTTATTTTAAATTATGGGGGAATTTGGGAGAGCCAGGTAATTTCCTGCCTTATTCCACCATCTTCCCAGAATCTTTGACTGATCAATTTAATTTAGATATCTAGACTTTCTATGATTAGTTAGGGTAGTAGTGGCACTCTATTGCTAAAAAGGCAGGGAGTTGCATTTGTAACTTTTTAGGACACTAGTGTACTTTTGATTATTGGGAATCAACAAAAAAGAGGCAGAAATTGAATTTCTATCCATTAGACCAGCATTCAAGTTAGGTAATTCGAATTTTCAACCAAAAAAGAAACCATTTTCTCAGCCAAATACCTCCAAAGAGTTCTACAAGGTCCAGGAGAATATGGAATGAATGTATGAAACCCCTTGATGGCTCCTTGGTCTAAATAGTTGTCACTCTCTGTTACAGGATAATGGCAGGAAAGTTTTAAAGCTGTAAAAATGGAAATACAATTTCTATCGCTTGGAATTTCCATGATGGAAAAAATGGTAACTCTGATCAGATTGTTGGAACTGGAAAATATATTTTCTCTACCTAATGAGCTTAAGAAGGAAAGGTAAACTACATCAATATTTTTGCTAAGAAAACCCCAAAATTGGTCACAAAGAGTCAGACATGATGAAATTGACAATTGACTAACAACAACAAACTTTTATAAATCAGATTTTGTCTTGGATAAGGTAAGTAATGCCCATGGCCAAACAGTTTGAAAATGATGGAGGCAGGATAAGAATGCAAATCTTTCTGTCTCTATGTCCACTTGCCTTACTAAAAATTTTATTTGGATTAACTTTAAAATTGTTCAGAAGAAGTTTATCTTCTTAACCAAACAAGAAGTAGGTTTAGTCAATTAAGGAACCCAAAATAGAATTATATTAAAACTCTCAGGTCAGAGGTAGAAAAATTGCAAAAGGTAATTCCCCATTAGTGAAAGGACAGGAAAACAGCTGGTTGCTATGGTAATGAATATAGTCCCTGATCTTGATTGGGAGAAAAACATAGGCAGTTTGGAGTTGGCTTTAGGGAAATAGGAGGAAAAAGGGAAATTTCAGCTCCCCTTCCTCTTTTCTTTCTCAAAATAAATTTTATTGATATTGTTTGTTTTTATATCATCATATTTCCTCTTGTATCACTCCCCTCCCCCTCCTAGACAACCATCCCCTGCGACAAATGTTTTAAAGAAAAATAAGAGGAAAAAAAATCATAAAAATTGCTCAATACAACAAAAAAGTCTGAAAATATGTGCAATGCACCAGATATATAGACCTTCAACCCTTATTGTTTTAAAACATTCATTTAAAAGTTTTGAATTCTAAATTTTCTCCCTTCCTTCAGACTTTCCTTCACCCTTTAAAAAGGTAAGCAATATGATACACATTATTCATGTAAAGTCACACAAAACATATTTCTACATTAGCCATGTAGCAAAAACTCAAGAAATAAAAAAGAAACATAAAGAAAAAAATCTTCAATCTGTACTAAGGGTTCATCAGTTCTCTCTCTGGAGGTGGCTAGCATTTTTCATCCTGAATCCTTGGAAATTACCCTGGATCTTCGTATTAATCAGAGCAGCTAAGCCTTTCCCAGTTGATCATTGTAAAATACTGCTGTTACTCTGTACAACGTTCTCCTGGTTTTGCTCACATCACTTTGCATCTTCCTAGGTTTTTTTGAATCCATTCCCCTTTGACATTTCTTATGGCAAAATAATATTCCATAAAATCACATATCACATCTTGTTTAGCCAATCCCCACCTGAAGGGCATTTCCTTAATTTCTAATTCTTTGCCACCACAAAAGAGATGCTGTTAATATTTTTGGGCAAATAAATACTTTTCCTTTTTTAAAAAAAAATCTCTTTGGGATACAGAACTAGTAGTGGTATTGCTGGGTCAAAAAGGGTATACACAGTTTTACTTCCTTTCAACCATAGTTGAGACTTGTTCTCCAGAGTGGTCAGAACCTTTTATAAGTTCACCAACAGTACCTTAGTGTCTCTATTTTTCTACATCCCCTCCAGGATTTGTCCTTTTCCTTTTCTGTCATGTTGGCCAGTCTGATAGGTGTGAGGCAGAACTTCCAGTTCAGTCATTTTTCATTCATCTCCCACTCTTTGCAACCCCTTTTTTGAGTTTTCTTGGCAAAGATATTGGAGTAGTTTGCTATTTCCTTTTCCAGATCATCTTATAGATGAGGAAATTGGGGCAAAAAAGCTTAAGTGACTTGCCCAGTATCACACAGCTAATAAGCATCTCAGGGTGAATTTGAACTCAGCAAGGTGAGTCTTCCTGACTTCAGGCCCAGCTCCCTCTACCCATCACACCACTCAGCTATCCTAGGTGGAAACTCAGAGTTGTTTTAATTTGTTATTCTCTAATTTTTAGTGATTTAGAGTATTTTTTCAGAAGCCTATTTTAAACTTGGATTTTTTTTTCCTTCAAAAAACTGCCTATTCATATTCTTTGACCATTTGTCAATTGAGGAATGGCTCCTGTTTTTATCGGTATGGCTCAGCAGCCTATATATTTGAGAAATGAGGCTTTTATCAGGAAAACCTGGTGTAATTTCCTGCCCCTCCCAGTTTCTTGCTTTCCTTCTAATTTTGGCTACATCGGTTTGTTTGTGCAAAATATTTTTAACTTAATGTAATAAAAATTATCCATTTTACCTCTCTATATTTTGTTTGGTCTTAAACTCTTCCTTCTTCCATAGATCTGATGGGTAATTTTTTTCATGTTTACCTAATTTACTTATGATATCATTCTTTATGTCTAAGTCATTTATGCATTTTGACTTTATCTTGGAATACAGTGCAAGAAACCCTCTACCTTTCCTATCTTGTATATGAAGAAGCTTTCAATTTCATGTAACCAAAGTTATCCATTTTATTAATTACCCCAACCCTTGTTTTGATAATATAGTTTTACTTATTGCTGTGAAAGTTATATCATCATTTCTTTTTAAAAATAATCTTTAATATTAAAGTCACACATTCCTGTAGAATGGAATGTAGAATATCATGTAAGGTATAGACCTAAGTCAAATTTCTAGAAGAGTGCTTCCCAGTTTTTCAGCAATTTTTATCAAGTAGAAAGTTTTATCTTATAAAATGTTTTCTAGTTTATTAAACACTGAATTGAGTGCCATTTTTGGTTATTTTCCTTTGTCTTGTAATTTTTGTTCTTTTTCTTTCTTTTTTAACTAATATCAGATAATTTTGATGACTGTTGCTTCATGTTTCTCAAGGGAGAAATTGACATTCCCCCTTTGTCCTTAATTTTTTTCATTGTTTCCCTTAGTATTCTAGAGCTTTTATATTTCCAAGTGAATTTTATTATTATTTTTTGAGTTCCTTTAAGCATTTCTTTGATAATTTGATTGGTATAAAGTCAAAGTATAAATTCATTTTGGGATTATTGTCACTTGTGCTATATTAGCATGTCCCAGCCAAATGCACTGGCCATTCTGAATAATAGATCCAGCTCAAGGCTCTGTGGCTCTTCAAGTTTTGATAGTTTAGAATGAGTGTAAATAACAATTGTTTTCACTTCTGGCCAGAAACTTTGAGGGTCTTCCCCTCCCAGATTGATATATTTGGGATGGTAAATTGGGCCATCTTTTGTCTCAATTTTTACCTAGACCTTAGTCCTTGAATCGGCATGACCTCAGACAAACTAAGTTGTGGGAAAGACCTTCATTTAGAAAGGCCAAGGTCACCCACTGAACCCTGGGCCATTACCAGTCATCTTTACCTTTGTCTTGCCACCAGACCCTGAAGACTCTGGAGGAGAGAGCAAGTCAAGACAGCACTCTCACGTCAACGGTCCTATTTGAGAACAAAGGAAAAGCAACAACTGAATATTTCTTCTGCTATTTAACTTTTTCTTTATTTCTGTAAAGAGCACTTTGTAATTTAATATATTCAAGTATTTTGTGTGTATTGGTAGTTAGACCCCAAATATTTTATGCATTTTGTAGTTACTTGGAATATGATTTTCTTTTTTATTAGGGTCTCTTGAGATGTTATATTTTTAAAAATACAAATGTGGTCGATGTTTGAGGGTTTATTTTGTAGTTTGCAACTTTGCTGAAGCTATTAATATCCTCACCTACTTGAAAAGTAGTTGGGAAGTTAATATTAGGGAGAGTGGACATCCTTGCTGAACTCCAGTATTTACTGGGAAAGCTTCTAGTGTATTCTCATTGCCTATTGTTAAACCTGAAAATTTGGTTGAAGGAAACAACAGAGCTAGGTGATAGAAAAATCCATGTTGTTTATTATTTTCCCTTAAAGCATAGCGGAGCTAGCTTACTTGTACGTACAAGGAGTCAGAGTATAAACTCTGGCTGCCTGAACAAAGCAATGAGAAAACTTATATACGTTATTTTAGCAGAGCTAGCAAGCCTGTATGACCTCATTTTTATGACCCCCATGTATGTTTAACCATGATACAAGAAGAGGATTTTCCTTAATGGAATAGATTGTAAATACAACAAATTAGATAGTTGTCAAAGTGTTAATTGGATTTGCAACCCCAGGATCTCTGTGTTTAATTGGCCATTAACATTCCACAACATAGTATATGCCCATAAAATATTAAGATAAGGAAAAGTCACATAATTCAAGATAGTGTCTGGGGTCAAGGTTTTCACCCTTAATGGCCATGGACAGAGCAAGGAATGCTCCATCTGGATTTGTTGATACAAGATAGAGATATCTCTGAGCTTACTCAGAGAACAAAGAGACTGTTAGGATCAGGCTTTTCTTCTGGTTAAGTAGTTCAGGCCCTGAGTCTTATTGAAATTACAAAAATGATATAAAATAGTATAATATTTTCCACACTATAAAGTTTGTTTTTGTTTCATACATATATATTTTTATGATATTAAAGAAAGGCCTTCCTATACCAATACTTTCTCTCTTGCTTACATTTTGGAGGCATAAACAGATGTTGTAATAAATTAGTATTGTGTTTTTTCAAAGATTTTTTTCTGCACTGATTGAAATAATCATGTGATTTTTAATATTTTGGGTTTTTGTATGATTAAATAATATTGATTGTTTTCCTAAAGTTGAACCATATTTTCATACCTGCTGTGTTGAATGAAAACCCCAAGAGACAGAGTTTGTGGATAATTAATAACCAATTTATTAATTCCACTAGCCAGCAATCAGTAAATTAATGGTCACTGGTTTCCCTTGGTAACTAAAGGAAGAACCTGAAATCCCTTAAATCTTTTCTGAAAAGTAACTCCCCTGACGACTGAAAATAAACTCTGATTGGCTGACATTTAATGAGGAGGTGGGTCAAAAGTCTTCAGCTTCTCTTGCTGAGAATATGGCTTGATCACAAAACTCAGCAGCCTCAAGGCATCTCTGCAGGGGAAGCCATTTCCATCTGAACCTCTCTGGCTAATTTTCTCCTTTATGACCTGGGTTGCCCTAAACTCTAATAGAGGGGATTGAAGACAGGTGGTTCCTCCTCCAGGCAAAAGCTAGCCCAAACCAGGTGCCATTTATATTCTAAAGAGAAATTAGGTCTCCCAGTTGGATGGGGTCCTGCTCAATGACTATGTGCCTTGAGGGCTAGAAGCAAATCTCATCCTGCAACCATGCCCTTCAGGAGTTGGGTTTTAACAGAAATGGAAGGAAAAGGGTGGATTAATAACTAGTTACTAATATAATGCTATGATATTCATTTCTCTCACTGCTCTAAAGTCAACTTCATCATGCTGAATGATTTCTCGGTTTAATTTCTGTAGTTTGCCAATATTTTATTAAAAATTTATGAATCAATATTCATTAATGATATTAGTTGAGTTCTACTTCCATGCTTTATCCTTCCCAGGTTTAGGATTTAGGAATACACTTGTCTCATAAAGGAGTCATAGATTTTTTGCTTTCTCAATTTTTGAGAATAATTTGTGTGTTCTTTAAGTTTGATAGAATTCTCCTGTGATTCCATGTAGCCCAAGAGTTTCTTCCCCCCCCACCTAGCCCTTAAATAGTTCCTTTACAAATAGTCCTATTTCTTTCCCAGAGACTGGATTTAGAACATCATTTAATTTTCTCTTAGTTTCAGTGTTTTTTTAATTCTCAGTTTTAGTAACATAAAACTTTTCATATTAGGTTCTAATAATTCCTTTTATTTTTTTCTGGTTTTCATATGCTATTTTACTTTTTGTGTTTTACTTTTCTATCCTCCACTTTTTAATCAATTTGGCCAAAGGATTTTTTAAAATCAATTTTATAGTTCTTTTCAAATAATAAGATTTTGATTTTATTAATATTTCTATCATGTTTTGAGGTTTCCAATTTATCTTTTTCTCCTAGCTCCTCATTTGTAGTTATTTTGGTTTTATTTGTTGTCTTTCTATTTTTCAAAAAATCCATATCCATTTCATCAATCTTCTCTTTCACTTTTTAAAAGAATTTCATCATTGTATGAAATATGCATATGATAGGAATATTATTTTTCCCCTAAAGAATGCCTTAGCTATATCTCATAAATTTCTGTATATTGTTTTTATCATTTTGGTATTCTTTCATGTAATTACTCTTTCACTGATTTGTTTTTTTACCATTCAATATTTGGGATTGTATTGCTATGTAATCATTTGGGTCTATATCCATTGTCCTTCCTGAAATTGTTACTATTTTAATTCTGTTATAACGTCAATGATATTTTACTATTTCTGCAGGCTCACATTTATTTGTAATATTTCTGTCTCCTAATAATGTTCATTTTTAAAGTTCCATATAACACTGTGAAAGGTATATGTTCTTTATTACTTTCATTTAGTAGGTACCATAAGGCTTATAACTATAATTTTTTTGTGTCTGTTTTCTTTTTTTTTTAATTTAAATTTATTTATTTAACATATTTAGTTTTCAGCATTTTCACAAGAGTTTGAATTACAAATTTTCTCCCCATTTCTACCCTCCCCCCCACTCCAAGATGGCATATATTCTGGTTGCCCTGTTCCCCAGTCAGCCCTCCCCTCTATCACCCCTCTCCCCTCTCATCCCTTTTTCCCTTCCTTTCTTGTAGGGCAAGATAAATTTCTACACCCCATTGCCTGTGTATCTTGTTTTCTAGTCACATGCAAAAACTTTTTTTTTGTTTTTGAACATCTGTTTTTAAAACTTTGAGTTCCAAATTCTCTCCCCTCTTCCCTTCCCACCCACCCTCCCTAAGAAGTCAAGCAATTCAACCTAGGCCACATGTGTATCATTATGTATAACCCTTCCACAATACTCATGTTGTGGAAGACTAACTATATTTTGCTCCTTCCCAACCCATCCCCCTTTATTGAATTTTCTCCCTTGACCCTGTCCCCTTTCCAAAGTGTTTGTTTTTGATTACCTCCACCCCCATCTGCCCTCCCCTCCATCATCCCCCCACCTTTTTTTTTTATCTTCCTCCCTCTTCTTTCCTGTGGGGTAAGATACCCAATTGGGTATGTATGGTATTCCCTCCTCAGGCCAAATCTGATGAGAGCAAGGTTCACTCATTCTCCCCTCACCTGCCCTCTCCCCTCCTCCCACAGAACTGCTTCCTCTTGCCACCTTTATGTGAGATAATCCACCCCATTCTATCTCTCCCTATCTCCCTCTCTCAGTATGTTCCTCTCTCATCCCTTAATTTGATTTTATTTCTTTTAGATATCTTCCCTTCATCTTCAACTCACCCTGTGTCTGCTCTCTCTCTCTCTTATATATATATATACACACACATATATATATATGTATATATGTATGTACACATAGATATATACATACATACACATTCACTTATATATATACATAAACATATATATATATATGTATGCATATTCCCTTCAGCTACCCTAATACTGAGGTCTCACGAATCATACATGCCATCTTTCCATGTAGGAATGTAAACAAAACAGTTCAACTTTAGTAAGTCCCTTGCAATTTCTGTTTCTTGATTACCTTTTCATGCTTCTCTTGATTCTTGTGTTTGAAAGTCAAATTTTCTATTCAGTTCTGGTCTTTTCACTGAGAAAGCTTGAAAGTCCTCTATTTTATTGAAAATCCATATTTTGCCTTGGAACATGATACTCAGTTTTGCTGGGTAGGTGATTCTAGGTTTTAATCCTAGCTCCATTGACCTCTGGAATATCGTATTCCAAGCCCTTCGATCTCTTAATGTAGAAGCTGCCAGATCTTGGGTTATTCTGATTGGGTTTCCACAATATTCAAATTGTTTCTTTCTGGCTGCTTGAAGTATTTTCTCCTTGATCTGGGAGGTGTGGAATTTGGCAACAATATTCCTAGGAGATTTCTTTTTGGGATCTATTTGAGGAGGCGATTGATGGATTCTTTCAATTTCTATTTTGCCCTGTGGCTCTAGAATATCAGGGCAGTTCTCCTTGATAATTTCTTGAAAGATGATATCTAGGCTCTTTTTTTGATCATGGCTTTCAGGTAGTCCAATAATTTTTAAATTATCTCTCCTGGATCTATTTTCCAGGTCAGTGGTTTTTCCAAGGAGATATTTCACATTGTCTTCCATTTTTTTCATTCCTTTGGTTCTGTTTTATAATATCTTGATTTCTCATAAAGTCACTAGCTTCCACTTGCTCCAATCTAATTTTTAAAGTGGTATTTTCTTCAGTGGTCTTTTGGACCTCCTTTTCCATTTGGCTAATTCTGCCTTTCAAGGCATTCTTCTCCTCATTGGCTTTTTGGAGCTCTTTTGCCATTTGAGTTAGTCTGTTTTTTAAGGTGTTGTTTTCTTCAGTGTATTTTTCAGTATTTTTTTGGGTCTCCTTTAGCAAGTCATTGACTTGTTTTTCATGGTTTTCTCGCATCCTTTTCATTTCTCTTCCCAATTTTTCCTCTACTTCTCTAACTTGCTTTTCCAAATCCTTTTTGAGCTCTTCAGTGGCCTGGGACCAGTTCATGTTTTTCTTGGAGGTTTCTGTTGTAGGCTCTTTGACTTTGTTAACTTCTGTCTGTATGTTTTGGTCTTCTTTGTCACCAAAGAAAGAATGCAAAGTCTGAGACTGAATCTGGGTGTGTTTTCGCTGCCTGGCCATATTCCCAACCAACTAACTTGACCCTTGAGTTTTTCAGTGGGGTATGACTGCTTGTAGACTAAAGAGTTCTATGTTCCATGTTTGGGGGGAATGTGCCAGCTCTGCCACACCAGCACTGCTCCTTCCCGAAGAACCCCCAACCCGGACTGGGCTTAGATCTTCAGCAGGCTTTGCACCCCTGCTCTGATCCACCACTTAATTCCTCCCACCAGGTGGGCCTGGGGCCCGGAAGCAACAACAGCTGTAGCTGCCTCACCTCCGCTGCCCCGGGGGCTGGAAGCCGAACCTCGAACTCCTTCCACTCCCGCAGCTTTTTCCACTAACCTTCTCCACTGTCTTTGGTGTTTGTGGGTTGAGAAGTCTGGTGACTGTCGCAGCTCACTGATTCAGGGTGGTAGGGCACATTCCACCCGGCTTCTGGTCTGGTTGGTCCACGCCGCTCACTGGGCTCTGCTCCGCTCCGCTCCCAGCTCCCAGCTCCCAGCTCCCAGCTCCCAGCTCCCAACTCCCAGCTCCATGTGGGATAGACCTCACCCAGAGACCATCCAGGCTGTCCTGGGCAGGAGCCCTGCTTCCCTCTGCTGTTTTGTGGGTTCTGCAGTTCTAGAATTGGTTCAGAGCCATTTTTTATAGGTTTTTGGAGGGACTAGGCTGGGAGCTCATGCTGGTCCCTGCTTTCCAGCTGCCATCTTGGCTCTGCCCCTATAACCATAATTTTTGCAGCTATTTGTTCTATTATATATTTCCCTTTTGTTTATATTTTATTGGATTTATCCAAAGTTGAGAGAAAGTTATTAAAATCTCATGCTATTACTATATGAATGCTTATATTTTTATAAATCAGTTAATTTTCCACTATTAATTCATATCCTAAGTCATTTGAAGCATCTAAGTTAAATACTGATTTTTGTTTTTCTATAATTCCTTTTAGCATAATGTAGTTTTCTTGTTAATCTCTAGATTGTAAATTTTTATTTTTGTTTTTCTGTTAACATATTTGCAAATGCTATTGCTTTTGATTTCTCTAATACATAATTTTTTCCAATACCTAATTTTTACTCTGAACATGTCTTTATTTTTATATCTGTTTCTTTCAAGTAACAGATATTTTTATCCCATTTGTTACTTTTAAATTTTATTGTATTGATTAATCCATTCACATTTAAAGTTTGGAGAGGCTTATATTTGTGTCAGCAAGGCAATAAATGCAATATCAATGATAATTGTGCCTATGCCAATGTAGTTCTCTATTGAAAAATATGAGAGACTCTCCATATAGAAGGTAGAAGAAATACAACATTTATGCAGACATCAGAGGATCAAATCCCATAAATAGTAAGTCCAACCCATCCAAGGAGCAACAAACTCCCAAAACCAGTAAGCCCACTTTATCATCCCAGCAAGGAACTTTAAATGCAATATCACAGCATGGAGCCTCACCATCCTTCCCTCTGCTGGGGCCTCCCCACAACCCACTCACAGCACAGCTAACACACCTGCATCTGCTCTCTCCCTTAGCTCTAACTCCTCTGAGCATTTCCTGCTCTACCCTTTCAGGTTCCTCCTATTCAGCAAGCTGTAATGGCAAGCAAAGTGTCTGTTGTTTTGTCCTTTTTGAGTGCTTCTTAGCCCTCAGGCAACCAAGTACCTTTGATTGAGCCTTGCCTTTGTTGGTAGGAAGGCCCAAAACCTTTTGCTAATTAGGTCCAAGAGGTGTGAAGCCCTGGAGAGATGTGAAGCCCTTGGGCCCTGAAAAAGGGTATATATACTCTGATGTTAGCATTTTGCTTGGGGCTCTCTCATTGGAAGAGTGTTGGTGCGGAGACTCTGGGTAGCCAATAAGGAACCCCCTGGTTTTGAAAACTCAGATGTTGGTGCTTCTCTTTCTGGTAACTATGTATGTACAGCTTCGGTAAGACAGAAGCCTGTCTGTTGATTTGTGTTATTTGATCTGTTTATGTAATTTCTGTTTGTGTTTTCTCTGAAGTTCAGGGTGCTGGCTTTTTCCCCTGAACTAAGTGAATGATATATGTATGTTTGATTAAAGTGATATTTTAAACCCCTTCCAGTTGCTTTCCTTAGAAAAGCAGATCAAAGGACCTGTGCTAGCAGCCCTCCTGTGTGCTGGTGTTGTTTGTCTTACACAGACACAGTAGTTGCAAGTAACGTTGTTACATAAGCTTCTCCTACCACATGTGACTTAAGCTTCCTGTGATGTAAGCTGGTCATATGGGCTAATTAATTGGTGGGAAAGATCTTCAAATTTACATTATCATTACAATACTTTCCTCTATTTTTCATGAATCAGAATTCTTCCTTCATCCTCTGAAAAGAGAGTAGTTTGTCTCTTCAGTTATTTTTGCTTAATTTACTATTAACCTATTCTCTTCCCTTTACTCTCTTTTAAATCAATTCTCAACCTTTTCTTCACAACTTATTCTCAACATATTCTCTCTGCACTATACTCAAGCCAATTTCCTACCGTTTATCATCCCTTTCCCTATATTTAGAATTTTGCTTCCAGGAGAGGGAAAACTGGACTTGAGGACACATGTGGCCCTCTAAATCCCCTTAATAAAGTTTTACAGAACAAATCCTTTTATTAAGGGGATTTGTTCTGTGAAGTTTGGAGTCAGTCAAAGGGCTGCATTTAAGGACCTACAGGGTCACATGTCACCTGGATGCTGCCCTTTCCTCCCGCCGCCCCCAACCCTGGACCTTTCAATTCCTTTTTTCTTTCTTATATTATCTAGTTAACTAGATAAGTGGACAAGTAGATTCTTCCCCTTCCTTTGTTTATTAGATTTTATTTAATTTTTAGTGCATGTTTTCTAAAAACAAAAACAATCTTTCGCTCTTGCTATTTATTATTTTATTTTCCTTTCTGTTCATTCTAGGCTTTTATTCCTTGTTTCATGCTCCTTATATTTATTTATTACTTCTTTAGTCACATGGAATTAAAGTTCTTAATGTTCCCATTTTGGGCTCCCTTCATTCTTAGAATAGTATAGAGGCATTAAGCCAGGGTAGGAACTTTCTTACATCTCTGATTCTGCTGATAATTATATTTTGCGTTCTCTATAGTATGCATTTTTTTCTTCATTTGTCATAAAATGTCTTTCCTAGGCCCATGTCCTTTCAATATTCTAGGTGATAGTTTTCCCAAGACCTTTGATTCTTCTCCTGATATAAGGTACTGTCTGTGGAGGCACAAAACACTCTAGATAATAATGATTGAAAGATCTATATCTCCCATTATAAAATATAGCTTTCCTCTCATAGGACAGCTCTTGAATGGGGCCTGCTTCCAAAACTTAAAATTCTTCCTTTCATTTCTTTTTGTTTTCATCTCTCCCTGTGCTGCTGTTCAGCCTTCATTCTTGAAGAGGACCAATGACATTGGGAGGGTGATTTCTTGACTTGCAAGTGAATTGGATTTAAGTGAGGCAGGGCTGTGCAAAGTCGTCAGCCCCACTCTCTTTTGCACAGTCAGCATAGTCTGGTGGCAGGACAAAGGTCAGAATGACTGGTTATGGCCCAGGATCCAGTAGGAAACCATGGCCTTTTGAAGCTAAGCTTTTTATCCTGTAGTCTACAGGCATTATTTCTCCTTGATTGGTAAATATTGAATTGATTAAGGTACATAATGTATCTGGCTCCATTTCCTTCCTCCCCTCTCCTAACTCCTCCCATTCTTCAGTGTCTTCCCCTCTACATGCAAGAAATTGATTTAACTGTGGTCTGGGGGTTGTGAGGTTTAGTTCATGATATTTTAGGCTTGTTCCTCCACCATCGCTATTGTTTGATTTCCACAGTCTTTTCTCCTCATGTGCTTTTAGAAAGAAATTTCTTAATGTTTCACCTGTTGTTGTTGCTGCTGCTGCTATTTTCATTGTCATCAGCACTGTTGTTAACCATTGTCAGCCTGAAAGTTTGGTTAAAGGAGGCAAATGAGCTAGGTGATATGTAAATCCATATTGTTCATTCCCTTAAAGTTAGGGGATACATACATGTACGAAGCCAGACAAAATCTGACTCCTTGAACAGAAAAATGAGAAGGTTTAAATATATTTTTAGAACAGCTAAACTCACAACTCAGCATGTCTATGTTACTCAATTTTATGATCTCTGTGCATGTTTAACCATGATACAAGAAAAGGACTTTCCTAAATTGAATAGGTTGTAAATACAATAAGATAAGAGAGTTGACAAGGGTCAATCGAAACTACAACCCAGCATTTCAGTGTTTAATTTGCCATTAACATTCCGTAACATAGTATATGCCCATAAAATATTAAGCAAGAGAGTTTCTTGGGTTAAGGGTCTCATCCTTAATGGCAATTAGACAGAGGAAAGAATGCCCTTAAGTCAGCCCAATCTGGCCTTGTTGACTTAGGAAGAGGTATTCTCTGAGTTTACTCAGAGAACTAAGAGATTGTTAGGTTCAGACACTTCTTCTGGTTAATCAGTTCAGGCTCTGGTCCTTATTGAAGTCACTAGATTTGTATTAAATGATTATAATTTCCTCCTTTTGGTCAAAGACAAGCTGAAAGCTTCACCTGTAGACCAAGTAAGGTACAGAAAAACCTCTCTCTTCCTCAGGGGTGAAGTTCTAAAAATCATTACCTAGGTGGATTTGGTTTTTTTTTTCCTGTGGTTGGACATCCCCAGAGATGGGGCAGTAATTGTAAAGTAATTGTAAACAAGCAAGGGAGCAAGTTGCAAGGGGGATCAGGGTAGGGAGCATAATTGGAAAAATACAGCGACTAAGTAAGATAAGCTAAAGATACCAAAGATATAGGTAACCAGTCTTGGGAATGCTGTCTACATCTGATGTCATCTTTTTCAGGCCTCTTTGAAACCGGAAAGCAAAGTCTCCTATGTGCTCAGATGTCCACTCAGGACCAGGGGCAATCATTAGATGTGCCAGAGGGATCAAGGAGTCCATACTCACAAGTTGGCAGCCATAGGAGTAGTCAGACCTGACAGGGCTCCCAGAACACATATGATTTGATAATTGAGAGAAAACAGCACAACATAGTTTCTTGACTAAAGGCACATAGAAATGTTTCAGTTTCCCAGCCACGCAGGGTTAGGTTCAACAAATACAATAAAGTTTTTCTCACGATTCACAAAATTGCGTAATCACATTGTCAGGTGCAAACCAAACCACTTAGATGACTCACAATAGACTGGTATTGAGGTGGGGAGATTTATATGTCACATGTTTACATTTGCACATTAGATAACCAAGAAAACTTAAACATGAACCACACAAGGTAATGCAATCATTATTACCAAGGTTAACTAACATTAGGTTCCTTGTATCCCAGTAACCTATTCCCAATGTCCATTTAAGCAGCACTTTTTGAATCCCAGAAGCCTGATGTAATTATCTGGTCCCTAGATATCCTTTTTTGACAAAAAGGACTTATTCTTAAGACAGTTCTAAAAGACAGTTCTGTTTCTCTGATTCAGATCTAGAAATTCCCAGACAATTCTTACTTAATATAATTTAGTACAATCACTTAAATTTGATTCTCCATTCTTGAAACTTCAGAGTATTTTAGTTAATATTTTATTAGCTGTTTCTATCCTTACCTAAATTTTGTACCTGGTATAAGAATCCTTTAAAATGTGGAGGGTCAACCATGAAGTGAGCTCATCTGCCTTTTAAAATTATCAGACAGATACTTCAATAAAGAGGATATAATTTCACTTTTACCACTATCTTATACAATTTTTGAGCAAAAATCCAAATTTGAGTTTTTATTACCAAAACATGATAAATTTTGGAAGCCAATCATATACATCTGTATATAATTCTTAGAAGAATAAATCTGATCCTATTGCTTTTCTCAAAATTTGCTATCCTTTTTAATTAGACATCTATCCCATTACATCTTTGTCTTATTACTTTATCTAATCATTCCCTCCTTTTGGAAGATGTTATCTCTATATTATTTTAATTTTTATTTGGCCATTAACATAGGTCAAAATTGTAAGCTATTCGTTCCTGCATCCCATCATAGTAACTTGGAGATGTTCCAATACCCATCTGTTACCTAATAGATTTAGGTTAGCACTGTGCTTACAAAACTCCTTGATAATATAAATTTGCTATAAAAGAAAAAGAGGGATGATGTCATATATCTTAACAGAAGGAAAGAACTTCCTTAGCTCTGTTTGATTCCAGGCATGAGTCACATCTGACAGCCAATCATATAGTCACTAGATGTTTAAAGCAGAGCTTGGGAGTAATCAGGTGGGGAATTTTTTCTTTTCAGTAAAGAAATAGTGAAATTGAGAAATAGAGTCACGAAGAGGCCATGTCCAAGGTTGTCTTCAAAACTCTTCCCAGGCATAGACATCCACCTTTAGAAGTTTTCAGCCTGTAGTGCATGCCATTATACTATTGGCTTTATGATACCTCCCCCTGTAATCAGAGCTTAAAACAATAGTAAGTTGAAGTCCCATAAAGTCTTAAATAGCAAATAAATGTGTGCTCTTATCCTTCAGATGGGACTATACCAAATTTCATTGAGCATTAATTATCAAATCAAGCTACATAACTTTTCTGTCTTCCAAAATACTTCCTCACATTTTCTCAACATACTTAAACCATTTGAAACTAGTACGAAGGTATCCAGACCAATTATCTTGGGACAGGAGAGGCTTGGCTAACTCCCATTTGTTTGTCCCTAAACCTTTTTATCTGCCTTTCATATTTCCAATCAAACCTTTATTTATCTTTCCAAATCTCTCAAACCCATTATTCAGCCTTCCTTTACATTTCAACCATAAGACAATATAACTCATAAGTTATTACTCTTTACTAACATAATTACTGTACTGGAATCCCATTCCAGCTTAAACAAAGCAAAGAGGTTAATGATTCACCCCACAGGTTGATGAATTTGTCCTTGTTTCACAAGCTTATTTATTCTTCTCTAATTATAGTCAGTCTGGAAGAGACACTTCAGGAATTAAATATTTTACATATGATAAGTTCAAACACTAATTTTAATGACTCAGATGAATGTTTAGTAGGCCTTCTCAAAATCACAAAAAATATTTTTTTAAAAACATTTCTTCTAAATGTGTTTCCCCTTTTAAAACAGGTTTAAAATTTGTCCTGATGTTAAGAGGAATAGCCACTAAACTTTTATGAAGAAAATTAGTCAGAAAGTTTTAAAATGAGAGAAATCTCTTTCTTCTTCCTTAAAGCAAACAATAAACCTTTAAGCACTGGAATTTATTAAAACTAAGTTCATGCAAAATGTCTTCATTCTCAAAGTATTATACAGAATTCCTAGTTCCTTAGTCAAAAATTGTAATGGGGAGGACACTTAGTTTCTATAAGTCAAGAAAAGTATTCCCTATTAAATTAGCCTTATCATGATAACAAAGCTTACCAGGACTTTAAAAACTTGCTCCATAGGAATTCCTCTACACAGAAAATTTTGCACAAGATTGATAAGAATTCATGACTAGATGGTTCCAAAAATCCTTGTTTCAGTTAACAACCTTAATTTCTTAATTAAGTACAATTCTAATCTAACAACATCTAGATTATAAGAGGAATTGTTTTTCTAACAACATAGGTAATTCAATGTTAACCAAGTTGCACAATACAAGAAAATTTAGAAATATAAGCATACCACAAGCAATTATGTATTTAAAACTTGGAACAGAACCAATTAATTACCAATCAGGTGACTGTAACTTAGTTGGATGAGCAAATCAAATCAGGATTCATAATCACTAGTGGTAACATTTTAATTTCTAAGGCCCAATACTCTTAGAATTGTAAAAGAAAAGATTATTATTTATAAATTCACATTTTAACAGTTTACAATGTATCCTGAATTAACAGAAATTACAAGAGGAGATCCCAAACAAAACCTTTGTATAAATACTTGATTTATAGCAAAAACAATTTTAACTGATCTTCCTTTTAAATAAAGACAAAACTTGGAAGTTTATAATTTCTTAAGTTACAGCAATTATCCAACTTCTTAACCTGTTCATCATTTTCCTCAGACAATACAATCTTAACAAAATTTAGACCATAGAAATGTAATAATGCCCTAAACATTATTATATATGCAAAATTTTGAAACAATCCATTATCAGTTTAGTTAAATGCATTTCTAAATCACTTTGCACAGAGAATCATTGATTTCATCATTAATATGTTGAAGCTATAACCTTAAACCACCACATATATTCTCATAATAGACAAGATTTTAAATGAAAAGAAATGCTTTCATAGCAAATATCAATATTATTATTATTTGTGTATAGCCAAATATAACTGTTTCAGATCATCAAATTTCAATTACATCCTTTTAAAAACCCAATTCATATATATCAAAATCAGATTAAAAATTGCTATAATATCATTTCTATCAAACAATGGTCTTCTCAAATTTTACAGTCTGAGAATTTTAGAAATACAACATAATTTTAGAAATACAGAAACAATAAACTTCCAATGACATCAATTACATTTCCAGATTATCATGTATAGAAATTATTCAACATTACTTTTGGTGTTTAAAAAACCACTTCAGAAGTTAACAATTACATTAAATTAGAGAGAGAGAGAGAGAGAGAGAGAGATAATAATATTGTTGTGTCTAACATATACCAGACATTACATTAAGAATTTTATGATCATTATATCATTTTGATCCCATAACAACAACCATTATTCTTTTCCCTTTACAAATCAGGAAATGGGTGAAACAGAGATAAAATACAGTTTTGCAGCTGGAACAGAGAAGTGTGGAGTTTACCAAGAGCAGTAGAAGAGTGGGCTATGAGGTGTTCAGGGGCACAAAGCTACTGCCAGCCTGCAAATTGCTGAGTCTCTACTCCTTTTGCCAGGTGAGGAAAAGTGATTTAAGTTTTCTCTACAATTCTCCAACAGTCTCGTCTAGTAATCTGATCTGGCGATGAGAGATTAACAAGAACCCTTATGGCTGTTAAAAAAAAATTTCCACACTGAGATACTTTCTTAACTCTGGGATGGAAGTGGGAAATGATAAGTGATCAGGATTAGAAGGGGGTGTTTTAGCATGAGTGAGAGTTCCTGGAGTGATCTACAGTCTCAGGAGTTCTCTCCCAAAATTCCAACTAATCAGTTTTCCAAACTCCTTAATGATTAATCCCAGAATCTGCTAAAATGTTTTTGTTTATGTTTCCACTGTAATTCCAGGTTGGCCAGATCAGAAATTACAAGGAAAAGAGTCTTTGTTTCCTTAGCTTCAGCCTTTGAAATCTCTGGCTTCAGCCTTTGAAATCTCTGGCTGCCTGCATTTCCAATTTTACAAAGTCTATTACTCATTTCATAGCACACACACTCTCACACACACTGACAAACAAATTAACAATTAACAGGACAAAAACAAGCTGAGTTCACAATTTAACAACAGAGAGGGAATTGGAGGCTTTCTGAAAAATCATCATCATGAATTGGCTATTATTACTCTGAGGAAAGGGGGTTTTGGGGAATTTGCAAGCATCTAAGACCTGACAGGGTAGGAGTGAATGAGGGTCAGATCTTGCAACCTTTGCTTGGAGCACCTCTATGGTCTTTGGGGGAAGCCTTGGCATCCCTGATTTTTCTGACTCTCCATAACCTATGTCCAGAGTTTAGCTGTCCTCCTCAAGACAGAGCCCTTAAGGGAGGCGGGGAAAGGGGGAGAGAAAGGAGACAAAGGCAGTGGTACAAAGTTATCCTCCTTAGGGCAGGTAAGGGACAGGTGAGGAGTAAGGACAAGGTGCATTTATCCTCCCCTGAATCAGAATCTTTAAGGGAAAGGAGGCAGGAAGGTGTGAGGAATAGGGCAGAAAAAGTAGAGTAGGGCTTGAGTTTTTGGAAAAGAGGGGAGAGTGAGGTGGAGGGAATTAGCCAATACTGGGGGAGATGCTGAAGCAGCTTTTTGAGCCTTCAAGGAAGAGGCTTTGGCCTTTTGTTCTCACTCAGCTATCTCAACAAACCCAAGGTGAAAACATTCCCACCCCTGGGTAGATTCTTTGTTGACCTTTAAACTTAATCTGGTTTTAAGATAAAGTAACTTTGGCCAGTCCAAAAGAGCTCTATTGTGGCCAACATAATTTGGGCTATCTTTAGTTAACTGACACTAGTGCTGGCAATACTTATACTAATTTCCAAAGATCAATCTGCAAAGGGGAACTAATTAATCCAAAGCAATTTAATGTGAATTGGCCCTCATCTTCCAGAGCTAGCTTTAAAGGGAAATTTTGGAATTCGACCAAACTAGTGGGAGTCCTTTGGAAGCTGGGAATAGGGAGAAGTTACCCCGACTGTGTCAAGGCCAAGACTCCAGGAAAAAATGAATCCTGAGGCACCTGAATCATTATTAGCATTGGCGAGGTTGGGCTGCTGTTCTTTGTCCCATTCTATCGGTTCCATCTGAGTCATGGCACCATAACTGTTGACCTGAAAGTTTGGTTAAAGGAGGCAAATGAGCTAGGTGATATGTAAATCCATATTGTTTATTTCCTTAAAGCTAGTGGATACATACATGTATGAAGCCTGACAAAATCTGACTCCTTGAACAGAAGAATGAGAAAGTTTAGATATATTTTTAGAACAGTCATAACTCAGCATGTCTGTGTTACTCAATTTTATGATCTCCATGTATGTTTAACCATGATACAAGAAAAGGACTTTTCCAAATTGAGTAGGTTGTAAATACAATAAAATAAGAGAGTTGACAAGGGTCAATTGAAACTACAACCCAGCATTTCAGTGTTTAATTTGCCATTAACATTCCATAACACAGTATACGCCCATAAAATATTAAGCAAGAGAGTTTCTTGGGTTAAGGGTCTCATCCTTAATGGCTAATAGACACAGGAAAGAATGCCCTTAAGTCAGCCCAATCTAGCCTTGCTGATGTAGGAAGAGGTATTCTCTGAGTTTACTCAGAGAACAAAAAGGTTGTTAGGTTCAGATTCTTCTTCTGGTTATTCAGTTCAGGATCTGGCCCTTATTGAAGTTACTAGATTGATATTAAATGATTATCACCATATAGGTGTATTTATTGTTCTCTTTTTTCCCCTGGTTCAATTTCTTTCATTACCTGTACCTTTACTGGTTGGTGTATTTGTTTAACTTCCTTGTATCATATTGTCGGGGGGATTTGCAAAGCAAATAATTTGTTTAGGTCTAGTTTTCTTTGTGGGAAAGATTGAACTTCACCTTATATTGAATGTTCATCTTTTCATTGTTTGCTAGACTCAAGTTTGCAGGTCCTCACACCCTCAATTTTCTCACCACTCCAGTCCATTCTCCACACGACTGTCAAAGTAATTTTTCCTAAAGTGCAAATCTGACTTTTTAAACCCCCTATTCAATAAGCTGCAGTGACTCCCTATCACTTCCAAGATCAAACATAAAATCCTCTCTTTGGTCATCAAAGCCTTCCGTAATAATATGTCTGTATTCTTAACTGAGTAGTCTTACACTTTACCCCAGTGACACTGGTTTCTTTCATGTTCTTTGCACAATACAATCTATCTCCTGACTACATGCAATTGTATTGGCTGTCCCCCATGTCAGGAATACCCTCTCTCCTCATTTTTCCTGGTTTCCTAGACTTCCTTCAAGTCCCAACTAAAATACCACCTCCTATGGCAAGCCCATCCCTCTTAGTTTTATTGCTTTCTTTCTGTTAATTCTTCCCTCTTTATCCTCTCTATAGCTTATTTGCACATAGTTATCTGTATGTCATCTATCCCATTTGGTTGTGAACTCATTGAGGGCAAGGACTATCTTTTGTCTATCTCTTTACACCAATTACTTAGCACAAAAACCTGGAACATAGCTAGTGCTTACTAAATGTTAATGGTTGACTGAATATGCATTAAAATCACAGAGAGTAGCTGTGACAGTCGAAGCGATTTCCCCAAAGTTACACAACAGTATATGTCAAAGTGGCTCTCTAATCAATGAACACCAATATCTCTGCCAGGGAGGGGGAACCTGCAGCTTCAAGGTCACATGTGGCCCTCTAGGTCTTCAAGTGCAGCCCTTTGACTGAATCCAAACTCAACAGAACAAATCCCCTTAATAAAAGGATTTGTTCTGTAAAACTTGGACTCAGTCAAAAGGCTGCCCCCAAGGACCTAGAAGGCCACATGTGGCCTTGAGCCAACAGGTTCCCCATCACTGGTAGTCTTTTAAAAGACACAGTGTTATGTGCAATGTCACTTAAGAAAGCTAGCATCTTTTTTTGTTATATCTGCATCAAATAATAGCCTCGATGCATTATTTTATCATAGTGTAACTTTTGAAGAGAAAATAAAGTAAGTGGATGAACTGGTAGCACTCCAAATTAAAAGAACAGGTGGTATTTTAATGCTTGAATATTGAAGCATTCTTGGGAAAAAACACATGATTTGCTTCCAACTCAGGCAAAAGACTATCGTTTTACAGCTTTCTGAGGATTTAGTTTAAGAGGTTGTTCAGCAACTACTGAGTATCTCATGATTGTAATATGCAGGGCACTTGTAAAAAGTATTAGAACAATCTTCATAAGGTGAGTATAGTTGTTTAGAAATGAAGCAATAAAAACATTAAAATGAAACAATTAACAAAGGTAGAATGAAGTGCTAAATTGTGATGCATAGATAAGGAAAGCTGGTTATTATGCTAATTGAAAAGTCATTACAACAAAACAAAACCAGATTTAAATGTAGTCACACAGCACAGTTAGTAATGAAATTATATAACAATCATTGTTTGCGTTTATGTAATGCTTTGAGGTTTGTAAAGCCCTTTACTCATATTATCTTAATTGATCATCAGAAAACCCCCTAACATAGGTAATCATATAGTTCCCATTTTACAGATGCAGAAACCGAGCCTGAAAGTGGTTTAAATGCCTTTTTTTTAAAAGTCCCAGAGCTAGTAAAAATCTGAGTCATTTTAGAGGTCTTAGTGACTCCAAATCCAATGTACTATGGCACCCAGCTGCTTCAATTATGACATGCTCATTGCACAGCCATTCTCAAAGAAATCATAGTAAGTGGCATTGTAAGACAGTTGTACTCACAATCAGAAGACTCAAGACTGAATTCCTGATCTGAAAGGTACCAGCTGTATAATAGTTGGTCAGTTCAGAATTCAACAATAACAATTATTTATTTATTATGTGCATAGTGCTAAAGGATGTGTATACACAGAAAAAAAATTCTGCCTTAATGAAGATTCAGCTCTAGTTAGCCTCTCTAAATCTTGGCTTCTTCACTTATAAAATGATGACAACAATGTTTATTTTACTTGCCTTGCAGCTTTATTATTCAGACCAAATGAGGTAAGATTTTTTTTAAATTATAAAGCTCTTTTTTTTGTTTTGAGTTATAATTATTATTTTGGACCAAAGCCATTGAGTTCAAATTTCACGAAGAGATTGGTATCATCAATAAATCTCATTCCTCAATAGATGAATTTTTTGGAGTTGTGACTTAAACCCAGATCTTTATACCTTTAAGTCAGGTTTTTTATTCCCTGTGCAATGTTTTCTTTCTCATTAATATTTTATCCTTTATAATTACTTTATCTTACCCATAGCAGGTATAAAAGCAAAAGAGAAGCCTTCAAGTGATCAATTATGGTCCTTTGTCATTCTTTTTTTTGGAAATCAATAAAATTTCATGTTTATGGAAATTTAGACATGGGGAAATTATAGAAAATATACTCACAAAATATTGATACTATATTTGTTAGAATTTGTGGATTTTTGAAAGCATTTTTTTCCTACCATTTTTTAAGAAGGCCATGTGGGCAGCCTAGAAAGTTTTTGCTCATTTATATACATATGAATGTTAGGAATGTGGCCAGACATAAGGGAAATAAAGAACTTTCTCCCTAGGTTTAGTTTGATTCCTTGCCTCTCCCTGACTTCTCCTACTTATTTTCTAGGAGAAAAAAAAAATTGAATTAAGAAACTGGCAACCTCAAGCTGTTAGAAATTTTGGCAGTTTATTGAGAGTACAATCTTTAAAATGAATGCTTACTACATGTTGTATAGCAATAAGAACTTAAACAAGGAACCGTAAAGTATTTCTTACCCTAAGTAAAAATGAAGTACGTAATGGAGATGCAATCTTTGGCACCAGAGAATTCTGTTCAAAAATAAGATTATAAGCCTGGGAGCACTAGTATTTTAAAGTAGATCTCAATTGCAATGTAGCTTGGCAACTGGGCAAGGAGAAGAATTCCCTATTTTTGCCAAGGAACTGAGGAATAGATGTTTCCTTATGGAAACAGGGGGAAAAACTTATTAAGGTTTTTATTTTCATCAGCTCAGTAACTGTGTGTTAAGGCATCTCTCTCTCTCTCTCTCTCTCTCTCTCTCTCTCTCTCTCTCTCTCTCTCTTAAAGCTCTGTAGGAGAAAAAGCATTCCTTTATTATCTAAGACAGAGATATCACCTCAGCTGAGGATTCAACCAAAAGCTGGAGCCAGAGGGGCCCTACACTTGACAGAGATCAGCAGTAACTAGAGGGTCAAAAGAGCAATACTGTATCTATAGAAGAGGTAGAGAGAAGCCCCAAAGGAACAGTTCTCATTGCTAGAAGATATCAGTGACCCTGTAGCACAAGAGATGAGATGAGTTGTTCCTTTACACATTTGCCTTTTTTGCATTTGTTCCCTAAGCATGTACCCCTCAGTAAATTCACACTCTATACAAGTCCTCTTAACATATAACCTTCAAGAGGGTGGAGCCAAGATGGCAGAGTAAAAGCAGGGACTTGCTTGAGCTCTCCCCCAAACCCTTTCAAATACCTGTTAAAATGCCTCTAAACAAATTCTAGAGCAGCAGAACCCACAAAATGACAGACTGAAACAAATTTCCAGCCCAAGACAACCTGGAAAGCCGACAGGAAATGTCTATTGTACTGGGCTAGGAGAGGAGCACAGTCCAGCATGGGCCAAACTGGTACAAACTGGGTGGAGCAAGCCTCGGAGGACTGAATCACTGACAGCTGTAGTGGTTTCTTGACTTCTCAACACACATATGCCAAAGACAACTTAGATGGTCAGTACGAGAGGTCTGTCAGACCTGGGTGAGAGAAGAGCCTGTCTGGCCCCAGCCTCAGGATGGTGGCAGCAGCTGCTTCTGGAGCTCTCAACCCACAGAAGGTGGGGGATCAAGTGGCTGATCAGAGGGAGATAGCAGGGATCTCTGCTGGTGCTAAGGTAGGATTCTCTTGCTTTGCCTGTGACTGGATCTGGGTCACAGTCTTAGGTGGCAGTCCTGGATTGAGGAGGAGTGCTGGCATGGTGGAGCATGTGGCAGTTGTGGAAAGGGAATCCTCCTTACACTTCCAAGGCAGAAAAGAGTACTGGGGGTCACACATAAACCAGAGAACAGGCCAGGAAAGGAGTAAAAACCTCTCCTTTGATCATACCACCTTGGAAGAATTGAAAATTTACAGGTTCCTAGAAATATCTCTGAAAACAGCTGCACAAAATCCCTGAAGCTTGTGACAGTACACCCTTCACACTAGAAGAAGAATCCTAACTTACCAAAGAGTTAAAAAGTCAAGTAATTGGCTGGGAAAATGAGGAAACAGTGGAAAAAAAAATCAGACTATAGAATCTTACTTTGGTGACAAAGAAGACCAAAACATACAGCCAGAAGAAGTCAACAAAGTCAAAGGGCCTACATCAAAAGCCTCCAAGAAAAATATGGGTCTTAGGCCATGGAAGAGCTCAAAAAGGATTTGGAAAAGCAAGTAAGAGAAGTAGAGGAAAAATTGGGAAGAGAAATGAGAGTCATGTGAGAAAACCATGAAAAACAAGTCAATGACTTGCTAAAGGGGACCCCAAAAATACTAAAGAAAATAACACCTTAAAAAATAAACTAACCCAAATGGCAAAAGAGCTCCAAAAAGCCAATGAGGAGAAGAATGCCTTGAAAGGCAGAATTAGCCAAATGGAAAAGGAGGTCCAAAAGACCACTGAAGAAAATACTACCTTAAAAATTAGATTGGAGCAAGTGGAAGCTAGTGACTTTATGAGAAATCAAAATATTATAAAACAGAACCAAAGGAATGAGAAAATGGAAGACAATGTGAAATATCTCATTGGAAAAAACATTGACCTGGAGAATAGATCCAGGAGAGATAATTTAAAAATTATTGGGCTCCCTGAAAGCAATGATCAAAAAAAGAGCCTAGATATCATCTTTCAAGAAATTATCAACGAGAGCTGCCCTGATATTCTAGAGCCAGAAGGTAAAATAGAAATTGAAAGAATCCACAGATTGCCTCCTCAAAAAGATCCCAAAAAGAAAACTCCTAGGAATATTGTAGCCAAACTCCAGAGCCCCCAGATCAAGGAGAAAATACTGCAAGCAGCCAGAAAGAAACAATTTGAGTACTGTGGAAACATAATCAGGATAATCCCAGATCTAGCAGCTCTATATTAAGGGATCAAAAGGATTGGAATATGATATTTTGGAGGTCAATGGAGCTAGGATTAAAACCAAGAATCACTTAACCAGCAAAACTGAGTATCATGCTCCAAGGCAAAATATGGATTTTCAATAAAATAGAGGACTTTCAAGCTTTCTCAGTGAAAAGACCAGAGCTGAATAGAAAATTTGACTTTCAAACACAAGAATCAAGGGAAGCATGAAAAGGTAGAGAAGAAAGAGAAATCACAAGGGACTTACTAAAGTGGAACTGTTTTGTTTACATTCCTACATGGAAAGATGATGTGTGTAATTCATGAGACCTCAGTGTTAAGGTTGCTGAAGGGAATATTCATACAAAAATACATATATATTTATACATATCTATATCTATGTATATCTATATGTGTATATCTATATATCTATACCTATCTATATCTATATGTCTATATCTATATCTATCTATCTATCTATCTATCTATATAGACAGAGGGCACAGGGTGAGTTGACTATGAAGGGATGGTATCTAAAAAAATAAAATCAAATTAAGGGATGAGAGAGGAATATATTGAGAGAGGGAGAAATGGCGAGATAGATTGGGGTAAATTATCTCACATAAAAGTGGCAAGAAAAAGCAGCTCTGTTGGCAGGGAAGAGGGGGCAGATGGGGGGGGGAATGAGTGAATCTTGCTTTCATCAGATTTGACTTGAGGAGGGAATAACATACACACTCAATCAGGTATCTTACCCCATAGGAAAGAAGGAGAAAGGGGATAAAAAAGGGGGGATGATAGAAGGGAGGGCAAATAGGGGGAGGAGGTAATGAAAAGCAAACACTTTTGAAAAGGGATGGGGTCAAGGGAGAAAATTGAATAAAAGGGGGCATGATAGGAGGCAGCAAAATATAGTTAGTCTTTCACAACATGAGTATTGTGGAAGTGTTTTACATAATGATACATGTGTGGCCTATGTTGAATTGCTTGCCTTCTTAGGGAGGGTGGGTGGGAAGGGAAGAGGGGAGAGAATTTGGAACTCAAAGCTTTAAAAGCAGAAATTCAAAAAAAAGGTGTTTTTGCATGCAACTGGGAAATAAAATATACAGGCAGTAGGACATAGAAATCTATCTTGCCCTACAAGAAAGTAAGGGAAAAGGGGCTGAGGGGGAGTGGGGTGACAGAAGGGAGGGCTGACTGGAGAAAGGCGCAATCAGAATATATGCCATCTTGGAGTGGGGTGGGGAGAGTAGAAACGGGGAGAAAATTTGCAATTAAAAATCTTGTGGAAATCAATGCTGAGAACTAAAAATATTAAAAGAAAAAAAGAAAAAAATCTAAAAAGAAAAAAAATTAAAAAAAGAAATCTATCTTGCCCTACAGGAAAACAGAATGAAAGAGGATAAGAGAAGATTGGGAGGGTGATAGAAGGGAGGGCAGGATGAGGGAAGGGGTAATCAGTATACATGCCATCTTAGGGTGTGGGGGAGCGGAGAGATGGGGAGAAAATTTGGAACTCAAAATCTTGTTGAAGTGAATGTTGAGAACTAAAAATTAATTAATTAAAATATAACATTCTATAGATTATGTTTCCCTATTAATGATCCATGTATTTGTTATAGAATATTTACTAGGTTTACGGAGAAAATGTTCTATTTTTATTTTTTCTTACTTTCATGTTTTTGTTTGAATTGGTTGTGTTCTTTATCTCACTAGAAAAGGTAAACATAGTGATGGGTGCCTATGCACTGTTAACTTTGAGAAGATATGCTTTCACCATGTATGATAAACCAAAGATATTCTTCTCTGGAAGATAACTGAATTAATGTATGTAATAAGTTTTCTTGGTATAAATGTGTCCTTCCCCTTTTAAACAATCTGTCATTAACAAGTAGGTGGCTCAGTGGATAGAATATTGGGCCTGAAATCAAGAAAACTCATCTACCTAAGTTCAGGTATCTGGCTTCAGATGCTTACTAGCTGTGTGACCCTGGGCAAGTCACTCAACCCTATTTGTCTCAGTTCCTTGTCTGTAAAATGAGCTAGAGAAGGAAATGGAAAACCACTCAAGTATCTTTGACAACAAAACCCCATGTGAGGCCATGAAGAATTGCACATAATTTAACAACAATCTTTAACTGATGCTAGGGGGCTGTCATACTTTCTTGGAGCTGCACCTCTCTTAGGTGATAGGTCTTCCACAAAGAGTGAAGAAGATAAAGTCAAATTTAAGAAAAAAGATATCATGTAGAATTGGAAATGAAATGTAGATATTACCCTTGGGAAGCTTGTTCACATTATTCCTAGTTGGTATCTGTTTTTGTCATTTTCCCTGTGTCAATAATTATTTTATAAAATTGTGAAGTGGACCCAGGTATGCTTAGTTCTTTGGGTACTCTCCAGGAAAGCCCATGATGGCAGCAGGAAGTGAGACTGTAATCATACTTTAATAAGGCAGAGAGGCTATAGAGACAAGCAGCAGAAGGTATACACAGACAGATCATATGGAAACAGGGGGTGGAATATTGAAGGAAGGCAGGCAGTGTTGGGAAGAGAGTAGGGAGGGTGAGAGGCACAGTTAATAGAGAACTCAGAAGCTTGGATCCAATCGGGAGGGCAGAGTGCTCAGGGGGCAGGAGTTTCAGGTCTCATTTATGTAGGGTTTCTTGGGGGGAACAGACTGACTCTTACCTCTGCCACCTTGGGATTAGTTCATTAACATATCCAAATTGTCTCAAAGTTACCAGTAAAACTTTAAAATTATCATTATCTTTTGGCATTCTTCTGGTCTTACTTCTAGATGTCTGGAACTTGTCTGAAATTTACACATCACAGCAACAAGAACCTTGACAACAGCACCTACATGGCTTCTAATGATTTAGATCATACCCCCAGGAGGTAAATAATGGTTAATATATGATACAATTAGTAAATTTTGCTCCTTTGAACTTTGTACGTAAATTCAAGGTTCTTTCCAATCATACTTCTTGCTATTGTTCCTTTATGTTGCTGTTCATCCTTCATTTTCAAAGAGGATCAGTGCCATCAAAGTCCAGTGGCAAGACAAAAGTCAAGATGACTGGCAATGGCCTGAGATACAGGGGATGACATTGGTGTCTTTGCTATCTGACCAAGTGATCCACAGTGTGTGCTTCAGCCACCTTCTTGACTGCTGGAGCAAATTGATCTCATCTGCCCTTTCCTGCTGGGGAAAGTCTTCACTTTGTAGAAATCCCTTTAACTCAGCAATAGGTTTGAGGCCTATTAGTTACCTCAACTTGATTTTACCAGGGTGTGGCCATTGCACATGCTACAGCTCCTTGGAGGCACAGGTAAGGGTTGGGTGACAGCCGGACATCAAAGGTGAGGGCAAGCCCTCACACTGAGGCGCTAGTGTACCCTGCACACCCCACATACCTCCTTTATACTGGCTACTTATAATGCTCTACTGACTAGAAGGGAGGGATTGTCAGGGGAATAGAATAAGATACAGTTTTGACATAATTTAGGAAGCATTTATTAAGTTCCTACTGTGTGCTGGGTATACAAAGATATAAAAAAGAGTCACTGCCTTTAAGAATTGCATTCAAACTGTATACAGTAAATATGTTGTCTATCAGTGTATGAATGATCTTTATTTTGACTAGTCCATAATTCAGTAGATGCTAGCAAGATGGCATGGTGAATAAAGAGCTGAACCTGTAGTCAGGAAGACCTGAGTTCAAATCCAGTCTCAAATATTTCCTTAGCCATGTGACCCTGGGCAAATCACTTAAGCTATGTTTGCCTCAGTTTCCTCATCTGCAAAATGGGGATAATATCAGCTACCTCTCGTTGTTGTGAGGATTAAATGAGATAATATTTGTAAATTTCTTAGCTAGGTGCCTGGCACATAGTAGGCATTATATAATGGTAGCTATTATTATTATTGTTGTTGTTACATAATTTTAAGAAGTCTCTGTGCATCAAATACACTTTCATGTTCGGATAGCTAAAAAACATCAGAGGCAATATTGGAACCCATACCATCCTGACTCAAGATCTAGCACTATGTTCTGTTGCCTCTGAATACAAATATTTTGTACTTCCTCAAATTATACCATGACAAAAGAAATCCTTTAAATACATGTTTAGACACTGTAAGCAAACAAATGCATGTGAAAGGAACACAGTGGGCATGGCATGTGTGTGTGTGGGGGGCATCAGGATACTTAGGTTCTAATCAATCAACCTAGAAGCATTTTTTTAGTGCCTGTTATGTACAAGGCATCAAGGATTTATAAAGAACATAAAAACAGAAGCGACAAAGTCCCTTCCCTCAAGGAGCTTGAATTTAATGGCAGACACAATATTTTTTGCTGGTGTCTGCGTGTATCTACTATATATATGTATGTATACATATGTACATACATATCTCTCTCTCAATGTATATGCGTGTATATATATATACATATATATATAATATTATAATATGCACATAGATAAAGTTAATCCAAGCTTGGGGAGTGAGGACTCCAAGAAATTGGAGGATCAGAAAAGTCTCCCTTCAAAGTTTACCCTCGGATGGAGTCTTGATGGAAACCAGGGATTCCAAGGGAAGGTGATGAAGAGGGAGACCTTCCAGGTTTGAGGAAAATTCAAAATGAAGACACAGAGATTCATGTAGCTGGAGATTCATGTGTGTTGTGGGTTAGGACATTATTGGGGGAAGGCAACTGGGGTGGCTTTAGCTTCTCCTCATTACACACCACCAACCAGTGCTATTGTACACCAACACACCAGAGAAGATTTGGAGTTGTTTTAGTGAACTTTGTACCTAGAAGAGTTGTTCTGGGACCATTCTGTGGGCAAGGGTGAGATAAAGACTGTTTTGTTCCTTTGGCAAGAATTACTGATATTACAGGAAATTTTCTTGCTGACTCTTTTTAATCTCCTTGCTTTACTTTCTTTTGACCTTCCTGCTTTTGACCATCTCATGAATTGCTTTTACCTGGGGTTTATTGAATATATTGTTATTATAGGAATTATCTTTATAAATTATCACTGACTGATCTATTGTTTCAGACATGAAATAAGAACCAGGATGATGTGTAAGGAACAGAGCTAGTGGAACGGAGCAATAATGTGTAAAGAGATTGGAAAAGAAAGGAGACAAAAAGCTGTAAATAGCAAAAAGAATAAATTATATTTTTTATCTTAGAGGTAATAGTAGCCACATAGTGGAGGTAAGTTTTCTTGGACAAGTCATTTAACTACTCTGTCCGCCAATTCCGTCATTCCAATTCCCTCATTCGCAAAACATGGGTGTTAGCTACAGGAATAAGATGCCTCTGCCAGAATAAGCTGATCATTCCAAATCTCATAGCCACTCAGCAATCACCAAAAGCTTAGGAATCATGATGCTGCTGCTGCTGCTGCTGATGGATGGATGGACTAATATAGCCTTCCAGTAGAACAAAGCTTCCTTTAAATGCCACTAACTCCTTGCCTCTTCCCTCAGCCTCCTCTCTCCTATAGTTGGAGGGCTGGAGGGTGGAGTACTCAACTCCTCCCAAAGCTTTACAGAGAGCAACATTTAGACTTTCCAGTTTTCTTTGGTTTCTACCAACATCTCTGCTTGGTTTCAACTCTAAAGAATGAGATATCCCTGAGCCACGTACCTCTTGTTCTTGTTGTTTCATGCAGGGTTAAAGAAATTGGAGATGGAATATTGACACAGACACACCTTCATATGAGAAACAAAGCAGGTGAAGTATCATGATTATTTTCTTAGGGGGGAAAAACATGTTTGGGGCAAAGTTTGCAATGAAAAAATTGAATTGCATCATAGGCTACTGGTAGGAATATTAGTTTTTTTGTGTTAGATGCATTTAAAAGGAAGATATAAGGGTTGGTTCTATTGGAAGGCTGTCTTCATCCATAATAAAAATAATTATTTTTAGGCTTTTAGTCATTGCTTTATGCTTAGATATCACATATAATTCTTAACAGTACTGAAAATGAATAAAAAACATAAGAGTTTAACAAAACTATCCCAAAATTAAAAAGAAATAACCCTCTGAGTCTATAACAAAAGTGGCAGTTGCAATCTGTTCACTTTTTAAAGGACTTATTGATCCATTTAAAAAATATAATATAAATAAAAGTAAGTCATGCTAATTTGATTAGGAAATTACTAATCTGATATTACTAAGAATAGTGTCAGAATTCCTTTAGCCTTCATCATTTTAAATCTTAAGTTGATTTGAATGTGTTAAAGAATATTCATGTAACTTGTTTAAGTGGGCTTGGATAACTGTAAGTGTCATATTGGTGGCAGAACAAATGAACAATCTAATTAAAATTAGGTCGTGTTATATTGCAGAACTGGCAAGATTTTCAGATCAATCCAAATCACATTATAAGAGGTATATTAACTAATCACAAGAAGGAAATACTCAACAAAAAATGGTCATTAAGGGACATCATTAGGTAGTTACTAGATCAGAATTGGTTTCTATAAAAATGGTTTCACAATGCCAGTATTTTGAAAGAACACTTTCCAAATATCATCCATCTTAAGCACTATTTATCCTTATACTATAGAGCATAAAAGACCTTTTCCCCTCTTTCATACATTAGGTGACCATAACACTAAAAGGATAGTATTAATGGGGAAAGCATAAAGTTCAGATGTACCTTGTGTTGTATATCTGACTGCTCAGGTCAACAATAAACTGGGTACAGAACAAAATGGGAAAGTGAGAAGAGGATATATTACATATACGAAACTGCGCAACACTTCTTGAGTGTTTGGATGAGTGTAAACTTCTTGGGCTCTCTCCTCTCCCATCTTCCTCTCCACTGTAAAAGCTCTTTCAGCCCTCTTTAATGTCAGACAATTTACTCCTTTTCCCTTTCCCCTTCTACCAGTACATTCCTCTCTTTCACTCCTTAATTTTCTTTTTAAAGATAATCCTCCTATCATGTCCAACTCAAACCCATATCCTCTGTCTGTGTATATTCCTAACTTCCCTAATAATGAAAAAGTTCTTAGGAGTTACAAGTATTTCCCCACTTAGGAATATAAACAGTTTAACCTTATTCAATACCTCATGATTTCTCTTCCCTGTTTATCTTCTTATGTTTCCTTGAGTCTTGTATTTGAATGTAAAACTTTCTCTTCAGTTCTATTCTTTCCATGAAGAATGCTTAGAAGTCTTCTATTTCATTGACTGTCTATTTTTACCACAGAAGGCTTATATTCAGTTTTGCTGGGTAGGTGATTCTTGGTTATAATCCTAGTTCCTTTGCACTCCAGAATACCATATTCCAAGCCCTCTAATCTTTTAATGTAGAAATTGCTAAATCTTGGTTATAGAATATCAAGGCAAACATGACTAATGTGGAAATATGTTTATTATGAACATGCGTGTATAACCTATATATCTAGATTGCATACCATCTTGGGGAGGAGGGGACTGAAAGGACGGGGGGAATTTGGAACTCAAAATCTTATAATAATGAATGTTGAAAACTAAAAATAAATAAAGAATTAAAAAAAAGAATATCAAGGCAGTTTTCCTTGATAATTTCTTAAAAGATGATGTCTAGGCTCCTTTTTTGATCATTTTGGGTATTCCAGTAATTCTTAAGTTACCTCTCCTGTATCTGTTTTCCAGGTCAGATTTTTTTTTTCAATGAGATATTTCATATTTTCTTTTCTTTTACTTAGATTTCAGCAAAATATTTTAATTTGCTTCAATTTAACAGAAACTAACTGTATATCTACCATGTACAAGACTCTTATCTCCAGTATGAATTCCTTGATGTTGAGTAAGGCTTGGTTTCTGGGTAAAGAGTTTGCCACAGTAATTGCATTTATAAGGTTTCTCTCCAGAATGAATTCTTTGATGAATATTAAGCTACAAAATTAACAGTAGGCTTTCCCACATTCATTACACCTAAATGATTTCTCTTCAATATGGCTATGCTGATGTTGAGTAAGGTGCATCCTCTGGAAAAAGGCTTTTATACAAAATTGTACTCACATGGTTTCTCTCCAATATGAGTAAGGTGATGCTGTGAAAGGTGTGCCATTTGTGTGAAAGCTTTCCCACATTCATCACATTTACAAGGCTTCTCTGCAGAGTGAATTCTCTTATGTGAAGTAAGGTTTGCCCACTTGTTGAAACTTTTCCCACATTCATTACATTTGTAGGATTTCTCTCAAGGATGATAGGTATAGCAAAGTTTCAACTGTGAAACATATCTGAAAGCTTTCTCAGATTAAAAATTCATCATATGTAAAAGGTTTCTGTCCTGTATAGATTCTTGTGGATTTAGTTAGTTGTGAATCATCTTTGAAACACTTTCCACGCATATTATAGTTATAGACACTATTTTCTATGGGGACTTTTTATTGTGTAAATAAGATTGATCTCAGACTGAAGTGTCTCCCAAATTCATTACTTTCAGATGTTTCTTTCTAACTTAGAGTTTCTTCATGTGTGATCATTACTTGCTTCAAATGATTTTCTTGTCGGCTCTGTTACCTCAATAATGGGCCTTGAAATTTAAAGGCTTCTAATCTGGAGTCTCAGGAACTATGTCTTATAGGTCTTTCTTTTTTTCTTCAATTTTTAACATTTTTATTTGAAGTTGTGAGTTCCAAATTTGATCCCTCCCTCCCACTCCCTGCCCCTAAGATGGTCAGCAATCAGATATAGGTTATATATGTGCAATTATGTAAAATATTTCCACATTAGTCATCTTGTACAAGAAGACTCAAATAAAAGAAAAAAAAGAAAGTGAAAATAGCATGCTTCAGTCTATATTCAGTGAATATCAGTTCTTTCTCTGGAGGCAGATAGTATGCTTCATCATTAGTCCTTTGGAATTGTCTTGGATCATTGTATTACTGAGAATAGCTAAGTCATTCATAGTTCTTCATCAAACAATATTGCTGTTACTGTGTACAATGCTCTTCTGGTTCTATGCACTTCACTATGCATCAGTTCATGTATGTTTTTCCAGATTTTTTTGAAATCATCTCACTTGTCATTTCTTATAGCACAATAATATTCCATTACAATGATATACCACAGCTTGTTAGCTATTCCACAGTTGATGGACATCCTATTGATTTGCAATTCTTAACTACCACAAAAAGAGCTGATATAAATATTTTTGTGCAAATAGGCCATTCTCCACCCCCCCTACCTTTTTTGTATTTCTTTGGGATATGGATCTAGCAGTGGTATCACTGGATCAAAGGGCATGCACAATTTTACAATCCTTTGGGCATAGTTCCAAATTGCTCTCCAAAATGATCGAATCAGTCCACAACTTCACCAACAATGCATTAGTGTTCCAGTTTTCCCACAGTTCCTCCAACATCCAACATTTCCTTTTTGGCACGTTAGCCATTCTGATAGGTGTGAGGTGATATTCAGAGTTGTTTTAATTTGCATTTCTCTCATCAATAGTGATTTAGAGCATTTTTTCATATGACTATAGATAGCTTTAATTTCTTCCTCTGAAAACTGCCTGTTCATATCTTTTGACCATTTGTTAATTAGAGAATCACTTATAGTTTTAAAAATTTGACTCAGTTCTCTATATATTTGAGAAATGAGGTTTTTATCAGAGATACTTGTTGCGAACTTTCCCCACCAGCTTTCTGCTTTCCTTATAATTTTGGTTGCACTGGTTTTATTTGTGTAAAAACTTCTAAATTTTATATAGTAAAAATTATCCATTTTACATTTTGTAATGCTCTCTATATCTTCTTTAGTCCTAAATTCTTCTCTTATCCATAAATCTGATGGATAAACTATTCCAAGCTCTCTTAATTTGCTTATAGCATCACCTTTATATGGGCATATGGTGTGAGATGTTGGCCTATACATAGTTTCTGCCATACTATTTTCCTGTTTTCCCAGCAGTTTTTGGTACATAATGAGTTTTTGTCTTAAAAGCTTGGATCTTTGGGTTTATCATATACTAGATTTCTATGGTCATTTACTATAATGTAATTTGTACCTAATCTATTCCACTGATCCACCACTCTATTTCTAAGCCAGTACCAGATTGTTTTGATAATTACTACTTTATAATATACAGTTTGAGATCTGGTAGGCTAGACCACCGTCTTTAGCATTTTTTTCATTGATTCCTTTGATATTCTTGAGATTTTGTTCTTTCAAATGAATTTTGTTATTATTTTTTTCTAGCCCCATAAAATGATTTTTTGATAGTTTGATTGGTATAGCATTGTAGTAGGAATTGGGATTTGAAGATCTTTCCTGCCCATTAATAGGCCATGTGACCTGCTTATGTCACAGGAAGCCTAAGATACATGTGGTGGGAGGAGCTTCCTGACAGGAAAAGAAGTTTTGTCACAGGAAATGCTGAGGGAGAGAGAGAGAGAGAGAGAGAGAGAGAGAGAGAGAGAGAGAGAGAGAAAGAGCAATTATGGCTGCTAATGGCCACCTTCATGATTGTTAGAACTGAACAGGCTGATTTATCTGTACTGTGAGTTTGTCTTTGGGAAGACCTCAGCAGGAGGTCAGAAAGGTTTTGGGATGGTGAGGCTCTGTGCTGTGATATGGTGTTTTAAGTTCCTTGCTGTTATGATGAAGTGGGCTAACTGGTTGTGGGAGCTGAACATTTGATTATGGGATATGGTTCTCTGGAGTCTGAATAAATATTATACTTTGTTTACATTCTTTGCAGAGAGTCTGTCAGACTTTGTGACACAGAACGACATAAGCATATTCACGTTGATGTGCTTATTGCCTTACTGATACAGGCACTAAAAAGCAATGAATATTTTTCCAATTGTTTAGATCTGACTTTGTGTGAAAAATGTTTTATAATTGTGTTTATATGGTTCCTGGGTTTGTCTTGGCAGGTAGAATCCCAAATATTTTATGTTGTCCATACTTAATTTAAATGAAATTTCTCTTTCTATCTCTTGCTGCTGGACTGTTGGTAACAGATAGAAATGCTGATGATTTATGTGAGTATATTTAATATCCTGCAACTTTGCTAAAGTTGTTAATAATTTCAAGTAATTTGTTACTTGATTCTCTAGGATTTTCTAAGTATAACATCATGTCATCTGCAAAGAGTTTTGTTTTCTCATTGCCTATTTTAATTTTTTCATTTTCTTCTCTTATTGGTATAGCTAGCATTTCTAATACAGTATTAAATAATAGAGGTGATTATGGACATTCTTACTTCATTCCTGCTTGTATTAGGAAGGCTTCTAGCTTAACCCTGTTACAAATAATACTTGCTGATGGTTTTAGATAAATAATCCTTATCATTTTAAGGTAAGCTCCATTTATTCCTATGTTTTTAATAAGAATGGGTGCTATATTTTGTCAAAGACTTTTTCTGCATCCGATGAGATGATCATATGATTTTTCTTGGTTTTGTTATTGATATGGTCAATTATATTGATAGTTTTTCTAATATTGAACCAGATCTGCATTCCTGGTATAATTCTAAGCTCATCGTAGTGTATGATCCCTGTTATATATGGCTGTAACCTCTTTGTTATTATTTTATTTAAAATTTTCCATCGATATTCATTAGGGAAATTAATCCATAATTTTCTTTCTCTGTTTTGGCTTTTCCTCATTTAGGTATCAGCACCATATTGTGTCATAACCATGCTGCTGAGTTTCTATAGAAACAGGGTCTCTCTGCTGGTAGGCGCCAGCAACAGGGTCTCACTGTTGGCCAGCCCTGGGGGAGGGCTTCACTATTGGTCAGCAATAGGGTCAAGCCCTTGCTGGTGGCTTGTGCTGGGGGTGGTGTTGTTTGGATGGGGCCTTATTACATTGCACAGACTGCTTGCTTGGTTAGGGGCCTGTTGGCTTATAGGAGAGTGGGGCCTCACTGGTGGATTGCTTCAGGTTTGGAGCCTTGCTGCAGGCCTCCTTGCTGTGAGACTGCCTGCTGTGCTCTTGGACCCTTTTCCCCTCCTGCCTCAGTGAGACAGATCTTTCCTGTGGGGCTGGTAAGCTGCTTCCCTGCTTTTAGATCCATTCTGAGGTGGTTTTCTTGTTGTTTGGAGGGGAATGTAGGAGGACTTCAGATTCCTTCCTCACTCCTCTATCTTGGCACTGGAAGTTCCAAGTTTTTCCATTCTTATCCTCTGAGATAGTTTTTCTACAGAAGTTTCCAACTTTGGAAGTGGCTCCTTTGTTGCAGGCTCAGTGTTAAAATATGGACAGCTGGCTCTTGGGACTTCACTCCCCAGCATCCATGGCATTTCCCCATGTTCCAACAGGGAAATCATATCTGGTTTTGTATCTTAAAGCCCAAGAAAAACTGGATTCCTGTAGTCCTCCACAAGCCCTTCCTTATACAGGTCTTATTGAACAGGAGCCAGTTGACCCCACTCTTCCCAAATGAAGTCTAGATCCACATATTTGTATGTTATTGATTCCTGAAATTTGGCCACTGGGAACAGTAGAGTTTTCTACCTCTATGCTTCCCTCTTGGAGATCAGGATCTTGAGAACTTGGTGCTTCCTCATCAAGCATTTGGGTCAACTCTTCCACCAAGGTGACCACCTCCTCAATATTCTCTTGATGCTGTGACTTTAAATAAATCCTGATCTCAATGGGCAAGATGGTAAGGAATTGCTTCAGTACCAGTAGCTCCAGGATCTGCTCCTTTGTTTAAGTCTCTGGTCACAGCCATCAATAGAACAGTTCTCACAGTTGGTTCACAGTCTCACACGGTCCAGCTTTCTCTAGGTATGAAAAACACCTGGAGTTCTGGTGAGAAGCCTCATTTTCTTCTATTTTTTTATTCTTTTGATTTTGTTTTATTGTTTCCTGATGTCTCACTAAGTTATTAGCTTCTACTTGCCCAATTCTAATTTTTAAGGAATTATTTTCTTCAATGAACCTTTTGTATACCCCCCCACCAATTTGGCCTATTCTACTTTTTAAGGAGTTTTTTCTTTCAATGCATTTTTGTACCTCCTTTCCCATTTGGCTGATTTTGCTTTCAAAGATAACCTTCTCTTCATTGAATTGTTGTTCCTCTCTTGTCATTTGATCTATTGTTTTTTAAGGTATTATTTTCTTCAGCTTTTTTTGTGTGTGTCTCCTTTACCAAGCTGTTGAGTTTTTCCAATGATTTTCTTGCATCATTCTCATATCTCTTCTTGATTTTTCCTCTACTTCTCTTACTTGATTTTTCAAAATGGAGTTTTCCTTAAAATATTCAGTGGTATCTATCTAAAATGAAGAGTAAAGATTCTCTCTGTTGGTGATAAATTGGAAGCTTTTCAAATAGATTGGGCAAAGTAAGAATGTCCATCATTACCATTATTATTAAATATTATCCTAGGAATTTGAGCTATAGAAATAAAACACAAAAAAGAAGTGGAAGGAATAAGCATAGGTTATAAGGAAACAAACATATCATCTTGCAGATAATACGATGGTGATGCTAGAAAGATAAGTAAAATTAATAAAAATTAACAACTTTAGCAAAGTTATAGAATAAACCTATAATAATCTTCAACATTTTTTTGTATTTCAGCAATAAACCTAACAGGAAGACATTGAAAGAGAAATTTCATTTAAAGTACCTACAGACAGTATAAAATACTTGGAAGTCTACCTGTCAAGACATACACTGGAACCACACAAACATAATTACAGAACACTCATCACACAAAAACAGATTTAAATAATTGGAGAAATATTAATTGCTAATTTACAGGCCAAGCCATATGATACAAATGGCAATGCTACTTAAAATTAATTTATATATCCAGTGCCATACCAATAAAATTAACAAAGAATTATTTTATAGAGCTAAAAAAATCATAGCAAAATTCATCTGGAAGAATATAAAGGGAGTCAGTGAAAAAATGGGAAGGATAGGGGTCTAGCTAGAAGTACCATATCTCAAACTATGCTGCAAAGCCATAATAGTTAAAATGATTTGGTATTGGGAAAGAAACAGAGAAATTGTTCAGTGAAAATGATTAAGCACACAAGATACAGAAGCAAATGAAAACAGTAACCCTCTGATAAATTCAAAGATCCAGATTTTTCAGCAAGAACTTAGTATTTGCCAAAAACTGCTGGGAAACTTGGAAAGTTGTCTGGCAGAAACTAGGCAGAGACAAACATCTTTCATTGTATGCTAAGATAAGCTCAAAATGAGGACATGATTTAGAGAAAAGGGGTGATACTCTAAGAAAATTAGTGGAACATAGAAGAATTTTTTTTGTCAGATCTCTGTATATGGGAAGAGTTCCAAGAGATAGAGAAATTTATGAGGGATAAGATGGATAATTTTTATTACCTTAAATTAAAAAGAGTTTGCACTAACAAAACCAATGCAACTATAATGAGAAGAAAAGCAGGAAACTGGAGGGAGAAAACACTGTAGTAAGGTTCACTGATAAAGGTGACATTTCTAAAATGTGTTGGAAATGGAGTCAAATTTATAGGACTAAGAACCATTATCCAATTGATAAATTGTTGAAAGGTATGATAAAGTTTTTTCTTGCTCCTTTGTATCTTTGTGTCTTGCTCCTTTGATTATTCCATTTCTCTATCTAATCTACAATCATCCTTTATACACAGGCTCTTTTCCTAATGTTTATAAAAGTGTCTAGTTATTGCCTATTCTTTAGCAAACTCTTTAACTTTCTGTAACCATTTTTCCTTTCCCTTGTCAAAGTAATCTGTACCTCTTGCCTTCATTTCAGCCATTCCATTCAATTCTCAGTTTTTTTAAGAGTCTGATTTCTTACCCAGTAGCTGGCATTCAACTAAAATATGAAATAGGATAGGATAGGATATTAGAACAGAATAATATAGTTAAACATATAATAGGTGCTTAACAAATATTTGTTGATTAATTTCCAAGCCAAAATCTTTCCACACCTTGGATTTTCTAGAGACTTCAAAATAAAAATAATAAAAAACAAAGAAAATTTTAAAGTTCAGAAAGAGATTTTGTTTTAATCAGATGCCATTTTTATAAATGTAAAAGTCATATTTCTGTCATTTGTTATTTCCAAAAATAATCTGATATATTTCTTTTATAAATCATCAAAACCTTTTATTTCAGCTCTTCAGTTTTACTTTGCATTTCTTTTAATATTCTAAATCCTATTTGTGGTACATACTTAGGCATATAATTTATTTTGTGCATTTTCTGTACAATAGAAGAATACTGGCTACACAAAAAAATCTCTGCAATTTTTACCATGCAATTTTTAAGAACAGGTTTTTAGGAAATGAATATTCATGATACTTATATAAACACAGACATAATTCTCACATAGATTTATCAATCAATATATATTTGTATAAGCATACATCAAGAGGTAGTGTGTTATAATGGATAGCGGGCAGGCCATGGATTCCAGAAGACCAGGTTGTAAGTCATGGCTGATGTGCATGGCAAATTTCTGTCATTTGTGTAAAGTTTTATGTATCTTTTTTTTTGAATAATGATGTTCAGTTTTTTTGGACTTGTCATATCCTTTTCGGATGTTAAATTTTCTTTGTGCACCCTGTTTTTATGTTCAACATATTTTACTTGCATTGAAATCATGATTTTTTTTTAGCATTACTGCTCTTTGCTTTTCTTCTTCCAGATTATCTTTCACTTCCATGTATTTGCATTTCAAATAAATTACATTTTCTTTTATTTCTTTGGTGAGATGTCAACATGGATTCAAAATTTTCTATTCTATTATTTCTATTGTGCAGGTCAAAAAAATTCCTTCACAATTCTTATTTACTCTTTAAACAATTTTGGAGCATGCTGCTGTGGCTTGATGCTTTCTTGGGAATCCACAGGTTCCTTTATCTCATCAGGTGTTGATTAATTTTTCTTTGTCTTATAATATTTATTCAGACCCTTAGCTTCACTTGAAGCTATATTCCATTCTGTTATTATTAAGTTCTATGTTGCATTATTTTCTTACATGGGACTTTTTCTTCTGACTTTTCTTTCTCCTGAGAGCTTTGATAATTTCAATCTCCTCTCCCCTATTTTCCCCTCTTTCTCATCTTCTGACTCTTTTCAGAACCACCTCAGTTTCTTCCAAAGTTGGACAATTCATAGTTCAGCCAGCCTTGCTCTTTGTCTCATTTTATTTTTTTTGGGGGGGGGACAGCATTGGCCCCATCCAGATGCTTGTACTTTTGTAGTGCTACAGCACTATAAACTGCTCTGTCTAAAGTCTGTTGCAGCAAATTTGATACTGCATTCCTGTACCAGCTAGGATATTCTTAAGTCTTTTGGTTATCTGTTGCTTTAGGAGGAGGTAGAGGCAGAATTGAGTTCTGTTGCAAGCCTGTAGGTTAGTCTTTGCAGTTCTGCTCTTGTGGTAGAGGTTGTTCTGATGGCCAAAAGTAGAGGTTAGTCTTTCACTTCCACTGCTGTTATTTCATCATTTTTAACCTAATTCTGGACCTTCACACACCGTTATTGTTGTTAAGTTATGTCCAACTCAACATAACCCCATGGACTTAGTCCACATGGCTTTCTTGGCAAAGATAGTGAAGTGGTTTGCCATTTTCTTCTCCAATGTGTCCTCATTTCACAGATGAGGAATAGAGGCAAATAGAGATCAAGTGACTTGCCCAGTGTCACAAGCTAGTAAGTGTCTAAGGCCAGATTTCTAAGATGTTTTAAATTTGTTTTGATTAATAAATACAAATAAATACAACAAATCCAAAGTAAAGAACATTTTCATGTACACAGCACAACATAGGAAGAGAATTCAATATAAAATTAGGAATTTCCCTTACAGACTGTTTAATTAAAAAATCTATATACTGAATAATAAACCATGTTTTAAAACCTCCCTACATTTCTGTGCTTCCTTCCAAGTTTTCTTTTGCTCTCTGATGTCTACTTTTTATTATTTTTTCTTTGTTTCAGCACTCCACTTCAGAGAAAGCTATAATTAAACACACATATGCATATGTATATATGTAAATGTTAACACATATATGTAAAACTATACAATACATACTTCTGTTTATCAGTTCTTTGTCTGGAACTGGATAGCATCTTCCTTCATAGATCTTTTGTAATAGATTTGAGTATGATACTCAAGAAGAATTAGTCATTCAAAGGTATTCCTAGGACACTATTTTTGTTACTGTGTACAAACTTCTCTTGGTTCTGCTCATTTCACTTTTCATTATTTCATGCAAATCTTTCTGTGTTTTTCTAAAATCAATCACCTTGATGGATACATTCTGAGAAGATGGTGGAGTAGGAAAATTTATATGTCTAAATGCTTACAGCAATAAAATAGAGAAAGAGGAGACTAATGAATTGGGTATGCAATTGAAAAAATGAGAAAAAGAAAAAACCCTAAAAATGTCCAATTAAACACTAAATTGGAAATCCTAAAAATTAAAGGTAAAATTAATAAAATTGAGGGTAAAAACCCATTGAATTAATAAATAAAAATAGGAGTTGTTTTTATGAAAAAACTTTGATTTGAAAAAGAAGAAAACCTAAGCACTAGTATCAAAACGAAAAAAGTGAATATACCACTAACAAAGTTGAAATTAAAGAAATCATAAGAAATTATTTTGCCTAATTCTATGTCAATAAATTTAACAATTTAAGTGAAATGGAGGAATATTTATGGAAATATAAATTACCTAGACTAGCAGAATAGAAACTGGAATATCTAAATAGACCCATTTTAGAAAAAGGAATTGAACAGGCCTTAGATGAGCTTCCTAAGAAAAAAGCACCAGGACTAGAGATATTTACAGGTGAATTCTATCAGACATTTAAAGATCAACTAATTCCAATATTAAATAAATTATTTGGAATAGCAAGCAAAGAAGGGATCCTACCAAATTCCTTTTATGAAGAAAATGTTATACCGATACCTAAACCAGAAAGAGTAATAAGAGAGAAAGCAAATTATAGACTAATTTCATTAATGACTATGGATACAGAAATCCTAAATAAAATGCTAACTAAAAGATTAAAAGAATATATAACAAAGATTATACATTATGATCAATTGGGATTTATACCAGGAACTCAGGGATGATTTAACATAAAGAAAACTATTAACATAATTTATTATGTCAGTAATAAAAGTTTAAAAAATCATATGATTATATAGACAGATGGAGGAAAAAAAACTATTCCCATTCTTTTTTTTTTTTTTGCAGGGGGAAGACAGGGCAGTTTGGGTTAAGTGACTTTCTCAGGGTCACACAGCTAGTAAGTGTGTCAAGTCGCTGAGGCTGGATTTGAACTCAGGTCCCCCTGACTTCAGGACTGGTGCTCTCCTCACTGTGCTGCCTAGCTGCCCGGGGAGGGGGGGGAACTTTTGATAAAGTACAACATGCATTTTTTTAAAAAACACTTGAAAGGATAGGTATAAATAGACTTTTCCTTAAATTGATAAAAAGCATTTATCTAAAACCATCAGCAAGCATTATTTGTAATGGGGATAAGCTAGAAGCTTTCCCAGTAAGATCAGGTGTGAAACGAGGATTCCCACTGTCACTGATATTATTCAGTATTGAATTGGAAATCCTAGCAATAGCAATTAGAGAAGAAAAATAAATTGAAGGAATCAGAATAGGGAATAAAATAATAAAACTATCTCTTTTTGATGTCTTTTTTGATTCTATATTTGGAAAATCCCAAAGACTCAAATAAAAAGTTAGTTGAAATGATCAATAATTTTAGCAAAGTAGCAGGATATAAAGTAAGTCTCTATAAATCATCATCATTCCTATATGTTACAAATAAAATACTGAAAGAAGAGATAGTAAGAGATACCCCAATTTAAAATATCTCTAGATAGCATAAAATGCCTGGGTCTACACCTGCCAAAACAAACACAGGATTATATAAACAGAATTATAGAAAACTTTTTATACAAATAAAATCAGATTTAAATAATTGGAGAAAGATTAATTGCTCATGAACTTTTGGGCCAATATAATAAGGTGACAATTTTACCCAAACTAATTCATATATTCAGTGCTATCCCAATTAATTTACCAAAAATATTTTACTGATTTAGAAAAAAATTGTAACAAAATTCATTTGGAAAAACAAAAAATCAAGACTATTAAGGGAACTAATAAAAATGTACAGGAAGGAGGCTTCATGCTGCCAAATCTCAAGCTATGTTATAAGGTAGTAATTATCAAAACTATTTGGTACTGGCTAAGAGAAGGGTAGATCAATGGAAAATAGTAGACATACAATTTGCAACAGCAAATAAATCTATATACCTATATATCTTGTATTTGACAAATATAAAGACTTAAGGTTTTAGGATAAGAATTCATTATTTGGTAAAAAAAAAAAAAAGATTGTTGGGAAAACTGTAAAGCAATATGGCAGAAATCGGGCATAAACCAATACCTTACCATTTACCAAGGTAAGGTCAACATTGATACATGACCTAGATAGAAAAAGAGATATTACAAGAATATTTGAAGTATATGGAATATATTACTTATCAGACTTATGGAAAGGTCAACATTTTACGAATGAACAATAGAGAGATAGCAAAACAAGGTATAAAATGAATAATTGTGTTTACATTTTGTGTATATATGCATATATATACATATATATGCATATATATATGTGTGTGTATATATATATATATATATATATCATAAACAATGTAGCCAAGAGCAGAATGAAAGCAGAAAATGGGGAAACATTTTTATAGAAAGTTTCTCAGATAATAGTCTCATATCTCACATACACAAAGAACTTTGTAAAATCTATAATAATGTAAGTCATTCCCCAATTGATTAATGGTCAAAGGACACGAATAAGCAGTTTTATGATGAATAAATCAAAATAATTTATAATGATATGAACAAAGGCTCTAAAACATTTTTGATTAGAGAAATTCAAATTAAAACAAACTTGAGATATCATTTTATACCTATTAGATTGGCTAAAATTATAGAAGAGAAAAGCAACAAATGTTGGAAGAGGTGTGGAATAATTGTGACACTAATTTATTTTTGATGTAATTGTTAACTTATCCAACCATTTTGGAGAACAATCTGGAATTACACCCAAAGAATTATTAAACTGCCTATACCCATTGACCAAGGAATACCAATACTAGCTCTATTTCCAAAGATGATTAGGGAAAAAGGAGAAGAACTGATATGTTCTAAAATGTTTATAGCAGTTCTCTTTGTGGTGGGAAAAACCTGGAACTGCAGTGATACCTGTCAATTGGGGAAGGGCTGAACAAGTTGTGGTATATGATTTTGATAGAATACTACTGTGCTATAAGAAATGATGAACTCATTGATTTTAGAAAAGCATCAGTAGATTTGCATGAAATAATGAAGAGTGAAATGAGTAAGAGAATGTTGTATACAGTAATGACAATATTGTTTTAAGAACAACTTTGAGAAAATTAGTCTCTTTGACTATTATAAATACTCAAATTAATTACAAAGGACATAAGAAGGAAGATGCTATCTGCATCCAGAGAAAGCATTTATAAATAGAACTATGTACAGAATGATTTCACACACACACATGTACATACACACATGTTCTCTAGGGTGGGGGCAGGGAAAAAGGAAAAAAAGACAACTCTACAAGATAACTTTATAATATATGTAAAAGGAATAACAAACTGTAATAATATAATTGTAGTTTAATATGTAATCGTCTTTTAAAAAATTATACTATATTAGGAAAATGTTTGTTTATTCCATAATTTAAAAATAAAAAAATCAACCAGCTCATTATTTCTTAAAACATGGAAATATTCCATCACAGTCACATACCACAGCTTGTTTAGCCATTCCTCAATTGAAGGGCATCTATCATTTTAGCCAATCTGGTAAATGTAAGATACCTCAAAATTGTTTTAACTTGCATTTCTTAAATCAATAACAAATTAGAGCATTTTTCATATGACTACATATAGTTTTGATCTCTTCATTAAAAAAGACTGTTTTTTCATATCCTTTGAACATTATCAGTTGGGGAATGACTTGATAATGTCAAATTTGAACTCAGATCTTCCTGACTCCAGGTACAGTGCTCTATCCTCTGTATCACCTAGAGAAATAGGAAAATTATCTATTTCTCATAATTTCTATTTTGGAGAGGTTTGGATGGTAATTAAAATCAGAGGAAAAAATCTGACTGCATCTTGTTGGTCATATTAGGACTAATTGTAGCTATAGTATCAGATGAATTTAATGACATCAGTCAATGGAAGTAATTCAGTTTTATATCACTAAGTTTTCTTTAAAAGCTTTCTTAAGTGCCCTTTAATTAGAAAGAGGGATACGGAATGATGGATATACCATCAAACATAATCCATTGTTTTGTTTCTTTGTCTTTCTTGCAAAGGAAGGCTGGGTTGTATAACTGAAAATAACTGATTAAAAAAAGACATCATCAATAAAATTGATAGAAAGAAAAAAAGAAAGGAAGGAAGAAAAAGAAGAAAGGAAGGAAATAAGAAAGAAATGAAGGAAGAAAAAGACAAAAAGAAGGAACAAAATAAAGAAGAAATGAAGAGAGGAAGTGACAAGGGGAGGGAAGGATGAAGGAAGGAAGGAAAGAGCAACAAGAGAAAAGGAATAGGAATGAGAAGGGGAAAGGGGAAGGAAAGGAGAAGGGAAAGAGAAAGAGGAAGGGGAATCATAGAGATTCTATAAGTATTATCTCCAACTTTATGTAAGCCCCTAAAACGCAAATACATGGGTGGAGGAGAAGGTAGAAAAAAGGAGGAGACTAAAAAAAGGAGGTGGTGGTGTTGGGACAAATAAAAGATGGTGGTATTTCCATATGGATTCTCTTTTTTCCCTTTTTCAATCGCACAACTGAATCACAGAGCTCCCTGTATAATTTATTTCTCAGAGCTGTGTCCCTGCCAAAGGTACTGGATAAATTCTCAAACCAGTTTCAGTCATATAACTTATTGTTCTATCATTAAATCTCTGAAGTTCTCTTTGGGGTTTTCCTAACTTGCACCAGTGATTCAACTAGGGACCACTGATTATGTTTGATAATTTTCCCCATGATGTACAGCTAAGGATCCAGAATTATTTGTAATTGTAATATGTATAAATATACATACAAACATATTTATTCTTAATGAACTATTTATGCCAATCTGCATTTAAGTCACCAACCACATCCCTATTTTTCTATTCATTAATGGTATATTTGGTAGGAGGAATGGTTACAGCAGGTTGTTCCACAGGTTAATTTATAGTATAGTCCAAAATAGTTTAAGAACAACACAAAGGTGAATAAACTTGTCAGTTAAAGGTACAGCAGAATTATCTAAGTGATTGCTTCATTCCTCTGAGAGAGATAGTGTAATGTAGGACAAAGAGAACTTTATTCACCTTGGCCCAACAAATGAGTAGGACACATTACATAATATGTTCCTAATATTTAACCTATATTTTTGCCTTCTTTTGCTTCCAGCCATTGCTCTTTGTCCTTCTGTCTTTTGAGACTGAAAAATTCCATTCTTTCCTTTATATTGTTACCTACAAGGTATTTATAGATTGTTATGTCCCTCTTCAGTTTTCTCTTTTCTAGGCTACATGTACTTAGTTTCTTCAATCTCTCTTCACACATCTTATCACTTATCCTTTAGTCATTTAATGCTTTCTCTTCTATGTTAGCTTTTCTCAAGTTTTTCTGTAAACTCCTAAACTTTACAGAAAAAGCACTATGTAAAAGATTAAAGAACCAATTACACCCTTTTCTTCAAAGATCCTGAAAATTATCCTTTCCTTTTCTGTATTAAAACATTCTATCGGATTTGTAGAATGGTTCTGTGAAAAACTTATTAAATTTGGAGTCAGTAGACTAGCATTTAAATCCTTGTTCCCTATTTCTGCTATTTACAATCTGCTTGACCTTGGGTAAATAATTTAACCTGTCTTGGTCTCAGTTCCTCATCTGTAAAATGAAGGTTTGAGCATTTTTCTAAATGATTCTGTCTGATTTTGCTATCACAGGAGTAAATGAGATCAATGTATAGTAACTCCCTAGGAAACTTACTGATATTTTATTATGTAGAGATTTAAATTCTCACTGGAAACTTCTTGCGCAGCTTTCCCTCAGTCCATCTCTCACCCTTGTGGGGGCAAAGATCTCAGTTCTATTTATGTTTTGGGAAATATTTATGGAGAATTGAATCATTAAATCTGCTATGAAGTACCTCCATCCCCTAAACATTCATTGTCCTTTAGAATCAAATAAGTTTTGCAACTTTTTTCAGTAGTACAAATATTTCATTATTTCTATCATCTCATTAACAAGGAGCACCAAGATGGCCTTTAAATCACACGTGGTCAAATGTAGTTACCCTTGACTTGAGAATATGGAGGAGGAAAGGGCCTAATTTCTAATAAAAACTGATAGAAACCTTGAAAGGGTTAAAATTCAGGATGAGGGTAGATAATGGTATGTGATTTATTTAGGTAAGTGTGAAATGGGACAAATTCTTATGCTGTTTGGGGTAAAAATGAGGGAGAATACCTGATAGAGGAAATATTATGATAGTAGAATATTTCATTACAAAGAATCCATGAAGGGAAAAATATGTAAGTAAAAAGGTTGGAGTTGACAAAGGGATGAAATGAACACAGAGATCTCAGTATCATCCAGCTAGAAGAGGTCATATTAAAAATGGACTTCACTATTGGTCTTACACACTTCATACAATGCCCATGTTCCCCAACCCATAACAGGTTGCCCACATCTATTTGTTACCTAGGGTGTGGAGTTCTAGGGTTTAGAATACAGAAAGGATTATAAATGTCTTCTAGTCCAACCACCTCTTTTAACACATGGGAAAAATTTGGCTTAAAGGGACAAAACCACCTCCCAGGATAACCCAGGAAAATAATAGTTTAGCTGGGACTTGAATATTGAGCTCCTGCAGACAAATTCAATGCATTTTTCATTTCAGCATGATGGCTCATCTTATGATTTTCTCAAATTCCATTTTCAGTATCTGATAAGTGGAACTGTTATTTAATTCTACTCATTATCCCTTTTAAAATTTATTTCATTGTCAAAATTTCTAACAGGAAACAACCAAGTGAGAAGAACTCTGAAAATGTCACTATGATTCAGATACTCAATTAATTGGCCCAGTGCATAACTGTAATTTCTTCGGGTTTGTGACGTGATAGATTTTCAATTAATTTGAATCAAATTAGTAGTCCACCCATGTTAACATTACAAAATAATTTGTAAATTGTTCAAATTATATCCCTATAGTACCCAAATTAATCTGATAATTTTCTTAATTATATAAAATTTTCTTAATCAATCTTCAATTCGTTCTTGAGCATGTACTAATATGCTCTTTTAAAATATGTATAGAAAAACAGTACATTTTCACTGGTTTTTTAAAAAAAAATCATTTAAAGTTTATAAATAGTTGTGTGAAATACAGGATAAATACCACTGAGGTAGGAATCCAAGGTGTGAATTCCAGCTCAGATTCTTCCATTTACTGATTTATGACCTTGAGCAAGACCTAACATTTTTGAAAGCAGTAAATCCAGTTAGATGTAAAGCAATACTATTAATGAAAGTATTACACTATTCTTTTATACTTCCTACATGAATGGTAATAATTACTGTTTGTAATTATTTATGTGATATATATTATCTTTTTTCATATCAAATCACTGAAACAGATTTATTTGTTGTTATCTTATCAGTTTGTCATCTTTAAAAAGGTGACATTAAAGATTAAAGAAATGAGAAAAGATAATCAAGGGTATATTTCTAATTAGTTAAGATAAGCAGGGACATTATTTTCAAAGCTTATTCAAATTGTTCATTTCAAAGTTTAGTTTCCATTTCAAAGTTAAGTGGATTTCCTTTGCTCTGTTATCTCTCGCTCTCAAAACAGAAGAATTTGTTATCAAGTTCATCTATTGCTGGTACAGATTCATGCCCTAATTTCTCTTTCCTAAATATCACAGAGTTATTTTACTGATTTTTTTCCTCATTAAGTGATTTCTCAAAACCAAATAGATGGTGTAGATTTATTTAACATTTGAAATTGTAAGAATATGTCTTTTAGGAAGCTTCATTGCTTGGACAGGTACTAGTTGGCCTATTAGTGACTCTCCAAAGTCGATATCAATGATCTTCCTATTTAAAGGATAACTCTTCATTCAAATATATAACTATTGAACTTTATTCAAATACATATTTACAGTTAGTTACACTTCAAACTCAGTTTTGTGATTCATCAACTGACACAACTCTTAGTTTTGTCTGATCCCAACTAATTTCCTCCTGCTTTTCCCCTTTCAATCCCAAGGATTTTGAAGCCTGGTTGTCATTATTCAAATTCCATTTCCTATCACCTGTTTCATGCTCCCCTATTCCTATTTTTCTCAAGCCAATCTGCAATCTCAGTGTTCCACTTTAAAGCTATCCACGCCTTCCACTGTTCTCTCTGGAATGCCTGCTTCAAAAGTAACAAATGTGGTTTTATCTGATTTTTTTTCTTTTCCCGCTATTTCATCCTTCAGATTAACTAACACCCAGCTTTCTTGTGATTACATTGTCTCCCAGATTACCCTTTCCAGTATCTCAGGTGGCCCTCTGCTACAAGGGTTTTACTTCATTTTCCTTTATTCACTCATGTAGGTAAGATAATTGAACTACTTTTTGCTTCCCAATTCCATTTAAAAGCTTTTACTTAACTATTATCATTCATTAGCCTCTCCTCTATTGAGTTTCATTCAATCCTTGCTCACTGTTCAGTGCAAATTCTGACACCTATTGTCTACCAACCTTCAGAGTGCTCCCCTTCTTTCTTCAATGAGTTTAGTGCCTAACTCTCTTCCCCAAATCCTGACCTTATAGTAGGGACTCTAATACTAACCTTAACCCTCCATAAATGCTAAAACTCCTTCAAATACCCTAAGCTTCAGCCCCTCAATTTACTCATTTTATATGATTTTTTCCTCCACCCCATTTCAGCTATGCATAGATAATCTTACTCTTCACCTTTTGAAATTTTTATGTTTGATCATGATCAGTTTATCTCCTCTCTGCTTTACAACTCTTAGCCTTTTCTTCACTCTCAATGTGACTTCCAATCCCTCAGTCCCTCAGTATTTTCTTAGGTCTCCTTGAAATACCAGCTATAACTCCCTCCCTTCCCCATGGTTCCCCTTTTCGGTGAACTACATCAAATCTTCATATTCTTCTTGTGTTGAGCCCCTTGTCTTCTTGTTCATTCATTGATGTTGTCCTGACAAACCTGAGCCTTCAATTATTCTCACCATCTATTGCTTTCACTTATATGCATGTGTTTCTGAATGAAGTTGGAGAAAATCATGAATTTGTGTAGACTGAATCTACTACAAATTTGTTACATAATCTCAATAGTATTCTCACTGTTGAAAGAATAACCCTTTTATGCCTTCATGATCAATTCATTTTTAGTTACTACATTAGCTTTTCCAAAGTATTTCATTCAGGGGTATTCTAGAGTCAGTCTGAACTAGCTCACAAAAGCTACTTGTTAAATTTTCAAAGAATTTACATCTAGAAAATAAAAAGAAACACGACAAATCTGGGCTTGTTATTGTTTTGTTGATTGTCTAGACTTAAGAAAATGATGGAGATAATGTTAATAATGATTAAAATTCAACGTGTGTCATTTGTGATTTTTTTGAGAGTAGATTGTCAGACATTTACCAAGATGATGCTACTTTCATCCCTACATAACTCTGTCACACACTCTGAAAGCTGAGCCACTTGTTTCACTGACAAAAATTAGGTCATTTGCCACTATTTCTGTCTTCATCCCTCTTCATTCAGTGAGATATTGTATCTCTTTTACCACTTGACTTATTTTGATAAAAAAAAGTTATTTTCCTTATTTTTTGTTCTCTTTTCCCAAGCTGTTAATGTTCTTTCCATAATTTTCTTGCATTGCTAGCACTTCTTTTCCCAATTTTTCCTCTATCACTCTGACTTTATTTTTAAAATCTTTTTTGCTCTTTTAAAAAGTCTATTCTTTAGCTCTTCTAGAAATTTTTACTGAGCTTGTGTTCAATCTATATCTTTCTTTGAGGCTTTGCTTGTAAATGTTTTCAAGTCACTGTCTTGTTCTGAGTTCATGGCTTGAGCTTCTTTTCAACCATAGTACTTTTTTATGGCCAGGTTCTTTTTTGGTTATTTCTTCATTTTTCCAGTTTATTACTGACATTGAATTTGGCTCTACTTAGATCAAAATTTGGCTCTACTTAGATCATGAAAGGAAGAGGTGACTCATGTCCTGAGCTTCTGGCTTTTATGTCCTGCTCTTTTCAAAGCTAGGTCTGAAGGCCTGTAAGTTTTTAATGCTTCCAAAGTTGCATGATTTAGGTTTTTAGTCTGTTCAGTGCCCTCCTGGTCTGTGATTTGGTCCTTCCCTAGGTGGCCCCTGCTCCCTCTTAACTACAACCACTTCTCTCCCCACTAGAATTGTGACCTGGAACTGGACCTGGGTAGTAGGCAATGGAAGTGAGAAATGGCACTGAATCCTGAACCCAGTGTGTTAGCACAAGGGTCTCCCTGGGATTTCTTTCTTTCCAAGTGTTAGTCTCCTTACTGACCTTGGCAATTGGGCACTTCTGGTTCTGCTGTTGTCACTGCTGCTTCTGCTGCCTCCAAGGCCCACCTCCAGTTTGGCTTCCACTGTGCCATGCCAGCTCCCAGTGCAGTGCACAGACCTCTCTGTACTCTCCAGCTGCCATGGGCTGGAAAAACGACTTTTTATTAATTATCCAACTCAGAATTCAATTTGACATGCTTTTTAAAAATTGTTTAAAGGAATGGATTAGGACTACTTTGCAAAGTTTCTCACTTTACTCCATCATCTTGGCTCACTCCTCCTTTTCCCCTTTACCTCATATCACATCATTCAGTTGCCTTTCCCTACTATTTCCTCCTTTACTCCTGTTTCACAAGAAGTGACCCTTCTTGCCAAATCAACCTTCTCTATATGCACAGTAATTCAATCCTGTCCCATTTTCTCTCTCACATTTCCCTCTCTATGATCTTCATGCTCTCATTTATCTTTAATCTATCCTCATATTTTGGCTGCTTCCCTACCATCTACATATACTCCCATGTCTCCACCATCTTTTTAAAAATGCCTTCACTTTTTCTATCCATTTCCATTGGTTATCTTTTCAATGTATCCTCCCTTTCAAGAGTAAATTCTCTGAAAACAACAGCTGTAATCAATGCCTCCACTTCCTCTCCTTTCTCTGTCTCCTTCACTCAAATTGTTGATATTTTTTATCTCTCTAGGATTTTATTTCACTACTCTAACCTGATTCTCATCCTAATACTCTGACTCTCTCTTTTTTTAGTCTACTTTCCTGGATCTTCATCCAGTTCACAATTGCTAATGGTTGGTAGCTCCCAGGGCTATGTCCTTTATCTCTTCTTCCTCTGTAACATTTCATTTTCAGATCTCATCACCTTCCATGGAATCAATTATCAATTGATGATTCTCACATCTATTTATCCAGCCCTAACCTGATCCTAAACCTCCAGACTGACTTCTCCAACTACCTTTTGAACACCTTGAACTGGACCTCTTGTAATCATCTTAAATTGAACATGTCTAAAGCTTAACTGATTATCACCCTGCCTCCCCAACCTTCCCCTGTTGTGAACTTCCTTATTACTGGTGAAGGCACTGCTACCTTTCAAGTGATTTGAACTCAAAACCTAGGTATCATTTTTCAGTCCTTGCTCTTTTTCACTCCACATATATAATTTATTGCTCTGTGCATTTTTGCCTTTATAATATCTTTATTATATATGCCCCCATTCCTCTCCTAGTAGTGGTCAATTAAAGGGTCTATTATTGACCATGTAGGATGGCCTAACAGGTCCTTAAGGAGACCTCCCTGGAGTGTGGGATTAATATTCTGTGGTTCCAGCTAATGGAAAAACTGGATAGCCAATATAAAGAAAATGTTACTACCTCCATTAGTAGATTTCCTTCACAGGGGGTCAGAAAGTTTTTATATTCTCTTTCTATCTATTATTCCTTCTCCTCTCCACCATCTGGCTTTTCTGGCTTCCTGCCAGTCCCAATTAAAATCCTATATTCTATGGGAAGTCTTTCCCAAAGCTTTTTAATTCTAGTCTCTTTCCTCTTTTAATTACAATTTTTCCTGTATATAGCTTGTTTGTACTATTTGTTACTTGTTATGTAACTAATTTTCCTGTGGTTCTTGAAGGGAAAGGATTGTCTTTTACTTCTTTTTGCATACCTAGTGCTTATCATGGTGCTGCTAGGTGGCTGAACTCCAGGCCTGAAGTAAGGAAGACTCTTCTTTTCAAGTTCAAATCTGACCTCAAACACTAACTAGTTGTGTGACATTGGGCAAGTCACTTAACCCTGTTTGCCTCCGTTTTCTCATCTATAAAATAAGCTGGGGAAGGAAATGGCAAACCACTCTAGTATTTCTACCAAGAAAACCTTAAATGAGGTCTCAAAGAGTAAGACAGGACTGAAACAACTAAACAACAACAGCAAAAACAAAGTGCTTAGCACAGAGCCTAGCACATAGTAAGTACTTAGTAAATGTTGACAGACAAAAATAAGTACAGAAGCTATAAAATATTTGTAAATTTACCTCTGAAGATTCACCCACAAAATACACAAATTCAAGTATAAAATGCTCTTTGAAGAAATAAACACAGTACCATATAACTGGAGAAACATTAATTCCTCATCAGTGGATCAAGCCAAAGATAAAAAGTGAGAGCAAGAGGGTCTGTCAGCAGCAAATATGAAACTGTACTGCAAAACACTAATATTCTAAATGATTTGTTACTAGTTAAAGAGAAGAGAGGACAATCATTGGAATAGGTTAATCATACAACATAAGGAAACAAGTAGCATAATGTTGGATAAACTCAAAAGACCAGTTAGTGGGAGGATTTTTTCTAACAAAATTTTCTGGGCACACTGGACAGGAGTCTGACAAAAATTAGGTTCAGAAAAATACCTCACTCTATCAATATCACTTCCAAATGGATATATGACTTTGATATAAAAGGTCCTAGTATATCTCTTTGTGGTAGCAAAGAATTGGAAATTGTAGAGATACACACCAACTGGGAAATAGCTGGACAAGTTGTGGTATATGATTGTGATGCATTGCTATAGTGCTATGAGAAATGATGAGCTCAAGCATCTTAGAAAAACATTGAAAGACTTGCATGAAATAATGAAAAATATAATAACTAGAACCAAGAGATTATTGTATATAGTAACAGTAATATTGTTGTAAGAACAACTTTGAGTGAATAAGTCATTTTGACTAATAAATACCCCGATTAACTGTAAAGGACTTATGAAGAATGACATTATCTGCATCGAGAGAAAGAACTGATAAATTGAAGTGTGCATAGAATAATTTTTACATCTACCTATACATACATATACACATATATTTGTGTCTAATCATATTCATTTCTAGGGCAGAGATGGAAGGAAGAAAAAGCAGAAAGAAGAGTTCATAACTAAATAAGTGATAGAAAGGATCACACAAGATAAAAGGGACAATTTTGATTATGTAATATTAAAGCCTTTGCATGAAAATCTAATGCAGCAAAAGTTAGAAAGGAAAAGCCAACTGGGGAAAAATCTATGCAACTATCTCTAAGATTTTACAAAACATTTATGCACAAAGGAGATGAAATCATGTCCTAGTAAGAGGCACGTAGCAATAAGGCATATTAATGTTGTTATTTGTCCTTTGTTTTTGAGAAGGATCAGTGACATCACGGGGTGATGTCTTCACTTGTAGGTGAATTGGGTTAAGTAAGGCAGAGTTACACAAAGTTGGCAGCCTCACTTTCTCTTTCAGTACAGTGGCAAGACAAGAGTACAGTGGAAAGTGATAGCCCATGATGTAGTAAAAACCTTGGCATTTTTGATGTCTAACTAAGTTCTAAGTGCTCCACAGCACCATTGGAACAAATTGTTCTCACCTGCCCATTCTGCTGAAGAAGTCTTCGCATGCTTGGGTAGGTATTCCCCTACCTCACCAATGGGTTTGAAGCCTGTGTTATCTTCAAGTTGGCTTAGCCCTTTTGTTGAGACAGTTCACTGAGGTGTGGCCACTGCATATGGTAGAGGTTCTTGGAGCCACAGGTAAGAATTGGGTGATATGTGACACCAAATGTGGATGAGCAGACTTCAATAGGGTTCAACAAATTCTCACACCAGAGATATTAGTCCTCCTTATGCATTCCATACACCCCACAATCCTGTAAAAATGTCAGGAATGCTAAAAAGCCCAGAATAAAATAAGGCAGGTAAAGGATGGTAAGGAAAGTTAAACTTTAAAAAAAATTATTTGGGGAGAAAAAGGAATGTGGACGAAGGGACAGAAATGGGGATAGGAAGACATTGACAAATAACAAGAGAAAGAAGATAGAGATGCTCAATTTCTATTTTCTTTCTGCTCTCTCTGAAACTGAGTATGTATTTTCCATTAGAAATGATGATGTAAATAACTAAAAGAGAATTTACTATCCAAAATAAGTAGGGAGTTTGTAAGAGGGCATTTGACTTTCCTTGATGAATTCAATTAACTGGTCCAAATGAATTGCATCTTCAAGTCCTGAAACTACTGGCAGATGTGACTGTTGAACCACTTGCAGTGATATTTGAAAGATCTTGAGAAACCAGAGTGGTATCATAAGACTAGAGAAAAGAAAATGTCCCAGTTTTCATTTCAAAAAAAGGAAGAGAATAGAGGCACTAAACTATGTCACTGAACTTGACTTAGATTTGGGGAAAACAATTAGAATAGATAATTAAAAATGTAGTTGGTGAACATCTGGATAGGGAATCTATGACAACAAATAAAACATATCTTCATCAAGTACAGGTCATGCCAGACTAAGATTATCTCTTTTTTTGTCATTTTCTAAACCAGTGTATGAGGGGAATGTAGATATAGGTTACCTAGTTTTTATCAAAGTTTTGATGAAGTATCTCATGTTATTTTTTGTGAAAATGGAAACAAGAATTAGATGGATACATATAATAATGGATGGATTAATAAGTGGTTGGACCAGACTCAAAGAATGTTAATGATTCACTTGCCAATGTGGCAGAAGATCTCCAGCAGAGATTCCCATTGATCTCTGCTTGCCCCCTATGCAGTTTTATATTTTAAAAAAAAGTACTTGGATATAGTATAAATTTGCAGATGATATCTAGCTGAGATTGATAGTAGACATATTGTATAACAGAATCAGCATTGTTTTGAACCTTGACAGGCTAGAACACTGAGATAAATCTATTAAGATGAAATATAATAGGGATAAATACTAAGTCTCATGCTTGGGTTAAAAAAATAACTTTGCAAGAATAAAATGGAGGAAGCATTAAAAATGTGATTTGACCAGTCAGTCAACCAGAATTTATCAAGTGAATATTATGTGTCGGAAACTGCTAAGCACTGGGGATACAAACAAAGGCAACAACATTCCATGTGCTTAAAGGACTCACATTCTAACGTTGAAAATGAAGCAAAAATAACTGTACATGCAAGATATATATGGTATAAATAGATAATCTCAGAGCAAGATTCACCAGTGAGATATAGAAGCCAAAAAGACTAACGCCATCTTAGGCTGCTTTAATGATATTTTGACTGTACTATGCTCTTGTCAGAGTTCTAGGGACCATAGTTTAAGAAGCATATTGACAAACTGGAAAGAGTTCAGAGGAACATCCACACGGGCCTTGAGTCCATGTCATACATGGATCAATGGAAGGAACTGAATATATTAGCCAGGAGAGAAGACTCAGGTGGTGGGAGTAGGGGAGCTATGAATGTTGCTGTTGTTGTTGTTTTCAGTCATGTCCACCTCTTCATGACCCCATTTGGGGTTTTCTTGGCAAAGATACTGGAGTGGCTTGCCATTTCCTTCTCCAGCTCATTTTATTTTATTTTTACTTGGTATTTTATTTTTCTGCAATTACATATAAAAAACAATTTTAACATTCATTTTTAAAACTTTGAGTCCCAAATTCTCTCCCTTCCTCCCTCCCCACCCCTTTCTCATCGAGAAGGCAAGCAGTCTCATATAGGTTATCTGTGTGTAGTCATGCAAAACATATTGATAATAGTCATGTTGTGAAAGAAAACATAGACAAGAAAAAACTCAAGAAAAATAAACTAAATGAAATAAAGAAAATGTATGCTTCAGTCTGTATTCAGAACATCAGTTCTTTCTGTGGGAATGGATGATATTTGTCATCATAAGTCCTTCAGAGTTGTCTCAGATCATTGTATTGCTGAGAATAGCTAAATCATCCATTGATGATCATCTTACAATATTGCTGTAACCTTGTACACAGTACATTCCACTTTGCATTGGCTCATGCAAGTCTTTCCAGGTTTTTCTGAGGGTATCCTGCTCATCATTTCTTATAGTACAATAGTATTCCATCATAATCACATACCACAGCTTGTTCAGTCATTCTCCAATTAATATGCATCTCTTAACTTCTAATTCTTTAGCCCCAGAAAACAGCTGCTACAAATATTTTTGTACATATAGGGTCTTTTCCTTTTTGTTTTTCATCTCTTGGGATATAGATCTAGTGGTGCTATTGCTAAGTCCAAGAGTATTCATGGTTTTATAACCATTTGGGCAAAGTTCCAAATTCTCTACGGAATGGTTCAATCAATTCATAATTCCACCAACAGTGCATTAAAGTCTCATTTTTCCCAAGTACCCTCCAACGTTTGTCATTTACCTTTTCTGTCCTATTAGCCAATCTACTAGGTGTCAGATAGTACCTCAGAATTGTTTTAATTTACATTTCTCCAATCAATAGTGAGTTAGAGTATTTTTTTTTCATATGGCTATAGATAGCTTTGATCACTTCATCTGAAAACCGATCCTATCTTTTGGTCATTTATCTATTGGAGAATGCTCATGTTTTTATGAATTTGACTCAGTTCTCTATATGTTTGAGAAATGACACCTTTGTCAGAGAAACTTGCTTCAAAATTTTTTCATAGTTATGATTGCTGTCTTTCCCTCCATCCTATGACCCCCCCCCCCATTTATTCTATTCTCTCCATTCATCCTGTCCCTCCTCAAAAGTGTTTTGTTTCTGACTACTCCCTCCCTCAATCTGTCCTCCCTTTTATTCTCCTCCTCCAACACCCTTCTCTTTTCCCCTTTCCCTCCTACTTTCCTGTAAGGTAAGTAAGATAGATTCCTATACCCCATTGAGTGCACATGTTACTCTATCTTTTAGCCAATTCTGATAAGAGTAAGGTTGATTCAGTTCCCCTCACCTCTTCCCTCTTCCCTGCCACTGCAAAAGCTTTTACTTGCCTCTTTTATGATAATTTACTCCATTTGTCCTCTCCCTTTCTCTTTCTCCCTGTACATTCCTCTCTAACCCTTAATTTTATTTTTTAGATGTTATCCTTTCATATTCAACTCACATCTGTGCCCTCTTTCTATATATGCTCCTTCTTACTACCCTAAGACTGAGAAAGGTCTTACAAGTTCTTAAAAATCTTCCCCTGTAGGAATGTAAAGGGTTTAAACTTATTAGAGTCCTTTATGAATCCCCTTTCCTGTTTACCTTTTCATGCTTCTCTTGAGTTTTGTATTTGAAAGTCAAATTTTCTATTCAGCTCTTGTCCTTTCATCAAGAATGCTTAAAAGTCCTTTATTTTTTTGAACATCAGTTTTTTTCCCCTGAAGGATTATACTCAATTTTGCTGGGTAGGTGATTCTTGGTTGTAATTTTGCCTTTTGGAATATCATATGCCAAGCCCTCTGATCCTTTAATGTAGAAGCTGCTAAGTCTTGTGTTATCCTGATTGTGGCAATACTTGCATTGTTTCTGGCTGCTTGCAGTATTTTCTCTTTGACCTGGGAAGTCTGGAAGGAATTTGGTTATAGTATTCCTGGCAGTTTTCATTTTGGGATCTCTTTCAGGAGGTGATCAGTGGAATCTCTCAATTTCTATTTTACCTTTTGTTTCTAGAATATCAGGGCAGTTTTCCTTGATAATTTTTTGAATGATAATGGCTAGGCTCCTTTTAGATCATGGTGTTCAGGTAGTCTAATAATTTTTAAATCATCTTGCTTGGATCTATTTTTGAAGTCAGTTGATTTTTCCAATGATACATTTCACATTGTCTTCTATTTTTTTCATTCTTTTGCTTTTGTTTTATCATTTCTTGATTTTCATAAAGTCATTAGCTTTCATTTGCTGCATTCTAATTTTCAAGGAATTATTTTCTTTAGTGAACTTTTGGACCTCCTTTTCCATTTGGCCTATTCTTCTTTTTAGGACATTCTTCTCCTTATTGGCTTTTTGGACCTCTTTTACCATTTGGCCTAATCTATTTTTAAGGTGTTATTTTCTTCAGTATTTTTTCGTGTGTGTTTCCTTGAGCAAACTGTTGACTCATTTTTCAAGATTTTCTTGCATCACTTTCATTTCTTTTCCCAATTTTCCTCTACCTCTCTGAATTGATTTTCAATAATATTTTTGAGCTCTTCCATGTCCTGAGATCAATTCATGTTTTTCTCAGAGACTTTGGATATAGGAGCTTCAACTTTGTTGTTTTTGTTTGTTGTGTGTTTTGATCTTCCTTCTCACCAAAGTAAATTTCTATAGTCAGAGTTCTTTTCCATGGTTTACTCATTTTCCCAGCCTATTAGTTGACTTTTGTTAAAGTAGGCCTCTACTGCCAGGGTGGGGAGGCACACTGTCCCAAGGTTCAGGGGTTTTGTGCATCTGTTTTCAGAGATACTTCTAGGGACCTGTAAGTTTTCAGTCCTTCCAAGGTGGTATGATCTAAGGAGAAGTGTTTATTACTTTCCTAACCTGTGCTCTGGCCTGTGAGAAACCACAAGCACTTTTTTCTGCCCTGGAACTGTGAGGGGGTCCCACCTCTGCTGTGGCTGCAAGCTCTGCTATGCTAGTACTCCTTCTTACCCAGGACCCAGAACTGAGTATGGGCAAAGCAACGGAATCCTGCCTTAGTGTTAGCAAAGAGATCCCTGTAATCTCCTTCTGACCAGTTGTTTAATCCCCTTACCTTCTATGGGCTCAGAGGTCTGGACGCTTCCACTGCTGCTGTTGATTCAGTCCCTACCAAGGCATGCTGATGGTTTGCTGGAGCTGGGGTTGTGTTGGTGTGGCCTGTGCTGGACTGTGCTCCACTCTCATCCAAGTGTGACAGACCTTTCCTGCTGACATTCTAAGTTGTCTTTGACATCTATGGGCTGAGAGGTCTAGAAACCACTGCCATGAATGATTTAGTCACCCTAAGGCCTACTTGGGCTTTGCTGGGGCCCTCTCTGGGCTGGTGTGTTCTGTGCTGGACTCTCTCAGACCTTTCCTGTTGACCTTCCAGGTTGTCTTGGGCTGGTATTTATTTTACTCTGTTATTTTCTGCTGCTCTAGGATTTATTTAGAGTCATTTTTAAAGGTATTTGGTGGGGTTTGGGAGAGAGCTCATATGAGTCCATCTAACTCATTTTGTAGGTGAGGAAACTGAGGCAAATAGGGTTAAATAACTTCGCCAGGGTCACATAGCTAATGAGTGTTCAAGGCCAGATTTGAATTCAGGATGATAAGTCTTCTCAACCCAAGGCCCTGTGCTCTATCCATTGTCTCCAGATATATTATTACTATGTTCGAGTATCTGAAAGGTTGTCATGAGGAAAAGAGATGTTTTCCCCCAGAAGGCTGAACTAGAAATATTAGACAGAAGTTGTAAAGAGCTCAATTTGTTTGATGTCAAGGAAAATTTCAAGCCATCTCAAGCTATCCAAAAGTGGAATTTGCTGCCTGAACAGTTGGTGGATTGATCGTCTTTGAAAGTCTTTAAGCAGAGGTCAGACAATCACTTATTGGGTATGTTATAGTATGGATTGTTTTGGTTTGGATTTAGATTAGATGATTACCAACACTGCTCCTAACCCTCAAATTCTGTAATGTTTTGATTTTTTGAAGGGCTCTTTGTAACAACTGCACTCTGGTGATTGTGCTTTTTAAGGTTTTTTTTTTTTTAGCATGGTCTGATGATATTTCTTTGTATCTTTCTTTTATTTAAACTAAGCTCCTCCTGAAGTGCTGTCAGTGTGAGATTTCTCACATTACTGAGGTTAGATTAGTTTAAGATACTCATATGTTAAACTATTGTAAGGTTCCCCAGAAGACATTAGATATCTTGACAACAAGGGGTAAGATGTGGTAGTAATGGCATCTATTCTCTACTGGTCAGTCTGGTTTCTCTTTAAAGGGACAAAGAGTCCTACCTTACTGTTTAATCTGTCTAGAGCAACTAGGTAAGACTTGAATCATTAGTATATCTTCCTGTTTGTCTGAGGCATAAAAATCCCAGCCTATTTTATTCTCTCCAGAATTCCCATGTTCATGGGAATCATTATATATTTCAAATGATACATTGTCAGAAGTAGAAGGGAGCAGAACACACCTGAATTAATGATTACATAATTTTAAAAATCTTTTATTTTTAGCCAGATTACTTTTTATTAGATCTTTATAGGGCCCTTGAATGCTTCATTGTGTTCTAGCACTTTTGCTTAATTTTGAAAATGTTTTTAGGCCTAAAAATGTACAATGAGTTCCGCAACTATTATACTTTTACTGGCATAGACCATCATTACATCAGTACTAGATATTTTAATAGCCTCTTTGTTAGTTTCCATGACTCAAGTATCTCCATATTCGAATTCATATTCTACTCAGCTACAAATGTGATTCCTCAGTTGCAGGTCTGATTATATCACCCCCTTACTCAAAAAATACCTGACTCATTGGACTCTGAATAAATAAAAGAGCCTAGATATAGTATTTCAAGAAATTTTGAGAGAAATTCCCCAGTTTTCTTAGAAGCAGGTGGCAAAATGGAAATAGGAAATAATCCACTTGAAGTCATCTCCTGAAAGAAATCCCCAAATTAAAAACTTCAAGGAAATCATAGCCAAAATCCAGAGTTTTCAGGTGAAAGTAAAAGTACTATAAGCAATCAGAAAGAATTCAACTGGTAAGGATTTGCAGCCAGGATCACACATGATTTAGCAGCCTTTATTATAAAGAAGCAGAGAGCTTCTAATATAGTATTCTAGAAGGCCAAAGATATAGGATTTTAGCCAAGAATATCTTATTGAGAAAAACTGAGTATGATATCAGAATATTGTCAGCAAAGTGATTTTACTAAAGCACATGTTCTACCTTATCAATCAACTTCAATTATTGTTACTTCCAGGATCACATATGTACATACTTATATATGCATAAGGGAAGGGGGATGTAAATCCTTCATTTCCACACACTCAGTTGATATAGTCATAGGGCTTCATCTCAGATGATGATGTTTTAACTTTAAACTAACTACAAAAATGACCAGGACTTTTTGAGGTACAAATAAATTCCCCTGTGGGCTTTAAATAGCTAAGATATGGAGATTTGGAGCCAGTCAAGTTTAAGAAAAACTTTGTGAATGAGACTGTTGAAAGGGGAGAAGATGATAATTCTCTCTCCTTCATCCTCCACCCCACTTCCTCATTGGCCATGGAGTCTAGGAGTGAGCACCCAAAGGGAGACAACAACATATAAGTTTGAAAGTGTGTTGGTTTGAATGACTTCAAGATACAATTGAAGGAGCAGAAACAGAAACCAATACCGAAAAGTAGTCACTCAATAGAGGAATCAGATTCAAAGAATGGGACCCCTGGCAGCAGCAAAGAGAGTCACCTAGGAATTCAAGAAAAGCTATCCTTGACAATTGAGAGTCAGACAATGGAGTGGGGGCAGACTCTTGGAAAGCCAATGAACAATCCAACCAACGGAGACACTGTGACAAAGAGAAGCTGAGTGAGGGCTCTATAATAAAGTGAAATAAAATAAAATCCTCTCCCCTTTCAATAAAATAAAATATCCCTTGCTCTTGGCCTTAAACATGTGTCTTATTACATTGTACTATTCCCAAGGTTACTGTGTATATTTTTGGAGGATTGTGACTCAGGTTTGTAGGGGAACTATTTGGTAGCTTCTGGTTTTACTATTTCATTATACTAAATGCCTTTGTCAAACTACTGCCTATTGGTGGATTGTTGATGAGAAACACACTGATTATGTTTGTAATGCAGTGGAGAAAGGACAGTCTCACAGTTACCCCACCTAGAACCTGAGGTATCAGTTGGCCTCTGGGGATTCAATGCACAAGTGAAAGTCAAAACTGAAGGAGTATCCTAGAGGGATGCTACATTTGTAAAATTTATTTTCCCTGTAAAATGTAAGCTGCTTGTAGCAGGGACTATTTCTTTTTCACTTTCTATCTCCAGAGCCTAGCATGGGGTGAACAGAAAGTTGATTCTTATTCATTTTTGTCAATTGGTAAGTTCCTTTTTGGAAGAGACTATGCCTTATTCTATTTTTTTTCACTCCCTCAATGATTTGCAAAGTGCTTAGAGGAGAAAACAGTAGATAATTATCAAATTATTAAATAATAATAGCTATTATTGTGGAGGTAGAGTCATATTTAGCTCTATATAACATAAGTATATTCCAGAAAGGACTCTACTTTCAGTTCATCAAATCATGCTGCATTCTTTGCTTCTTTCATCCACTTCTTGTTTGGTTTATTCTTTTCCAGTATAAATTCATTCTTGTTGTGTTAGTCCCCATAAATATATTCTGCTTTTTTTTCACTTTTCACCACTTTGAATATTTTCCTGTTTACACGCACTTCTGTTCCCTCAGTGGTCCAGTGTTCAATGTACTTTCCTTTCATCTATCAAAAGAAATATGGCTATTTAGGAAACTAAATTGAGTTGTGCACTTCTTTATCCAATGTCAACAACTGTAATCATTCCACAACAGTACCTTAGACCAAGCCTGTAAAGAAAAAAAGAAGTATCTGATATAGCTCAGTGGCAAGGTGGGTTGAGCACTAGGCCTGGAGTCAGGCAGACCTGAGTCCAAATACAATTTACAAGCTGTATCAGCCTGGGCAAGAGCTTAACTTCTGCGACAGTTTCACCAACTATAAAATGGAGATAGTAACAACCCCTACCTTGCAGGGTTTTTTAACAGGATCAAATGAGATAATATTTGTAAAATACTTAGCACAGTGCTTGGCACAGAGTAGGTGCTGCATAAATGCTTATTCCCTTTCCTTTCCCAAAATCAAAAATATGTTAGCAGAGCCAAGAGAGGGTGATAGGGTTGTATATGATTGGAGACAAGAAGATCCAAAGTAGTACTTCTGTTTTAGGAAGCTTGTGACATTGAAGGTGATATCCCAAGAGAGGTGTTTCTATACTTGGTTCAATTATTTTGTAGGAGGTCAGAATCAGTAAACTTTAGCCCCAGTACATGAATTTAAATTCTAATATAATCTAAACATATATAGTCCAAATAAATATTCAAATTCCATTATTTGTGAATATAAGTAAAATAGCTTTAGTTGCCTATGAAAACAAAATTAGCCTAATAGCTTATTGACATCATCAGGTTTTTTTCTTTTGGGGGTGTGTGTGTGGTTTTATTCTTAAAATGTAATAGGGGCAGCGGCAGCCATCTAGAAGATGCTATAGTAGCTAGAACCCCAGGCCTGGAATCAGGAAGACCTAAGTAAAAATCTCATTGGCTGTGTGATCTTAGACATGTCACCTAACCTCTTTCTCCTTCAGTTTTCTCAACTATAAAATGAGAAGAAGAATAACGCTGATTTCCTAGGGTTTTTGTCAGTACTGAATAAAATACTATTTGAAAAATGCTTTGCACAATGCCTGGTACATAGGGAGCTTAATACATTTTTTTCCTTCTCTCCTAATCAAATTCTAAAAAAATAGTTTAGTACTTTAATCCAGAAAAGGAAAAAAAAACCCTCTATCTTATTGGCACTAAAATTTAAATTGAAGGACCTTCAGTGTTCTCTGGATGATGTGAAAGTGTATGCACTTGTAATAACTGAGTTTACATTCAATCATCATTCAAGATGGTTTAAGTCATTAAAAAGGAGAGAGAAATTTTAAAAGAGTGGCTACAGAACTTCAATCAGTGCTAAGCACTGCTACATTTTTGCCACCATCATTTACTCATTTAAAGTTCAACTAAGTGCCACTTCAAATGCCACTAACAAGAGATCTTTTCTGCCTTTCCCACTTGTCAGTGACTTCCTCCATCTTTATATTTACTTTGCATGTATTTTACATTTATGTCTCTGTGTATATGTCAAATACAATAAGCTTATTAAATGCAAAGAACTTCATTTTCATGTATATGTATAAAATATGTATCATTATATATATGTATATATTTTATATGTATCATGAATGCCCACCATAGTGCCCCACACTCTTATAGAGGGAGGGAAAATAGGGGTGTTTCAGACCTGCAATTTCATCAGCGTGGAAATTCCTTTCACTGATGAAGTTTGGAAAATCGTTTGTACCTTGGAAGTTACTTGGGATGCTGAGAAGTTAAATGACTTGATTGCCTCTGTTGAATATCTCCAAGTTAAATTTACATTTAACCTCCAATTGAATATATCTTGTTTGTACCGAGTTGTTTGAATCCCATTTCCCCCTTTAAACTGTGAGTTTCTTGAAAACAGGAACCATTTTGCCTTTGTATCCACAACACTAAGTGTAGGTACTGGCATATAGTATGTGCAGTGTCTTTGCCAAGAAACCCAAATGGGTTCAAGAAGAGTTGGACATGACTGAAATAACTAAACAAAATTGTTATTATGGCAACTAGGTGGCACAGTGGATAGAGTGCTGGGCCTGGAGTCATGAAGCCTCATCTTTCTAGTTCAAGTTCAGCCTCAGACACTAGCTGTGTGACCCTGGGCAAGTCACAACCCTGTTTGCCTCAGTTTCCTATCTGTAAGATGAGCTGGAGAAGAAAAGGCAAACCACTGGAAAATAACTAAACAACAAAATTACGTGTTTAATAAATGCTTAGTCATTTGGCAAACTTGCTCAGGGACACACTTGGAAACAGGACCTGAAAACAGGACCACACAAACACAATGCTTCCCTTCCTGACAAATAGTAGGCACGGGATAAATATTTGTTGAATCAAAAATGAATTGTTGCAAAATCAAAATTTTTCCACACTATCCCATCCAAATCTTCCTCTATTTTTGTGATATTTCAAAGGGTATTAATGTGTGATTTATCCTACCACTACATAAGTTATCTCTTCCCCTCCCCCATTTGTTAGTCATACATGTCTTTCATAAGTTATTTCATGCTATGGTTTGTGCAAGTCATCATTGATGATTGAGTACATCCTATTTGTGCTCACCACAAATCTTTCCATTAACCTTCTTTTAAAAACAATTTTCCTGCAACATTGGTATTCAGTGAATCACAACTATGTTGAATCATCAAGAGAATATTAGTATGAAAGAGTTAGACTTTTGAGGAAGTGAGCAGTGTGGGATTATTGAAAACACTGTATAATTTTCCAAATGCCTGATCTCTTCCTACTCAGTTTGACCTCAATTCAATGTCCAATTATTACATATTAAAGGAAGAGATATTTATAGTGTCACAGATGCACTCATATTCTCACTGCTCTTACTGATGCCCTGAACTTTGGTTCTGTTACATACCCCAACACTATGAGCACTTGTCTGGAGACTACAGGAGGTTTGAAAAATGCTGATTCAGATAAAGAATATGAATGAATGAATGAATGATGAAAGCATTTGTCAAGATCTTACAATTTGAAAAGCACTATGCTTGGTACTAAAGATATAAACAGAAAAGTAAGACTGCCCTAGCTCCGCATTCTGATTGGATGGAGGGTGTTGCATATAAGAAAGGTCTTAGCTGCAAGTCTAATGGAAAGATCCTATGGCCCTTAGGATGTAGTGGCAAAGTACATGGCAATGCTTCTTCTTTAATGCATTTGCTTGGATAAGATGACAACAGTTTCTGATGCTGAACTATTTGATAGTTTCAAAGATGTTGATGATGAGATTTCCCCCCACCCTGGATCTTCCATAGATGGATATAACACCTGCAGGGGCAGGTGATACTTCCCAGGATCAAAACTTTAGACAAAGCTTTGGGCTGGAAGCATTGCTACTCCAAAGGTTCTTGGTTTCAAAGTTCTAAAATGCCTCCATTAGAGTCTGAGTCTGATGGTTGTCAAGGTGGTACTGCTTTGTTTTGCCTGACACATGCTCTTTCTTATTTCTCACTTGGAGTGCCTTGTTGCTTCTGCTAGGCTGACTTTCCTGTTCTGTGAGTGGCTGTTTGGCAGTTGGTGGCAATAGCTGGCCCCTTCTCTGCTAGAGCTATTTCCACTAATGAAGTCTGTGATGGCTGGATAGAAGCAGGCCATTCAGCCTAGGGTGTATGAAAAAATATGATTAATAATCACTCATCATTATTTCCTCAAACTAGTATTGTATAAGATATCACTATGAAAAATCATCTTTTAATCAACCTCTCAAGGCCCAACATAGAGATCTTTAGCAGTTAGTCCTTCTAGATTTCTCTAATATCCACTCAATTAAATAGAATTTATTACTTTATACTTATTTACTTCATATTTGTTACTTATAAATATTATATAAATATTACAAATATAAATGTTATATAAGTATTACAAATATACAAATACAAATATTATAAATACTTATACTTAATTGTCTGAGGATACAAAAACAAAAATGAAACAATATTTGCCCTTAAACAGCTAGCAGTCTATCAAAAAGAACACATGCATATATGTTTAAAGCCCCTTAGTGGAACTCTTTATTCCCCACTACTGAATCCCCAACCCAACTTCCACTTACTTTATACTCAATTGACATTCCAGTCAAGCACTTAAACTTCTCTTCTACTTCTTTAAAGTATGTAGAGATATTCTCTGTTTCCTATTGGCCATGATGATTCAGAGGGTTGTATGGTCTAGTAATGAAGTCTTTTCATTGGTTGTTGAGCCATAAAAGTTGATGACATGGGATACTACATAGGATAGAAAAGGCACTTCAGTATGTCTGATTTCTTAAACACAACTCTTGAGAAGTCAAGATATTAGAACTGAACCAAGATGGTGGAATATCAGGAAGAATTACAACTGAGCTCCTTGCTCCCCACCTTATATCCTCCACAAAGATTTAGAAAATATACTAGGCTCAGTCCTGATGAGGAAATCCAAGAAAAAATCATAAGTCATTTTTTTTCCAGCCTAGGTCAGCATAAGTCAATTGAGAGATCTACAAATGCTAGGAACAAGGTTTATCCAAGAACACCTTTGTGGTGCATCCCTGTTTGATGACTGGTAGAAGAAAAAGGCTGTCCGCTAGGACAAGAAGTGGTGCTCATCCACTACAGAAGGGATCTTACCAGTGTTACCAGTCTTACCAAATGGCAGAGTAGGTGCAGATTCATCCCTCGCTACACAGTACCACTTCACAGAGACAGTGTGGACTGAGGAGTGAACCTGAGTCTAGGGATGGAGTTCTAGGAGTAATCACAAGCCTTAGGCTGTGTGCTAAATAAGAAGCATGTTCTGAGTCAAGCAGTAGCTATGTGAATCTGGCCCAAGGAGCAGAAAGGTATATCAATTCTAACTTCCAGCCAAATCTGAAAACCTGCAAGAGAATAACTATGGCAGAAACTCCAGACCAAAGGTGAACCTGAAGTCTTGTCACTCTGAATAGATAAAACTTTCCAACTGGCTGATAATGACTCAGTCCTTCAGCAGTCTACTGAAAATCCAACCAGAGCAAGCCCATAGGTATGTTGCTCTGACCCAAACTTAGATCAGGAACTTTCTGAGCATATACTAGGAAGGAAGGGATTAGATTTTTCCCTGGATCAGAACATTTTGGGAACACTGAAACCTTGTAGAGCCCCAGTCTGAGTGGTCTCCATGATCCTGGAATAACACAACACTAAGTAACCACACCTAAGCATCAGAAGGACCCAAGAGAACACGAATTCAGTCCCATTATTCCCTTTGGAAGTTCAGAGAGTTGGGGCCTAACAGGAATATGGAAGTCAGGAAGCAGGCTGGAAGAATGAACAAATACAAAAATAATTCCATAATAAACAATGCTCATGGTGACAGGTGTGCTCAAGACAAATTCCCAGAATAAGAGAATGACTCCCAAAAATGTACAAGCAAAGCCTCAAAGAAAAATACTGCTTAGTCCCAAATCTCTCCAGAATTGTAAGAAGAGATACAACAAGTGATCTTTTATTTCCCAAATAGAGTTACATATAATTTTAAAAATCAAATGAAAGTACTAAAGGACTTCTGAGTCACATAAGCAATAAGATAGAGGACTAGATATTATCTCTGATCTCCTCAACCTCTCAAACCTCTTCAAAACAAAAATTATGTGTCAATGATAATGCAACTTACAACTTTCTGTTATATATAGGATACCCATAACCCAAAAGAAGGTTTAAACAAACAAACATGAGGTGATGACTGCATTGAGCTCATTTGGCACCTCTCCTCCAACTCCCATACTACAGCAATGAAGCTACATAAGACAACCAAAAGATCTCTCTTCTCTCTCTCTCTCTCTCCTCCTCTCTTCCTCCCTCCCTCCCTCCCTCCCTCTCTCTCTCTCTCTCTCTCTCTCTCTCTCTCTCTCTCTCTCTCCCTCTCTCTCCCTCTCTCTCTCTCTCTCTCTCTGTATATGTGTCTCTCTTTCATACACATACACACACACACACATACAACACACACATAGCTCTTCACCCTTGCCCTTGCAATATAATGGAGATCTCAGCTCTAGGCTACAGAAGCCTGCTTGGATCACAAGAGCCATCACTGTGGCAGTTCTCCAGTGATGGAAGCTTGCTGAGGTCACACAGTGAATGCCATATCCAACAGTAGTCTATGTTGCAAAAAATCTCTGCAGCACAGTCAGGAACAGAGGGAAACATGCGGAACATGTTTTAGCTGGAAGTGGAAGTCAACACCACACCATACTCCATCCTTTCTAGGCTACAAAATAAACCCTCAAAAATCAAAAGCATTTCTAAATAATAGTGACAAAGCCCAAGAAGCAAACACAGAATATGAAATCCAATTCTAAATAACAACAAAATACATAAAACATCCTCAAAAGCACACAAAACTTACAAAAACACAGAAAAGACATACAAATTCAATTACAAAGTGCTACTTAAAGAAATAAAAAAGAGCCTCAATAGCTGGAGGAATGTTCAGTGATCATGGCTAGGCTATATTAATGTAGTCAAAACGACAAGTCCAAAATTGATTTACATTTTTAATGGGATACCTATCAAATAACCAAGGAGATCCTTTAGAGAACTTAATAAAATAATAACAAAATTCATTTGGAAGAAAAGATCTAGAATATTAAGGGAAATGATGAGAAGAAATAGAGATGAAAGAGGAATAGCACTTTCGAACCTCAAATTATTATATAAAGCAGTTCTCAACACAACCATCTTGTATTGGTTAAAAAATAGAGAAATAGCTTTTCCTCTTCCGCCGCTTTCGCGTTTGCACTCGGTACCACAGCCTCCGACAGAACGACGCCGGAGAGTTCGTGGATCTGTACGTGCCGCGGAAATGTTCTGCGAGCAACAGGATCATCGGGGCCAAGGACCACGCGTCCATCCAGATGAACGTGGCCGAGGTTGACAAGGTTACAGGCAGATTCAATGGCCAGTTTAAAACCTATGCAATTTGTGGAGCAATTCGTAGAATGGGGGAATCTGATGACTCTATTCTCCGACTGGCAAAAAATGATGGTATTGTTTCAAAGAACTTCTAATTGAAGAAACCTTGTGAAAAATGTCTTAATAAATCAGAAAAACAGCAAAAAAAAAATAGAGAAATAGGTTAATGGAAGAGACTAATAAAGTAGAATCAGAAACAATGGAACTAAGTAACCAAGTGTTTAAAGTAGAAAATACTAATTATTCTAGGGAAAAATTCTCTGTTAAAAACTACTGGAAAAACTAGAAAATGAACTGGCAGAAATTAGATTTAGACCAATGCCTTCACCATATTCCAAACTATTTTCTGCATAGATGTGTGACCTTAGTATTAATAATCAAGATAGGTTTTTAAATGAAAAGAAAAACAGGTCCTGTCACAGCTATGGTTAGGCAATGTAGTTTTAAGGAAGAGACAGAAGCAATTACAAAAGATCAAATGGATAATTTTGATTACAGGAAATTGAAAAGCTCCTACACAGATGAAATTAATTCACAGAATTAGAATGAAAGTGGTCAAATGGAATAAAAAAAACTTTGTATAAAATTTCATTGATAAGGGCTTAGTATCCAGGATATATAAATTGTATATGAATATAAATATAATTATACATATATGCATATATATAAAACCATTTGTCAATAGATGAGCGGTTGAAGGTTAGAAATAGATAGTTGTCTAAAGAATTAAAAAGTCTTCTCAACCACATGAAAACATGCTCCAAATCACCAATAATAAAAGAAATGTAAATCAAAAGAATTCTGAGTTTTTACCTCACACTCTGCAAATTGGCAAAAATGAAAAAAAAAATGGCAATACTTAGTGTTTTAGGGATTGTGGAATGATGAGTATACCAATAATATATTGTTGGTGGAGCTGTGAAATAATACAAAAATTTTGGAAAGCAATTTGGATTTCTATAAATAAAGTTACTAAGATGTCCATATCCTATGAACCATGTACTACATTATCAGGCTTATACTCCAAGGAAGCAATCAATAAAAAAAATCACATTAAAAAAGCAGCGCTTTTATGATAGCAAAGAACTGGAAGCAAAGCTATTGTTCTTGCTCATTTGTTTTCAGTTGTGTCTGACTCTTTGTGACCCTATTTGGGATTTTCTTTCCAAAGTACTGAAGTGGTTTGCCATTTCCTTTTCCAGCTCACTTTACAGATAAAGAAACTGAGGCAAATAGGCTTAAGTGACTTGCCCAGGATCACGCAGCTAGTAAGTGTCTGAGGCTAGATTTAAATTTAGGAAAATAGGTGTTTCCGACTTCAGGCCAGGCACTCTATCCACCATCAAAGGAAAAGCCCATTAATTGGGTAATATTTCAATAAATTGTGTAATATGCATGTGATGGAAATTTCTGTGCTATAAAATATATGTGTGATGAATAGAGAGAAACATGGAAAGATTGATATGAATCAATATAGCATAAAGCAAAAAGGACCAAGAAAACAATATACATAGTAACTACAGTATAAATGGAAAGAATAAACACATCAAAATAAAAATGAATGTAAAAAATTATAAAGAGGAACCATGACTTGAATGAAGAGATAAGAAAATATCCCCAATCTATCCCTTCATGGAGGTCAGAGCTTCACAGGTTGGATTTTTTCAACATATCATTCAGTTATACATTTTTTCTTTAAAAAAAATACTACTCTTAGATGAGATTTGAACTGAGATCTTCACAATTTCAGGCCCAGTTCTCTATCTACTTGTAATAGCTTACATGCTTTATAATAACAGAATAAGACTTACAAAACTTATTTAAATAACAAACTCTCTGACAATTAGAAAGGACTAAATAGAAGAAAATTACTATTGATCAAAATAAATATTAGAATAAAATAACTTAAGAAAAAAAGAAAATATAATATATCACACAACAAAACTACTGACTTAGAAATGAGGAGAAATAGTTTAAAAATCACGGGATTCTAAGAAAGCTATGAACTATAACAACAAAAAAGAGCTTAGACATCACATTTCAAGAAGTCATTTTAAAAAAACCTGCTAGTACTCAGAAATGGAGGGCAAAGTGAAAACAGTCCTCTTGAGGAGTGAAAACAGTCCTCCTGAGGGGGGAAAACACAAAATGGGAACTTCCAGGAACATTATAGTTAAAACCCAGAGTTTACAGGTCAAAGAAAAAGTATTACAAGCAACCAGAAAGAATTCAAGTACCAAAGAGCCACAATTGGGATTACACAGAACTTAGCAGCCATCATTATAAAGGAATAGAGCTTGCAATATAATATTCCAGAGGGCAAAAGATCTAGTCTTACAACCAAGAATAGTATATACAGCAAAAGTAAGTATAATCCTACAAGAGAAAAAATGGTGTTTTAATGAAAAGAGGACTTCCACATAGACTTAATGAAATGACTGGAACTGGTAGTAACTCTGAAGTACAAATACAAGCAGTGAAAAGAAACATGGAAAGGCCAACAGGAGGAAGTAATTATAAGGTAGTAAACACAGGTAAGGGAGATAGGTGGCACAGTGGATAGCGTATTGGCCCTGGATTCAGGAAGACTCTTTTGCCCAAGTTCAAATCTGGCCTCAGCCAAATTCCAGTCACACTGGCCTTTTCTCTTTTCCCCACAAATAATGCTCCATCATCTATTATCTCTGTGATTCTGCATTGTCTGTTCCCCATGCCTGATGTGTACTATCTCTCTGTCTGTACCAGGAAGCGGTTTCGTTGGTTTGTTTTGTCTTTTTCAGCAGAGTACCTAGCACAATGCTTTGTACATTGTAGGTTCTTTATAAATGTTTATTAGATTGGTTTGGACTAGAGACCTTATGTAGATGAGGGGATATTCTATGTGCTGTGGAAGCATTACTTAGGAATCAAGCAACATAAAAACAGAAAGGGATCTTAATAAATGCCAAGGTCAAACATGAAATTATTTTGTTTTGACATCATTTAGATAGAAAAATCTCTTCAATGAAATGAACACTCCTTTTCCACCTTATCCTCCCAATTGTCAAAACTGGTGTTTGAAAAATTTGATGTTCATTGCAATTTCAGAATGAGCATTGTATTTCAAATTTATTGAAGGGGAAAATGGGATTCTAATAGTATAGAAAGAAAAGAGAGCAATCTGATGATTGTCATTTTGTGAAAGAAAATATCTTAAGCCAAATGATTTGCATATATTTGCTCCACTGCTTCTGAAATGGAATTCTTGTGACATCCTCATCATGTACTAAATCAGATCAAAACAGAGATAAAAGAGATATTAGTTTTATATGAAATATATTCAAATGTAAATATAAAAATCTCAAGATTTTCATTACTGTAGAACAAAGTTGGTAATGTATCTGCAGCATCATATAACAGAATTGCATTGGATATTTCATTAATGAATATGTTGGAACTAGAGAAGGCTTTTATATGTAATGGGGAAGATCAGGTAATAAATGTTCAAATCAGAATCTTGTTTTTACATATATTATGAAGGATAAAATTCATCTTAACTGACAGTATATTCTAAACATGGAGCCACAAAGGCAGTGGTGCAGGAAGCAGCACACAGGGCTCCCCTGAACAGAACTCCTCCAAACACATCTAAAAAATGTACCAAACCTATCTTGATCCAGAAATCCAGAAAAAGTTACATTGAGTCATTTGTATGGCCCCTTTCAGTATAAGGAGATAAACAAAGAAGTCTTGGTACACTAAGGATGGAACACAGGAGCATGTAGTTCAAAGGATACCCCAATGCTCAAGGAAAGGGTTTGAAACAGGCAAGAAGAGATCTTAGACTCATACCAATGTACCACTAGATATCTACCAGGAAACCACAATGGGGACAGATGCCACCTGGCCACTTTGTTACCAATTCTAAATTGTTATCTAATTCTAAATCATAGATCCAGGGAGGAATGTGAAAGGTTCCTTTACCAGTGGTCCTAGGTAGGGAGATCCTGGGCTTAGTATTGAGAAATGATGAAGTTCAGAAGTGAGCAGCAATGGTGTGGCTGACATCCCTGGAGCAGAGAATGGTGTCATTTCTAACATATAGCCCTTTCTATAGAGGAATAAGCAGGGCAGCAATCACAGACCAAAGGGGAATCTACAGTACCATCACACTAAACCTAAAGAACTAGTGAGCTGGCTGATAGGAATGGAGTCCAGCAGCATTTTGCTTTTACTTAGACTTAAACCTAGGTCGAGAACTGGCAAAGCTCAGACCAGAGGATCAACAATCAGATTTTGTCCTGCACAAGACCACTCTGGGAGTACTGAAAACATATGGGTCCCCAACCTATCCTGGAGATCCTGGAACAACACAATAGTCAATACCCTAAGAAAGCAGAAATAGTGTCTATCAAGATCTTTCCCCACAGTGATGCACTATCCCAGCCCTAACATCAACTATAAAGTCAGAAATTTAGGCTGGATGAATGAAAGAAAAATAAAAGAATCCTATCTTAAACAATTACCATAATGGCAGGGAAACTCAAGACACATAGCCAGAAAAAGAGAATGACTCCAAAATTTCTACAAGCAACGCTTTGTAAAAAAAAAAAAAAAAAAAAAACATGGTCAGACACAAATTCACCATTTCATAAACATAATTAGAGTGCTTGAGGAAAAACTAGGAAAAGAAATAAGAGTTATAGAAGGAGCAATTACTGAGGGAATCAACAGCTTATCGCAGAAAGGTAGAGTAGAGTGGGAGTACAGGACTTACTTTGCCCAGCTTGGATCTGGGTCACAATCCTGGTTGGTGGTTCTTGGGGGAGGAAGAGCACTGCTGTGGCAGAGTGTGCAGTGCCAGTGGAGTAGAAGTAGCTCTGAAAACAGCAGCACAGCCCCTAAATCTTGGGACAAAGCATTCCCTATTCTACAAGCAGTCATACCCTGACCAAAAGCTCAAAGGTCAAGTAGTTGGCTGGGAACATGGCCAGGCAGTGAAAAAGGATGTGGATTCAGACTCAGACTCTAGAATTTTTTTTGGTGACAAAGAAGACCAAAACATATAGCCAGAAGAAGTCAACAAAGTCAAAGGGCCTACACAAAAAGCCTCCAAGAAAAATATAAATTGGTCTCAGGCCATGGAAGAGCTCAAAAAGGATTTGGAAAAGCAAGTAGGAGAAGTAGAGGAAAAATTGGGAAAAGAAATGAGAGAGATGCAAGAAAACCATGAAAAACAAGTCTAAGCTTGCTAAAGGAGACCCAAAAAATACTGAAGAAAACAACACCTTAAAAAATAGACTAACCCAAATGTCAAAAGAGCTCCAAAAACCCAATGAGGAGAAGAATGCCTTGAAAGGCAGAATTAGCCAAATGGAAAAGGAGGTCCAAAAGACCACTGAAGAAAATATTACCTTAAAAATTAGATTGCACCAAGTAGAAGCTAGTGACTTTATGAGAAATCAAGAAATTATAAAACAGAACCAAAAGAATGAAAAAATGGAAGACAATGTCAAATATCTCATTGGAAAAACCACTTACCTGGAGAATAGATCTGGGAGAGATAATTTTAAAATTATTGGACTACCTGAAAGCCATAATAAAAAAAAAGAGCCTAGACATCATCTTTTAAGAAATTATCAAGGAAAACTGCCCTGATATTCTAGAGCTAGAGGGAAAAATAGAAATTGAAAGAATCCACTGATCACCTCTTAAAAAAGGTCCCCAAAAGAAAACTCCTAGGAATATTGTAGCCAAATTCCAGAGTTCCCAGGTCAAGGAGAAAATATTGTAAGCAGCCAGAAAGAAACAATTTGAGTATTGTGGAAACATAATCAGGATAATCCAAGATCTAGCAGCTTCTACATTAAGGGATCAAAGGGCTTGGAATATGATATTCTTCAGGTCAAAGAAGCTAGGATTAAAACCAAGAATTACCTACCCAGCAAAACTGAGTGTCGTGCTCCAAGGCAAAATATGGATTTTCAATAAAATAGAGGACTTTCAAGCTTTCTAAGTGAAATGACCAGAGCTGAATAGAAAATTTGACTTTCAAACACAAGAATCAAGAGAAATATGAAAAGGTAAAGAAGAAAGAGAAATTATAAGGGACTTACTAAAGTTGAACTGTTTTATTTACATTCCTACATGGAAAGATGTGTGTAATTCATGAGACCTTTCTCAGTATTAGTGTAGTTGAAGGGAATATACATATACATCATATACATATAGACAGAGGGTTCAGGGTGAGTTGAATATGAAGGGATTATATCTAATAAAATATAACAAAATTAAGGGATGAGAGAAGAATATATTGAGAAAGGGAAAAAAGGAGAGATAGAATGGGGTAAATTATCTCACAAAAGTGGCAAGAAAAAGCAGTTATGTTGGAAGGGAAAAGGGAGCAGGTGAAGGGGACTGAGTAAATCTTGTTCTCATCAGTTTTGACATGAGGAGGGAATAACATGCACACTCAATTGGGTATCTTACCCCACAGGAAAGTAGGGGGAAGGGGATAAAAAAGGGGGAATGATAGAAAGGAGGGCAGCTAGGGAAAGGAGGTAATCAAAAGCAAACACTTTTGAAAAGGGACAGGGTCAAGGGAGAAAATTGAATAAAGGGGAACAGGATAGGATGGAGGGAAATACAGTTAGGCTTTCACAACATGAGTATTGTGGAAGTGTTTTACATAATGATACATGTGTGATGTATGTTGAATTGCTTGCCTTTTTAGGGAGGGTGGGTGGGAAGGAAAGAGGGGAGATAATTTGGAACTCAAAGTTTTAAAATCAGATGCTCAAAAGAGAAAGTTGTTTTTGAATGCAACTGAGAAATAAGATATATAGGGAATGGGGTATAGAAATCTGTCTTGCCCTACAAGCAAGTAAAGGGAAAGGGCATGGGGGAGTGGGGTGACAGAAGGGAGGGCTGATTGGGGAACGGGGCAATCAGAATATATGTCATCTTGGAGTGGGGGGGGAGGGTAGAAATGGGGAGAAAATTTGTAAGTCAAAATCTTGTGGAAATCAATGTTGAAAACTAAAATATTAAATAAATAACAACATAAATTGAACAAAAAACAAAGTAAAAAGTCTAACACTAAAAAGAAAACATGCAGTATCTCCTAGAAAAAACAAACAAACAACTTACCTGGAAAAGACAGAGGGGAGAAAAAATTTAAGAAATATTGGGCTATTTGAATGCCTTTGCCAAAAACCAAGCCCAGACATCATATTTCAAGAAATCTTCAAAGGAAACTGCCTACATAGCTTATGACCAGAGTTCAAATTGAAAATTAAAAAAAATCACTGGTCATCGCTTGAAAGAAAATACTACATGAAAGCTATCACTAATATAGGCAATAATCCAGAGCTTCCAGATCAAAGAAGATATAGTACAAGGCACCTGAGAGAATTCAAGTACCAAAGAGTCACAGTCAGGATTACACAGGATTTAGCAGCCACCATTACAAAGGAGCAGAGAACATTGTATGAAATATTACAGAAAGCGAAGGATGTAGGATTACACAGGAATATTTTACCCAGCCAAACAGAATGAAATGTTATAAGGGGAAAATAGATCTTTAATTAAATAGAAGACTTCCAAGCATTCCTGATAAAAAAGGCCAGAGTTAAATAGAAACTTTGAAGTTCAAACACTAGAGTGAATAGAAAGAAAAAAGGAAACATGAATTAAAAGGATAAACTACTTAAATGATGATACATTTGTCGCCACTGAACCTTGTCACCATAAGGGGTTATGTCTTGGTGGGAAAGGAGAGAAAGGTTAGGGAAAGTTATCTCACATAATCGCGGTTCACAAGTAGATATCTGTTTGTACAAGGAGGTGGGCATGAGGGGAGAGAGGTTAATACTTCAAACACTTCAAACTGGTCAAAGGAAGGAAGAATACACACTGGTGTACACACATACATACAGCTGAGCATGATAACAGAGGGTTATCTTAGCAAAGATGCTGCAGTGTTTTGCCATTTCCTTCTCCAGCTCATTTTACAGATGGGGAAATTGAGGCAAACAGGATTAAGTGACTTTCCCAGGGTCATACAGCTAGTAAGTATGTGAAGCCAGATTTGAACTCAAGAAGATGTTTTTCTGACTCTAAGCCTGGTGCTCTATCCACTGTACCACCTAACTGCTCCTGACCAAATACATTAGAAAGTTGTCTTTGCTTTGTCTGCATTTTTATAGCCACAGAATAATAATTGTTGACCTTTATTCAGGACTTTTAAGATTTGAGGGTGAACATAATATAATAGAAAGATCACTGGTTCTGGAGCCAGGCAACCCAAGTTCAAACATTATTTATATGACCTCGGCCAAGGCACTTAACTGGGTAAGGCCTCAGACAAGCTGAGATGTGGGAAATACCTTAGCTTAAAAGGCCAAGGTCTCGCACTGCAATCTGGGCCATTGCCAATAATCTTGACTTATATCTTGCCATTGGACTCTGATAACTCTGGAGGAGGGAGTGAAGTGGGTGATTTTGCACAGCTTTGCCTCACTTAAATCCAATTCACTCACAAGTCAAGATATCACTCCCATGATGTCAGTGGTCCTCTTCAAGAATAAAAGATGAACAAGAATAGCAATAATATTTCACTTAACAGGAAAATAGCCAAAGGGGAGAAGAGGTAGGGAAATTAGAAGGAAGATATATTAAGAGAGGGATTACCCCTAGGCAAGACAAACTCTAAGGATGTATAAAAAATGTTTGTCACTGTTTTTAAGGCAGCAAGAAATGGGAATTTGAGAGTGTGCCCATCAATTGGGGAATATCTAAATAAGTTGTAGTATATAAATAGCGTGGCACATTATTGTTGTAGGAGAAATGATGAAGGAGATGGTTTTGAGAAACCTGAGACTATGGAGTGATGCATGGTGAAAAGAACCAGAAAGACCTATTTATACAATAAGAAAAATATTGAAAAGAAAAACAACTTTGAAAGACTTCGAATGGAGCATACTGTCTACCTCCCATTAAAGAGATGAAAGACAGTGTAAAATAAGAACATTTTTTTAAACATGGCCAATGAGAATTGTTTTATTTGTCTGTTTCTGTTTTTGTTTCTCTTTCATTTTCAATTGGAAGCAGGCCTCTGGTTTAGAGGATAAGGAAATTTTTTTTTCTGATTGAAACAAATAACTTTGATTTTTAAAAAAGCATATACTAAAATACTGACTAAATTCAAACTACTATTTCTGAATAAAATAAAGTCCACAAGTAAGAATGGCATTTGAGGATAATGACACTAATTGACAGATACTGATGGCTAAAAAAGAAGTCAAAAAATCTTGACCTAAATAGAGAGGAAAATGGAACTATAATCACGACCACAATACACTTCTTGGTGTGGACACTCCTTCAGATAACAACGTTTGTATATTTTAATAGAAAATCTTCGTGAACTGCTGTGGCTAAATGTCCTTCTGATGATATCTCTGAATTTTTTAAGGCTGGTCTTTGTACTATAGACAGAAAGTTCCCGGTTCTATATCCAGCTTCTCCAGCTTGATAGGGCCTCTCAGAATCGATGCTCTATTAGATTAAAGAACACAGTTGCCTCCTTTCCATAATAAGAGCAGACTTTCAGTGAGTGGTCTAGATACCATACTTCTATGAATTCAGCTTAATTGAAATTTATCTTTAATTTTTTTCTAAGTATTTTACTCTATTTTTTTATATGTTGAATTGAGTTTACTGAAAACTCTAGGGTTGTTTTCACTTGGAATGCTAGTGAGCCACATCTACATCCTTTTCTTATACGATAAATTGTTAAACCCTAAATGTAGGAATTGATTTATTTATTCTTGTTAAATTCAGTTTCCTTAGATTAATCATCAATCTTGCCCATTAAAATGTGTGTTAGCTAACCCATTAAACTCCATACCATCTGAAAAATTTACAAATATGTCTTCTTTCAAGTTGCTGATAAAAATACCAAAGAAGCTAGGGCCAAAGACTTTTGGTGTTCCAGAGGAGACCATTTTTCATATTCACATTGATCAGTAATATTTGGGAGGATATGATTGTTTAACTGCTACAAATTTTTATTATATTATACAGACAGCATTTCTCCAACTTGTTGTTAAAGATATTTTATGAAATTTCTTGCTGATTTGTGACATTTCATAAATGTTGCTGTTATATACCTACACTCTATCCAGAAAAGAACAACTTATTTTTTTCTTGCCCAGGCCTCTAGAGAAAACAGCCAAAAGCCTATGGCGCTGGCCCAGGGCAGAGCTTTCTAGCAAGGTTGCTGAGTGGATGTTTACGAGGGCAAAGGAGCAGTGGCAGATCTAGCAGAGACAGGGCCTGACATTGTGCACTATTTTGGAAATAGAAACAAAAGCCTGCCGGCGACTACAGAACTCTGACCCAGAGATGCATCCTGGACTGAGGAGGAGAGCCGCAGCTGTATATGAGTCAACCTATGGCTACATAACAGGCTAGCAGAGGCTTAATATCCATCTCAATTCTGACATGAGGCACTACACTGGGAAAACTTACTTTAGGCATCGAAATTGTGGATAGTCTTATAAGGACCTAACTAGCTTTAAAAAGAAATGGCCCAGTTATTTTTAGTTAGAGAACCTTTCAAAATAATGACAAAATTAAAAACAGAAGCCAAAAGCATTGTTTGGGATTATACATAGTCCAGCTCAGGGAAGTGAAAGAAACGAGGCATTTGCCTGGGTAAAGGTGACATCAAAGTATGGGGCCTCGCATAGCACTGTAAGACACCATTCTGTCCCCTTTCTCCCCACCCCCACATTCCCAGTCTAATGAAATTTCATTTCAAAGGGGATTCCTATTGAAGGCTAAAGGCTCTAGTTCTAACCTTTGAAGATTCAAGGCACATTAAAAGATCTGACAGTTAACCTGAGCAATGCTCTGGATTATGGGATTTCTGCAAATCTGGTCCATATGACATTCTGTGGTTAGAGAAAATTAACATAAATGTTTTTTTCTAAGTGGCTATTTAATTAAGGTGGGGGGGTGGGGAAATGTGGTACCAATAGTATACTATTCCGTTGTATTCTAGATCACAAGGAAAATATAACCTTTACCTAGAAAATCCATGTTACTATTTTTTTTGAGCAAATTTGGAGGAATGTGAAATTCTTCTAGAGATCTGTGTTGCCCTGGGCCTTTGGGATGACATCATACATGAGGCTGTCCTTCTGCACAATTGTGTAGTTGTCCATGTGCTTTTCCCTAGAATGGCACCATTACTAAACCAATGACTCCTTCCCCATAAATGAAGGGAGTATAACACTTACTTGCAAACTGTCTTGTAAATTAGGGGAGCATAGTAGCTACTGGAAACTGTCTCATAGATTAACTAGAGCCACATCCTAAGACTATGTGCTAAATTAGGGGAAACCAGATAGGCATTACTGTAGTGGCCCCATTAGTCCTGGTAACTTCCCTTGGTCTATAAGCCTTAGATAAACTCCAGATATATTCAGTAAGAGGGACACAATCCTAAGAAAGCATTATGCTAATGAGCTAACCCTAAGATGTTTGAGATAACTTGAATATGTTAATGATCTGATCCTAAGTTAGCATGGATAAGTGTTATTCCACTCCCATCAGCTAAACCCTATAAAATGGGACCCCAAATTCCTGTTGGAGCCCCAGCATTCTTCCATCCATTTCAGCTCCATGTTGCCCAAGTTCTCCCAACTCTAATCCATACTTATGTAAATGACTTTCTTTGCTCCTCTTCCCTGCCATACTCTTCTTCACTTTTGTCTATCACATACCCTGACCCCAAGCTCTCTGCCTCTGCACCATTCGTACAAATATCACTTGCCTCTATATTTGCTGTGCTATTTACCACTGTATTCTCTGTGCATTATTAAAGTGTGATTGAAGCATTACTCCCTGCTTACTGCCATTGTGGTCTTTCCTGGTCAATATTAAAAAAAATGCATGCCTATCACCCCTCCACCCAAAGGGACTACTGAGGGGTCCCATTCCGTTAGTCATAAACTGGGAATAGCAGGACTGAGACTAGAGGTTACTCAGAGCTGTCTCTACCTTTGAATGAGTCAGGTGCAATGAATTCATGGGTAGAAATCAAGGGTGGTTAGCTGGACCTTGTGTGTCCTCCCAAGAGATTCTCAGATTCTCCCATTCCCCCTTTATCTAGGTCACAATTAGTCAAGAAAATAATTCCATAAATTAGTTGGCAATTCACTGGCTCTGAATACGCTTTAAGATTTCCGTTACTTCAGCCATTTCCTAGTAGAAAAAGCACATGGATGATGCCCTTGTTTATAGATGGTTCCACCTTGAACTAACTAGCTTCTAAGGGGCATGGTTTGCAAATCCAAATCCAATTCTGTTTTGGTGACAGTAAACATAATGGTTTCTAGCTTATAGAGGTTAATGTTTGATCTGAAAATGCTGTTTATACTTCATTTAGTACATTTCAGGGAATACCAAGGAAATAAATGACTTCTAAAAATAAAATTTGAATTTAATGTAAAGCAATGTGCAGTGGTGTGGATAAAAACAACAATGCTATGAAAGATATTTTGCGATAAGCCAGGAAACACATCAGAGAAACATAGTACACACATACATACATCGCATTAATTTAATGAAGTTTATTTCATGATATTTTCTATTACAGTCAATGTAAATCCTATCTGCAGGGGTACAAAGTTGGGAAATGCTATACTTCTAGTCAGAATTTTATTTTAAGTATGTGGAGTGAATCTCAGGCTTACAACTGAGAACTTGGAATATATTATTCCAAAAGCAAAAGATGAGGACTTACAACTGAGAATTAACTTTTGTATAGACCAATACCTCATACCTTACACTAAGATGAGGTCAAAATGGGTACATGATTTAGCCTGAAAGGGTGATAGAACAAGCAAATTAAGAGAGTGTGGGATAGTTTACCTGTCAGATCTATGGATAAAGAGATGAATTTAGGACCTAACAAGAGGTTGAGAACATTATAGGATGTAAAATGGATAATCTTGATTACATTAAATTAAAAAGTTGGTGCACAAACAAAACCAATATAGCCAAAATTAGATGGAAAGCAGAAAACTGGGAGAAGGGGGGATTTTGTAGCAAATTTCTCGGATAATGTTTATTAGAGCTGTGTTAAAGGGTGTGCACAGTTTTATAACTCTTGTGTGTAGTTCCAAGTTGCCCTATCCTTCCACAAAACCTCCAATATTGAGTGTTGCCATTTTTGTCATCTTTGCCAATTTGCAAAGAGTACGATGATGCCAACAGGTTGTTTTAATTTGCAATTTGTCTTATTACTAGTGATTTGGAGCATTTTTAGTGTGAATACTTTGCAGTTCTTTTGATAGTGTTTATATCCTTTGACCATTTATTTTTTGGGAAATCACTACTATCATATATATGTGTATGTATACACACATATAGTTTATACATCTTGGATAACAAGCCCTTATTAGAGAAATTTGTTGCCATATTCCCCCATTTGATTTTGTTGTTGTTGTTTAGTCATTTTCAGTCATGTCTGACTCTTCATGATCTCTCTTTGGGTTTTCTTGGCAGAGATAGTGGAGTGGTTTGCCATTTCCTCTTCAGCTAATTTTACAGGTGAGGAAAATGAGGCAAACTGCATGAAGCCACTTGCCCAGGGTAACATAGCTAGAAAGTATCTGAGGTTGGATTTGAACTCATGACGACATCTTCCTGACTCTAGGCCTAGTGGCACTGTGCCACCTGGCTGCCACATTTGACTACTTTCCTTCTTATCCAAGATGCATTAATGTTGTCTCTGCAGAACTTTTCAGTTTCAAGTGCCCTCTTCTGTTGCAAATGGAGTATTATGTTCCTTCTAGTATTTGTTTTAATCTTTTTTTTTAAGGTGGCCCTGTTGCCACTGGCTCTCTTCACCTCATCTCTGATCCCCTCTTTTTATTTGATTTTCTTCTTCTTCTATTTCCTTTTGGCTAGTTCTGTGCCTTAGTTTATAAATTTCATTTTGTGTTACCCTTTCCAAAATTAATTTTTCTTATTCTATTCATTATTCTTTTCTCCTTTTGTTTACTCTAGAACCTCATTTCTTGCTTATGACTGCTTTAATTATCTCTTCTCTCTCTTTTCTTTTTATGTCACCAAAGCTTCCAAGATAGCCATTCTAGGGTCTTCTCTCTAGTTGTTTTCTGCCATTGTCTTGTAGAGTTTGCCCCATAGACTCCCCTTTTCCATCGTGCTTCATTTCCAGAGCAAGGCCAATTATTATAGTTGTTATTATTGTATTGTTGTTATCATTATTAATAATATCAGCACTACATGTAAAAGCCATCTGATTATTTCTCTTGTTTTTAAAAAAATTATAACAGTGCTTTAATTCAGCTCTTTCCTACTTCCTTCAAATAAATTTTTGAATAGTTCTCCTGAGTCTTGTAAAAGTAATTTTTGATATAATATTTAATAGTTTGAAAATTAAAGCAAAAAGGAAAGGAAATCACTCTATTCAATTTAATGGTTTCTCTAGACAGTGTTGATCTTTGGATAGTCCTTCAATATTATTTCTTGTTTCCTTAGTTCAGTAGATATTATATTTGTATACTAATGTCAATTACTTCTTCCACAGGAAGTACACAATCAATAAGAACAGCATGCAAGAATGTTTTAAGCAGTAAAGTATTCACTCAGTGTTGGTTTCCATCTTTTTTATTCAGAGCTATACATTAATGTTAATTTTTTATTTTATTGTGAACTTAATCATCAACAAAAATGCACATTTTAGTATATAGAAAAGAAAAGAAAGATGAATACACACACATACGTATATACAGACAGAAGGATAATAGCAAAACTCTTTTATGTTCCCTTTTGTACTTTTTCATTTTCCTCAGTTCATTTTAAAATGTTTTATTGGTGTTCTAATTTTGCTTATCTATCACTGTCCACCAACCTAACAGGTCCCTTCGCCCTCTACCCTTCCCCGAGTAGAAGTGCTTTGAAGTATGTATATTCCATCAAAACAAATCAACTTTTTGGCCATGTCTGAGGATTCATACCTCATTCCAGGTCAGGTGTCAGTGATGAGTTTTCAGGTTTCATCAACTCTCATATCTCCGGTGCTCAGGAAACAGTGAGCTTTTGACAGTTTTATTACTAAGTATACTTCCTTTTTAATCATTTTTGTTTTTACTATTGTTTACCTCTAATAATTTTGTCTGTCAGAGCTGTTTTTCTTAGTATTGTGTTTGACATTACATAAATTGTTCAGGTCCTGCTCATTTCACTCTGCTTCAGTTTATGTAAGTCTTTCCACTTCTCTCTGAATCCATTATGTTTGTCATTTCTTTTGGTTCAATAATATTCCACTCTATTTATATACCACAATTTACTCAGTTATTCCCTACCTGATAAGCACTTATTATGTTCTTAGCTCTTGGGTGCCAGCTAAGTGCTGAAAACTAAGTGCTGCCAGCTACAAAGTAAAAGGAGAATGAGTCTTCATCCAGTGAGGAATGGACATATAACTTATGGCATATGAATATATTGAAATATTATTATGAGAAATAACAAATATGATAAATTCGTAAATATGTGCATATATATGTATATAGATCATTTATATGTTTGTATATGTAATGTAATGTTGCAATTGAAATTAAGGTAAAATGAGGCACAAAGTTCCAAGCATGTTCAATTTATTCATAATGCTAGCAATTTCCAAGGAAATGGTTCTTTTGGCTCCTCAGCCAGCCAAAAGACCATGAGGCAAAGCTTAATGGCATTTGTATAGTTTTGGGAAATACAAGAGAACAAAGAATAGAAAGCATCACAGATGGAAAACAGTATGATTGGTCCCAACTCTGTATAGATGATGGAAAATAATATGATTAGACGGAAGTCTGGAATGCAGTTCCTTCTTCCACCTTGTTGCTATAGAATGCTTATTGGTGGTGTCCACTTGCATGACTAGTTAGTGCCATAGTGATAACAAACTAGATTTCTTGAAGGACAGATGGTGTTGCAGAGATATCAGGACAGACTCCCTGGCATCCACCTGCATCTTTCAAGGATAACAGATATCATACAAAAGTAGCTGGTGGTACAGAAATAACAATTTTCTTTCAATTAAAGTGATTTATAAGGAAACAAATTTTAAACTTAGAGAGGAAAACTGAACTTCTGAACTTAACTCAAAAAACATGGCTCAGGCAGTTACACAATATAATCAATTACAGAATGGAATAAAATATGAAATACTAAGTCAATATTTTATTTTCTCAATAATACATAGCAACATATACATATGTAGATATATACCCACATGAGTCTATATATCTATCTACAAATATATGTGTTTGTAGATAAACATATATAAACTTATATTTAAATGTACATATATACATACAAATATACTGGATCATTATTTATCATTTACTATATTGTTCAGAAAGCTTAATTAAAATACTGTGTAAATCTAACTTGATGTGATTAGAGATTGTTTGAACCCAGAATGTTGCCTTGAACTCAGTAACTCTGGAGATGACTACAAGGAATTTTGGGTTCCCTTAGGTCCTGGTCTCCACATCCAGGTCTTGTTTTGCACCCACCCCAATTTGTGCTATGGGTTCCATTTTGTTTTGGTTTTGCCCAAATTTTATTGAATGTAAATTTTATTGAATTTTTGCATATCCATCTCAATCTACTTTGGTTTCAAGTTGCCCTCTTGGCAAAATTGCTTAATTGTGCTATCTGGGCACTATTGTCTAAATCCTATATAATGTAAACCTTCCAGAGGCTGGGCCAGAGGGAGCCACACCTCCTTTTGGGCTCCCTATCCTCTACCAAAAAGCCTGAAAAGTTTCTTACTGCAGCTATTTCAGATTTTGGGGTATGTGTGTTGTATGGGAGAACCAACCCCCAAATTTGAAATAGTAAATTATATATGTATGTGTATACACATCTATACAAAAACATACCTACACACATGCACACACACACACACACACACACACACACATATTGTGGAGAGCCTAACTATGATGGACTGGCCATGTTGTTTGAATGCCAAATGTACACTTGCCTAAAAGACTATTTATGGAGAACTCACACAGGGCAAGCAATCACAGGGTGGTCAGGAGAAGCAATAGAAGGACATTCTCAAGGTCTCTCTTAAGAACTTTGGAATTGATTGTGTGACATGGGAGTCCCTGGCACAGGACTGCTCATCATGGTGTGCCCTCATCAGAGAAGGTGCTGTGCTCTATGAGCAAAGTAGAACTGAAGCAGCTCAAAAGAAATGTGAAATGTGCAGATTTAGAGAATTCACACCCAATGTTCAAATGGACTAATTTTGCCTGACCTGTGGTAGAGCGTTCCAAGCTCATATTAGTCTGATCAGCCACATCAGCACTGTAACTTGACTTTAACATAGTGATGTCATTTTATTCCTCTTGGAGAATAAAGGACAACAACATCCCTCTCTCTCTCTTCATATATCTATATCTATGTTTATCTATCTATATATATGCATTATGCACATGTATATGCATATGTCTATATGCACATATATATACATGTATATGCACATATAGTTTTGTGTATATATACACATACATGTGTATGTATATATGCATATATGTATATATGTGTGTGCATATCTACATACATACATGCATCCTTTCTCTTTCTCTTTGATCCTCTTTAGGGATATATGCTTAATTGTTGTATATTTCAGGCTCCGGGGCTACTTCCCAACTCTCATTCACAATGAAATATCAGAGCTCTGGAGAGTGACTGATTACTTCATTCAGGCGGGGCTGTGGTTGTTTTCTAATACTATTGCTCAAGATCCCTTACCAGTGTACTTTCCAATATCAATTAACCAATTAATGTCAGTTGGCTTTTAGAAAGGGATATGTCATGGACAGAAGAATAACATTCTCCTCTATACATATCTACTCAGTTTCTGGGGAGAATAGACTCAAACTTCAGTGGAGAATATCATTCCACTTCACATCTGCTGCTTTGCCTGGTTTCAACTCCATGGAACATGATGCCCCATGATGGGGTTAAACTCAGCACTTCTGATCTTATCACCATGTTGGAAGGGCTGGGGGGTATGGTATAAAACTTTCTAATGACTTCCTTTATGGAAGGCAGAAACTGGACTATCAGCTGCCTTTACTTTGTATCTGCTGCTCTACCTGGTTTCAACTCCAGGAAACAAGATGCCCCTCTCAGATGATTTTTACCACTTCTCATATCATCATAATGTAGCTAACTCAATCTTTGATTGATACCACCCCTCTCAGCCTCCTCTTCTCCCTGATTGGGGAGCTAGAGGGTAAAGTACCAAACTCTTTCCAAAGCCCTCTTTTAGAGAGGGCAGAACCTGGAGTCTTAGCTCACTCCACTTTGCATCTGCTGCTCAGCCTGCTTTTAACTCCAGGGAGGGACATGCTGCTGTACCAGGTATTCCTCATTGTCCCACCCACCACCCTGCTTCCCACCCCCCAACTCAGATTTCCTGACTCCTTTTGTGTTTTGTCTCCCTCTATTAGATTTTAAGCTCTTTAAGGCAGGGACTTTCTTTCTTTTTATTAATTGTATTCCTAGCATTTGTCACAGTGCCTGCACATAGTAGGTGCTCAATAAATGTTTATTAGATTATTTAATAAGAAAGTTAAAGTGATTACTACAAAATGTGGGTAGGGGTTCCTTCCTAGTTTTGGAATCCTTTATCTTTTTGTGAATTCCTCACAAAGTTCATTTCTCAGTGTGGTACAGCCACTGAATGATGTGTTCAGTTGGGCCAACTTCTTGCTGCACTAGGTTTCTCCTCAATGCTGTTGCATGATTTTCTCACATATGGTTTCTTGAGCTACTTCTGACACTGGCCTTAGGAATCTGTGTGTCAGCAAGATCTGGGATAGCTTTGATGGATCAACTTGTCTCACCTGTATCCTTGGCTCTCCCCCTTGATGAATCTCCTGACATTCATTGGTTACCTGGGTAATGCTTTGAGTACTTATTCATCAAAGATCAGGAAAGAAGAAAAGCCAGAAACAGAGGTGCCATACATTTTTAGAAACAGGGTAGTTGGTTAGGGAGGGATGGTAGCCAAAATTACTGTCCCTTTCCCTATTCAGAGGCTTATACCTGTTCTTCCTTTTTGAAAACTGTCCAACAAAATAGTGAGAACTTTTCTGAACCTTTTGTATTTATACTCAGGTACAGTTCAGCAGGAAGTAAATGGGAAAGAGTAGAAATGTATTTACTCATTCTCTAAAGTAGAAGGGAAGGGCCCCACCAATGCACTTATAAAGTAAGGTCACCAAGCTCCACAAGGGCTTGAAACAAGCAGGATATATTTGCATTGTCTAAGATTGGATCCTCCCTCACCTATTACAGTATTATCACTGGGTCATAGTTTGGTCATTTTGAGGGTATAGTTTTAAATCATTTCCCACACCATCATGGTATAAATATTACCCAATTTTGTTTGTAAGGGGGTATAGGAATCAAAAGTGTGGTAAAAACAATATCTGGAAATCCTTTCCCCTTCTCCATGCAAGTTAGGCTAGTTTTTCCTTAAAAGGTCCTCGAGGTTTAATTGGCTTGAGGACTAATGTTCATTTGTTGATGCAACTTCCTGGTTACCTGGGTACAAAACAGGATACAAAGAACTGGACCTCCTCCTTCAGGCTTGTACCCACTGACCAACAGCATGAACAACCCTGGGAAGATGTGCTCAGCTGAATCTCTACTTTATACTGGATAAATATCCTTTCCCTATTCTCATTATTCCTCATTATAGCATTCCATGCTATGGTTAATTAAACCTCCTTTTATTCATTGTTAAATGGAAAATGATAGTCTTATTTCATTCCAATTTTGTATGGACATAAACCATCAGGGAACAAGCTCGATTCAGGCCCTGCCCATAATAAAAAACAATCACTTTCTATGGAAGTGCGTGTTTTTTTTTCCTTTGATAATGGCTACCCAAAGGTACTATTTCCATAGTTTGTGCTTAGGGTTTCCAAATTTAAACTTATTCTATGGACTTATTAAATCTTAGCCTGAGAAATTTTCAAATTGATGTCTAGGGATCCTTCTATGCCAATATTTTCATACTTTTTAGCCCAAGTATTGATTTACTTATCTTCCTAAGTATTGTTTATATGTATAATAATGATTCTGATGTTTAAATTTACGTGCATAAAAATCAACATTACAAATACATCCCACCATTTCAAATGAGAAATAAGTTTTCATAAAATCCACAATAAAAGCACATTGTAGAGCCATTTATTTACTTTCAAGAAGTTTTTATTCATAGGCCATTAGCAAATCAGAATGGTCCAGTAGATAGGCCATAAGCCTAAAAAGTGATGTCCCTTTCTATATAATACATTTTATAAGGTTTTCCTCACAATCCCATGAGGTTGTCAATAAGAGTTCTTTGATCCCTCTCATAAATGAGGACATCAAGGCACAGAGTAGTGAAATGACATTCCTAGGGTCATATAGCCATTAAGTGTTAGCATTTAAACTTGATCACAATTCTCTGGCTCTAAGATGGATGAGTTTGCTACTATGTTATGATCCTCTAGCATCACTTCCCTTCCCTCTCTATTCTTATATTAAGTAGAATCACATGCTTTTAAAATATTATATTCCACACATTTATTTGATTAACAGACACAGACAGGTATCATGTTGTAGTCAATGGAGAGCCACCATTGAAATCAGGAAAACCTTCGTACAAGTCCTACTTCTGACATATACAGCCTGCGTGACCCTGGAAAATTCACGTCCCAATATTCTAAGCATTGCTTACTACAATTCTTACTAAAATTTGCCGAGAAAGTGTAGATGTGAGTGGAAGGAGGAGATTCCTCAGTTGGTGTGAAGTTCCTTTTTTCCAAGGATATATCAGGTCCAGTTTTTATCTCTACTCCTAGTAGAGGCAGAGGGTAAAACACTTATCTGACAGTGTGAGCTAGAAATGGGTTGGGTTAATCTAGTGGTGGCCTGGAATCTAATGTCAGAAAGAGGCAGAGCGTATGGTTTTAAAGGGGCATAACTTTGGATAGCAGGGGAGAAAATGGATATTGGTTGGAATGTCAAGAGAATGAAACATGAAGCAATTGACAGAGATATATTTATGGGAAGATAGGCAGTCACTATTCATGTCTAGCTGCAATATAGTCTGGGTTTAGGACCAGCACTACAATCTCTAGGAGAACTGTTAAAAGCAAGACCGATATCCCATTCTTAGAGGCATTGGAGATCTTTTCAGAACAGATGAAATTGCATTTCAGTTACGGATCAAGACAGGGACCAAGTGACTAGAACATGGACTTAAGAAGAAAGGCATTAACCCATTTACTAGAACAAGAGATGAAGCAGGACCAGCAACCAATCTGATTAACCCTGAGTACTGAATCCATAGGTTTCATGTTTCTACAGCTTCAGGGCCAGGATAGGAGTAAGGATGAGAGACAAGTGATTCCACCTATGGAGGCCGGAAAGAGGGTGAGATTCAAAGCAGAAGCTCTGACATTCATGGAAATGAACTTCACCTTTTCTTCTCCTGTTTTGCCTCTTTCTTTTTCCTCTTTTTATCCCCAACATCTCCTATGTGTTCATCTCTTTAAATTTCTACAGTGTTCATTTCCTTCTACTTCCAATTAATCTCTCTTTCTTTCTACGTTACTTGGTTCCTAGTGATTCTGTGTTCTCTGTTACTATCTCCCAGATTTTTAGCTTTAATGAAATTAGATAACTCTGTATAAACCCTAGACTCTGTCTTCATTGGTGGACAACAACATTCCACACATGATTAATGGTTGGGACAGAGTTCACAAGAGCTGGAGAACTCCAGTCTCTTTAGTCCCTTCAGTCATCTTCAAGCTTTCTTGACGTTGCTGAGTCTCTTCAGACTTTGGATGCTTGTGACTTCCAGCTTCAAGAAAGAAGATGGAAGACACCAACCCCACTTCAGGTTGCTAAAGGAAAAGACTCTGGGAAGAAGCTTATCTGACAGGAACTGACAGTCTCCATATTTCCTTACCCACAGGTTGCCGCACCAGAGACTTCAATGTGGAATTGTTATTTGGTGAGAAGCAAGTCAAACTTTGTATATAAAACTAGGTGCTCTATTTCCTCCTGGCAGTAATGAAAAAGTGATCAGAAGTTAGCTTCATCCTGAAACTCATATCCCCTAGGCTAATTCCATTTAAAGGAGCAAATAGATGTAATTCATGTCCAATATTTTGTCTCCCTGAGGAGAGCAGGGTGGTGGCCTCTAGTCCTACTTTCTGTTTCCCCTCCTGGCTGGAATTAAAATTTCTCTAGGAGGATGGGGTGGGAAGAAGAGTTGCACAGTGCCAGCCCATGTTAGATGTGGAGAGACAACACTTGTAACATATGTGGGTATCATTACACATGGAAACTCCATCCTTTGGAGTATAATTTCTGGTCACTTATTTTTGCAAGAAATTGTAGTTGATAAAAGTTTCTCTAAAAAACTAGGTTATTTCTCTCTAGGACTTCTTTAATATTCTTTCTTCTCAAGAGAAGCTCATTGTGTTCAAAATGGAGATAACTTTTAGCTCAAATCACCTCAAGATTTTATTCAATGCCTGCTAAAAGTACTAGCTTTCAGTTCTGCAAGACTCAATTGTTTTAGGTTTGACTATATTCTTGCTGACTTGGATGGGGTGTAAATAGATTTTTTATTTACAAGTTAGCTTGTTTATAACTTGTATTTGTAAGTTAACTATTTTCTGTGAGAAACTTGGAGGGTGGATCTTCTCCCCAGAAATATTTTTTTGTGTTGGTTAATCCTGAAGCCAGCTCTGTTGTCTTATAGAACCTTTTGCTTTGAATGTCTATTGCCTTTTCAGGCACTCTGAGGCAAAAACTTATTTTTGTTTTACTTAGAAAGGTTCTGGAAATTTTATTTCTATATTCATTTCTATTTCAGAAATTTCAGAAAATCTTTCTTCCTAATCTGGAAAAAATTCCATCAGATTTTTCCCCCTTTTTATAAAGTAGAATTTTATTTTTAGAGTCAGAGACATTTTATTTTTTTTCCTAGAATCTCCTGGAATTTTTTCAATGGAATTTTTATTTTATCTTATGGCTTTTCTGGAGGTGCAACAAGTCTAACCTGGTTTGGCTTCATCCTACCAGTATGAAATTGCTGCATTTGTTGAGATGGTATATTTTTCTTAAAAGTCTGAATACTACTGAATGTATAATTGTTTCTTACATGGTAATACAGGGGCAGCTAGGTGGCACAGTGGATAGAGTGCAAGGCCTGGAGTAAAGGAGGACTGGGTTCAAATATGGCCTCAGACATTTACTAACTATATAATTCTTGGCAAGTCACTTACCACTGTTTGCCTCAGTTTTCTCGTCTATGAAACAAGTTGGAGAAGGAAATGGCAAACCACTCCAGTATCTTCAAAGAAAACCCCAAAAAGGGTCATGAAGATTTGGACAGGACTGAAAATGGCCACACAAAAAGAAGACAATGATATTTTAACTAAGCATTAAGGGGTGAGATTTAGTTAGGTCAAGTATTTGCAGGATGGTATTAATATTCCCCACATTAAACTTACCAGTCAACAGCTCCTGAAAATCTAGTTATCAGCTATAAGATAAAATACTTAGGAGCTTGGAGAAGATGAGTAATGACTAATATCTTACTCCTTTACCTACCAAAGTCAAAGCATCCATACTTAAGAGATACTTGTTCTACATCCAAAGAAGACGCTTCTTTTTCCCTCAGCTCAGTACTATGAAGTTCCCCCTCAATGCTTGCTGACATTTATTAATCTCAGTCCCAGAGACTCTGGTGATATTCCAAGAACTCAGGGCAATCAAGTAGCCCCACCATATTCTTCTCATTTTCTTTTAGTGATGAGAAACAGCAAAAGAACAGAGTTCCATTTTGTCACCTAATTCCACCACATATATTATGTTACCTGTCCCATCTTTTGACTATTTCAATATTCTATCTCCTCTTTACTCAGGCTAATTACATGTAAATATTCACCCATTTCATTCAGATTTTCAGTTTTATTAGCATATAATTGGGCAAAATAGTTGCTAATTGTTTTAATTTCATCTTCATTGATGGTGCTGTTTACATGCATAATATAAGACAACTGGTTCAAAGAGAACATATTTAATTTTGATTCAATCTGGCAGTCTAATGTAGACACCATTTATATCATAAATTTTAACCAGTTACATTTCCTAGAAATAAATATATATGTACCACTGAAAAGGATAACCATAAAGAAGACAGTAATTAATGCAAGTTTATATTTCAGACCCTTCTGAATTAATTTTCAGAATTTGCCCCTTCTGTGGGGGTGGATTAACATGGAGAAATGCTCTAATTTTATGATTTCCTGTTCTTTCCAGTATGCAAATAAATAAACATCATAGAAACCATTTAATATTATGCAAAACAAAATCTTGCCATTTTCTGTGAAATTTCCCCACCTCACCCCACCCTATCCCCACCTTTACTCAATGATATCAGCATCTGTATCTTCTCATTCCCAGTAATAATGCCCTATTTAAGTCTGTGCGTTGGCTCCAGACTCTCTCCATCCCCCTTCCCTCTCTTCATGTATCCCTAACTTACTGATAATTTTTGTCATTTTGTGGAGGGCTTTCACAGAGATCTGATAACCTAATTTGCAGTAAGATATTAATATCTAGCTCAATATGTTACTCCTCCCAGAGGTATTTATATATTAACAGGAGAAAATTAATTTACCTAATGGCTTAGATCTTCCAATTTCAGGACTAGGTGACAGGCTTGTGGGGACAATATTTAGAGGAAAGGGTAGCTGTGTCAGAGGTAGATTAGCCTTTTCATGGCTACTAAATACTAGTAGCTACTAAATACTGTCCAGTCCCAAAATGCTGAATCTATGTCAGGTCACTTGGCAACTTGTGGAGATGAGAAGATAAGGATAGACTGCCTATAGGGCACTTGGCCTGAGCTTTGAAAGAAGCTAGGAATTCCATGAGGTAAAAGTATAGGCAGGAGTATGTTATAGGCAAAGGTGAAGCAAAATCTAGAGAAGATGGAATGTTGTGTTTGTAGATATCAGGCCATTTTGACTGGAAGAAAGAGCACATGAAAGAGAATTATGTATAATGAGCTTGGAGCCAGATTATGAAAGTCTTTAAGAGCCAAAAGAAAGTGTATACTTGAACAAAAAGAAAAAAGAGAGTCCTTGGATTATCTTGGTGGAATATCATGGTGAGACCATTGCTTTAGGAAATAACTGTGCATGAAAGTTCAGAGCTTCAGTTTTCAATTAAGCATTGACAGAACAATAAGATCTAGAGTTCTAGTTTAACTCATGCATTTGAGCTTTCCAGAAAAGTAAGTCTAAGTTCAGCCTGCATTTCCTGAAAACCATGGCTCATGAGTCCCCATTTTTTTTTTCTTTTACCAGGCCAAATAGAAGACACCTTCATTCAAAGCATTAAAGAGACATGGAAAAATTCACATCACTCTCTGCCTCTAACCACAGATTCCCACACCACAAATCAGAAGGAATATGGACAAGAAACATATTTCAGAAAATGTTTGTTGAGAGGAAAAATGAACTAAAAAAGTCACATTTTATAGGCAACACATAGAATCAGAGGAACTTTTTTTACTACTAGAAATATGACCCTACTATTACCCTATGCTATTTCTCACTCAGAGTAGTTGGTGTTACTCTGATACCATTGTGCTTTTAGCCTTCACTGTTGCACTGTGTTCCCCACTGATGTAGTGGTCTTTCATTACTTCAGCCTTTTTTTCAGGCCCTTTAATGTTCTCTGCTGCCACCTCCTAGACTACCTCATTTGCACTGCTAATGTTGCTTTGGGTATTTCTTTAAGGGAGGGGTTGCTGTGGTGAAAAAAATTATTACCAAATGCCTCTTCTTGGCTAGTCTGGTTCTTGGCAAACAGACCTAGCCAATGGATGTGGCCAAACTTGAAAATTCTTCCAACATGGTAGCTCCTTTCAGCTCTTCTTCTCCATTGTAATATCCTTCAAGAACCCAAGGTCACCTTCATACCATGATGAGTGAGAATAGGATTTTGTCAAAGAACTGCAGTAATTATTTCAGAAAGGAAATGTATGATAAAAAATTAAATGATTTGGTGAAATAGAACCAATATGAATTACTATAGCTTTTTGTGGGATTTTCTTAAAATGAAAATAACTAGTTATGAAATAAGTCCATTTCAATTCCTGTATGTAGTGGTAAAGATATATTTTTTTAAAAGAAGTGATGCTGTGTTAAATCAGCATTCATACAAGAACAATAGAAAGAGAAATCACCAAGTATGTGTGTGTATGTATGTTTATAAATGTATGTATGTATGTATGTATGCATATACACATATAGCCAAAATATATGAGGCAGTTGGGTGGCACAAGTGATAGAATGAGAGACCTGGGATGAGAAAGCTATGTGATTCTAAGTATCCTCTCTCAGATTCAATTTCCCCATCTGTAAAATGGGGATAATAGTAGCACCTACCTCACAAGGTTGTAATGAAGTCCAAGTGAGTTAATTAATAAGTATTAGAAGTTGGTTCTAACACCAGGACTCTCTTAATTCAACTTGATTTTGGGAAAATATGGAGTCTTTATGACATTTACAAAAGGAGGATCACTTTACCCTAAAACAACCAAGACTTTCCATGAAGATTTAGTGGTATACATCTTTTCTGGATGTTGTACTCCTCCTTTCCATCTGAAATATGTCTTCTGTCATCATAATATGGTGACTCTTGTAGGTCTGAAAGTCACCACATGGCTGGACTTCTTTATGTTCCTACATGATGAAGAAGTTGCATCAGAGAAGAGGCTAATCAGGTGTTAGGGACAGCTTCCTATCCTACAAGTTAAAGCCTCCTCATGTTGTGGGTGGGAGAAAAGAAGCTGCAACAGGAGACACTGGTCCTATCATAATATAAAAACTACTTTACAAGCCTTAAAGTAACATGCAAGTGCTATTTATTCTGTCCAAATTATATTTGTTGAAGTCTAAATACACATATTTGTGTATATATATTTGTATGTGTGAAAAGACCTGTTTTTGTACTCCTATATTAATAATGCTTGCTTAAGTCCCAGATGTTCCGTGGTGACTGGGGGTGAAAAAGGTGTTATCTCTTCTGCTCTTTCTAAATGTAAGCTATGTTATCAAAGGCAAAATGTGAGAGTGGCTACACAGCACAATGATAGGCCTTTTGTAACAAAATTTTGGGAAGGACAGGGGCAGGAGGACTAGAAGACAGGCCAGCATGGTCCTATTTAATTTTCAGGTTAAAGGCTAGAGGAAACAGGAGATGATAGATACATTGGCTCACTTAACTATGCCAGGCAGTTCCCTTCCTTCTCCACATTACCTCAGGGGCTGTTTCATTTTTTGTGATTTAAACCACAAAGGCCAGACAGCTAGCCCTCCAGCAGATACCCTCAGGCTGAGGTGAAAGCTGTCTTTTGAAAGCGTTTGTTTCTTCTTTAGCTGTCACTCTCCCAGAAAAGTCAGCCTCCTATTTGGCTCAGGGTAAGTAAATTCCTTTCAACTCCTCTCTGCTCTCAAGGTGGAAATTCTCTGAAGTAAGGCTGAAAACATCTGAGTGGAGCTGTTGACCATTGTCTTATTTCACTGCTAGTAATAAAATCATTGCCCACTCTATAATTAAAACCTTTTTGGACCTAAGAAAGGTTGATTGGAATAAAATCTATCTTTCCTCTGAACTTTTGAAATCTGCTTTCCTAAAGTGTGAGGTATTTGTTTATTTGACTAAGGATCCCCTTTATTGACTATGACAATTTTAGGATGACACAACTACTTTCTCCTGATTCTTCCCAGTTTCCTTTGATCAACCACTTACTCCTTCTTGGTCAGAATAAGGACCAGAAAAGTATCTTTTCTTTTTTCCTACAGCTCCTAAGAGATAGTACTATAGAAAAGGCAAAGCAGGAATTTGTCAGAAAAATGATTTTTTTTTTAGTTTGTTCATTTGTTCCTTTAATAAGTTTTTATTGATGTCTTTTTTAAACATCATCATGTTTTTCCCCTACATTCTTGTCTCCTACCTGAGAGCTATCCTATGTAACAAATAATGTTTTTAAGGACAAAAAATAACAAGAGGGGAAAAACCAGAATGACTGACCAAATGTCGAAAAAGTCTAAAAATAAGTTCAATGTCCTACACTCATGGACTTCTCACTTCTGCAAGGTGATAGAAATCTCTTCTTTTGAGTCATGCTTTTTCTTTATAATTCTGGGATATTCACTTTTGATTTTTTCTTTGGTGGTTTTGATGAGGGCACAGACTCTGGGAACCCCTTGAACCCTTGAACTCTCCTTGAATCTTCCCACTTGACCTGGCCTTGGCCTGAGGCTATAGCCATTAAGCCCAAATGCCTACCTTGCCCAGTCCTCTACTGTCCAGCTGTTTCCCACCCTTAATCTTGTTTCCCATCCTTAATCCTGATCAAAATATCTATACCCTAGCTCTGTTACCCCAGCCCTTTATGGTCTGTCATTTCCATATAGCCTTCAGCTATTTCCCCCACCCTGGAGTCTGACCTCATCCCAGCCCCTTCAAGCTCCTCCTTAGACTCCTCCTTAAGTCCCTCCCTAGACCTCTCCTCTGGTCATCCCAGAACACCCCTCAATCCGTCCCACAACCTTTGTGTATATAATCTCCATCTTGCCTCCATGAAGGTGGTCAGATCCAATCTAGCTCAGATGGGTCTGGCCCTCCTTCCTTACAGGCGTTGCAAGGGGTGGGATGTCTTGGGGCAGGCCTATTTGGCTAACTCTTAATAAACTTCATCATTTCCCTTGGCTGAGAAAGCTTGAGTCGAATTCTTTCGGCAGGACCCGGTGTGTCGGTACTTTGGGGTGTCGAGCACCTCTCACCCCAAACCCTCATCATTTATGGTTCCCTGAACCGGGAAGCACTGCTAATCTCAAGTTCTTCTCCAGCCAAGACTGAAGGTATGTGAGCCTCCCCCTCTCCCAATCCCCCTCCTCGCTCTCCAAGCATTTTGAATGTGCTTCTCGGGCCTGACCTCAGCAGGTCTCAGTGGGTCAGACAGCTCAGTCCAGTGGTCTCAGTGGGTCGGACAGCCACGCTATCCTGGTCAACCTGACGCTATCAGGTGGTTCTTGGTCCAGTCGGACAGCTCGGTCCAGTGGTCTCAGTGGGTCGGACAGCCATGCTGTCCTGTTCAACCTGACGCTATCAGGTGGTTCTCAGTCCAGTGGTCATGTCGAAGGACATGGACAGATGCCCCATCCGGAAGCATGTGCCAGATCCTTTCAATTGTTTCGGCGCTGGGAATTTGGGAAAGTTTCAGGTACCTTCTGTATATTTTGTTTTCTTGTTTTATTTTGTTTGTCTCCCGACAATTACTCCTAACTTCTCCTTTAATAAGGAGGAAGGAATTTCCAGCCGAAGGGACCCCTACTCAGGTTTTGGCCTCATGGCCTGCCTCTGCTGCAGGCCCTTCAACATCTATCACCATGGGCCCTACCCCCAAGGCAATCCCTACTCAGGTTCCAGCCTCAGGCCCTGCCCCCATGGCAATATCTCCTCCCCTAGCCCCTCTCTCTGAGGTAGCACCCACTTGGGTCTCTGGGGTATCTTCCCCTCTGACCTCTACCCCTCCTCAGGTACTAGCTGATCTCCCTTGCCAGGCAGATGCCCTGACCTTGCAGTCTAATCTACCTCAGCCCCAAGCTCCAGGTCCCACAGCACCTTCAAGGCTTTTTCCCCTGAGGGAAATGCCTGCCTCCCCTGCTGGGACAAGGAGAGTGCATGTTCCATTCTCCATTTCAGATCTCCTTCAAATTAAAGAAAAACTGGGGAGATACTCAGAAGATCCCACTAAGTTTACTGAGGGTTTTAGGGATCTGTCCCTACAATTTGAACTTTCTGGTTGTGATTTGCATATCCTTTTCTCTACCTGTTGTACCACTGAGGAGAAGAGGAGAATATGGGAACACACTCAAAAATTTGGGGACAGTTTGGCTAGCAATAACCCCATAAAATATCCCCCAGGAACAGCTGCTGTTCCCACTAGTGACCCAGGATGGAATTATCGAAGGAGTGAGGATAGAGAAAAGAGAGACCATATGGTAATTTGCCTGTTAGAAGGCCTAAGAACTGCATTTCAAAAGCAAATAAATTTTCAAAAAATTAGGGAGATTACTCAGGGAGAAAAAGAAAACCTTGCCCTTTTCCAAGCCTGGCTAGTAGAAGCAATTAAGAAGTATACAAATTTGGATCCTGATTCTATTGAAGGGGCGGCAATACTTAACATGTATTTCATTAATCAGTCTGCCCCAGATATTAGGAGGAAACTGCAGAAATTGGCAATGGGACCCCAAACACCTCAGGCCCCATTACTGGGTTTGGCCCTTTGTATCAGGAGTGCCGAGTTTATAATCTCAAAGAGGATCATAAACATGTCTGAAAGGTTCGGAACCGCCGGATATAAGAAACTCTCAAAGTAGAAGGCAGAAGAATCAAAACATTTATTTAGGCTCCACAGTAACCAACCCATGAACCAGAAGCCCCATTTTGATATGTTGATCAAAATCTTCCAGGCCCAATAAGTACGCCTTGCAAGAGTAACCAGGAGGCTACAGAGAAGCATGATTGCGTAAAGCAAAATCATGCTTCCCCCTCGATGGTAATAAGATTACCCACTGGCCTGAAGTCTTTGTTCAGCTTCCTCCCGTAGATCAGCTCTGCTACTGGCAGCTCCTGCTTCAGCTGTGTCTGTGTCTGTAACTGAAGCTGCAACTGAAACTGACGATGTAACGGTCGCTGTAACTGACGATGTAACTGTCGCTGGCTCCAACCGGAAAAGGAAAGAAGAAGAATCTTCAAGCTGTCCTCTCCCCTCTTATAGGGTTTTTGACATCATCAAGCTCCGCCCGAATGACCAGGGCCGATTGGTTCCTGAGTTGGCCCCTCCCCCTAGCATGGCTGCCAACACCTCCCCTCAGCCAGCCCCATGACTCCTCACACAGGAAGCTGTCTGCTTCCCGGCATGCTCCCCGGGCCTCCTGCCCCGGAAGAGCAAGCCACAGTGTCCAGAGGCTCAATGAGGCAAGCTGAGCCATTCAAAGAAAACAAAAGCCATTATGGCTACACCCTTAGAGTCTTCAACAATAGAGACCTGGTTGCAGCAGAGGAAAGAAGATGCAGGGAAAGAGCTAGAGACAGAGAACATGCTCAATTCTTGGCTGCTGCCATGGCCAGGAAAAGCCCCAAGAAGCACCCCTCCAGAGAGCCCTCTTGGAGGAAGCCCTGTGACTTGGGCAGTGGGGAAACCTGCTTTCAATGCCACAAGGAGGGTCACTGGTCTAAGGAGCGCCCCTCTAGGGTGCCCCCCTGGAAGAAGCCTTCAGGATCCAGGCCTCCAGGACCGTGCCCAGCATGTAACCAGGAGGGACAGTGGAGAAAGGACTATCCATGAGGTTGGAAAAGTGGTAGAGCCTCCTCCCAGTACCCTGTCCTCCAGTCTTCTCAAGACTCGGAAGGAGGGGAAAGCCTGGGGCTTGGCTGTGCTCCCACTTTCTCCACCTCTCTCATGGAGCCTTGGGCAAAATCGAGGCAGAAGGTTAGGTTACCCACTTTATCACGGCTATGTTCTCTTGTTTTAACTAATTGCTCTGGCCCCACATGCCCCTCGACCCATCAGGTCATGGGCATCAAGGATCTGTTGTCTGAACACTCCTTCTCTGGCTCTGCCCCCTTTTGGGGAAGGGACCTGACGGTGAAATTGGGAAGCCAATTTTCTATAGTTAAACCTCATAACTCCCTTTTCCCTCTGTTTCCCAGACCTCCCCATGTTCCCCCAGAGGCGTGGGAGAGGGTTGAGCCAATTGTTTGGGATCAGGGAATTCCTGGGCAAGCTACTTCTGCCACCCCAGCCATAGTTCCCCTCCATTGCCTTCAATATCCAATTAAGCCCAAGGCTTGGGAGGGACTGCAACCATTAATTGCCACTCAAGTCCCTGACTCACTCCCTCTAGAGTGGGGCCCCTACCCAGCACAAGCTTTTGGGACTTTGAAAACCAAACTGACCACCACTCCAGCATTAGCTTTACCTAATCTAGAAAAACCTTTCACTCACTCTGCTGATGGAAGGAGAGGACAGGCTTTGTGAATCCTAATTCAGTCTTTAGGATCTGACCCCTATTTTCCAAAACAATTAGATTCTCTGGCTGCTACAGCCATTCCAATTGAGGAAGCTTCTAAGCCTCTAGCAGACCAGCTCCTAGAAGCTCTGCCTTGCCAGAGAACCCTGGAAGCAGAGGGCCACCAGTGCCTGGCTAACCACAGGCTCACCAAACATCAAACCTTGCTCTTAGATATCCCCGACCTAATTTGGATGTGCTACACACTCCTGAACCCCGAAGCAGTGTGGTACACAGAACAAGTGGTTAGGGGAGTGTAAGAAATGGGAGGAGGAGTTTTGTTTCCACAGAACTAAAGGTGTGCTTCCCTGCCCTCCCCCACCCCAGCTTTAGCAGAGACCAGGCCTCAAGGTCGGTCAGGTGAGAGGTCAGAGGCTTGTAAGCATGTGCATACTTTTTGAGAAGGCAGTCTGGGGAATTAGAGAGGCCAAACCCACTTGAACCTGTTCAAGCTTATCTAGGGTCTGGTCTTGGTCAAGAATCCAGGCCTACTGATTTGCATCATTTGCATATGTTAAAGAGGGAAAGTAGGGGAAGTAAAAGAATATAGTTTAATACAAGGAAAATCTAATTAACTTCACTTTTGCTTCTTTATCCTTATTATCCTATTTATATAAACTGTATAACCTAGGAAAACTATATAAAAAACAAAGATTGTAAACTAACCATGACTCTAGCAGGAGTGGAGGGAATGGTTACCCCTGCTCCTGCAGCTGTATTGGTGTGAGTGTTCCCGTGAGCACTGCACCCGCTCTCCCGGGGAGCGTAATAAAATGCCTTCCTCTGCCCACTCTGGTCCTGAATTCTTTGCGTGTGAATGGGCAAATCACATGGATTTTCCTAAGGTCAAGTGAAGGGAAGCAACAGGCAGCGGAAGCTCGCCAGGCTTACTCCTGGATCTTGTCTTGGGGTGTCCTGTGATCCCCACTGCGGTGTTAAGAGGGCTACCACTCTGGATTCCCTTGGGGAACCCTGTGGTCTGCATGGCCTTCTTAAGGGGACATCACATGGGACTTCCGGCCCTGTCTCGGGAGCCTTGTGATCTTACTGCCATCCTAAGGGGCCATCACTTGGGTCTTCCTTAGGGTCTGACCCCTAAGAGGCCCTGTGATCCCCACAGATTAAGGGATGGCTACCACTTGGTCTTCCTCTGGGAGTCCTGTGGTCTGTACAGCCTTCCCTAGCGATTATCACAGGGTTCTTCTTCAGGACTTTGGCCCTGCCTAGGAAGTCCAGTGATCGCCAAAACCACGTTTCTCACAGGGAGCTAGGTATGAAATAGTCATCTTTAATTCCCTCTGGGGAAATTGTCTTTTCTCAATACTCATATACTGCCTGTTTGCTGCTTGTTTGCTTAACTTCTTTGCCAAGTTCATCTCCTCCAGGCTCCAAGCCATCAACTTGCAGATGACTGCTCAGACCAGGGCCCATCCATGCAGGGACCAACTCTACTACGCCCCTTGTCAGCAGGAAGCAATTACAGAAGCTGAGACCTTCGTCCCTGACCCCAAAAGAATTTGGGTCCCATTTGTTTGAGGGGGGAATGATGAGGGCACAGTCTCTGGGAACCCCTTGAACCCTTGAACTCTCCTTGAATCTTCCCACTCGACCTGGCCTTGGGGGCTATAATCATTAAGCCCAAATGCCTACTTTGCCCAGTCCTCTATTGTCCAGCTGTTTCCCACCCTTAATCCTGTTTCCCATCCTTAATCTTGATCAAAATATCTATATCCTAGCTCTGTTACCCCAGCCCTTTATGGTCTGTCATTTCCATATAGCCTTCAGCTATTTCCCCCACCCTGGAGTCTGACCTCATCCCAGCCCCTTCAAGCTCCTCCTTAGACTCCTCCTTAAGTCCCTCCCTAAACCCCTCCTCTGGTCATCCCAGACCACCCCTCAATCCGTCCCACAACCTTTGTGTATATAATCTCCATCTTGCCTCCATGAAGGTGGTCAGATCCAATCTAGCTCAGATTGGTCTGGCCCTCTTTCCTTACAGGCATCGCAAGGGGTGGGATGTCTTGGGGCAGGCCTATTTGGCTAACTCTTAATAAACTTTATCTTTTCCCTTGGCTGAGAAAGCTTGAGTCGAATTCTTTCGGCAGGACCCGGTGTGTCGGTACTTTGGGGTGTCGAGCACCTCTCACCCCAAACCCTCATCAGTTTTTCTTTCTGTTTACATTATTATAGCCATTGCACATTATGTTCACGGCTCTGCTTACTTCACTATGCATCAGTTTATGGATATCTTTCCATGATTCTTTGTATTGACAAAATTCGTCATTTCCTACTTCCCAGCAATATCCCATGACAATCATGTACCATAATTAGGTTAGCCATTCCTCAATCTATGGATATCTATATTCATCCTAATTTTTGCTGTCACACACACATACACACACACACAAAGTGGTGCTGTAAATATTTTGCTCTAAGTGGGAGCTTTCTTCATAGTGATAAAGCATAGATTGCATTATAATTATAATTGGAGTATAGATCTAATCATAGAATAGTTATATGAGTCACAGTTCTGCCAACAAAGAAATAGTGTGTCCATCGGGCTATACCTCCTCCAATATTGAGTATTCCTATCTTTTGTCATCTTTATTAATTGCACAGTGAGGGATGGAATGTCAGGGATTTTAAATATTTTTCTTTTGTAAATGTCCCTTTCCCTTATTTGCTTAAGAATACACTTCGTACCCTTAGCTGTGAAAAGTATAAGACCTGCTTCTATATATGTATGTATGTATGTATTCATTCATTCCTTCTTTTACTTATTTACTTATTTATGCATTTACTTATTTATTTATTTTTGGTAGCATGATCTTTAATTAATGTCATGTATCCATTTAATATGTATTGTGGAGTATGCTGCAAAGTGCTGTGAAGTTTCCTCAGTGCTAACGAACCACACCCTGCTAGACCAGTTTAATCTTGTTCCTCCAGGCAAGCAATATGGATTCCTCTCCTGATTGGGTGTCCCCAAATTGGGTAAAAGGAGATGGAGGATTGAAACCTCTGATAAGTTAAGGCTCTTTTGCTAATTAGGATTGAAACACTACTTTTTGATAGATTAGAATTCTCAAGCTATGAATCATGCTAATAAAGGATTGTATGTAGGCTGCAACTTTCTGATAGGACAAAACCCAGTTGGGATTGGAATGCTTTGAGCCAATTAGCTAATGCTAGAAGGAAGATTGTGAGCTCACTCTGCTAACCAATGGTAGAGTGAGACAGGGGTCCAGGGGATGGGTTAGGAGGAGGATAAAAGAAGCCTGCAAGCTTCTGCAATTTGCACTCTCTGGCTGATGCTGCTTGAGTGACAAGGGCTGTGACCTTTCTCATTAGAAAGAATAAAGACCTTTTCTGATCTCCAACTCAGACTCTGAGCTCCTGAATTTGACTCCAGCAACTGCTGTAACACAATTTTGGAGCTGTAACACTCAATTTCAGAGCTGTAGCACACAGTGCTACTCTAAACCTGATTTCTTTCATGCTGCTTTCCAGTTTCCCCAGCAATTTTTATTGACTAAGAAGTAGTTTCTTAAGTAATTTGTGTTTTCCAGTTTATCAAACACTTGGCTGTTGAGTTCCATCGTTTCCGATTCTCCCTCCTCTAGTGTGTTAACACTGACTTAATTTTGTATTTATAAGCCAATATGACACAGTTTGGAAGAGTATTGCTTTATAATATAGTTCGAGTCATGGAAATGCTATTCCTTCCTTACTCTACATTTTCCCCTTGATACATACATGACAGATTTTTATCTTTCCAAATGAATTTTGTTATTATTTCAAGTTCAATAAAATATCCCTTTATTAATTTAATTTGCATGGCACTGAGTATAAATTAGCTTCAGTAGTATTATAATTTTTTATTATATGCCATAACACAATCATGAGCAACAATTACTCCCCAAGAAATTTATTTTACTTTAAGAAGAACTTTGTAAAAGAATCCATACAAGTATTTTATGTGATTTAATAAATTGGTTCCATTATCATTATATAGATATACTACTGATTTCTGAGGATTTGTTTTGGTAACCTATAATTTTGCTATTTGTCTCAATTAATTTCTTTGCTGATTCCCTAGGGATTTCTAAGTAAACTATTATGTAATCAGCAAATAGGAATAGTTTTATTTCCTTATATTTATTCCTTTAATTTCTTTCTCTTGTCTTATTGCTACTGCTAGTGTATCCAGAACTATATCAAATAACAGTTGGGAGAGAAGTGAAATTATTATTTCGCTATTATATTAACAATCAGTTACGACAAGCTCCTAGAGGTCAGTCAGCCAGTTTCTGAAGGACATGGCTGATTGAGATTACCCTAATCCTTCCAGTCCAAATTCCAAGTTGGGAATTCCAAGTTCGAGGAGACTTTACTTCTGTTTGTAGTGTAAACAGACTCTAAACAAGATGAATTCTTGCCTGGAGGTAATAAGCCCTAGTACTGTTGCCCCTTCATTGGAGTTTAGGCTGACCCAGCTAATGAAGGAAAAAAACAACCAAAGTGGTGTGGGTGGAGATGGATTCCCCTATCCAGATTGCTGGAGGCAGCTGAGTCTCATGATCAAGACCTATTCTCAGCAGGAGGAGCTGAAGACTTTTTAGCCCACTCCCTCATTAATTGTTCACCAATCAGGGTTGATTTTCATCTATCAAGAGCACCCTCTTTTCCAAAAGTATATTAAGGTTTCCTGTCTCTTCATGTCTTGGTCTTTGGTTACTGAAAGAAACTATGGACTATCAATTTATTAATTATTAGGTAGCCCAATTGATAAATTGATTATCAATTACCCAGAAACTCTGTGTCTTGGGTTTTTCATTCATCACAGTTGGCATTCATGCTTTAACTCACATTTACCGGGAAAGCCTCCAGATTATTCTCACTATATAGGATGCTTGCTTTCAGATAGACACTCTTATGTTATTAAATAAGGTCCCTCTGTGCCTATACTTTATAGGGTTTTTAACATAAACAAGGGTTCTACTTTGTCAAAGGCTTTTTTGGTATGTATGGAGATAATAATGTAGCTTGAAATATTTTTATTTTTAATATGATTAATTATATTCATTATTTTCCCAAAGCTGAACAGTCCTTGCACCCTTATTATAAATTCAACTTGGTCATAATGAATGATTTCTTAGGTGAATTAATATCTCTAGTCTGACAGGTTTTGATTTAAAATTTTTGAATTGATATGCACTAATGATATCAGTCTATATTTTTCCTGTGATTTATCCATCCTTGGTTTAGAATGACATTTGCCTCATACATAAAAAGATTCTGGTAGGATGCTTTCTTTTAAAACTTTTGAGAATAATTTCTGTAGTGTTGATACTAATTGATTTTATTTTTTGAGTTTGATAGAAATTTCCTACAGATCCATTAAGACCAGAAGTAATTCCTTCCTCTGTCCTCCTTTATTTCTTTCTTTATAGCTAGTTTGATTTCCTTTTCTGAGATAGGATTTTTAAAAATCTCTGTTTGAGCTTCAATTAGTTTGAGTATCTTATATCTTTGAAGGCATTTTATTTCTTTTCTGTTCTCAGTTTTGTTAACATAAATGTGCATAGCAGTTTCTGATAAGCCTTTTTTTCTTCTAGTTTCCTTTTGGTTTTACCTTGTTGGTTTTTAATTTTTGTTGATTTTCTATCCTCTTGTTTTTAATCATATTGTCTAAAACAAATTTTTATTAGTCTTTTTCAAGGACTAGCTTTTAGTTTTATTTATTATTTCTACTGTATTATAAGTTTTCTATTACTTCTCTAATTAACTAATTTCTCAAATAATTTATTTAATTAAGACGTTAACATTTCTTCTTTTCTGTTCATTTTAGGTTTATTCGTTGCCTTTATAATTTAAAAAAAATACATATTCAGTTCATTAATTCTTTCTTTTTCTATTCTATTTAATATATGTCTGTAAGGATATGATTTTCTCCCTCAGAGCTGCTGTAGTTGCATCCCAGAAATTTTGGTATGTTTTCTCATCTTAAATGTTTTCTTTCATATAATTATGAATTGTTTCTATGATTTATTCTTTGACCCATTCATTACCTAGGATTTCTTTGTCTCCATTTTTGGTCTTTTTTTTTTTTTGCTCACCAGAATGATTACTATTTTTATTGTATTATGGTCTATAACAGATGTATTTACTATTTCTGCCTTTTTACATTTGTTTGCAGAATCTCTGAACACCAACACTTGTTCAGCTTTTGCCATACTTCTATGTGGTGCTGAGAAACACATATACCTAATTAGGAAATGTCATTTTTAAAGCTCTAGTTCCTCTGGCAACTTGTTCAATTCTCTATTCTCCCTTTTGTTTATCTGTTAGTCTTATCCAAAACTGGACATTAAAATCTCATGCCACTATTAGGTTATCAGTCCTCTCATCTGCTTTATTCCCTGGTAACATGACTCCTTCACCCACCCACTGCATCAGATGAAAGATCAAGCTGTAAGGGGAGAGGCCATGGGGCCTTCTGCTTTCAGGCTTTCAGGCCACACAAAAGGAATCTCTGCATTTGTTATTTTCTGTTCTAGGTGAAGGAGCAGAGCCTCTGTGTTCTTTTGAGTTTTGAGAGGTTATATCATTAAGGCAGAATTCATGACTTCAAAGATAACCATGAATATGCCTGAATGGTCCAGAATCACAGGATATAAGGAATTCTCTAAGTAGAAGGAAAGGAGTTAAAGCATTTACTGAAACTCAGAAGTAGCAGACCCATGGCCCAGTGTCACCAATTTGACATCCTGGCAAGAACCTTCCGAAACTAGTATGCCCATCTCACAATAGTGACCAGGAGGCCACCGAAAAACATGGCACCAAGCCAAGCCATACTGGTGCTTCCCCCCCAATGCCAGAGCTCTCCAGCAAGAAGACCACCCACTGGTCTGAAGCCTCTGCTCAGCACTCTCCAGTCTCCACGAGGGTCAGTCCTGCTTTTTTGTAGCACCTGCCACCGCTTCCGCTGTTTCTGCCACAATCTCCAAGCTGTGTTCCATCTAGCTAACTGCTTCCTCTCTCCTTCAGCTCTTAACTGCTCTCACCAACTGCCTCTTCAACTGCCTCTTAGCTCTGCTCCAACCATTCAGCAAGCTCCTCCCACCACAGGCTTCACGTCATCACGTGGGCCAGAACTCTGGTGCCTACCATTGGATCCAGTCCTAGTTACTCCCCCCAGGACACTGAGGGCCCCACCCCCAAAGCCCACTCAAATGGATGGGGAAGATCTTCCCATTCTCTGACTGTCTTTACAGAGGTCTGTAAGATTCCTTAGCATCTTTATGTTCCAGAGTCCAGAGGACACTTTGGTGTTCTAGTATTCTAGGCTAAGTTTGTACTAAGCATATCACTGGTGTTCCTCAGAAGCAAAGAAAGACTATTTGGCAAGGACTTTTAGGAGACTGGTCCAGCTGAGATAAGGATTTGTCCCATCACTAATGCATTTGGAAGTGAATTTGGTGGGACCAATGTTTGGGAAGAGTAGGCTTAATTTGTCCTACTTTCCTCAGAGACCAAGGTGGTAAAGGAGAGAATATAGCCCATGGTTTTTAAGGGAAAAGTTTGTACTCCATTCTGGCTTATTTAAGGTTAAGTGGTTAAATGGACCTCAAGTGATATCCACTGTCACCTAATAGTCAGGCAGGGGAGGGAGAGAGAACACAGGCAGTAAAGTGTCCAACCAAGGAAAGAATAAAGAGGCACACCTGAAACACTGCAAAGTACCCCAGAACGCTGAGGAGTAGATGTAGGCATGTCTAGTTCAGTGAGTTGGCTAGAGGATGCAAACTATGCTAATGACTAGGGTCTCTTCATTGTTTTACACATGGGGACTATGTCTCTATTGCAGCCTTCATCAGCTCAGGAACACAGTATTTCCCTAACTCCTGAAGTAGCAACCAGGAATCAACAAATCAGCATCACTGATAGATCATGAGCTCAGAGAAAGAAGCAAAAAACCATAAGAGGTAGTTAAGGCCTTGATGGCAATCTCAGGCATGAAGAGACAAACATGTAGTTAATTTGGGTATTTGTAATAGTCAAAATGACTTCATTACTTAAAACTGTTCTTAAAACAATATTGCTATTTACTGTATACAACATTCTCTTGGTTCTGTACAATTCACTATCATTTCATGCAGATTTATCCATGTTTTTCTAAAATCATTGAGCTCACCATTTCTTGGAGTATTTCATCACAATCATATACCAAACATGTTCAGCCATTATCCAATTGACAGGCATCCCCAAAATTTCCTATTCTTTTTTTTTAATTAAGATTTTTTTATTTTTAGATTACAACACTCAGTTCCTCATGATTTTGAGTTCCAGATTTCTTCCCGCTCCTCCCTCCCTCCCTCCCCAAGATGGCATGGATTCTAATATATCTTCTACATATAACTTTGCATTAAATTTATTTACACAATAGTCAAGTTGTTAAGAAGAATTATGACCAATGGAATGAATCACGAGAAAGAAGAAACAAAACTAAAAAAACCCCAAAAACAAAAACAAAAGAGAAAAAAAATAACAAAAACAAAAGGGGAGCAAATAGTTTGGCTCAATCTGCATTCAGATTCCATAGTTCTTTCTCTGGAAGTAGATAGCTCTCTCCATTCTTTGGAGTTGTCTTTGAACCTTGTATTGCTGAGAAGAGTGCAGTCTATCAAGGTTAGTCATCACAGAATCCATATATCTGTGGCTGTGTATAATATTTTCTGAGTTCTGCTCCACTCATTCAGCATTATATCATGTAGGTTTTTCCAGGTTATTATGAAGTCCATATCTTCTCCATTTCTTATAACACAATAGTATTCCATTACATTCATATACCACAACTTGTTCAGCCATTCCCCAATTGAAGGGCATCCCCTTGATTTCCAGTTCTTTGCTACTACAAATGGAGCTGCTATAAATATTTTTGTACATATGGGTCCTTTTCCCACTTGTGTGATCTCTTTGGGATACAACCCTAGAAGTGGTATTTCTGGGTCAAAGGGCATGAACATTTTTATAGCCCTTTGGGCATAGTTCCAAATTGCTCTCCAGAATGACTGGATCAGTTCACAACTCCATCAGCAATGTAACAGTGTTCCAATTTTCCCACATCCTCTCCAGTATTTATCATTTTCCTGTTTTGTCATTTTAGCCAATCTGACAGGAGAGATGTGGTACCTAAGAGTTGTTTTGATTTGCATTTCTCTAATCAGTGATTTTGAGCATTTTTTTCATATGCCTATAGATATCTTTAATTTCTTCCCCTGAAAACTGCCTGTTCATATGCTTTGACCATTTCTCAATTGGGGAATGATTTGTATTCCTATAAATTTCACTCAGTTCCCTGTATATTTGAGATATGAGGGCTTTATCAGAGACACTAGTAAAGATTTTCTCCCAATTTTCTGCTTCCCTCCTAATATTGTTTGCATTGGCTTTTTTTATACAAAAACTTTTCAATTTAACATAGTCAAAATTACCCATTTTGCATTTTGTATTGCTCTCTATCTCTTGTTGTGTCATGAATTCTTTGCTTTCCCCAAAATCTGATAGTTAAACTATTCTTTGCTCTCTCAAATTGCTTGTAGTATCAGCCTTTATTCCTAAATCATGAGCCCATTTGACTTTATTTTGGTATATGGTGTGAGATATTGGTCTATGCCCAGTTTCTGCCCTACTATTTTCCAATTCTCCTAGCAGTTTTTGTGAAATAGTGAATTCTTAGCCCAGAAGCTGGATTCTTCGGGTTTATCAAAGAGTAGATTGCTATAGTCATTGGCTACTGTGTCTTGTGTACCTAACCTATTCCACTGATCCACAACTGTGCTTCTTAGCCAGTACCAAGTAGTTTTGATGATTGCTGCTTTATAGTATAGTTTAATATCTGGTATGGCTAGGCCACCTTCCCTAGCATTCCTTTTCGTTAATTTCCTAGATAATCTGGACCTCTTGTTCTTCCAGATGAATTTTGTTATTATTTTATTCAGCTCTGTAAAATAACTTTTTGGTAGTTTGATTGGTATGGTACTGAATAAATAAATTAATTTAGGTAAAATTGTCATTTTTATTATATTATCTTGGCCTAATTATGAGCAATTGATATTTTTCATTTATTTAGATCTGACTTTATTCATGGGAAAAGTGTTTCATAACTATGTTCATAGAGGCCCTGGGTTTGTCTTGGCAAATAGACTCCCAAATATTTTATAGTGTCTACAATAACTTTAAATGGAATTTCTATCTCTTGCTGTGGGGCTTTGTTAGTAATGTATAGGAATGCCAAGGATTTATGTGGGTTTATTTTATATCCTGAAACTTTGCTAGAGTTGTTTATTATTTCAAGTAGTTTTTTACTTGATTCTCTAGGATTCTCTGAGTAAATCATCATATCATCTGCAAAAGTGATAATTTAGTTTCTTCTTTGCCTGTTCTAATTCCTTCAATTTCTTTTTCTTCTCTTATTGCTACAGCTAACATTTCTAGTACCAAATTAAATAACAGGGATGATAATGGACATCCTTATTTCACCCCTGATCTTATTGGGAATGCATGTAGCTTATCCCCATTACAAATAATGCTTGTTGATGGTTTTAGGTAGAAGCTATTTATAATTTTATGGAAGGCTCCATTTATTCCTATGCTTTCTAGTGTTTTTAATAGGAATGGGTGTTGTATTTTGCCAAGGGCTTTTTCTGCATCTATTGAGATGATCATATGTTTTCTTCTAGTTTCGTTGTTGATATGATCAATTATGCTGATAGTTTTCCTAATATTGAACCAGCCTTGCATTCCTGGAATAAATACAACCTGGTTGTTATGTATTATTCTCATGATAAGTTGCTGCAGTCTTTTTGCTAATATTTTATTTAAAATTTTTGCATCAATATTCATTAGGGAAATTGGTATATAATTTTCTTTCTCTGTTTTGACTCTTCCTGGTTTGGATATTAGTACCATATTTGTGTCATACAAAGAATTTAGTAGGACTCCTTCTCATCCTATTTTCCTAAATACTCTATAAGGTTTAGGAATTAATTGTTCTTTAAATATTTAATAGAATTCACACGTAAAACCATCTGGCCCTGGGAACTCCTAGGGAGTTCATTGATGGCTTGCTCAATTTCTTCTTCCGAGATGGGGTTATTTAGGTATTTTATTTCCTCTTCTGTTAAACTGGGCAATTTATATTTTTGTAAATATTCATCCATATCCCTAAGGTTGTCAAATTTATGGGCATACAATTGGACAAAATCATTCTTAATTATTGCTTCAATTACTCTTCATTGGAGGCGAATTCACCCTTTTCGTTATTGATGCTGGTAATTTCATCTTCTTTCTTTATTTTTAATCAAGTTGACCAAAGGTTTATCAATTTTATTGGTTTTTTAGTAAAACCAGCTCTTGGTTTTATTTATTAATTTAATAGTTTTCTTGATTTCAATTTTATTAATCTCTCCTTTGATTTTCAGTATTTCTAATTTGGTATTTAATTGGGGATTTTCAATTTGTTCTTTTTCTAGATTTTTAAGTTGCATGCCCAATTCATTGATCTCCTTTTTCTCTATTTTATTCATGTAAGCCAGAGATATAAAACTTCCCCTAAGAACTGCTTTGCTGCATCCCATAAGTTTTGGTATGTTGTCTCATTATTGTCATTCTCTTGAATGAAGTTATTAATTGTTTCTATGATTTGTTCTTTAGCCCATTCATTCTTTAGAATGAGATTATTTAGTTTCTAATTAATTTTTAGCTTATTTTTCCATGGTTCTTAATTACAAATAATTTTTATTGCATCTTGATCTGAAAAGGATGTTTTGACTACTTCTCCCTTTCTGTACTGGATTGTGAGGTTTTTATGCCCTAGTACATGGTCAATTTTGAGTACGTGCCATATACCACTGAGAAAAAAGTATATTCCTTTTTATCCCCTTTCATTTTTCTCCAGAGGTCTATTATATCTGCCTTTTCTAAAATTCTATTCACCTCCTTAACTTCTTTCTTGTTTATTTTGAGGTTAGATTTATCAAGTTCAGAGAGGGGGAGGATGAGGTCCCCCATTATTATAGTTTTGCTGTCTATTTCTTCCTGTAACTCCCCTAATGTCTCTTCTAAGAATTTGCATGCTTTACCACTTGGTGCATATATATTAAATAATGATATTGCTTCATTGTTTATGGTGCCTTTCAGCAGAATATACTGGCCTTCCTTATCTCTTTTAATTAGATCTATCTTTACTTACACTTTGTCTGAGATTAGGATTGCTACCCTTGCTTTTTTTACTTTAGCTGAAGCACAGTATATTCTACTCCAGCCTTTTACCTTTACCCTGTGTGTATCCCCCTGTTTCAAATGTGTTTCTTGTAAACAGCACATTGTAGGATTATGGTTTTTAATCCATTCTGCTATCTGCTTCTGTTTTATGGGAGAGTTCATCCCATTCACATTCACAGTTATGATTACTATCTGTGCCTTTTTTTCCATCCTATTTCCCCTTGTTTATGCTTTTATTTATCCCTTTTCCCTTCCACTCCTCAACAGAGTTTTGCTTTTGACTGCCGCCTTCCTCAGTTTACCCTCCCTCTTGGTTCCCCTCCCTTCTCTTACCTTTTCCCCCTTGCTACTTCTTCCCTCCCTTCTGATCACCCCCTCCCTTTTCTTTCCCCCTTCCCTTCCTACTGCCTGTAGGACAAGTTTGATTTCTATACTTCTCAGGGTTTGTTATTCCGTTCTTGAACCAAAATCCGATGAGAGCAAAGCTCAAATACTGCTTTTCTCCCTCCCTTCTTTCCCTCTACTATGTTTTTGTGCCTCTTCACATGTTGTAATTTACCCTTTTCTACTACCTCCTTAACTCTTTTCCCAGAACCATCCCTTTATATCTCTTAATTATATTTTTTATCATTATATTGGTTATTTTATACTGACACCCACAGTCTATGAATATCCCTTTCAATTGTCATAATAACTATACTATTCTCAAGATTGACACATATATATATAAAACATAGATAAAAAATAATCCTATGTAAGGATGTAACTAATTAGCCTTATTGATTAACTAAGGTTTTTTTTTTTTCTCCCTCTTTACCTTTTTATGTCTCTCTTGAGTTTTGTATTTGGAGATCAAATTTTCCATTGAACTCTGGCTTTTTCATCAGGAAAAATTTCCTATTCTTTGCCACAACAAAGAGAGCTGCTAACAATATTTTAGAACATATAGGTTCTTTTCCTTTCTTCTTAATCATCTTTGGAAACAGACCTAGTAGTAGCATTGATGGATCAAATGGTATAAGCAATTTAATAACTCTTTGGGTATAATTCCACATTATTCTACAAAATGGTTGGATTAGTTCACAGTTCTTCCAACAGTGACTTAGTGTGCCAACTTTTCCATACATTTGTCCAACATTTGTCAATTTCCTTTTCAATCATTTTAGCCAGTCTGATGGGTGTAAAATGATATCTCAATGATGTCTGCATTTCTCTAATCAACATGATTTAGAGCATTTTTAAAATATGACTATAAATTGTTTCAATTTCTTCATTGGAAAACTGACTGTTCATATCCTTGACCATTTAACAATTGGGAAATGACTCATATTCTTATAAATTTGACAGAGTTCTGTATATATATGAGATATGAGACCTTTATCTTAGAAACTGTCTATAAAATTCCTCCCCCACCCCCATTTTTCTGCTTTCCTTCAAATCCTGGTTCCATTAATATGTACAAAACCTTTTTAATTTAATGTAATCAAAATTATCCATTTGACACCTCATTTTGTTCTCTATTTCTTGATTATTCATAAATTGTTCACCTATCCATAAGTCTGATAAGTATTATATTCTATGTTCTTCAAATTTTCTTGTAATACCTCTCTTTTTGTCTAGGTCATGTATCTATTTTGACCTTTTCTTGGTAAATGGTGTAAGATATTAGTCTATGCCCAATTTCTGCCTGTTTGCTTTCCAGTTTTCCCCCCAATTTTTTTTTTTACCAAATAATGATTTCTTATCCCCAAAACTTGTCTTTCTACTTGCCAAACACAAGGTTACTATAGATTTTTGCTGCTTTAAATTGTATGTCTATTCTGTTCCACTGATCTCCCTTTCTATTTCTTAACCAGCATCACATGGTTTCACTAATTATTGTCTTATAATATGGTTTAAGATTAGGTACTGCTAAGCCTATTTCCTTTATTTTTTTTTATTAGTTCCTTTGATATTCTTGACCTTTTGCTCTTCCAAATAAATTTTATTATTATTTTTTCTAACTCAGCAAACTAATTTTTTTGTAATTTAATTGGGATGGTGTTGAATATATAAATTAATTTAGGTAAAATTGTCATTTTATTATATTGGCCTTACCTATCTATGATTATTAATATTACTCCAAGCATTTAAATCTGATTTTATTTGTGCAATTTTTTAAAAACAATTTTGTTCATATAATGCCTGGGTTTGTATTGGCAGGTGTACTCTCAGATATTTTATACTGCCTAGAGTTATGTTAAATGAAATATCTCTTACTATCTCTTCTTGCAGGGTTTTGTTTGTGATATGTAGGAATGCTGATGTGGATTTATTTTATATCCTGCTACATTGCTAAAATTATTGTTTCAACTGACTTTTTAACTGAGTCTTTAGGATTATCCAAGCATATCATCATATTGTCTGTGAAAAGAGAGCTTTATTACCTCACTTCCTATTCTGATTCTTTCTATTTCTTTTTCTTCTCTTATTGCTGTTACTAGGATTTGCAATACAATATTGAATAATATTGATGACAGTGGGCATCCTTGTTTCACACCTGATCTTACTGGGAAGCCTTCTGTTTATCTCTATTATAAGTAATTCTGATGGTTTTAGGTAAATACTTTTTATCAATGCAAGGAAAAACCAATTTATACATATACTTTCAAATGTTTTTTAATAGAAATAAGTGTACTTTATCAAAAGCTTTTTCTGTATCTATTGACGTAATCCCATATTTTTTGTTACTTTTATTATTAACACAATCAATATCTTAACAGTTTTCCTCATGTTAAACCATCTCTGTATTCTTGGTATAATTCCTGCTTGCTCATAATGTAAAATCTTTGTAATATATTGCAATATTTTAGATAGTATTTTATTTAGGATTTTCACATCCATATTCATTAATTAAATTGGTCTATAATTGTCTTTTTATGTTTTTACTCTTCCTGGTTTAGGTATCAGTATATTTTTGTTTTCACAAAAGGTATTTGGTAGGTTTCCTTCTTTGTCTATTGTTCCAAATAATATATTTAATATTAGAATTAATTGGTCTTTAAATGTTTGATAGGATTCATTTGTAAAAACATGTAGTCTAACTGCTTTTTTCTTAGGAAGCTCATTTTTGGCCTGTTCAACTTCTTTTTTTTTTAAAGTAGGTCTATTTGGATAGTATATTTCCTCTTCTGTGAACCTAGGCAGTTTATATTTTTCTAAATATTATTTCATTTCACTTGAATTGTTAAATTTATTTGCATATGATTGGGCAAAATAATCTCTTATAATTTCTTTGATTTCATTTTCATTAGTGGTATATTCAACCCTTACATTTTTAGTACTAGTGCTTTGGTTTTCTTCTCTCTTTTTTAAAAATCATATCAACCAATGGTTTATATATTTTATTGTTTTTTCCCCACAAAACCAACTCCAAGTGGAGCCAACACGGTGGCTGGAAAGCAGGGACTTGCATGAGTTCCCCACCACGTCCCTCCAAAAACCTATAAAAAATGGCTCTGAACAAATTCTAGAACTGCAGAACCCACAAAATAGCAGGGATGCAGCCCAGGACAGCCTGGCTGGTTGCTGGATGAGGTCTATCACAGCCTGGGAGGCAGCAGGACCAGCCAGACCAGGAGCCGGGCAGAACAGGCCCTAGCACCCTGAATCAGTGAGTTGTGGCAGTTACCAGACTTCTCAACCCACAAACAACAAAGACAACAGAGAAAGTTAGTGGGAAAAGCTGCGGGGGACAGAGTTCGCAGTTTGACCACCACCCCAGGAGAGGCAGGGGAGGTGCAGCTACAGAACTACAGCTGCAATTACTTCTGGCCCCAGGCCCACATGGTGGGAGGAATTAAGTGGCGGATCAGAGCAGGAGTGCAGAGCCTGCTGAAGATTTGTGTCAGGTCTGGGTTGGTGATTCTTGAGGAAGGAGGAGTGCTGGTGTGGCAGAGCTGGCTGTATAGAAATAGCTCTGAAATCAATGGCACATCCCCTCAAGCTTGGAACAAAGTACTCTTTGCTCCACAAGCAGTCATACCCTGACAAAAAACTCAAGGGTCAAGTAAGTTGGCTGGGAACATGGCCAGGCAGCGAAAACACACCCAAATTCAGTCTCAGACTTTGGAATCCTTCTTTGGTGACAAAGAAGACCAAAACGTACAACCTGAAGAAGTCAACAAAGTCCAAGAGCCTGCACCAAAAGCCTCCAAGAAAAACATGAACGGGTCTCAGGCCATGGAAGAGCTCAAAAAGGATTTGGAAAAGCAAGTTAGAGAAGTAGAGGAAAAATTGGGATGAGAAATGAGAATGATGCAAGAAAACCATGAAAAACAAGTCAATGACTTGCTAAAGGAGACCCAAAAAAATACTGAAAAAAATATTGAGGAAAACAACACTTTAAAAAATAGACTAACTCAAATGACAAAAGAGCTCCAAAAAGCCAATGAGGAGAAGAATGCCTTGAAAGGCAGAATTAGCCAAATGGAAAAGGAGGTCCAAAAGACCACTGAAGAAAATACTAGCTTAAAAATTAGATTGGAACAAGTGGAAGCTAGTGACTTGATGAGAAATCAAGATATTATTAAACAGAACCAAAGGAATGAAAAAATGGAAGACAATGTCAAATATCTCATTGGAAAAACCACTGACCTGGAAAATAGATCCAGGAGAGATAATTTAAAAATTATTGGACTACCTGAAAGCCATGATCAAAAAAAGAGCCCAGATATCATCTTTCAAGAAATTATCAAAGAGAACTGCCCTGATATTCTAGAGCCAGAGGGTAAAATAGAAATTGAAAGAATCCACAGATCACCTCCTCAAATAGATCCCAAAAAGAAAACTCCTAGGAACATTGTTGCCAAATTCCAGAGCTCCCAGGTCAAGGAGAAAATACTGCAAGCAGCCAGAAAGAAACAATTTGAATATTGTGGAAAAATAATCAGGATAACACAGGATCTGGTAGCTTCCAGGTTAAGGGACCGAAGGGCTTGGAATATGATATTCCGGAGGTCAATGGAGCTAAGATTAAAACCAAGAATCACCTACCCAGCAAAATTGAGTATCGTGCTCCAAGGCAAAATATGGATTTTCAATAAAATAGAGGACTTTCAAGCTTTCTCAGTGAAAAGACCAGAGCTGAATAGAAAACAAAAGAATCAAGAGAAGCATGAAAAGGTAAACAAGAAAGAGAAATCATAAGGGACTTACTAAAGTTGAACTGTTTTGTTTACATTCCTACATAGAAAGATGATGTGTATGATTCATGAGACCTCAAAATCATAGTAGCTGAAAGGAATATGCATATGTATATGTGTATACATATATATATATACATATACATATGTATGTTTATATGTGTATACACACACACACACACAGGGCACAGGGTGAGTTGAATATGAAGGGATGATATCTAAAAAAATAAAATCAATTTAAGGGAAAAAAAAACAACTCCAAGTTTTATTTCTTAATTCAGTGATTTTCCTGCACCCAATTTTATTAATCTCGCCTTAGTTTTTTGGATTTCTGATTTAATGCTTGTTTGGGGATTTTTTGTTTGTTCTTTTTCTAGTTTTTTGAATTGCATACCCAATTCATAATTAGGTTCTTTAGTCTCCAATTAGTTTTTATTCTATGTTTCCATGGTCTCTTATTCAATTTAATGTTATTGCATAGTGATCTGAAAAAGGTACTTTCAATATTTCTGCTTTTTGACTTTCACCATAATATGTGGTCAATCTTTATAAAGGTACCATGAACCACTGAGCAAAAGGTGTATTCTCTTCTATTTCCATTCAATTCTCTCCAGATATCTGTTATATCCAGCTTATCTAAAATTCTATTCACTTCTTTTTCCTTATTTCCTTCTATTTCCTTATTCACTGACTTTTTCCTTATTTATTTTTTGCTTAGTTTTATCTAGTTCTGAGAGGGTAAGATTAAAGTCTCCCATTATTATAGTACTAGGATGCATTTCCATTGGTAATTCATTTAACTTTATTTTAAAAATTTAGATGCTATAGTATTCAGTGCATATAGGTTTAGGATTGGTATTGCTTCATTTTCTATGGTACTTTGTTTTTTGTCAAAATGTAGTTTCCCTGTTTATCTCTTTTAATTAAACCTATTTTAGCTTTAACTTTGTCTGAGATCATGGTTACTACCCTCTGCTTTTTTGTTTTTGCATTAGCTGAAGCATAATAAATTCTACTACCCTCCATTACTTTAACTCTATTTGTATTTTTATTTTATGTAATAAAATTTACTAATTTATTATATAAAGCACAATTAATGACAACTTTTAATGATGAATGAAATTTCATCATTATCACAAGAATTTGCCAAGTAGGTAGTTATATATTATCAATTATAAAATTTAAATTTAGAACCATTATCTCTAGCTGTCTGGCGATCTTGAGTATAACAATGTAAAATCTGACACTGCTTCCTTTTCATCCACTTCTTTTTGTTTTATTCTTGTTGCTTGTGATATTTTCTCCTTAACTTGGAAGCTTTGAAACTTGGCTATGATATTCCTGTAAGTTTTCCTCCTGGTATCTCTGTCAAGTGGTGAACAGTGGATTTTTTCTATTTCTACTTTATCCTCTTGTTCTAGCACTTCAGGACAATTTCCTCAATAATTTTTTTGCAATATTGTATCAAGATTCTTTTTTTGATTGTAACTTTCAGGTAGTCCAGCAATTCTCATATTGTCTCTCCTCAATCTATTCTCCAGATCAGTTGCTTTTCTAATTAGATGTTTCAGATTCTCTTCTATTTTTTCCATTTAAAAATTGTCTTATTACTTCTTTATGTCTTATACTGTCATTTGCTTTCCTTTGTCCAGTTTAAGTTTTCAAGGAATTATTTTCTTCCTTAAGATTTTAGATCTTTTTCCAGTTGGTTGACTTTCTTCTCATAATTTTCTTGATTTTCTTGGATTGCTCCCCCCCCCATTTCCCTCAATCCCTCTTATTTGATTTTTGAAGTCCTTTTTAAGTTCTTCAAACAATTCTCTTTGGGCTTGTGACCATTTGAAATTCTCTTTTTTTTAACCTCACTATCTTTCTCTGAACATGAATACACATCTTCTTTTATAACATACTGGCTATCTATGGTCAAATTCTTTCTCCTTTGTTTAATCATTTTTATTTTGTTTTTAGCAACTTGTTATCATAATCAGGTTTTAATCCTGAGTTGTGAGTAATGTTGCCCCAGGCCTTCTTAGGTCCTTCTTACTGTTACTTTCTGAACTCTGTCCAGGGGGCCTCTAGTCTTGCTCTTGTTCCCTCTGGTACTATACTCACCAAATATGTGTTCACTTCACCTCACTTATAGCTGCAGCCTAGGATCACATCTGCACTGTTAGGCTTGGTGTCAGGAGACAGTTGAGAGTCCTTCAATCTTCCCAACTTAGCTGTCAAATCCCCTCAATGTTTCTTAGAAGAAAGTTTTTGAGATGCAAATTCCTGAGGTCATTAGGTAAAAGTTCTTGAGTCCTAGGCTGCTTCCAACCCAGCTGTACTCAAGGCTTGTTATTTGCTGATTCAGTGAGTTGGTCTGAAGGTATTTTCACTTCACTCAGGCCAAACCTCAGCCCCTGGAGATCATGTCTCTCTTGAGATTTTTTCAAGTTGTCCCAGGAGGACAACTTTTATACCTTTTTATTTTTGCTGTTCTAAGTTCACTTTAAGGTAATGTTCTATCTGTTTGTGGAGGAAACTTCAAGAACCTGGAATTTTCTGGTCTCCTCTGCTATCTGCCCAGAATCCCCCTCAATTTACTTGATATTCTTTTGGTTCTCATTTTGTACTTTTTGGTCTTCTTGATGAATTTTTTTTCCTAGCCCTGTAAAATAATTTTTTGGTTGTGTAATTGGTATGGCATTGCATAAGTAAATTAATTTAGGTACATTTGTTATGTATATTATATTGGCTTGGCCAACCTATGAGAAATTTAATATTTTTTTTCAATTGTTTAGCTGTGATTTCAGTTGTATGAAAGTGTTTTACAATTGTATTCATATACTTACCTGGTTTGTGTTGGCAGGTAGACACACATATGTTTTACATCATCTGTAGTTAGTTTAAATGCAATTTCTCTTCCTGCTGAACTTTATTGGTAATATCTAGAAGTGCTCATGATTTACCTGGGTTTATTTTATATTATGCAACTTTGCTAAAGTTGTTAATTGTTTCAAGTAGTTTTTTAGTCAGATTCTCTAAATGTGCAATCATACTATCTCCAAAGATAGATATTCTAGTGGTTTTAACAGAAATGAGTATTGTATTTGTTAAAGTTTTTATTCTGTGTCTATTGATATAATCATAATTTTTTTTGTTTTGTTGTTGATATGGTCAATGATCCTGAAATGTTTCCTAATATTGAACTAGTGCTGCATTTCTGGTATAAATCTCACCAGGTCATAACGTAGGATCTTTGTGATATATTGCTCAAATATCCCTGCTATCTCATTTAAAATTTTTGCAGCAATATTTATTAGAGAAATTGGTCTATATTTTTTTTTCTCTGCTTTTCTTCTTCCTTGTTTAGGTAGCACAATATTTGTGTCATAAAAGGAATTCAGTGGAACTCCTTCCTTTCCTATTTTTATAAATATTTTTAATAATATTGAACTTAATTGTTTTTTAAATGTTTGTTAAAATTAACCTGTGGATCCATTTGGTTCTGGGGATTTTTTTCTTAGGAGCTCATTGATGGTTTGTTCAATTTTTCTTTCTAAGATAGGGTTATTTAAGTATTCTATTTCCTCTTCTGTTACCTTGGGCAATTTATGTTTTTTGTAAATATTCATACATTTCACTTAGCTTGTCAGATTTATTGACATGTCATTAGGCAAGATAGCCCCTAATATCGTTTTAATTTCATTTTCATTGGTATTGCATTCACCCTTTTCATTTTCAATACCGGTAATTTGATTTTCTACTTTTTTGCAATCAAATTAACCAAATGGTTATGCATTTTGTTGTTTTCTGCCCCCACTAAACCATCTCCTAGTTTTATTTATTATTTCAATAGTTTTCTTACTTTAAAGTTTGTTAATCTTTCCTTAGATTTTCAGGGTTTCAAATTTGCTATTTAATTGGGGATTTTCAATTTGTTCTTTTTCTTGTTTTTTAAATTGTACATTCAATTCATTTATCTGCTCTTTCTCTATTTTATTGATGTAAACATTTAGAGATATAAATTTTCTCCTAATTACTGTTTTGGTGGTATCCCATTTATTTTGGAAAGTTGTCTCACTGGTGCAATTCTCCTTAATGAAATTGTTTATTGTTTCTATGATTTGTTCTTTGACCCACTCATTCTTTAGGATCAGAGTATTTAGTTTTCAATTAATTTTTAATCTATCTTTCCACAGTCCATTATTGAACTTAATTTTTATTGCATTATGATTTGAAAAGGATGAATTTAAAATTTCTGCTTTTCTGAATTTGTTTCTGAGGTTTTTTTATCCCCTGACACATGATTAATATTTGTGAAGGTGCCATGTACAACTGAGAAAAAAATATATGCTCCTTTCTATTTCAATTTTTCTCCAGAGGTCTAACATATCTACATTTTCTAAAATTCTATTCATTTCCTTAATTTCTTTACTGTTTATTTTATAGTAGATCTATTTAGTTCTGACAGGGAAAGATCGAGGTCTCTCACTGTTTTAGTTTTACTATTTCTTTCTTTAACTCCTTTAACTTTACCTTTACAAGTTTGGATGGTGTGCCATTTGATGCTTATGTGTTTAGTATTGATATTACTTCATTGTCTATGGCAAATTTCAGCAAAATGTAGTTTCCCTGCTTATTTTTTAAAATTATATCTTTTCTTGCTTTGTTTGAGATCATGAATGCTACCACTGTCTTTTTTACTTCAGCTGAAGCATAACAGATTTTGCTCAAGCCTCTTATTTTTATTCTGTGTGTCTCTCTGTTTCAAGTGTGTTTCTTGTAAACAACATATTGCAGGATTCTTGTTTCTAATTGAATTATTTGCTCTTTAAATGTTTGGTAGAATTCACTTTAAATCCAGTTGCTCCTGGGATTTTATCCTTAGGGAACTTATTTATGGCTTATTCAATTTCTTTTTTAAAATGTAGGTTTATTAAGTATTCTATTTCCTTTTTAGGCAATTTACGTATATTCATCCATTTCATTTAGATTTTCAGTTTTATTGGCATATAATTGGGAAAAATATCTTCTAAATGCTTTAATTTAACCTTCATTGAGAGTTCTTGTTGTTGTTCAGTTGTTTTCAATAGTGTCTGACTCCTTGTGACCCCATTTGTGGTTTTCTTGGCAGAGATACTGGAGTGATTTGCTTTTTCCTTCTCCAGCTCATTTTACAGAGGAGGAACTGAGGCAAACAGTGTTAAGTGACTTGCCCAGGGTGGCACAGCTAGTGTCTGAGGCCAGATTCAAACTCAGGAAGTTGAGTCCTTTTGACTACACTCTATCCACTACACCACTTAGCTGCCTTAGGATAAGAGGTCTCTGTATTCTCACTGTCACTGTCTTTAAATCATTCAATTGTGTCCAAGTCTTCACATCCCCATGGACCATAATGTCTGTGGGTATTGTTCTTCTGTTTTGGCAAAGTTAGGGGCATATTTTGTCATTTCTTTCTCCAGAGGACTAAGGCAAACAGAGCTAAGTGACTTGCCCAGGGTCACACAGCTGGTAAGCATCTGTGGCCAGATTTGACATTGATGGTACATTCACATTTTAATTATTGATGCTGGTAATTTGGTTTTCTTCTTATATTTATTCAAATTAGCCTATGGTTCATCAATTTTATTCTTGTCTTTATAATATCAACTCCTTGTTATACATTTTAGTTCACTTAATTTCTTATTTTTTCAATTTTATTTATTAATGTCTCCTTTGATTTTCAGGATTTCTATTTGGTTTTTAATTGGGGATTTTAAATTTGTTTTTTTCCTAGGGTTTTTTTATGTTGTTGCATACTGAAATCATTGATTTGTTCTTTCTTTTGCTGGTGTAAATATTTGGAAATATATTTTCCTCTAAGAACTGCTTTGGCTGCATTCAACAAATTTTGATATATTCACTCATTCTTGTCATTCTCTTTAAAGAAATTATTGATTGTTTCTACAATTTGTTCTTGGACCAACTCAATCTTTATGATTAGATTATTTAGTTTCCAGTTAATTTTTAATCTATGCTTCTAAGACATTTTATTGAAAATAATTTTGTTGTATTATGGTCTACAAAGGGTGCGTTTAGCATACTCTTCTACTCTTGTTTGTAAAGCATTTTATGCCCCAATACAATGTCAATTTTTGTTCAGGTGTTATATACAACTGAGAAAAAGGCATATTCCTTTTTATTCCCATTCAATATTGTAAAGAAGTACTTCATATCTTAATTTTGTTGCAAACCTTAAAATCCTTTATGAGATAGCTACTAATAATAACTGTAATTACTGAATTATGATAATTATTATTGAGATAAAAGAAACAATCTATCAAGAGAATGATTTACAGAAATCCCTTTCTAAGTGAAGTATATATATATATATATATATGTGTGTGTGTGTGTGTGTGTGTGTGTGTGTGTGTGTATTCGTATGTGTGTAGGTATATATGTGTGTGTGTGGTGCCACTTTTAGAAGGTGTAATACTGCTTTTCTCACCCTTTTATTGACTATGAGAGTGATTCTATTTCTTCTAAGGAATTTTTGTCCTCAGTAATATATGTAATGATCACCTGAATTAAATTCACTCATTCCCTTCAATTTAAGTTCATTGATACCCAAGATCTTAACGTTTGACCTTTCAATCTCCTGTTTGACCACATCCAACTCATCTTGGTTCAAAGATCTTATGTTCCATGTTCCTATGCATCATTGATCTTTAAAGCATCAAAATTTCCTTTCATCACCAGACATATCTACAGGTAAGCTTCCTTTTAGCTTTGTCTCAGCTGCTTCGTTAGTTCTGGAGCTACTTGTGGTTGTCCTCCTCTCTTCCCTAGTAGCATCTTGGACACCTTCTGCCCACAGATGCTTATAGTCTGGTATCATATGTTTTAGGTTTTCTTGGTAAAGACACTGGATGGTTTGCCATTTCTCTAGGGGACCACCTGTTGTACAACTCTTCACTATGTCCTGTTCATCTCTGGTAGCCCTGCATGGCATAGCTCATTGTTTTCCTGAGCTATGTAAGCCCCTCTGCCATAACAAGGCAGTGATCCAGGAGGGGAGTCTTCTGTTGCCCAGACTCCAATCTACATCAACAATTTGCAAAGGTAAAGCCAGGGCTTCAGGGATCACCCTTTCCCCCAGATCTGAATACTTTTAGAGCACTGAGTCTTACCTTTTCTTTTTTTTTTGAGGGGGGGAAGCAGGGCAATTGGGGTTAAGTGACTTGCCCAAGGTCACACAGCTAGTAAGTTTGTCAAGTGTCTGAGGCCGGATTTGAACTCAGGTCCCCCTGACTCCAGGGCCAGTGCTCTACTCATGGCACCACTTAGCTGCCCCAGTCTGACCTTTTCTTGAGATCCTGAAATGACCCAACCGTAAACACCCCAAGAAATCAGCCAACATTACCAACCAGAAGTGTGCAGAGCCTTTCCCTAACATCAAGTTTTGTCAGGAATTAGGATGGAAAAATGAGCAAACAAAAAGAGTACCATTATAAAAATCTATTGTAGTAAGTGGGATGCTTAAGACAGAAATCCAGGAGAACAGAACGACTCCAAAATATCTATAAGCAAAGTCTGCAAGTAAAATAGTGTTGGGGCACAGTTAACTAGAATTCCTGGAAGAGATAAAATAAGTATTTTTGTAGAGTTATGAATGTTTTCTTTTTAAAAATAAATGAAATGGAAGTAGTAGATGAAAAAAAAGGAAAAGATACCAGAGCTATAGAAGAAAAAATTGGAAAGGAGATAAACAGCTTGGGATGAGTCACAAAACCTTGCCTAAGCAAAGCAAACAAAAAACTCTGCAAATTAGAATGTAGCAAATAGAAAGTAATGACTCATCCATGACACACAGAAAAATATCAAAACAGTCATTGAAAAATAGAAGAAAATAAGAGGTATCTGATAGCAAAAACAAATGAACTGAAAAAACAGATTGAGAAGAAAAAATTAATAAGTATTGAACCTAAATATTGTATTTCAATAAATTTTCAAAATACCTTTATTTCTTATAACAAGAAGGCAAGTTACAAATAGAATGAATCCTTTCATCATCTCCTGAAAGAATCTCCTGGGAGAAACTCTAAAGGTCTACAGGATAACAAAAATCTAGAGATTCCAGGTACGACGAAAAGAAAAATAAGCTAGCCAAAAAAAAAAAAATCCAAAACAAAAATACTGCAAGCGGACAGAAAAAAATTCAAGTACCCAGGAGCCACAGTCAAGATTATACAGATTTAGCAGTCATCACTACATATTTATATGTTTCTTAGATTGGATTGAGGATCCTTAAGAGCTAATCTGCTCATATTCTCTGTTGTCATTGGAATGTCTCAAATGCCCATCATTTATTGAAGAAACATATTTTCACTGAGGATTAAGCTCAAATATATAGAGTATATCAACCCGGGTTGCATCTTGAGTTCTTTTGCTCTTAGGAGCTCATTATTCCATTTCCTTTTGCAGTTTCTCGTGGGTGCATAATAATCTTGTCTTATTCAAATGTCCTTTTCTTTATACTTGAAGGTCTTTCCTCTAGGCTTTTGGAGAATTTGGGGTTTGTCATTGGAATTGTTTAGTTAAAAATATGTTTCTTGGAGTTGGTAGTAGTACGGTTTTGTTTTATTTTTCCTGGAAGCTGTCTATGGATTGTTTTAATTAATTTGCCTTTAGCATTCTGTGTGCAAAAGTTGAAGGCAATTTAGTTATATATTTCCCTTGTATATCATGATCAGGTTTTTTTGACTTGTTTTCTTGGATACTTACGAACTTCAAGTTGTCTCTATTTATGCTGTCTTTAAGATCAATCAGTTTTGTTTAAAGATCATCTATTCTTTTAATTTTTTTTTTGTTCCTCTTCTTCCAGATTGGCCTTTATTCTATATTTCTGGGTTGTATATCCTTTCTTTGTGATTCTTATTTCTTTCTTGAAACATTCAAAATATCCTGCTGTGGTTCTATGCTTTTTAGGAAAACACAGGTTCCTATGTTTGATCAGGCCTTTATTGATTTTCCTTTGACTTTCAACATTTATTCAGAGGTTAATTGGATCTGTATAGCCGATGTGGAAGCCATGTTCCCATCTGCTAATATTTTCTCTGTTTCTGCTTGTAGTTTTTAAGTGGATTTTCTTTCTCTTGAGATATTTGGCAATTCTGCTCTGGTATACTCTACCCCCTGTCTTCCACCTCTGAGTATACTTACATCCTTCAAGGATCTACCTGACTCCTCCATGAGGTCTTTTTTTTGGATCTCCTAATTGGCAGTGAACTGTTTCCTCAGAAATTACTTTAACTTTTTCATGAACTTATTTTTTGTTTGTGGTTATTTTGTTTCTTCTAATACTCTTTAAACTCCTCATAGGCTGGACCTAAGTACAGTATCTTGCAAATGGTGTGTATTTAATAAATATTTATTGAAAGGATGAATATTACACTGATGAGTCACTCAATTTGCAATTTGCTAAAAACCCCTAGATTATTTACAGACAAGCTTCTGCTAACCTTGGCTGTTCCAGTTCAGTAATGATGAAGTTGAACCCATATAAAACTTTAAATTTATCCATATTAAATTTTATCTTACTAGATTTGTTTCAATATTCTAACTTGTCAATTTATTTTTTATCCTAATTCTCTTATCTACTGTTTTAGTGATCCCTCCAAGATTTGTATTATTTGCATATTTTATTAGAATACCTTCTATGCCTTGAACCAACTCATTAATCAACATTTTAAGCAGCAGGATTTCAAAGCAGATTCATAAGCAGTTCACTTGAGACTCCCTCCCAAGCTGAAATTGAATGATTATTAATGACTACGTTTCAAGTTTGGCCATTAAAAGTTTACTTTGTTAGTCCTGAATGAGAATTTTGTTACACATGCAGTTAGAAACCTCACAAATTCATGACTGTAAGGAGCTGAGGGCTTTTATGAACCCAACACTCCTGACTCATTTTATCTGTTTACTCTTCTCTTTCAACCACGATTCTATGAAAGGAGAAGATTTGGGTAAAGTATGATCACCAGTTCTAAGGACATCAGTGACAGCTTTTGTGATTGATAAATCATATTGTACTATATGAACAAAGAAAAAAAAAACAAAGACCAAAGTAACTCTACTCTCAAAAGCTGACAGTCTGTTGATATTATTCTTAAATGGTTTTTTCTGGGTCAAAATTAAACAGATTAAATTTGTATTCCTAAAGTAATCCTATACCAGTAGACATCAAAGTCATAATTGTAAGATAATTTTAGCCAGAGATTTTTTGGTTAAAAAATGCTTATGTTATTTAAAGCAGGCCTGGGACTCTGTGAAGTAAACATAGCTTGTAAATCAGTATCAAAACATGATTCATGGACGTGCTGCTTTTATGACTACTGGGAGAGTTCTCTGGAGGTAGCTATGTTGTAAAAATTATAGCTCTCAAATTCAGTCACTAAAATAAAGATATGCTTTATTTTTTATCTTAGTTGCTATATAGACAAATATCATCCTTATTGAATTTATTTTTAAAACCACTACAAATTTATTATGTTAGTTGGTTCTTCCTTGTCATGTAATCAAATCTAATGGTTTTCCTTTTAATTTATTACTCAAAAACTATGCAGTAAGGTAAATGTCAACCATAATGATGCTGTTTGTCATAGTGAAAATATCAAACCAAATTCTGAAAGTGAGGACTTTGCTTAATTCATCAAAGCGTAGTATTGTAATAGATTATAATGATTCCATTCATTAGATATTTTGAAGAAAGGGGTATTTAATATTTTCAAAAATTGATGTTAAAGCCTGTAAATACTGTATATGATTATTTGGTCTCTGGTTTAAAATACTTATGGGGAATCTCCCTGGATATAAATTATATTAACTATTTAAATTTTGTAATAAAAATAATAATAACTGATATTTATGTAAAGCTTTACAGTTGACAAAGTACTTTATATCCATTTGCTAGTCACATTAACTCTGTGAGATAGGCAGTGCTGTTGCTATTATGTAGCTGAGTAAATTGAAACGCAAACAGGTTATAAGATTATAGTGTAGTGAGGACTTTGACTTCACTCTCTAAGAGCAAATCCAGCTACATCTGTCTCTCAGAGTTCTAGGAGTACCTCTGAGGTGTTGCAGTATCTCTTCTCTGCTGCCTATGGCTTAAAACCTATTCCAGATATGTTCTCACATGTTCACCACACCTGCCATAGAGTAAAAAAATTTCAATTTATAGATGAGGAATCTGAGGATCAGAGAGGTTAAGGGACTTGCTCAGGGTCACACAAGTGACTGAGGCAGGCTTTGAATTCAGATATTTCTGGACCACTTGCCCAGAGATGTACATATAGTAAAATGCAAAATAAGAACTTTGGAATCCAGGTTTCCTGACTACAAATTCATTGATTTGTCTTCACTGATCATTATTATGGGACAGTTCAAATGTCCCTTCCCTTTCTGTAAAGTGTACATTATAAATCATAGTGAATGAGTTACAGAGCTCTAGATTGTATCTGGATGAGCAAGTCACTTACCCCAATTGCCCTCCCTTCCTGCCTCCAAAAAAAAAATGAAACAACAGATAAAAAGTCAAAGAAAATTGCAATAATGTGACAATACGTCAAAACTTTTGGCAGGAAGAGAAAGCAGTACTTATGGGAAAATTTATATCTCTGAACACTTTTTCTCAACAAAAGATAAAAAAGAATAAATCAATAAATTATATATGCAACTAAGAAAAATTAGAAAAGCAGCAACTTCTTTTAAAAACCCTACAAAAATGTTAATTACAAATCAGCATTGTGACAAAAATAAATCCCACTAAATTGAACAATTAAACTATGACCATTTAAAGTTTTAAATTAAGAAAATTAAATAGATTAATCATTTAATCTGATATTAAAGAGAGAAAGCCAAGTTGCCAATATTGAAAGTAACAATATAGAATTCACACTAAAATAAGGAAACAAGGGAAATAATTAGAAAATGTTTCATATAATTATGTGCCAACGCCAACAAAATTTATATCAAATAAAATGGATCAATATTTTAAAAATAAAAGGTGCCTAGGTGTATCAGGAGGGCAGAGTTTATAATCTCAAAGAGGATCATAAACATGTCTGAAAGGTTCGGAACCGCCGGATATAAGAAACTCTCAAAGTAGAAGGCAGAAGAATCAAAACATTCATTTAGGCTCCACAGTAACCAACCCATGAACCAGAAGCCCCATTTTGATATGTTGATCAAAATCTTCCAGGCCCAATAAGTACGCCTTGAAAGAGTAACCAGGAGGCTACAGAGAAACATGATTGCGTAAAGCAAAATCATGTTTCCCCCTTTATGGTAATAAGATTACCCACTGGACTGAAGTCTTTGTTCAGCTTCCTCCCGTAGGTCAGCTCTGCTACTGGCAGCTCCTGCTTCAGCTGTGTCTGTGTCTGTAACTGAAGCTGCAACTGTAACTGACGATGTAACTGTCGTAACTGCCTCTGTAACGGTCGTTGTAACTGTCGCTGGCTCCAACCGGAAAAGGAAGAGAGAACTCTTCAAGCTGTCCTCTCCCCTCTTATAGAGTTTGTGACATCATCAAGCACCGCCCGAATGACCAGGGCCGATTGGTTCCTGAGTTGGCCCCTCCCCCTAGCATAGACATTAACACCTCCCCTCAGCCAGCCCCATGACTCATCACACAGGAAGTTCTGGTCCTGCCCCGGAAGAGCAAGCCCCAGCGTCCAGGGAAGCTCAATGAGGTAAGCTGAGTCATTCAAAGAAAACAAAGGCCATTCTGGTTACACTCCACCCCTTGTTATAGGATACATAATCTAATCAGCCATGTATCCTAGAACATACATTGTGATCCAATTACAAAGGAAACTAAAACATATCATTCATTATAAAGCAAAACATATCATTCAGTGACATTCCTAAATATTGGTTTACGATTCAAATGTGATCCACCCCTAGATCCCAGCAAGATAATCTCTTCAATCAATCATCCCCAAAATAATTATTAATAATTCAAATGTCCACCCCTAAATCCTTGTATCCATTACATAGGATCAATAATATCATAACAATAAAACAACACAGCAAGGATAACACAAAATAAGTAAACAGAACACTATCATCATTTCCACCCCCCTTGAACGATTGGGGCTCAAAATCTTGGGGTGAGGGGTGAAGGTCTCATTTTCCATAGCTTCTTCATGCTGAAATTGGATGTAGAGATGGCCCTGCCCCCAAAAAGTCCCATTCCAGAGGTCATTTCTTTAACGAGCTGGCAGGAATTCCAAGAATGCTACATGCTTAGGCAGTCACCGGAAAGTGCAGGGTGCTTAAGCCTGAAGGAAACAAAACTAGCAACAAGGTTAGCCAAAACAAAGGACAAAAAGAATAGTCTGTGAATCTATTATTATAACCTATTCACGGTAAAATATATGGTTCAGGGGTACGATTTGGTAATTATTTTCCCCTGAATAGACAACTGTTACAGTGTTGTCCTTCCCATGGGCTATAACTTCTGCAGCCTTTGGAATATCATCTGGCTTCCGTTTTACCCATACCTTAGCTCCTGACTTTATTCTATCAATGGAGCAAGACCCTTTTGCCCCTCTAGTAGTTGTTTTGGGAGGAGGGTCAGTTTTCACAAAGGGTATTTTTTCACAGGGGATAATAATGACTTGAACCATCCTATCATTTCTACAAAATTGTACAGGTTTTTTACCCATATTCTGGAGTGTCACAACAATTTCTTTTTGATAATTAGAATCTATCACTCCAGCCAATACATGTATTCCTTGAGCCGCTAATCCTGGTTTAGGTAATATCCGTCCAAGATGATTCTTGGGGATTCTCATACATACTCCAGTAGGGGTTTTTCTTATCTCTTTCCTATTTAACCTAAAATTCTCTATACAATGTAAATCATATCCTGCTGAACCAGGTGTTCCTGGACTTGGTAGTGGGACATCTTCCCTCACAGTCCAAAATTCAATGTTTTGGATCTCACATGTTTGTTGTTCTCTGATCTGCAGATTTGGGGTCATCATTCTGGCTAGAGGTGTACTTCCCCCTAAAGGCCTATTATTCAAATTACGTAAGGCAATAGACAAATTATCCTTCCAATGTCGATATGAATTATTTGAGCTTAATTTTCTCAGCTGTTCTTTCAACAATCCATTCATTCTTTCAATTAGCCCAGATGCTTGTGGGTAATATGGAATATGATATATCCATTCTATATTATTCAACACACAATATCTTTTCACTTCTTTGCCCTTGAAATGTGACCCATTGTCACTTTGAATCTGCATTGGGGTTCCATAATATAAACTTACAATATCTAAAGTTTTACAGGTGTTTTTCTGAGTTGCGTCTTTATAAGGACAAGCCACTAGTACACCTGAATAGGTGTCAACACACGTACATACATATTTACATCCTTTATCCTGGGGTAGTGGGCCAATATAATCTATCTGCCAAATTTGGGCTGGAACTTTTCCCCTTGCTATTTCTCCAGTAACTATCCTAGGAAGAGTTCGTTCTTTTTCTAATTGGCATATACAACACTCCTCTGTTATTTGTTTTAACAACGCATGAGAAATACTGATACCTCGATCCTGTGCCCATCGATGGGTGGCCTGGACCCCTAAATGGCCAGCAGTCTGGTGGACCCATCTTGCTAAGGCTGGGTCATCAGTTGGAGTCGGAGTAGGGACAATACATTCAGTAGCAATCTTTGCTAGTCGATCCGCATGTGCATTGTACTCACGTTCTGGTGTGGTCAGGGTTGCATGAGCATCAACATGAAAAACTGACAGATCTGTAACCAAAGACATGTCCCATATATTTTCCCATAACTCTTTACCCCAAACTTGTTTGCCATGAATCTCCCAATTCTGATTCTTCCATATAGGCATCCACGTAGCTAATCCATTAGCTACCGCCCACGAGTCAGTAAATATATGACACTGTCCTCCTTTCTCTGCTCTGATGGCCTGATGCACTGCCATCAGTTCAGCATATTGGCTACTTCCACCTATCCCAGAACTTTCCAGAGTTCTCCTTGTACAGGGGTTATAGGCTACTGCTTTCCAATGTCTCTTCTGTCCTAAATATTTTGCTGTCCCATCAGTAAACCAAGCATGTTTCTTCTGTTCTTCATTTAGTCCGTCATATCCATTATTCCATTTCACTAAGGATGGTACCATCTGTTGCTTAGATTCAAGGGGCTTTTCATTGCTCTCAGTATCAATGTTCGCCACAGATTCATGTAGAGCAGAAACTCCATTTTTGCCTGCTCTGGACCTATTCTGAATATACCACTTCCATTTGATTATGCTTGCCTCTTGTGCATGTCCAATTCTGTGAGAAGCTGGGGTACTCATTACCCAAGTCATAATTGGAATTCCAGGCCTTAATACCACTTCATGACCCAGAGTTAGTTGCTCAGTTTCTACTAAAGCCCAATATGCAGCTAACAGCTGCTTCTCAAAAGGTGTATATTGCACTCCAGATGAGGGCAGTTTCCTTGACCAAAAGCCTAAAGGTACACTTCGGCTTTGTTGTTTTTGCCACAGACTCCAATTTGCATAGTCATCTTGTACAGTCACTTGTAACTCCACTGGCCCATTTTGCATAGGCCATAAGTCTAGAGCTAATTGAATAGCAGCCTTTGCTTCCTCAAAAGCTCTACTTTGTTCAAGTCCCCAGTCAAATTCATATTTCTTTCTGGTGACTTTATACAAGGGTTTTAAAATCTGTCCCAAATGTGGGATGTGGTGTCTCCAATAACCAAACAGCCCTATGAACTTTTGGGCCTCTTTCTTATTGGTAGGGCTGGGAAAATCCTGGATTTTTTGTCGAGCTTGTGGGAGAATTTCTCGCAGTCCTCTATTCCACTGTATCCCCAAGAATTTTACAGTTTGAGCTGGCCCTTGAACCTTTGCGGGGTTGATTTCCCATCCTTTGCTTTTCATATGGTCAATTAATAATGCTAAACTCTCCTCCACCTCCTTTATATTCTTTCCCTGTATCATGATGTCATCTATGTAATGTGTAAGCTGTACACCAGGTAACTTTAATTCATCCAAATGTTCAGCTACAATCCTGTGGCAAATAGTTGGGCTATGAATATATCCTTGCGGCAGGCGTGTAAATGTATACTGTCGGCCTTGCCAAGTAAAAGCAAACTGATTCCATTGCTTGGGGTCTATTGGGATCGTAAAGAAGGCATTGGCCAAATCAATAACTGCATACCAAGTCCCTTCATGTTTTTGTATTCTCTCTATTAAAGTAACCGTGTCTGGGACAGCAGCATACAAGGGAGGAGTCACTTTGTTCAGCTGTCTATAATCTACTGTCATTCTCCATGTTCCATCTGACTTTCGGACTGGCCAGACAGGGTTGTTCCATTGAGTAGTTGTAGGGACTAACACTCCTGCCTCAACACATTCTCTTATAGTGTTGGCAATTTCATCTTGCCCACCTGGCACACGATATTGCCTCAAAGTAATTACTTCAGAAGGTTCGGGCAAAGTGATTGGATCCATCTTGATTTTCCCCACTAAGACTGCATTAATGCCTATTTTCCTCACAGCAAATTGGTATTTCCCTTCAGGTAAGTTTAAGGTCATACCCTTCAAAATGTCTATTCCAATGATGTATTCAGGAATAGGCACAATAACCACACTATATTCTTTCTTGGGCAACTGTCCAATTTTCATCATCAATTTAACTTGTCTGGCTGATATTTCAGTCCCTCCTAGTCCTGTGATGGTAATAGGAGTTCCATGGCTGAACTTGTCTGGATTTCCATAAATAAGGGTGGCCTCGGCCCCAGTATCTATTAATGCCTCAGTTACCGTACTTGACCCATTTTTCCAATATATGGTCAAGTTAATGTGAGGTCTACAATCCAGCCTGTGTATTTCCTTAATTTGGGCTGGGGCCTGGCCTGTTCCCTAGTATTCCCTTTCATGTGCTTCACTTGGGTATGAAGGTTCAACATCTGTAGCATTTGCAGGAGCAGTTCTGATTTCCCTATCTCTCCTGTTATCAAGGCCTTTATCTCTGTACATTCTATATAATTCATTGGTTGGAATTCCATCTATCATTTCAAAACCTACTCCTGCTCTCAATAAAGCGGTAAACATTTCTTTCCTTGTTACTCTCCTTTGGCGCCAAGTTTGCTGGTTATTCACCCTTCTCTCTCGAGGAGATCTATCCCCTCCCCAGTCACCTAAATCATATAACTGTAAAATCTTATTTATCACTGTTGTAAGACGGCTCCCTACTTCTCCAAGTAATAAATTCAAAATTAGTTGTTTATAAGCAGGGGGAGCTGTCCTAATTATTAAATTCCTATGAGGCAGTTCCATTGAATCATTGTAATATTTGTCTGCAGTTCCTGTCATAATGGCAGTCTTCATTACCTCCTCCTTTAGTCTCATGATACAATCTCTAAGTGAATACCAGGGTCTGTGCTCAGTGGGCCACATAGAATCAGTAGCATATCTCTTATTGCATCCCACAGCGGCTAATGCCAACAGAGTAGTCCTGCTATCACCATCTCCTTGCTGATGATGTTCCCTAAAAGCTTGTTGAACTAGAGGATCATGGCTGATACCTATGAATCTCATGCAGTCTGTCCCATCTACTGATATTCCACCGGCCCCTTGATCACTGAGTCTTACCATCCAAGATATCAATGGTTCTCCTATTCTTTGGCTGAATCTACTCAAAATATCTGTGACCTCTTGCGGTGAGAAATCTTCCTGAATTTCCCTTGTAACTGAATCTTCACCTCGGGTTTCTGTCTTCCTCCTTTGTATGGGTCGAGCCCTTGTCTGATCATTTAACCATCTCCTATTCTCTGTGTGAGGCACATCCTGAACCCCAGTAGTGTTTTGTGCCTCAGCCCCTAACATTGTCTCATTCTCTCCCCACTCACTTCCTCTGCCACCATGGCTAGGACGAAGCAGGCAGTCAGGCTCTTTCTGGGCTGGGTTGAAATGCACTCTGGGCTTTTTTGGTCTCCTGTTGCTCTTAGCCGCATTAATAGAAAAGTTCTCATTTGAGTCAGTTTGGTCTCCTGCTATCTGAGATTCCCCTTCTTCCTGTGGGGTAGGAGTGCCCCCATGTCTTTCACTTAATCTCAATCTTTCGTATACTAGCCGGTAGGCTGATAACACTATCCAGCTTTGCCTAGATAGTGATGCCCCTGACTGAATCCCAACTTCTCGTAAACACTTTTCCAAATCCCTAGGATCTCCTCTCCGTAGCCTTGGTTCCCAGTTTTCACAGGGTCCAGCTTTTTTAGCCAATTCTTTTGCTAGGGAGGAATAAAATGGATCCTCCCATCCTGGGATATTCATCTCTTCCTCTGAAATTGTTCTGCTTCTAAATAGAGATCTTATACCTAGCGATCCTGTTCGTGACGCCAAATGTATCAGGAGGGCAGAGTTTATAATCTCAAAGAGGATCATAAACATGTCTGAAAGGTTCGGAACCGCCGGATATAAGAAACTCTCAAAGTAGAAGGCAGAAGAATCAAAACATTCATTTAGGCTCCACAGTAACCAACCCATGAACCAGAAGCCCCATTTTGATATGTTGATCAAAATCTTCCAGGCCCAATAAGTACGCCTTGAAAGAGTAACCAGGAGGCTACAGAGAAACATGATTGCGTAAAGCAAATCATGTTTCCCCCTTTATGGTAATAAGATTACCCACTGGACTGAAGTCTTTGTTCAGCTTCCTCCCGTAGGTCAGCTCTGCTACTGGCAGCTCCTGCTTCAGCTGTGTCTGTGTCTGTAACTGAAGCTGCAACTGTAACTGACGATGTAACTGTCGTAACTGCCTCTGTAACGGTCGTTGTAACTGTCGCTGGCTCCAACCGGAAAAGGAAGAGAGAACTCTTCAAGCTGTCCTCTCCCCTCTTATAGAGTTTGTGACATCATCAAGCACCGCCCGAATGACCAGGGCCGATTGGTTCCTGAGTTGGCCCCTCCCCCTAGCATAGACATTAACACCTCCCCTCAGCCAGCCCCATGACTCATCACACAGGAAGTTCTGGTCCTGCCCCGGAAGAGCAAGCCCCAGCGTCCAGGGAAGCTCAATGAGGTAAGCTGAGTCATTCAAAGAAAACAAAGGCCATTCTGGTTACACTAGGTTAACAGCATAAGAAACAGAGAATTTAAACAACACAATCTCAAAAAGAAAAAGGAAAAAAAAAAACTGAATAAGCCATAAAAGTACCCTCAAATAAGAGGGAAAGTAGGAACAGATAAATTGTATCAAGCATTCAAGAAACAATTCCATCGTTACTTAAGTTATTTGCCAAAATTAAGAAAGATCATCACAAAATAGTTTTTTTGATACAAAGTCCATATACCTAAATCAAGGAAAGATCACTGCAGATGGTAACTGCATCCATGAAATTAGAAGACACTTGCTTCTTGGAAAGAGATCTATGCCAAATCTGGACAGGAAACTAAAAATAACAGACATCACCTTGAGGACAAATGTCTATATAGAGAAAGCTATGATTTTTCTATTAGTAATATATGGCTGTTTGAGTTGTGTTGTAAGGAAAGCTGAATGCTGTGATTCTGGAGAAGACTTTTGAGAGTCTCTAGGACAGCAAGAGATCAAATAAGTCAATACTTAAAGAATTTCACTGGAAGGTCAAATACTGAAGCTGAAGCTTAAATACTATGGGAAAACAAGATTCATTGGAAAAGAGGCTGATGCTGGGAAAGATTGAAGGCAAAAGGAAAAGGGGATGGCAGAGGATGAGATGGGTAGACAGTGTTGTGGAAACAATAATCATGAGTTTGGACAGACTTGGGGAGATGGAGGATAGAAGGGCCTGGCATCTTGTGGTCCATGGGGACACAAAGAGTTGGACATGACTGAGCAAATGAAGAACAACAACATGTTCCAGGAACTGAGGATACAGATACAAGCAAACATAAGGTCTGCTCTTAAGGATTTTACATTCTACTCACAGGAAGAGAACACAAAGAAGGGAGTTGACAAGTGGAAGGATCTGGATGAACAAAAGGTCAAGAATATAAAGGGAATTAATGAAAAAAATGCTAAATAAGGTGGCCTAGCCAGACTAGATCTCAAATTGTACTACAAATTATCAGAATAATCTAGTGCTAGCTAAGAAATAGTGGTAGATTAGTGTAATAGATTAGGTATATCATGCACAATAGCAAATATATGATGAACTCAAAGATTGTAGCTTTGGGGATAAGAGCTCAATATCTGACAAAAAAACTGATGGGAAAGTTAGAAAGCAGTTTGGCAAAAACTAGGCATAGCCAAACGTCTCACACCATATACCAAGATAAAGTAAAAATGGATACATGATTTAGATAAAGAGTGATACTATAAGCAAATTATGGAAGCATGGAATAATTTATCTGTCAGATCAATGGATAAAGTATGAATTTAGGACTAAATAAGAGACAGAGAGCATTATAAGATATAAAATATACAATTTTGATTATATTAAATTATAATAAAGATTTTACAGAAACACAACCAATGCATTAAAAATTAAAAAGAAAGCAGAAAGCTGGGGACTTTTTTTACAGCAAATATCCCTGATAAAGGCCTCAGTTATCAAATATAGAGACAATGGAGTCAAATTTATAATAATACAAGTCATTCACTAATTGATAAATGGTCAAAGAATAGAACAGGTAGTTTTTAGATGAAGAAATCAAAGATATCCAATTTTTGTTGTGAAATTGTTTTATCATGACTTTTTGTGACCCGACTTGAAGTTATCTTGCCAAGGATATTGAAGTGATTTGCCATTTCCTTCTCCAACTCATTTTACAAATGAGGAAACTGAGGCATACAGGGGTAAGTAATTTGTCCAGAATCACACAGCTAGTAAGTGTCTGAGGCCAGATTTGAACTCAGGAAGAGGAGTCTTTCTGATTCCAAGCCCAGTGCTTTATCTACTGCACCACTTAGCTGCTATAGTCACATAAAAATACTCTAAATAACTATTGATTAGAGAAATTCATATTAAAATAACTCTGATATGCCATCTCATACTTATCAAATTGCCTAAAATAACAGAAAAGGAAAATTATAAATATTTATGGGATATGGGAATATTGGAACACTAATGCTCTGTTGGTTGACTTGTGAACTGATCCAACCATTCCAGAGATAGTTTTGAACTATGCTCAAAGGGCCATAAGTCTGTGCGTACCATTTGACCCAGCAATACCACTCCTAGGTCTGTATCCCAAAGAGACTATAAAAGAGAAAAATAACTTATTTATATAAAAATATTTACAGTAGCTCTTTTTGTGGTGGCAAAGAATTAGAAATTGAGGGGATGCTCATCAATTGGGAAATGGCTGAACAAGTGGCCAATGATTGTGATGGAATATTATTGTAATATAAGAAATGACAAGCCAGATGCTTTGAGAAAAACCTGGAAAGACTTTCTTCAACTGATGCAGAATGAAGTGAGCAGAACCAATAGAACATTGTGCATGGTAACAACAATATTGTAATGATGATCAACTGTGAATGACTTAGCTATTCTTAGCTATACAATGATCTGATAGAATTCCAAAGAACTCATGATGAAAAATGATATCTACCTCCAAAGAAAGGACTAATGGAATATGAATGGAGATTGAAGCATATTTTTCATGTTCTTTTTTCATGACTTTTTGGGTGGTGGGGTCTGTGTTTTCTTTTACAACATGACTAATATGCAAATATATTTTGCATGATTGGACATGTATAACCTATATCAAAGTGTTTGCCATTTCAGGGAGGAGTCAGGAGGAAGGACAGAATTTGGAATTCAAATTTTTTTCCCATGGATCCTCACTTCATTTTCATTTTAAAACATATTATTTAATATTTTATTTTCCACTAATTTTGTGTAAAATAATTTTTAACATTCTTTTAAAAAATTTTAGGAACTCAAAATGAAAAAAAAACTGAATGTTAAAATTATTTTTAAGTGTATTTGGAAGAAAATAAAATATTACTTAAAAAAGAGAAATGCAAATTAAAATATCTAGGAAATTCTACCTGACATGGATGAGAGTGACAAAGATGACCAAAAAGAACAAAAGAAAAAGAAAACGACACTTGTTCAAGGTAGGTCCTGTAAGAGGACAGGCATACAAGGCAGTACTGGTTTAAAAGTAACATTTAAGCTATGGTGTAAATCTGGGCATTCTGAATACTTGAATGTGTGCAGAGGGAGAGCAGTGAACATTGCACTTTTTCAGTATTGTAAACAAGTGGAAATGCAATTCTTGTCCTAGAGAGTAAAATCTATTTAAAATTGGTACCATACATTAGGCATACTAATGTACTCCTAACTGTTGACTTTCAATGTCACCATCCAATCTAGAATATGATAATTTGGAATTATACCACAAAAGTCAGCATTTAAACAGTCAATATTCTTTAACCTTAAAATAGCATCATCAAAAACATCTAAAAGAGAACAAACCAGAAAGGGACAACTCAGATGAACAAAATTATTTGTAGTAATGCTTTTTGTTGTAGCAAAGAACTGGAAAACTAGAACTGAAATGGGGAATGGCTAAATAGATTATGGTATGTGAATCAATATTTTTACACTTTTAGAAATGATGAAAATGATAGATTCAAAGAGTCCTAGGAGGCTTTGTATGAACTGATGCAAAATAATATTAGCAGAACAGTTTGCATAAGACCTACAATACTGCAAAGAAAATCAACCATGAACAATTTAAGAACTCTGGTCAACTCCAGAAAGACTGAAAACAAATCATATGCTTCCTGTTCCTTAGCAGAAAGATGTTGAACTAAAGGTATAGAATGAGGCATATACTTAAAGATACAGCCAATGTGTGAATTTGCTTTTTCTTGACTATACTTGTTTTTGGGAGGATGATTTTAATATGTAGAGGTGAGAATTATGAGTAAGAGTGGGTAATAGTGATAGGGTACTTAAAGAAGAAAAGAAAAAAATACCAATGAATCATTAAAAAGTACACAGAAGAAAGTAGAGGAAGTTCCAAAAGGCATACAGAACAGCCACTCCATATTCAAACTACCTGGCTAAATTTGAATTAAATAATAATTATGATAACAAAAATTTGTACTGAGGCAGAGATGGAATAAAACTATATAAAACAGAAGTTACCAATTTCATATACAATCTCTTATTTGTTCTTTGTATGTTCATGTTTGTTCTGTGTTCATGTCTGTTCTGTGTTCATGTCTGATGATCTTTAGTAAGTTCATTATAACAAAAATATGAAAAAAATAGTCTTCTGGTAATTTTATGTAGCTCTGAAATACAGAACACCAGGAACTCAATGTAGATGAACCTAAGCATGATAGAAAGATGTGTGATGGGTACGGCAGAATATTGCAAAAGATGTAGGAAGTGACATGAAAGACATTATAGGTGGCAAAGACAACTTGGTGGTAGGGAGGCAGCAACCCACCTGAATTCTCCCAATATTCCCTGCCAACAACTTAAAATAATGCCTCAAAAATTTTTTTGGAGCAGAAGAAACAACAAAAGATCAGGGTGAGACATTCTTCTAGCCCAAGAAAACTTAGCAGGTTCATAGGAGAGATCTGTGATGCTGGGCTGGGGGCTGGCACAGAGACCATGTGGCAACATGGTCTTTGAAGTGGCTGTGACAGTGGGAGCAACAACTTTGAAAGCACTCAGTCCAGAGATGGCAACGGGGTTTCATAACTGATCAGAAAGAGATCAAAGAGGATCCTTTGCTGTCACTGGGTGCACCCGGCACTTATTGGCAGCTCTATCGCCCATATGCACCTCTGCCTATATGCAGTTCCAAGGCAGAGAGGGGTACTAGTGCTGGCAGCCAGTCAAAGTTCCAGGGCTAAGAGGAACACTAGTTCTTTTGGCTGCAGGGTTCAAGGGACCTTCCTGGGTAATTACTAGAGCACAGACCAAGAGAGCAATGACTAACCCTCTCCCGATCATAGTACCTTGGAAGCACCAAAAACTTGAACACCTTCAGAATGAGCTTTGAAAATAGCATCATGAAAAAGCCTGAAGCTTGGAACCATACAACCCCAAGGTTAGCAGAGCTCAACTTTAACATAACGATTAAAGTCAAGAATAGGCTGGGAAAATGGGTGAACAGCAAAAAAGAACTCGATCGTAAAAAGCTAGTAAGGTGAAGAGAAAGACCCAGACAAACTCAGATAAAGACAACAATGTGAAAATATCTACATGCAGAGCTTCGAAGAAAAAAAAATGTTAATTGGATCCAAACATAACCAGAATTCCTAGAACAGTTAAAGAAAGAGGTAAGAGTAGTAGAGAAAAAAATGGGAAAAGAAATGAGAGTGACATGGGAAAATTATGAAAAAAAGAATTACCAACTTGGTAAAAGAGGGTCAAAAATACTAAAGAAAATAACACCTTAGAAACAAAATTGCCCTCCTGAAAAGTCACAGAAATTCACTGAAGAAAAGAACTTAAAAATTAGAATTTGGCAAGTGGAAGTGAATGGCTCCAAGAGACATCAAGAAACAATAAAACAAAATTAAAACATGAAAAAAGTATAAAATGTGAACTATCTAATCAGAAAGACAAGTCACCTGGAAATTAGATTGAAGAAAGATAATTTCAGAATTATTGGACTACATGAAAGCCATAATCATAAAAAGAGCCAAGACCTGATATTTCAGGAAATTATAAAGGAAAACTGCCTTGATATCTTAGAATCAAGTGGTAAAGTAGAAACTGAAAGAATCTGGTCATATTCTGAAAAAGATCCCAAAATGAAAACTCTCATGAATATTATACTCAAGTTCCAGAGTCCCCATTTCAGGAAGAAAATATTACAAGCATCCTGAAAGAAATAATTCAAATTTCTTGTAGCCAGAGTCAGAATCATGCAAGACTTAGTACTTTCACATTGAAGAAGTGAAGGGCTTTTAATATGATATTCTGGAAAGCAAAGGACCTAGGATCACAACTAAGAATACCTATTCAGCAAAATTGAGTGTAATACTGAAAGTGACATATAGATGTATAATGAAATAGAGGACTTTCATGCATTCCTAATAAAAAACGATGAGAGCTGAATAGAAAATTCAACATTTAAACATAAGACCCAAAAGAACTATAAAAGGTAAACATGAAAGAGAAATCGTAAGAGACTTAATAATGTTAAACTGTGGGAGAATGTTACATGTAACTCCTACAAACTTTATCATTATTAATTTAGCTGCAAGGAGTCTACATAAAAAGAGACCATGGGTGTGACCATGGGTAATGTTAAATAATAAATGAAGGGTGAGAAAGAGGAATGCCCAGGGAAAGGGAAGAAGAGAGAGGTAGAATGTGGAAATGTTTCTCACATATAAGAGGAACACAAGGAATAGGTTTTACAGTGAAGGGGAAAATGTGGCTAGCAATGCTTGAAACTCAATAGATTTGGTTTAAAGAGGGAACTATATACATATACACATACGCATGTACGTGCGTATACACATGTATGCATACATATACGTACAAATATATATGTGTGTGTATACACACACACACACACACACACACACACAGATGGGTATAGAGCTCTATCTCGCCCATCACAGAAATAGGAGGGAAAGGGGATTAAGAAAGGGGGAGAGCTGATAAAAGAAAGGGCAGAATATGGGAAGCAATATCAGAAACACACACACACACACACACACGATTAAAATAAGGGGCTAGAGAAAAATTTACCATGCTTTATATGAAATAAAAAAGGAGGGATATTAATCATGATCTGAGACAAAGCAAAAATAGACCTAGCTAAAAGAAGTGATCAGGGAAACTACTTTTTGCTAAAAGATACTAGAGATAATGAAGTAATTAAAAAAAAAACTTTTACAGCAAGTTTTTCTGATAAAAAATTTGCTTTCTCAAATATATAGGAAACTGAGTCAAATTTATAAAAATAAGAATCATTCCTCAATTGATCGGTGACCAGGTGATATGAATAGGCAGTATTTAAAAGAAATTGAAGTTGTCTATGTTCATATAAAATGTTCTAAATCACCAATGATTAGAAAAATGAAAATTAAAGCAATTCTCAGATACCACCTCACATCTATCAGAAGTGATAACTGCTAGAGAGGATGACAGAAAAGAAAGATACATGAATGAATTTTTTTATTTAATTTATTTAATATATTTAGTTTTCAGCATTGATTTTCACAAGAATTTGAATTACAAATTTTCTCCCCATTTCTACCCTCCCCCCCCACTCCAAGATGGCGTATATTCTGGTTGTCCTGTTCCCCAGTCAGCATGAATGAATTTTTGGTGGAGTTGTGAACTGGTTCAACTATTTTGCAGAGCAATTTGGAACTATGCCCAAAGGACTATAAAACTATGCATATCTTTTGACCCAGCAATACCACTATTAGGTCTGTATCCCAAATGGTCAAAGAAAAAGGAAAAGAACCTTATGTACAAAAATATTCATAGCAGCTCTTTTTGTGGTGACAAAGAGTTGGAAATTGAGACAATGCTCATCAATTGGGGAATGATTGAACAGGATATTACATATGATTGTGATAAGATAGTACTGTGCTATAAGACATGAAAAGTAGGATGGCTTCAGAAAAATCTAAGAAGACCTATATGAACTGATGCAGAGTGAAGTGAGCAGAACGAGGAGGTCTTCACAACAAGAGTATTATGGATGTGTTTTGCATGACCATACATGTATAACCTACATAAAATTGCTTGCCTTCTCAACAAGGGAAGGTTAGGAGGGAGGAAGGGGGGTATATTTGGAACTCCAAGTTTTGAAAACAAATGTTAAAAATTGTCTTTACATGTAACTGGGGGAAAATAAAATACTAAATAAAAGGTAAAAAAAAGAAAAAGAACAGGAGGTCATTGCACAGAGTAGCATCCATATCATAATGATGATCAACTGTGAAAGATTTAACTCAATCCAAGACAATTTCAAAAGGCTCATGATGAAAAATTCTATCCACTTCTAGAGGAGGAACTGATAACTCTGAGAACAAGTTGAAGTACAATTTTTCACTTTCTTTATTTTTCTCAGTTTTTTTGTTCTATGGCTAATATGAAAATGTTTTGTATGATTTGCATGATTTCATATATTTAATTGATATTATCATTCTTGCCTTCTTAGTGGATAGGGATTGGGTGGGAGGGAAGGAAAGAATGTGGAACCCAAAATATTTTTTAAAAGAATATTAAAAATAAATACTTAATAAATTTGTTTTAGAAAGATTGATAGCTTGATCTATCTAATTATGTGTGGTGTGTGGGTATATGTATATTATACACACACACACATACATATATATGTACAAATGTATGTGTATGTATATATGTTAATACCTCTCTCTCTTTCTCTCTGTCTCTCTCGTAAGCTCTTTTGTTACATAGATACTTCTTCTAGACACTGATGTCTTAGACCATGAAGGATGATGATTAAAAGTCTGGAAGTAGAAAATCTTCTGGACGCTTCCAAGTTCTTCCACCCCCCAAAGGTGGGGAGGAGATATGGCTAAGCCCAAAGATAGGGCCTTTCCATCTCCACATAATTCATTATTAGCACTTTTAGTTAGAGTGTTATGCTTGCTCCAACCTTTCAAATGAATCAAGTTTTATCTGGCTTGCTAGTATTATAGTTTACTCCTGAGACATGGTAATTTTCCTCATTCTATCCCAACTTGATCTTGTACCACATAATTCTGTTTCAAAGGCTGTTTTACATTGAGTCTAAAGGCTGTGATTGCTGACTGAGAAATGGTCTCATCTATTTAAGTTATCTGGACTAAAAATGGAGTAGCATGGTTTTAACCTCACCCTTATGTATCTTCCCAAGTTTGATAACCAGGGGAGAGTATAATGGAATGATGTGCCAATCAGCCCAGTCCTTATGATTGCTGATACAATCCCCACATGGATTTTGGAGCACCTTCAGATATTCTGTACCTGCATATGGTCCACTATCCACATAATAAGGAGAATCCTTTCTGAGTCATAGTAGACCCAGAAATGGTATGCATTTAGGAGACTAAAGTGAGTACTTCTCTCTCTCTTTTTTCTTGACTGGCTGGCATTGGAGAAGGCAGATGATATGCTGAAGGCCTCTAGGTAGAGGAGGGATTTTAGGTCCTCATCAGCAGGAGCCAGCATGAACCTGAGAGTCTATGACCATATTGTTTCTATCTCCATTGTGTATATTCTTTGTTAATTTTAGATTAAGGAGTTTGGAGGAAGCTATGATCTCTGAGCTTTTAAAGGACAGGAGAACAAATCACCAAGAATCTGGTAATTGAAGTCTATGCTGGAAGTGGCTGTAAGGTGATGGCTAATGGTCCAGGAGACATCCTTGTTGTAGTATAGCAATGATAGAGATTCAGTCCAATGGACCATGTAACATTTGAAAGTGAACTTATTTGGGCAAGTGTTAGGTAAAAACTGATTTCAGTTTGAGTCCACTCTCCATAATGGTATAAGGGACTGTGTACTCCCAGGTGTTGAGAGAAATATTTCTAACTTCTGTTCTTATTTTATCTTTGTAGTAAATATCTCTTCTAAAAATCTAATTGATGTTAGCTGATTAAATCTAGATGAGGTACTAATCACTAGCGACTAGCTGGATGGAGTAATTTGGAAGATTCAAAGTGATGATATCAATGAAAGCCTCCCTGACACTTGGGGGTATGCCTTTGTCATTAGCTTTGCTTTGGGAGTGTTCAGAGCTATCCCTACATGTGGGGCCTTATATAGGATAGAATTGGGCTCTTATTATTTGTAGGGACTCCTCAGAAAGAAATGGCAAAGAAGTCCAGTATCTTTGCTAAGAAAACCTTGTCGATAGTATTAAAATGAAAAAAGATATGACACTGGAAGATGAGTGCCTCAGGTTGGAAGCTGTCCAATATGTTACTATAGGGAGAACAGAGGACAGCTACAAGTAGCTCCAGAACTAATGAAGCAAGTGGACGAAAGATGAAAGGAAATTTAGCTGCAGATGTATCTGGTGATAAAAGGAAAGTCTGATGCTTTAAAGATCAATATTGCACAGGAATCTGGAATGTAAGATCCATGAACCAAAGTAAGCTGGATGTGGTTAAACAGGAGAAGGAAAGATTAAACATCTACAGTGAATCTAAATGGATGGGAGTGGGAAATGAGTGGGAATTATGTAATAATTACTATGGGCAAAAATTCCTTAAAGGAAATGGAATAGCCTTCATAGTCAATAAAAGGGTAGGAAAAGCAGTACTGGGATATATTCTCAGAAATGACAGAATATCTATTTAAATCCATCACAAACCTATGAATATCATGGTTCTACAAGTCTATGCTCCAACTGTTGATGACAAAGGTGCTGAAGTTGATCAATTCTATGAAAATATGCAATGTTTTCTAGAAATGACACCAAAAAAGATGTCCAATTCATCATAGGTGATTGGAATGCTAAAGTAGGAAGTAAAAATATAGCTGGAATAACAGACAAGTTTGGTTCTGGAGTACAAAGTGAAGCAGGCAGAGATGAATAGAGTTTTGTCAAGATAATTCTTTGGTCATAGAAAACACTTATTCAACAACCCAAAAGATGACTCTACACATGAACATCACCAGATGGTCAATATCAAAATCACATCGAATATATACTTTGCGATCAAAGGTTGAGAAGCTATAAAGTCAAAGCTATGGTTTTTGCAGTAGCAATACGTGGCTGTGAGAGTTGGACTATAAGAAAGGCTGAGTGTCACAGAATCAATGCTTTCAAATTGTGGTGCCAGAGAAGATTTTTGAGTGTCCCTTGGACAGCAAGGAGATTAAAACTGTAAATACTTAAATAAATTGCTCAGACTATTAACTGGAAGGCCAATATAGCTTAAATACTCTGGCTACATAATGAGAAGACAGGACTCATTGGAAAAGACCCTGTTGTGGAGACAAAAGGAGACAGGGACATCAGAAGATGAGATGGATAGTGTCATGAAAGCAATAAACATGAGGTTGGATAGAATTTGTCAGAGAGTGGGGGTTAGAATGGTCTGGTATACTATGGTCTACAGAGTCACAAAGAGTCAGACATGACTGAAAAACAACAACATTGTTAATGAGACTAATATAATAAGCATGGATTTTGTATTACTAAAATGCCATTCTTTATCTGATAAATGTTTGTATTTTTTTCTTTTTTTGCATTTAAATAGACCTAGACTGCTTGCTTTATTATGAAATCCTTATGCATTTAAAACCCATGGAACATGATTTATCTACTAACTTCTTTTCACAGTAGTCTCACACTAGTTCAGGGTTCATTTGATCTTATTTTCTATTTTCTTTAATTAAGCCTTCTTGTAGTGTTATTGGGTAAGCTGGAATTCCAGTAGGAAAGCCTTTGCATTGGCAGGGAATGATAGTGGGAAATTTTGTGTGCCTCTTTGAAATAGAGACCCAGATGTAATTTGTATTTTTTTTAAATTCTTTATCTTATAGTGACCCCTGGACAAATTTTGGTATGATCTGTGCAGAGCAGAGTATAGGTGCAAAGAATTTTTTGCAGGTAATTGTGTCTACTGTTGAATGGTCTCTTGTTTCTGAGAGAATTGTGGAAGAGTTTTCTTTCAGGATGGTTTGGTGTCTCACCAGAGGGTGAGATAGTGACTTCTAGTTGACCCTGGTCCTTAATCCATGTTCTGTCTTGGCTGTAGGGGACTAAGTTTTTCCTCTGGGAAAAGAGGCTTGATTTTCTTTTTAGAAATTGTTTCGTGTTGGGGAAAACTTATTTTGTAAGCAACAAAACAAATCCTAACCCATTAGAACTCTCATAAAATGATATTGGCTTTGTGAAATTATATCATCATGTATTTAGAAGTATGAAAGAATATGAATTAGCAGATTTTATTATGAACTGTGACACATAAACTTTTCCAAAGACACTAGCAAGTTTTAGGAATAATACAATGAACTCAATATCCAATGCAAAATCTACTCATTCTTATTTTCTATCATCTGACCAATTTATAGAAGACCTTTTGGGAAATAAGAGAAGCAATTAGAAAAAAAAGATTTTCATGTCCTTTCAGAAATAAATGTTAGAATTTATGACATAAAAATTGCCCCAAACTTAGCTTACTATGATGATACAACCAGCATCAAACCTCACCTCTCTCTCAAACTCCCCAAACACTTCCTTGCAATATTGCCAGGCTATATTGAATTGAATGGCATGTAATATCAGGATCCAGGACTAGCCTGAGCTCAGATAGAACCCTCTCCCAGGTCAGTTGTCAAATAGATTAAATCCAATAAAGTTCCCTCTTTTTTCAAAACCCCATAGCCTTGAGGATATTTTAAGGTCCATTCTGACCTCTTAAATAGGCTTGTTTGAGCTGATGTCACGTAGAGATAATATCCCAAGACTTACTCTTTTTTCTATCTTTTTTTCTTCTGAGTTTCTTGGTCAAATTGACTACGTGGTGATTCAAGATTATGAGCTGCATTTTTTCTATTCCTTAAAAATTTCAAACATTCAGGTATACATTCACTTTGATTTTTCCTTCCGTCATTAAGATGAAAATCAACTTTCTTTTTAAACTCATGCCATTTTTATATGTTTTAATCTTGGTTAAAAAAACCAAACCAAACTATAAGCCTGAAATTCAAACCAGAAATGTGAACACAAACTAAATGCCAAATATAGTGATATAAGGTATACTATGCCAAATGCCATTACCTGCTAAATTCCACTTCACTCTTTTTCTTGTGGGGGTGGAGAACCTGTGGCCTTGAGGCCACATATGACCCTGTAGATCCTCAGGTGTGGGATTTGTTCTGTGAAGTTTGGATTCAGTCAAAGGACACCCTTGAGGACCTAGAGGGCCACATGTGGCCTCAAAGCCACAGGTTCCCCACCCCTGCTTAGTCATTTTTTCCTAAGTAAAAGAATGGGGAGAATTACACAAGCATCTAGGTGCTGGCCCACTTGTCTCCTTTGGAAATTTTTCATTAAGAGAAACCATCCTACAGTCCCATTAAGATTCCATGGCATTCCTGGCTTTTGCCTCATCTCAAATATTGAGCCATCAAAATTCTAAGCAGACACAAATTTGACGGAGTTGTTGATGCAAGACTGCTCTGCAGTGCCTTGTCTATGGGAGGTTTAAAAAACTTTGACTAAATTTCTATACTGTCTCTGGAGGGAGTTTGAGTTCTTTTGAGATTCAGAGGAATTTAGGAATATTTCCTCTTCTCTCTCCAGTGGAGGCCCGGGAATCTGTATACTCCTCTTTGTCTGTATATCATCAAGGATCTGGTGAAGCTTCTTATGTTCAAATTGACCATCCAAGCATAGAATCAAAACCTTGGTCTCTTCTGCTGTCTTGGGATAAAAGATCACTAAATAGGCTAACTCAAACTTGTGGGGCTTTTTCTGGACTAACAGATTCCAAACAGGAGCAATGGATTCCTTGTCTTAACAAAAAAGACTACACCATTGAGTGCTATTTAAAGTTTTCATGAAGGTCCCTGAGCATTCTTGCTCATCCTCTACACTGTCATTCAGTTGCTTTTGTTTCATTAGCATGGGGACTTCTGAATTTAGAACTGTTCCTGCTGTTTCAAACTCTTTGGGTAAGATGAGTTGCAGGGAATCTTCCTCCACATCACTGGCTCAAAGGTCACTGCCTCCTGCCTGCCATCACCTTCCAGCTCTGCATCATCTAAATGACCTCTTGACATAGGAAAGCAGCAGGCTATTTGGATTTTTCTACTGTTACTTAAGTTGGAGAAGTCATGAGGAAAGCAAATATTAAATATTATAAAATACAAAAATGTTAAAATTAAACAGGATACCATTTGATTATTATGTTCTTATGGAAGTTTTTTTTAACATATCAGTGGAAGTACAACTTAGACCTTAAATACAATGTATGTTGTTGATTGGAACATGATTGGTTAATAGAGTGCAGTGAATTGTTAAGTTCCATAATACTCATAACATACAACAATTACATTTGTATCAGGCATGACTGCCATCTTGTGGAGACATGCTAGAATAGGGGAAGGGTCCATTGTCCTTAATGGTGATATTTTACCTCCCACCAAAATTTTTTGAATTTCATTCATTATTCCACGTCAGTTACCAATTCATCTTCTAGGAAAAAGAATTGAGACAGCATGTAATTGAGCACCATAGCTTGTGCAAATGGCTCCCTGGACCTAGAAACCCAACTCTGGGTTATCTATAAGAGACAATAAAAAAGTTTTCTCTTAACTCAGTTTTAATATTATGTTTATAGTAGAAAGGGAAAAAATAGGCCCCACTAAACATTTAAAAATGTTAATGTTGAATTAATTAAGTTCTAAATACTGTAAAGATTCCCTTAAGTTAGTGAAGACAACCATACATATGCCATACAATGAGGGAACAACCTGGCATAAATAAAGGAAGAAAAGAGAAAGATATAAAATCTAATTAGGAGGCATAATAAAAGAAATGGAAGTTATCAGGGGGAAAACTGAACTAAAAATTTATAGGCCAAACTTTAAAACAAATGGTAGTTCAATGGCAGGATTCATTCAAGGAATGAAGGGAGAATTCTTTGCATATACACATACACACATACACATTTTCTTTTAAACTCCAATGACAAGTTTAGATATTCAAGTATATAAATGAGACTAATAAAATATGAAAAGTAAGGACTTGTGATGCAATTTAAATTTTTTTGGAAAAACTAAGAATTATCAAGCATCCAATGCTTCATTATGGATTTACAAACTTCTATTATTTACTAATAGTTCTATTATTTACCCAAAAGTTGCATATGTAAATTTTAATATATCAGGGACCAATTTGTCCTTATGTGATCCTTTAAAATGTTTTTTTCTATATACATGACATTGTTTTTATTACTGATGTCTTTGACTACATAGTTCTTGACAGTATTTATAATTTTTTGCGTGTATGTTTTTCATTTTGTATCACTTCACATAAATCTTCCTAAATTTCTTTGAATTTTTCATATTGCCATGAGGCTCAATAAGTATTCTAATTATACTTATTTATTATATTTTGTTCAGGCATCATCCTTCTGTTGACAGTTTTTTTTTCCAATGGGGTTTTGTTTTTAGGTGTTTTTTTGTTGTTGTTATTATTGCAAATGGTACTTCTAGGAATAACTTTGTAAAGATAGTTTTGTTTTCCCTCCAGTCAGCAACCTTTTTGCGTAATAGCTCCAGTCCTTGTAATACCTGTATTCAAATATTTGGGAAAGAGTGTTTTGCATGAGTTGTTGTTTTTCATAGCCTTAATTTATTTTTGTGTCCTACATGTAGTTTGACACAGTAAAAGTAAATTAATTTCAGTTCACTCACAAAACAAGATTGTGAAATGAGCACCTCAAATTGACATTAACAGCTAGGTTCCAAAATTGCTTTATCTGGAGATAGAAAGGACTGCCCTGTTAAGACTTTGCTCTATAACAGTGTGGATTATGTTTGTACTTCAGAAATCACAACGAATTCTAACATAATGTTTTTAATATATTTGTGTCATAATTATTGTACACCTTTAATAAAAACACAACGCTCATTTCAAGACAGCATTTTTAGTATCTTTTGTAGTATTGCTCAACAGATGAACATAGGGTTTTGAAAACTGAGTTTTTATTCATACATCAAATTAATCTTTTTAAAAATTTGAGAAATAAAATCCTTATCTGATTCCTAAATAAAACTAAAACCTTACTTTATTAGAATCATAGGAAGAAAGGGTCCCTTGTGATCATTTCATCTGATTCATTCATCTTACAGATGAAGAAACTGAGATCCAGAGAGACTGTCTTTTCCCCGACATCAAACAGGCAATAAGCAGGAGCACCTTAGGTATCATCAGGAATCCAAAAGAAATCTTTGCTTTGTACGTATAATAATTTTGGGAATACTCCCAAGCCAAAAAAATACTAAAATAATTTAAAGTGAGTATGTGGGCTGACATATGCTAAAACACAAAAATATGCCTACTCATTAGATTAAGCATCAAAATTCTTCACATTACCTAAAGTGAAATTTGAAATAATAATCAGAATAAGAATAAAAGCTAGCACTTACATAGCACTTTTGAGTTTTGCATAGCAAGTTCCAAATATTATCTCATTTGATCCTCACAACCCTGGGAGGTGGGTGTTTGTATATCCTCATTTTAATGATGATGAGACTGAGACATAGAGAACTTAAATGACTTTAGAACTACACTAGTGACTAGTAAGTATCTGAACCTAGATTTGAACTCAAATATTCCTAATTCTAGGCTTAGTGCTGTATCTACCATATCATCTAACTGCTTTAAAAAAGGAGGTGCTTAATATTATTTCTTATTTCATATGATGCATTTTATGTTAATATAGTTCTTTGCTTACACTTAATGCAACTTTAGATTTCTGATTTTTCTTTGCAGAAAAAATACATCCCAAATTTGCTTTGTTATTTAGCAATGGAATTAATTTTGAATATTTATTAAATATAATTATGGTTAAATTCAATTCAGCAAACATATATTAAACTCTTAGTGTGTGCTAGGTGTTGGTATGTAAACATAAAACAATAGCTTTTAAGGGATGTTACAGTCTACCTTTTGAAAAAGACTGATTTAAAGGACGTTACGTCATACTTAGGGGCAACTAGGTGGTGCAGTGGATAGAACAGAGGGCTTGGAGTTAAGAAGACCTGAATTCAAATAGGGCCTCAGACTTTGGGCAAGTCATTTAACCCCATTTGCTTCAGTTTTTTCATCTGTAAAATGAGCCAGAAAAGGAAATGACAAATCACTTCAATATCTTTGCTAAGAAAATCCCAAATGGGGTCACAAAGAGTTAGATATAACTGAACAACAACAAATCATTCTTCTTGGGGGATATAATTTCTGTACAGATAAGAAAACACAAAATATGTACAAAGTATGTAGACAGTATTTTAAAGTAATTTTAAGAATGAGAGAGTATTAAGACAGGGGTGGTGGGGTCAGGAAAGGTCTCATGTAGGAGTTGACATCTGAGCTGTGCTTGGAAGAAAGTTGGAGAAATTCTGAGTTGAGAAAGTTCATTCCAAATATAGGGGACCACATTACTAAGTCATTAAGGTGAGAGAAGGAATGTCATGTATAAGAATAGTTAGTTTAACTGGAAAATAGAATGCATAAGGGGGAGTAATGATATACTGTGGAAGTAGGGAAAGGAAGGAAAAAGAGGAAGAAACAAATGCTTATTAAGCGCCTATTATCTATCAGGTACTGCTCTAAGCTCTCTTACAAATATTTTCATATCTGAGCCTCACAACAACCCTGGGAGGTAGATACAATTGTCATTCCCATTTTATAATTGAGGAAACTTATTCTTATGTGCTACGTAACTATTGAATATGTTATATAGTCATATATATATATATATTTCATAGATAGGATACCACTAAAGTGATATGCTCAGATGCGCATTTTAGAAAATGCCATTCAGCAGGCGAGACAAAGATGTGTTACAGGAAGGAGAAACTGAAAGAAGGAAAACTAATTAGGAAACTTGCTATAGTCTAATGCGAAGTACTAAGGGCCTGAAACAGGACCGAACTTCTATGAAGTGAGAATAGGGTACCAATGTGGATGATGTTGTAGAAGAAAGATTGATGACACTTTGAAAATAATCAGAATGGGAGGTGAGGGAGAGAAGAGTATCAAGGATGATGCTGAACTCATGGACTGAAATGATTATATTGATTTCGATAACTTAAACATAAATAGGGAATTTCAGGAAAGTTTTGAATAAAATATGAATTCTCCTTTAAACACATTGAGCTTAAGATGTTCGTAGGCCATGCAGATGGAATCATCCAGTAGGCAGTTGGAATGGGGCCCTGGAATTACAAAATGATACTAGAAAGGATACGTGACCACATGAGATCATGAGATACCCCAGGAAGAGAGTACAGAGAGAAGAGAATAGAATACAGGAAAGAGATCATTATAATTACCTAGCAAAAGAGGAAGAAAGTGCAAGAAAAAGAACAACAAGGTAGCTGGGAAGTAAACCAAGAGAGAATATAACACTGAAATCAAGAAAGAAAAGAGTATGTCTATGAGTCATAAATATTGTACGTGTTCATAATATGTAATATATTACTTGATAACAAAGTATCTTCCATGCTTTTGCTTTGGTTTCAACATAAAGTAATACTAAAATTTATTGATGTCATTTCTGTATTTACTGTTAAAATTATTTAAATATTTTGTTTATATGAATATTTTTCTAATGTTGAAATATTTTTGCATCTCTAGTATGAGTTCAACTTAGCAATATTGACTATTTTTAATATATTGTTGTAGTCTCCTTGTTAAGTTTTATTTTAAAATTTTCCGTCAATTTTCATTAGTAAAATTAGTCTTTAGTTCTTTTTCTCTGTTCTATCTCTACTTGGTTTTGGTATCACAATAAATTAATCTCATAAAAAGAATTTGGTAGAGGGCCTTCTGACTTGGTTATTTGGGAAAAATATAATGTGGATAATTAATAGTGTGGATAAATAATAATTTAAATATTTGTTAGAATTCATTTATAAATTTTGTCCTCTTCAAGGGTCCCTTTCCCTCACCCCCCCAAGTTAGTAGTTCCTTGATGTCTTGGTCAATTTATTTTTCTGAGACTAAAACATTTAACTATCTACTTCTTGTTTCATTTATTTGGGCAGTTTGTTTTTTTAGGAAATCTTCTATTTCTATAAAGATTTCATTTTTTTCTGGCATATAATTGTATATAGTAGTTTCTAATAATTCATTTTGTTTCCACTAGTCTTTGTGAATTCAATTTGTTTGTTTTGATTTTCAGTAATTTAATTTCCTTCTGTACTTGGGAGGGGTCAAATTAGCTAGTTATGAGAGGTGATATTGTAGAAGTTTTCAAAATGTAGTTTATAGACCTCTGGCCATCCCTGAAGCCCTTTCAGGGGGTCCTCAAGGTCAAAACAATTTTTATAAGATGCTATTTGCCTATTGTAATCCTCCCTTTTCCAATTACATATCTGTGTGAAGACATATTTTCTTAATATACTTCAACCCAAACAACGCATTGCAACAAACTGGATGAAGAAGCAGATATGGTAATCCAGCTGTCATCTATTAAGTCAAACATTAAAGAGATTTGTAAAAATATATAAAGCCATGCCACTCTTCTCACTAGTTTTTTGTTTTGAGAAAATATAGTTATTTTAGATAAAAGACCATTGTTTATGTTGACATTTGGTTTGTTATTATTTTAAATTAATTAATAAACATTTAAAATTTTGTCATTACTAATTTCTAATATTATAAATAATAATAAAATAACCCACATAGATTAAAGCTCTTTGGGGTCCTCCATTATTTTAAGACTATAAAGACATTCTGAATTCACTATACTGCAGGTTTAGAGGACAGTGAGCTGCCCTGAAACCAAGAAGACTTTCCTTCAGGTCCCATCTCTGACATATTGGCACAACGCTTGAATCTCCAGGGCTCTTGACATCTCACTAAGATGACAATTTGCTGAGAAGGTCACTATCCATCAGTTTATCAGTCCTGTTAGTTTAGAAAACAATAATACTTCAGTTTATCTGTTCTGCAGTCTTTTTATTTTAAATTTAGATTCTTCCTCTTATAGTTGCTTCAGTATTATTAGTTTGCTGCTTCTCCAGCATTTAAGATTTAGTTCTCAGTTCATTTTTTCCTTTTAAAGATGTTAATATATTTTAAGAAATATAGATTTTACTAATCATTGCTTTAGCTGCACCTCATGCATTTTGTAAAGTTGACCCACTTATTATTTATGACGGCTTTACTTAATCTCCATTTAAGTATCTTTATTTCATGTTTCCTGTCTTGATGACTATTTTTATTATTCTATGCTCTAAAAAAGAATGTCTTTATTATTGTTCAGCCTCTTAAAATTTATTTATGATGTCTTTATTCCTTATTGTATTGGTCTCCAAAATTTATTGATCATTAATACCATTAAAATATTTGAATGTGAACGCCTACGCACACAAATACATACATACATATACATATATACATAAATATCATATATAGATGTTTGTATATGTATAATTACACAAACTACTGAAATAATAAAAGGTGTCCCCAAATTTCTAATAGCTTCAATGATTTGAGGGAGCACACTGTATATTATGTACATTAAATATATATGAAAAATTAAAAGTGAAAATATATAATTAAATTACATAAAAATTAAGATATTTTTATTTAATGGTATAAAATTTTTCTTTGTTCTCACTAAAAGAGGCAACAACATGATTGAATATATTTTGTTGTCTTTTGAAATCTTGGTAATACTGTCATCAAACTATTCATTCCAATTCAGTTTATGTAGATACTTGGCTTTAATGGTTCTTATAGCTGGAAAAGTTACCTCACAATCCACATCGAAGTGGGCATTTCTTTACTGCACTTAATAATCATAATATGTATTTTTCAATCTCATTCACCAGTTATGTAAATGTTTTGGTTGGAGTTTGGTCAGTATATCAAAATTTTTAAAATTATTTTTTCAGATTTTGAAATTTCAAAATCAAACTTAATTGTCAAAATTTCAAAAGTCCCTAATATCTATAACTTGTTCTTGCAAGCTTATCACTTATACAATATTTTATTTTTATGTTTTTCACATTTGATTTAAAAGCTTCATCGAAACTCTGAAAGATAATTAAACAGATTAGAATATTATTTTTTTTTCTAAATTTTTAAGTACGCAGATAAAGCTCACAGAAGTGACGTACATATTTTATTTGGCAACAGAAACTTAGTTTTAAAGGGCACAGTAGAGGAACTGGACCAACGATTAGATTAGAACTTTCTTCAAACATGATCGGTTTAAGCTATTATTAACTAATATTTCAAAGGATAATGTACTCTTTTTTCTTGTTTTAAATTTTTTTATTACACAATCATGGTTACACTTTTTAAAAATCATTTAAAAAATTTTGAATTCCACATTTTATTCCTCTAGCTCCTTCCATGTATGCTGAGGAGGCAAGCAATATACTATCCATTATATATGTGAAGTCATGGAAAATAAATTCCATATTAGCCAGTTTTTTTAAAGGAGGAGGTGAGGATTCTGGGAAGATGGCAGAATAAGGCAGGGCATTACCTGACTACATATTCCCCCACAAACAATTTAACATGATGCCTCAAAGTGAACTTTAGTGTGGCAGAAATAATTAAAAGTTGGGGTAAAGCAGTTGTAGAGCCCAAGAACCAGGGCCCCCAGCAAGGCTGTCACCTAAAATACTCTTACTTGCTGGAGTCCCTCCTAAGGCTAGAAGCTTCAACTCACTCTCTACCCAAGAATCAAATCTAGGGACTGTTCTCTCTAGCCAATGATCACAGCCAGCAAGGCCCCACCACTCTGGGACCACATTCACCACAGTATACTCACTGCTCCTCCCCAACAGCCACAGCCTTGGACTTGGGCTTCTTTTTTGTTGATTCAGTTATCTGCTCCTAGGCATCTGCACTTTAGGAAAGGCCTGATCTCCTCAGGTGGTAGTCTGGCCTGACTGAAATGCTGGTACTTTGGAGTAGATACACCAATTAACAAACAACAAACCCTGGGGACAGCTGTGTCAGAGGAAGTCAGAGTTCAGGAATTTTTGCCCCATAGAAAGTATTGATCAGGGGAAGATCGTAGAGCCTTCCTCTGGTACTGGAATTGAGGCCTAGGTATACTGAAAAGACAAAGTTCCAGGCTGTGGCTGTGGTTGAGGAGGAGCAAACACATGGTGGTGAGTGTGGTCACAGATGGTGGGGCCTTGCTGGCTGTGTTCCTTAGAGAAGGAGGAAAATCCCTGGATTTGGTTCCAATGTGGAGAGGTGAACCAAAGCTTGCAGTCTGAAGAAGGACTGTGAGGAGTAAGAGCATTTGCAATGACAGGTTTGCTGGAGTCTCTGGGCAAGACTCAAGGGTAGAGAGAAGTATCTGAGGTCAGTTCCCTAGACAGGGTACAGAAAACAACAACAGGAAAACCTGAGTCCTGAGACATTATCCCCCCACTCTTCATGACTAGAGCCGGACTATAATGTAAAGTTAATAGCCAAGAAATAAGCCACTAGGAAGAAAAAAGTGTAAGCAAAAGGGAACAAATCTGGCATAGATAACTGCTATAGTGATAAGAGAATATCTGGGTTCAAACTCAGAAGACAGTGAAGACAAAATGGCTACTTCTGCTTCAGAGAAAAATGTAAAATAGTTACAAGTCCGAAAAGAGTTCTTGGAAGAGCTTAAAAGGGACTTTAAAAATCCTATAAGACAGGTTGAGGGAAAAAATAGGAAAAAATAAGAGTAATGCAAGAAAGTCAAGAAAATTATGAAAAGAGATCCAAAAATTTCCAGAAGAAAATAACTCCATTAAATTAGAGTTGGACAAAGGGAAGCTAATGACTTCATAAAAACCAAGAAATAATCAAACGAAATCAAAAGAATGAAAAAAAAAAACAGAAGAGAATATGAAGCATCTCATTAGAAGAAGGACTGATGGGGGCAGAGCCAAGATGGCACCTGGAAAGCAGGGACTTGCCTAGGGCTGTCCACCAGGACCCTCCAAACACCTAGAAAAAATGGCTCTGAGCAAATTCTAGAACTGCAGAACCCATGTAATAGCAGAGGGAAACAGGGCTCCACACCAGGACAGCCTGGATGGTCACTGGGTAAGGTCTATTGCTCACTGAGCTGGAAGCGCAGTGGGGCAGAGCCCAGTGTGGGCTGTGCCCAGAACAACCGGACTGGGAGCTGGGCAGAACAGGCCCTAGCACCCTGAATCAGTGAGCTGTGGCAGTTACCAGACTTCTCAACCCACAAACAACAAAGACAACAGAGAAGGTTAGTGGGAAAAGCTACGGGGAGTGAAAGGAGTTTGCACTTCAGCCACCACCCAGGAGGCAGCAGAGGTGGTGCAGCTACAGAACTACAGCTGCAGTTGTTTCCGGCCCCAGGCCCACCTGGTGGGAGGAATTAAGTGGCAGATCAGAGCAGGAGTTCAGAGCCTGCTTAAGATCTGAGTCAGGTCCCGGTTGGAGGTTCTTGGGGGAGGAAGAGCACAGGTGTGGCAGAGCTTGCTGTGTAGAAACAGCTCTGAAAACAACAGCGCATCCCCTCAAGCTTGGAACAAAGTATGCTCTACTCTATAAGTGGTCATACCCTGACAAAAAACTCAAGGGTCAAGTAAGTTGGCTGGGAACATGGCCAGGCAGCAAAAACAGACTCAGATGCAGACTCAGACTTTGGAATCTTTCTTTGGTGACAAAGAACACCAAAACATACACCCAGAAGAAGTCAACAAAGTCAAAGAGCCTACATCGAAAGCCTCCAAGAAAAATGTGAACTGGTCTCAGGCCACGGAAGACCTCAAAAAGGATTTGGAAAAACAAATTAGAGAAGTAGAGGAAAAATTGGGAAGAGAAGTGAGAATAATGCGAGAAAACCATGGAAAACAAGTCAATGACTTGCTAAAGGAGACCCAAAAAAATACTGAAGAAAACAACACCTTAAAAAATAGATTAACTCAAATGGCAAAAGAGCTCCAAAAAGCCAATGAGGAGAAGAATGCCTTGAAAGGCAGAATTAGCCAAATGGAAAAGGAGGTCCAAAAGACCACTGAAGAAAATACCACCTTAAAAATTAGATTGGAACAAGTGGAAGTTAGTGACTTTTTGAGAAATCAAGATATTATAAAACAGAACCAAAGGAATGAAAAAATGGAAGACAATGTGAAATATCTCACTGGAAAAACCACTGACCTGGAAAATAGATCCAGGAGAGATAATTTAAAAATTATTGGACTACCTGAAAGCCATGATCAGAAAAAGAGCCTAGATATCATCTTTCAAGAAATTATCAAGGAGAACTGCCCTGATGTTCTAGAGCCAGAGGGTAAAATAGAAATTAAAAGAATCCACCAATTGCTTCCTGAAAAAGATCCCAAAAAGAAAACTCCTTGGAATATTGTCACCAAATTCCAGAGCTCCCAGATCAAGGAGAAAATACTGCAAGCAGCCAGAAAGAAACAATTTGAGTACTGTGGAAACATAATCAGAATAACCTAAGATCTGACAGCTTCTGTATTAAGGGATTGAAGGGCTTGGAATATGATATTCCGGAGGCCAATGGAGCTAGGATTAAAACCAAGAATCACCTACCCAGCAAAACTGAGTATCATGCTCCGAGGTAAAATGTGGATTTTCAATAAAATAGAGGACTTTCAAGCCTTCTCAGTGAAAAGACCAGAGCTGAATAGAAAATTTGACTTTCAAACACAAGAATCAAGAGAAACATGAAAAGGTAAACAAGAAAGAGAAATCATAAGGTACTTACTAAAGTTGTTTACATTCCTACATGGAATGTTTACATTTCCTGCATGGAAAGATGATGTGTATGATTCATGAGACCTCAGTATTAGGGTAGTTGAAGGGAATATACATACATACATACATACATACATATACATATGTATATATATATATAGAGAGAGAGAGAGAGCACAGGGTGAGTTGAATATGAAGGGATGATATCTAAAAAAATCAAATTAAGGGGTGAGAGAGGAATATATTGAGAGAGGGAGAATTGGAGAGATAGAATGAGGTAAATTTTCTTGCACAAAAGTGGCAAGAAAAAGCAGTTCTGTTAGGAGGGAAGAGGGGGCAGGTGAGGGAGAATGAGTGAATCTTGCTCTCATCAGATTTGACCTGAGGAGGGAATGACATACACACTCAATTGGGTATCTTACCCCACAGGAAAGAATGAGGAAGGAGATAAAAAAGGGGGGATGATAGAAGTGGGGGCAGATAGGGGGAGGAAGTCATCAAAAGCAAACACTTTTGAAAAGGGACAGGGTCAAGGGAGAAAATTGGATAAAGGGGGATAGGATAGGAAGGAATGAAATATAGTTAGTCTTTCATAACATGAGTATTGTGGAAGGGTTTTGCATAATGATACACATGTGGCCTATGTTGAATTGCTTGCCTTCTTAGGGAGGGTGGGTGGGGAGGGAAGAGGGGAGAGAATTTGGAGCTCAAAGTTTTAAAAGAAGGTGTTCTAAAAAAAGTTTTTCCATGTAACTAGGAAATAAGATACACAGGCAATGGGGCATAGAAATCTATCTTGCCCTACAAGAAAGTAAGGGAAAAGGGGAAGGGGGGGCAGTGAGGTGATAGAAGGGAGGGCTGAGTGGGGAATGGGGCAATCAGAATATATGCCATCTTGGAGTGTGGGGGAGGGTAGAAATGGGGAGAAAATTTGTAATTCAAACTCTTGTGAAAATTAATGCTGAAAACTAAAATATTAAATAAATAAAAAAAAGAAAAAAAAGAACAACTGACCTACAAAACAGATGAAGGAAAGACAACATAAGAATACTGGATAGTTATGATAAAATGAAAGAGCCTAAACATTTTCTTTGTAGAAATTATTAAGGAAAATTGCCCTGAAGTTTTAGAAATAGAGTACAAAGTTGAAATTGAAAGAAAAAATCCATCAGTCACCAAGTGATCACAAATTGAAGAGGTCCCACGATTAAACTCACAGGCTCATCATAGCTAAGTTTCAAGGCTCCCAGATCAAGGACAAAATACTACAAGCAACTAAAAAATGAATTAAAATACTAGGGAGCTGCAGTCAGGATAACATAAGATTTAGCAGGTTCTACATTAAAAGACCAAAGATCATGGAACAGGATATTCTGAAGAACAAAGGAACTGGGTTTGCAGCCAAGAATAATTTACCCGTCAGAACTGAATGTAATCCTCTATGGAGAAAAAAAGATGTTAAATTCACCAAAGGATTTTCAGGTATTCATGGGGAAAAGATCAGAAATAAACAGAAACGTTGACCAACAAAAATCAGGAGAAATATGAAAAGATAAATGTGAAATACCAATTATAAGGGATTTAATGAATTTGAACTCTTCATTTTTTATATAGCAACACATTATCTGTAACTTAAGAATGTTATCGTTACTAGGATAGTTTGAAAGAGAATATGTATATGTATGTATGTGTATGTGTATATGTATATATAATATATATATATATGTATGTTTGTGTGTATATGGTATGTGTGTGTGTGTGTGTGTGTGTGTGTTTATATATAGAAGGCTTGGGGTTTAGTTGAATATGATGGGATGATCCTAAAAAATAAAATTGAGTAGGGAGAGGTAAAATGGAGCAATTATGTCATACAAACAACGCATGAATGGAAGAACTGTTGCAGTGGAGAGCAGGAGTAGGAGTAGGTAGTGCTAAAACCTTTTTCTCATTAGGACTGGGTTAAAGAGGGAATAAATATATATCTAGAAGGGTATAAAAGTCTTCTAAACTTATGGAGAAATATGAGGGTGAGGGGATAAGATAAGGTAAGGACTCTTAAAAGGGTGTGTAGATTAAGGAAAAGGAGGGCAAAGTGAGAGGATAAGGAGGGATTTAGAGGGGATTTAGAAGGAGGGATTAGGAAGACAGTGGTAAGAAGTAAATTATACATCTGAGGAGGGAGAAGGTAAAAAGAAAGAAAAGGGATAAACAGTGAGACAAATGGAATGGAAAGAAATACATATCTAGTAATTATAACTTTGATTGTGAATAGGAGAAACTTGCTCATAAAAATGGAAAATAGCAGAATAGATTAAAAACCAGAATTTAAAATATTTAAAAATAACTCTACATAGTATAAAAACACCCATCAAAACAAACCCAGGAACTATATAAACAAAATTATTAAAACAAACTTTTTAGGCAAATAAAAGCAGATTTAAAGAATTAGAGAAAGAGTAGTTGTTCATGGGTAGGCAGGGCCAATCTAATAAAAGTGGCAAACTGGAAATTATGGAGATCTGTCAATTGGAGAATGGTGGAACAGGTTGTGGTATGTGATTGTGATGGAAAACTACTGTGCTATAAGAAATGATGGGCTAATTGATGAAATTCCAATTAAATTACCAAAAAATTATTTTAGAACATGGAAAGACTTACATGGGATAATGAAGAGCAAAATGAGCGGAACCAAAAAGAATATTGCAGTAACAGCAATATTGTTTTAAGAAGGACTTTGAGTGAATAAATTATTTTGACTATTATAAATACCCAGATTAGCTACAAAAGACATATAAAAATACTATCGGCATCCAGAAAAAGAAATGACAAATGGAAGTATATATAGAATAACTATATATTAATGTATGTATATGTGTATATATACATACATATATACCTATTTGTGTCTAATGGTGGTCATCTCTAGGGCAAGGGGGAGAAGAAAAAAAAGGAAAAAAAAGAAATTTACATAATAACTGTTGAATATTTAAAACAAATAGCAAGTTGTATATAATACATTTGCAGTTTCATGTGCAACCACCTTTTTTGTTATATTATGATATGAAAATACTTATTTTATACTATAAATTAAGAATAAAATAAATTATAAAAAATAAAACCCAGAATTTGGCAATATGTTTATACATTTGAAAATGAGAGATTCATATGTAGTAAAAATAAAGGGTTGGAGTAGAATTCCTTATACTTTAGCTGACTGAAAAAAGCAGGGGTAGAAATCATGCTCTCAGACAAAGTTAAAGCTAAAATAGATTTAATGAAAAGAGACAAATTTGGAAAGTACATTTTGATAAAAGTTACCATAGAAAATGAAGTGATATCAATACTAAAACTACATGCACCAAATGCACCCACATTTTTAAAGGAAAAGCTAAATGAATTATAGGTGGAAACAGATAGCAAATTTATAACAGTGGAGGACTTCAACCTTCTCTTTTCAGAACTAGATAAATCCAACAGAAAATAAATAAATAAGAAAGAAATTAATGAGATGAAACGAATCTTAGATGAGCTAAATATGATAAATATCAGGAAGGAATTGAATGGGAATAGCAAGGAATATATTTTCTCAATAGTATATTGTACTTTTTAAAAAAAATTGACCACATATTAGGTCATAAAACTTTGTAGTTAATTGCTGACAAGCAGAAATATCTAATGTATCATTTTCAGATCATAAGGCAATAAAACATTATAATAAGGGCTATGGAAACATTAAAATTCTCTGGAGACTAAATAACCTTATATTAAAGAATGACTGAGTTAAAGAACATCATAGAAATAATAAGTAATTTTATTAAAGAGAATGATAATAATGAGATAACATACTCAAAACAATGGATGCATCAAAAGCTGTAATCAGAAGAAAATTTTTATTTCTAAATGCTTACATTAAAAATTAATAATAGAGAAAGAATACACCAATAAATTGGGTATAATAATTAAAAAATAACAAGAAAAAGAACAAATTAAAAATTCTCAATTAAATACCAAATTGTAAATCCTAAAAGTTAAAGGTGAGATTAGTAAAAATGAAAGTAAGAAAACTATATAAATAAAACTAAGAGCTGGTTTTATGAAAAAAATAGACAAACAATTAGCATCATTAGTATCAAAAATGAAAAGGGTGAATGTATCACTAAGGATGATGAGATCAAAGCGATTATTAGGAGTTATTTTGCTCCATTATATGTCAATAAATTTTAATAGTTTAAGTAAATTTGAATAATACTTAAAAATATAAACTGCCTAGATTAACAGAAGAGGAAATTAACCTATTTTAGAAAAAGAAATTGAAAAGGCCCTAAATAAATTTCCTAAGACAAAAGCAATGGAACCAGGTGGATTTACAAGTGAATTCTACCAAACATTTATAGATCAACTAATTCCAATATTAGATAAATTATTTGGAATAACAGCCAAAGAAGGAGCCCTACAAAACTCTTGTAACGAAACAAATACAGTGCTGATACCTAAACCAGGAAGAGCAAAAACAGGAAAGAAAATCATAGACCAATTTCACTTATGAACATGGATGTGAGAATCCTAAATACAATACAGGGTAAGAGACCACAACAGTATATCACAAAGATTATACATTGTGAGCAAATGGGATTTATACTAGGCACACAAGGATGGTTTAACATATGGAAAACTACTAACATAATTGATTATATAAAAAACAAAAGGAACAAAATCTTACTATTATATTAATAAATAGAGAAAAAGCAATTTTCATTCCTATTAAAAACACTTGAAAACCTAAGTATAAGTGGATTTTTTCTTTAAAAATATAAGAAGCATCTACCAAAAACCATCAGCAAGTATTATTTGTAAAGGAGATAAGCTAGAAGCCTTCCCCATAAGATCAGTAGTGAAACAAGAATGCCCAATTATCACCAATATTATTAAATATTGTATTAGAAGTGCTAGCAATAGCAATAACAGAAGAAAAAGTAATCAAAGGAATCAGAATGGGCAATGAGGCAACAAATCCTTATGATAACATACTTGGAAAAATCTTAAAGATTCAACTAAAAAGCTAGTTGAAACAATTAATAATTTTGTCAAGATATCTGGATATAAAATAAACCCACATAAATCATCAGCATTTCTATACATCGCCAACAAAATCCTTCAAGAAGAGATCATAAGAGATACCCCATTTAAAATAACAATAGATAGCATAAAATACCTGGGAATATACCTGCCAAGACAAACCCAGGAACTACATGAACATTTTTATATAAATATAAAGCACTTTTTATACAAATAAAGTCAGATTTAAATAACTGAAGAATTATTAATTGTTCATGGGTAGGTAGAGCCAATACAGAGTGTCCCTAAAGTCTGGACACATAGGAAATCTCATTAACATCTCCTTCACTGTTTCACCAACGACTCTGTGTTCAGCAACTTCTTTTTCTGGGTATCCTAAAGGAGAAGGTATACTCAATGAAAATCACAGATCCAACTTGAAAACTATGAAAACATAAGGAGTGAATGTGCTAAAATTGATGGCAATGTGGAGTTTTTGCGTTGAGTTCACATGAATCTTGCAAAGAACATCAACTTTTGCATCACAAATGATGGCAATCATATTGAAGATGTTATTTGTTAATATTCCAATTAAATAAAATATTGTTGAAAATTTCATTCATTTCATTTCTTGAAAATATGCATTTTTTGCCTATGAGCCCAGACTTTAGGAACACCCTGTTCAATAAAAATGAAAATTCCACCTAAACTAATCTCCTTATTCAATGCCATCCCAATTAGATTTCCAAAAATATTTTGAAAGCTAGAAAAAATAACAAAATTTAGAAGAACAAAAGGTCAAAATATCAAAAGAATTAATGAAAAATCTAAAGGAAGGAGGTTTAGCAGCACCATATCTAAAACTGTATTATAAGGCAGTAATTATCAAAACTATCTTGTACTGGTTGAGAAATAGAAAGGTAGACTGATGGAACAGAGTAGAAATACAATATAGAGTAGTAAATGATTATAGTAATCTCATGCTTGATAAATGTAGATATTTAACCACTTGGGATAAGAAGTAATGATTGGGTAAAAATTGTTAGGAAATGTAGAAAGCAGTCTGGCAGAAATTATGTATAGACCAATATCTTACAACATTTACCAAGATAAGTTCAAAATGGATATATGACGTAGATATAAAGGGAGACATTATAAGTAGATTAGAAAAACATGGAATATCTTACTTATCAGGCTTACAGATAGGAAAAGAATTTATGAATAAACAAGGAAAGAAAGAGCAGAGTAAGGTACAAACTGGATACTTTCAATTATATTAAAAAGTTTTTGTGCAAATAAAACCAATGTAGCCAAGATTAGAAGGAAAACAGAAAATAGGGGAAATTTTTATAGGCAGTTTCTGGGATAAAATTCTCATTTCAAATATATAGAGAACTTTGTCAAGTTTATAGAATATAAGTCATTTCCCAATTGATAAATGGTCAAAGGATGAGAGAAGGCAATTTTTCAATGAAGAAATCAAAACTACCTATAGTCACATAAAAATCCTCTAAATCACTATTGATTAGAAAAATTCAAATTAGGACAACTTTGAGATATCATCTCACACTTGTCTGATGATAACTGATGATTGCTTAAAGTGATAGAAGGGGAAAATCACAAATATTGGAGAGGATGTGGAAAAAATTGGGACACTAAAACACTGTTGATGGTATGGGGAAGTGATCCAACCACTTTGGAGAACAATGTGGACTTATGCCTAAAGAGTTATAAAACTGTGCATATCTTTCAATTCAGCAATACCACTATCAGGTCTGTTTCTCAAGATGATCAGGGTAAAAAGGAAAAGAACCTATATGTTTTAAAATATTTACATCAGCTTTCTTTATGGTGGCAAAGAACTGGAAATTGAGGGGATGCCCATAAGTTAAGGAATGGCTAAATAAGTTGTAGCATATGTAATAGGATACTACTATGCTATAAGAAATGATGAGCAGGTTGATTTTAGGAAAAACAGAACGACTTGCATAAAATAATGGAGTGAAATGAGGGGAACCAAGAGAATGTTGTATACAGTAACAGTAATATGCTGAAAGAATAATTGTGGGGGGGCAGCTAGGTGGTGTAGGGGGGAGAGCATTGGCCCTGGAGTCAGGAGGAGCTGAGTTCAAATCCAGCCTCAGACACTTGACACACTTACTAGCTATGTGATCTTAGGGAAGTCACTTAACCCCAATTTCCCTGCCTTCCCCCCTCAAAAAAAAGAATAACTGTGAATAACTAAATTATTGTGAGTATTATAAATACTCATATCACCTACAAAGGACCTATGAAGATACTATCCAGCTCTACAAAAAGAACTTAAAAATAGAAGTATGCATAGTATGGTTTTATATGTACATGTGTGGGTTTAATCAAACATTAGATTACTTTGGTAATTCACTACTGTATAATGTGTAAGCCAGTCAATTCCCACTGATCAACCGCTACCTTTCTGAGTCAATACCAGATTGTTTTGATGATAACCATTTTTTAATTGATTACCTTGATATTCTTAACCTTTTGTTCTTCCAGATGATTTTTGTCTATTTTGTTCTAGCTTCGTAAAATAGTTCTTTGGTGGTTTGATTGGTATGGCATTGAGTAAATAAATTAATTTAGGTAGACTTGTCATTTTATTACATTGGCTCAGCCTACCCATGAACAATTAATATTTCTCCACTTGTTTAGATCTGTCCTTATTTGTATGAAATGTGTTTTGTAGTTGTTGCCATATAAGTTCCTGGGTATGTCTTAACAGGTAGATCAAGCATTTTATAATTGTTGTAGTTTTTAATTTTTAAATTTTAAAAATATTTTTCATTTATGGAATAAAACAAGCATTTCCATAACACACTATGATAAAAGAGGTGTTCACAGTTATTTTAATGGGAATTTTTCTTTCTGTCTCTTGCTACTGGAATTTGCTGGTAATGTATAGAAATGTTGATGATCTATGTGGATTTATCTTATACCCTGCAACTTTGCTAAAGTTGTTTCACTACTTTTTTAGTTCACTTTCTAGGGTTCTCTAAGTATACAATGATACTGTTAGGTAGAGGCTGTCATTTCCCCCATTTTACCCTTGGGGAAACTGAGACAAATGGAGGTTAAGTGATTTGTTCAGGGCCACACAGCTTGTGTCTGAGCCTAAATTTTAACTCCAGCCTTCCTGACTGTAGGCCTAGTGCTCTATCTATACACTAAACCTAGCTGCCTCTAAGAGGGGCAAGGAGGAGGCTGGAACTGGTATAAAATTTAGATGTATAAACTAAAGAAAATGCATTTTAAAGAAACATAGGTTCCTTGAGTATAATGTTTGTTGTTGTTGTTGTTGTTGTGTATGTATCATAGTTATAAAATGGGATGACTTGACAGAAGCCATAGCTTATGAAAGACTCTTAAGGATTGATAGAATTAGAGAGTGCTTCAGGTAGGTGGAATGAAAGGTAGGAATAGGGATAGGAACTAGATCTGTGGAATCATCACTACAGGAAACTCCCAGAGGTAAACAATATATGTTGGCTTTTTCTCTACAGCTTAAAGACTTGGAGAGTTGCTGAGATCATTCAAAGCTGGAATGACTTGTTCAGGGTCACACAGCCAGTATGCATCAGGGGACTGATTTGAACCTAGGTCCTCTAAGAAGCCAGTTCTCACTGCCACTGCTGCCCTTTATTACACCCTCTTGGAGGGTTTGAGATATGCAAGTACAGAAAGGCAAATATAAGCAAGTTGTTGCAGGGGGAGCATTGGAGTTTGTGAGTGTGTAGATTTAGATTGTGGTCTAAAGAAGGATGGATATAATGACTTCACTGGAGGGAAAGGTCCAGTTGTGGGAGGAGAGGTTAATGGGGTTAAAGAAAGTGGAAGTGAATAAGAAAAGATGTTATTTATGACACTGAAGGGCAGGTGAAGTAGCCTCAAGATCCCCAAAGGACTTTGATCCTAATTATCCTTAGGTACTGTCATATCTACCTACCTCTTTTACTTAATTGGACCCCGGGTCATCTGCATTTTTTTTAAAAAAAAGCCCCAAATAAAGCTTTTTGGAAGAAAAATGAAATATTAGATTAGAAGGGGCCATACAGGCCAGGTTTGGGTACTATGGTTAAGCTGTGTGGGAAAAGCTTAGACAAAATCTGTTCTCTCTGTCTGGCAGAGCTGTCATTCAGCTCTACCAAATCACCCTCCATGGAAGAGCAACTCCCTCCTTCGGATTTTATCTTTATAAAATAGTTACTAAGCTATCTCTTCCATGATAATAGAATATTTTGGTTATGCATTTCAATGAGGCAATACTGTTCTTCAATCTGACTTTTTTAGATTTTAGTAATTCTCGTGCGCCCCCCCCCCAACACACACCTCAAAAAATCGCGGGAGCGAAGGAGGAAAGGAAGAGAACACGGTTTAGAAAGTAATTGGCATCACCTGTCCTTTTAAAACTTTGAAATTAGGAGCTTAATAATAGCTTTCTAGGTCTCCTCCCTTAGTGGCTAGCTGTCCCTGATATTTCAACCAACCGGGCTAATTCCATTCAAGAACTGGAAAAGTGGTACCTGTTGTAGTTACAAGGTTAAAAGATCAAGATAGAAGGTGTAGGTGGCTTTTAGCTTTTTTCTCAAAATTTTTTTAATATTTCACGAGCTTGTGTTTTTTCCCCCTTAACTCCTCCCCCCGCCCCCCTGCCCCCCCTTGGTTGAAGATTCCACGGGAAATGAGAGCACTATTTTGTTTCTCCCTCGGATTGCAGATAGGGGGAGGAGGTGGTTATTAGAAGCTCTCTGTCTCTCTTTCCCTCTCTCTTTTCTCCCTCTGCTTGATGGCACTGTTATCTCTTTCGCTCGCTCCTTCTCCTAGGTGATCCATTTCTAGGCAACGTGCAGGCTGGGGTTGAAGCTGCCAAGCTCCCTTCTCTCGGGCTTTCTCTCTCTCTTCGCTGCATCCATCCAGCCAGGAAGCTCCAAAAGGAGCCTGCAACCCGATCAGCTGCTTTCCTTCGCCTCACTCCAGACACCGCTGCTCCCGCCAGCCAGCCGGCCGATCGCCTGCTCCACTACCTGGCATTACTGCCAGACAACTGGGCTTCCCCCTCCTTCCGAAGAAAGGGAATTTTCTCTGCATTACTATCTGCATTACCTCGAAGTTTACTGCGCCCCCCTCCCGCCCCCCACCTTGGCCAAGGGGCATTTTTTTTTCCTGCAGGAATCTCGCTGCTTCCTCTGGTATTGGATTTTTTTTTTTCAACGAAGGCAAGGATTAGGCATTCTCCACGGGTTGTTTTGGTGGAGGTTGGTGTTTTGGTTTTTTTTTTTTTTTTTTTTTTGGTTGAAGGAGGAGGGGCGTTGAACATCCGGCAGGGGGTAGGGGCGGGGTGGGGGCGGGGGCTACGGGCTGCTGGAAGTTGCCATCGGGCTAGACCTGGACGGATTCTTCCCTGGCCCCGCCGCCCGCCCTCCCGCCAGCCTGCCCAAGAGATGGGGCTGGTTTGACAACCACAGCTGCCCCACAGCACTCGAGGCTGGATGCATTTCTTTAGTCAAACTGCAAACAACTCTGGGGATGCCAAAAAGCCCTTCAAAGTGACACAGCTAAGCGAAGGAACCCTTCTGATTTTGGAATTGTCCTCATATCCCTTCGCCTTCTTCGTCAGCTGCCAAACCTGTCCTCCAACAGTCGGATTTTTTTTTTCTTTAAAGCCTCTCTAAACTCCATCGTTACCTGAAACTCTTTCGACTGTACACATATAAATATAGATACAGATTTTAAAAAAAACACACCCATATACAACACAGGAGGATATGGAAGTTTTTCCTTTGCTCTTGGTTATGTCCATCTGCTGGTCTCGAACCTGGGACTCAGTGATTGCGGATTCAATCATTCACATCGGTAAGAATGGGCCCCTGCGAATATTGGGCACCTTTATATATCTGTTGTACTGTGCCCCCCTTCTGTCTCTCCTTTTTATTTTTCCTTTCTCGCGCTTACTTGAGCCCTCTTCTGTTCAGTGCCCCTTTGCTCCTCCATTCTTCTTATACTTGCTTTATTATTATTATTATATTTAGTAATGAAGCTGCCCAAATCTTGATATATGATGGGTTGTTGAAAGTCGTCCTTGTGGTTTTGGATGGGTATGTGTGTATCAGGGCGTTAGGGTAGGCAGTAGGTGCTGAATACAAGTGTCAGGGGAAAGAAGTTTAATTTAATGTACCCTTCCCTGGGTACTTATTTGCTCTTTTGAAGGATTGTTTTTGGACAGCAGAAGGTATGGGATATATTTCTAAAAAGGAGTGGAAAGGCTGCTTTTCGAGCGAACAGGTGGTTTGGCAACGTGAGTCGGTTCAGTTTCCCAGCTCTTTTCCCACCGTGGTTAAAGAGGCTGTTGAATTTTGTCACCACCATCCTTCCTCCTCCTCTTCCTCCTCCTCCTCGGTTCCCTCTTTCTCCCCCTCCCCTCCGCGCGCTCTCAAGGAGCTGTTCCTAGCAGGCATGATAACTGCCAGAGAGAGCTCTCCACCAGGAGAATCCGAGCAGGAGAAATAGGGCCGGCGAGGCTGGCAGTAACAGATCTTCTCTGCCCTCCCTTCCTCCCCAGGTCAGAGATAACAGGAGTGGTTGAAACCCGGATCCCTTTGTAGCGAGGGTCGAAGAGCAAAGAGACTACATTCATTTCTTCCCTTTTACACACATACTCCTCCCCCGCCGCCCCTCACCCCTCCCCCTAGTACAGTAAAGTAGGAGTTGCCTAGGAATGAGAAAAGGCAATTGGTGTGTGGCGTTCTGCCGCTGGAGATGCTGGTGGCCCCACCTATTGGCAACAAGAAGGGCACACGGACAGACAGACTCACCACTGCAGGCAGAGAGGGATGTCTGAGGCTTGGAAAGGGTTAAGAGGGGCTGGGGAGCTTTATATTATGCGTGGAGCTTTCAGCTTCCTTCTCAAAACTCTCCTGCCTTTCGGATAGGAGGTAACACAACTGAGACCTGATCGTTTTTGATTTTTTCCTGCATTGCTGCAACGATTCCCTTTATAGAAAGAAAGAGAAATAAAAGGAAAAGGTGTCTCTTGACTACGAGGGTTCATTTACTAGGCTGCCTAACGGCCCTACTTTACTATTTTTTTTTTCAGATCGCAGGATTTTTAACTAGCTGTACTGCTTAGTGCTCTGCAAATAGAGGTAGTAAGCTACCTCCCCCATCCATACCTCTCTGTACTCCCTACTGCCTTCCGCAACCATCCCCATATACCCAGTCCTGAAATGGGAACCTGCTCCCAGGGTTGGCAGCACCTGCTGAAATGAAGCTCCTATCTGTGCGCACTTTCAGTGATGCCAGACCCTGTAGCTGCAAGGGACTCCCCCTTTAGTCTTAACGCTTGTCTTGGTAAAAATATCTACCTTTTCTTATCATTTATATCTCTCATACTATAAGTGTTTTGTGCAAGACCAAGATTTAGTAATCTCTGAATTTGTGTGGCCAAGGTTGATGTCCTGGATGCATTCCCACACTACTAATGCATGAGCAAATAGTCTCTACTGCATCTATAACTTTTGGGGGCATGGATTCTGGTATTCTTGTACTAGCACAGTAGTGATGTTCTGATCAAAGTTCAGGAACAAACTGTATCTCCTTTTAAAGAGAGACTGATCCATATTTATGAATAATTTAAGAATGTGAAGTTATTATTAAGCCTTCCTAGTATGAGTCTTATGATTAGGGTTTTGTACATTACACTAGGCATACTTCATAGGAATAGACTTAAGGATAAATACTCACTTGCTGTTTATCTGTGGCATAATGAATATATTATTTGTAAACACTTAAAGAGGCATTGTGTCTTTCATTACCAGATGAATAATACTGTGCAATGTAATTTGGGCATGTGTTTCAAAATAGGAAAGGACTGCTTTTTCCTGGCACTGTGTTCACAGCTAGTGTGGCCTGGATGATTTGTTTATAACTGGCAGATCTATCAATACTGTTTACTCCATCCATGTTTCTTTAGACTGCTGCTGATTATTGGATATATTAACTAAGTGAATCCTCCCAAAAAGAAAATAGCAAAGTGGTTGCTTTTCACACAATTAAATTTGACTGGAAGACAATTAGTACATTTGACAAGAGGATTAGGTTCTTTTATAGACCAATTTATGTTGCCATGAAACTGGCAAATTGATGATTGTTTCATTAGGCTTTAGACCATTTATACTGTATTGAAAAGAAATGACCTCAAAATGTTTTTTTTTTTTTAAGTGAGGGGGTCAATAAAGGAAATCAAATTGTTCCGTCATACAACATCCAGAATCATTGCAATTATCTCCAAAACTGAAACTTACATGTGAAAAATTCAAAGTGATATTTAGAATACTCAAAATGCTTATAGTATTCAGTTTACAAAAGACATGTTAACTGGCTTTAAGTTGATAACTGCCTTTATTTTATTTTTAATGAAAACAATATTTACTTAGAAATATATTGCTTCTACATTCAAAAAAAGAGGGAAAATGTTTCAATTCTGTAAAATGAGAGGATATGTAGAAATAAGAGATTTTCATAAGTTCGTGTGATATGTGAAGGCGTAAAATATCTGTAACATGCAGTCTATTTAATACTAGAAAAAAGAAATAAATTGCTCTGATAGGTTCTTTAAGGCTCTTGGATGATGAATCACATTATATCCAATATGTAGGTAACTTGCATGACTTTAAGCATGGCATTGCAATATGCAAACAAATTAATAAAGTCTGACATTTTAATAAACATGCAAACTTGCTACAACAATGGTTTGCTATATTAAATTATCAGAATATGACTGAAACTGAACTATTTACATTAAAGTGGAACACTTTTATTTGATCTTTCAAATTTACAGCTCTTTAATTTGACTGCTTTCCTCTTGGGCTAATTTTGTAAGGTTGGTAAGGTCTGATTGTTGGTGGAATTAGGATTAATGGAGATACCTTCAGGTAATACTTATTGCCTTGCATATTCTACTGGAGTATGGCAGTTGAGAAAGGTTGCATTAAATGTCCTTATAAAACTATTGAAATCGCTCACCTCTATTGTAAGTTTCTTTGCAACAATAAATGAAGATTGCCCCCCTGCTTTTTGACATATCAAAACTATGCGAGTCTACATTCTACAAATACTTTGAACCTATGCATTGATTGAGTAATTTCATCAGACCCCCATTACTTGATTGCTTAGAAGTTTCCTAATGATCTGTATGCTGTAAGAAGCACCCGAAAGTCGTGAGTGGAATGGCAATGATATTGTGCTTTATGAGGCTATTCAAAAAGTCGTCCTGATTTATGTAGCTCCAAAGCTCCCAAGTCTTTGAGATTAGCCATGCTGCCTGCTATTTTCTTCATACATCAGTCATCCCACACTCTTTACTCCCTAAACACAACAGGAGTTTGGAACATTTCTTTAATTAAGCAGGGATTAGGTGGCATTTCCAGTCAACTGCACAGTTTGTGTTTGTTCCTATCTAATATGAAGGATATCATCTTTAACAGTTAAATATATTCTCCCTTTAAAATCTGGATTCTGCACACAGATATAATAGTAAATTAGATATCTACTGTTGTATATGTCTGTGCAGAGATATTTATACAATATAGGTACCTATATGATATATACAAACATGATTTGGTTTTGGTTGTTAAAAATCCATCGTAAGAAAACATCTTATGTCATCTGGGAGGAGAAAAAGCACATTTATTCATGATTTTCTCATAAGTAAACAGTATATTCTTCTATGACTTTTTCTTAAGCCCAAGACACCCAGGAGAATTCATGAAGCATTTTGGGCTTTAGGATACTCACAGTAAAGAACTCAATTGGGTATCTGAGTAAAATATGTACCACAGTATTTAAGGCGGTGATAAATCTAAAGTATCAATATTCATTGCTTCTGTAAGAAACACTATTAACAAAAAAGAGATTAAATGAAAAATATTTTAAAAGACTATTTGACCAATTCCAAAATGCTCAAAGGGCCCAGACAATGTAGTGGCCTTTCACTGAAATTCTTTTTTTTTTTTCTTTCTATTATTTTCTTTGCTCTGTATCATTTTATATTAGCATATTGTCATCAAATTCTCCTTATACTATGCAGATATTTAGATTACATTAATACTTGTATATTTCTTCCCCCAAAGCAACATAATCAAATAGATACTATTTGGAGTTATTAGATAAACTATTACAAGATAGTAAGAAGTAACTTCTGCTTTGTTTCAATACCTGCTTTATTTAAATTTCACGTTCTTTATCAGTAAAAATCAATATCTCTGGCTTAAATGGGTATTAGTTATTGTATAATTTTGTGAGTCACTAGCTCTGTCAAATATAATGACATGATATTGATCAATTTATAACGACAATATTATGAATTTTTACATTTAACATTCAACAGGTGTTCAGCTATATTCCAGGAGCTGTGTTAGGCACTAGAGACAGAAAGACGAATGAGAAACAGGCCCTGCTCTCAAGGGTCTTATAGTCTGATAGTAGGAATTGCATTGCATTTTACATATACATATATGTTCTGTGTAGAGAATATATGTGTATATATGTATATCCATATGTGTGTATATGTGAAATGTAATGCAGTTCCTATCAGAATATCAATGGTGATTTCCTTAATCATTTTCTTTTAAAATGTATGTCATTAGTGTAGAGATGATTATCGTTTGATCAACAAATTGGAATTGTTAGTAATAATTGAAAATATATTGCAGTAGTATTTAAAATATTCAAATTAAGTAGAATTTTTTATCTTAAAGAATTAATTTTCATTAATAAACCACATTGCGATGTTCCAAAGGGGAGGTGTCCCCCCCCAACATATATATATGGCGTTCACATTTGTTATTTCATCTTTGGTATATTTCAAATTTGTGTAAGGTAATTTTTTGGGTAGAAACTCTATGACCTACTGAAAGACCATAAATAAAACTTTCATCACAAAATAATTTATGGCCACCAAAATATCATGATTTTCTGAATTCTTACTTTATATTTACATTTTTCAACTAAATGCAACAAGTTCTAGAGTCTTGTAAATTTGTACTTCTGTCTAGCCATGATAAATAATAATAAAAGTATTTTCCATTTAAAAGCTAGGAAAAGAAATGGAACCAAATTCTCATTCAATTCTAGGAAAGGTCATGATGTATTTAGATTAGATTTGCTAGTTTTTAGCACCATCTATTTTCATACCTACTCTAGTCAAAATAAAAAAAAAAACTTGGAAACATATATTAAAGTTGTTTTTGCCTCTTTTTGAAAATATCTAATGTCCCAACTATGTAATCCAAGTAAAATGTATAATTTTTCTTTTTAAAGCATATGCCAACCAAGAGAAAAGGAATGTTTTAGTATACCCAGTGTCTATCTACATATGACATTATAGCAGTCAACATATTAGTGAGGATACAAAGTTTCAGCCTTCCTGAAGCTTATGACTTGGAATGGAAAAAAAAAATGTTGCCAAGACAACATGAAAAAGCATTCAGAAACATGAGCATGGGCAAATATAGGTAAATAATGGTTTCACTACATTAAATTGTGTGTATGTATGTATCTATGTATGTAGCGGATGAACACAGAATTACCAAATTTGAGTAATACAAATAGAATGGCCATTATAGCTTAAACTTTAAAATAAATGATTGCTTGAAGTGGTGGTTAAACATCTATACCCTCTGCTGCTAGGGAGGCTGATTGATTGCTTGAGATTAAGAATTCTGAGCTGCAGAGGACTAAAGCCCACTTGGAGTCTGCATTAAGTCTAGCACCAATATAGTAAGCTACCAAGAGCAGAGGATCAGCAGACTGGGTAAGAATGGGGAAAAGGAACAAGTTAAAGCTTCCCTGCTGATTAGTATTGGTATTGGGTCCATGTATAGTCACTATACTTTCAGCCTGGGCAAGATTAGGGATGAGGGTGATGGGCATGGAGAAGTCAGTCAGAGCAATCCCACAATAGTGCGGTCAAATAAAAAATGAGATCCATGCACTGAACTCCCTCCTTAACTGGACATTTGGAGTTCATGGTCTCACTGTCCAATCAAGGAGGCAGACAGTAATGATGAGGCTGAATGTTGAGCTGATAAGATCTTACAGGATGATGAGCTTATTCCAATAATGAGCTTCCTGGCTGGGACATGGTGGAGAAATCAATCAGAGGAGTTCCAAAGTAGTACAGCCAGATGAGAAAAGAATGTGTATGTATACAAATAAGTGTGATATGTATGAAAAGTAATAAATATTTTCTTTTTCAAGAGGAAACATGTGCTAATAAATGAGGGAATTGGCAAAGGCCTTGAATAGGAGGTAGAACCTGAAATGGCTCACGGAAGAAAAGTAGACATTCTTTCAGGGGAAGGTGAGGAGGGGAGGACATTCCATACACGAAGGTCCTTGTGAATAAAGACTTTCCTGTGCAAAGGTAAGAAATGGATTGTCATGGTTAGGGACTATCATTCTTAATGCAGCCTAGGGAAATTGACTGTTTAGAGTTGATTTAAGAAATGTCCCATTCTTAAATCTTGTTGAGTTTACAGTCAATCAAAACAACCAAATTGTTCTCACATGAACCCTGATTCAGCCACAACTTCTCAACTTTTACTTATGAAGTTGATTTTAAAAAAATCAAATATAATTTGAGTTATATGAAAATAATAACAATTACTAGAATTCTTCAGTCAAATATAAACATTCGATGTACTATCATTTTATGATTAAATTCTCTGATTGTAAAAGTAGATATGAAAGACACCTTAAACATCATCTAGTGCAATCTTATTATCCTCCTCTTCCTGTTTTAAAGATAAGTAGTTGGATTGGGAGAGGATAACAATAAATGTGCCCTGTGGGATTGTAGGCTTGTGCTTCCATCTCTTGTGATATGTCATGCTGTCATTCAACCTTTTTGGGAAGCACCTAATTGAAAGCATCAAATGTACAAGAAAATTCTTTGTTATTTTTTATTATTATTTATTCTATCATTTATTATTTATTTTATTCTTATATTTATATTATTATTATTATTTATTCAAATTGATACACTCTATAATTCTACAATTATTGATACAACCTGTAAATACATAAGGACAACAGACATGATGGAAAGAGCATTTAAGTCTTAAATTTTAGGTGTGTGTGTGTTTGTTGGTGAGTTGGTAATATAACTGTCCATTTTTTAAATTGGAGTTATGATTTCACTGGTTTAGGAAACTGCTATTGAGGAAATCCTTTCTACCAACTCAGACTAACAGCTGTTCTACAATTTATAGTCTTAGAGAGTTGCCTTTGCTAGATCCAGGTATAATCCCCTTGCTTCAGGTGGGCTTCAGACTGCTCCCTGAACGGCAGCCCTGTGATTGTCAGTATGTTGTAGGGAGACATGAATCCTGAATAATGGAGATCCCATAGAGGATGTTGCCTAGGTATACCTATACCTTGGTTTAGCAAAACAGACAAGCACTATTTCTCAGTGGACAATGAATTGCTTTTGAAAATCATATATTTTTTCTGAATATGAAAGACAAATTAGGGGTGATTACTTGCTTTGCAAAAGGATTCCGCATAGATATCTTTTAAGAAGTTTCATTAGTGCATTTAAATACTGACTTGATTTCCAGTAGTTTAGCTTATAGGGGCAGCTAGATGGTGCAGTGGGCACCAAGCCTGGAGTCACAAGATCTGAGTTGAAATCCTGCCTCAGATTACTTACTAGCTGTGTGAACCTGGGCAAGTCATTTAACCCCTATCTGCCTGAGTTCCTCATCTATAAAACTGGACATGCTGGAGAATGAAAGGGCAAATCAATCCAGTATCTTTGCCAAGTAAACCCCAAAGAAAAGGTCGTGGGGTTACATAGAGTCAAACACAACTGAACTCAGCTTGCAGATTATTTTTCATGAACACATTTATTATACAGAATAAAACATGCCCTGTGCATAACAGGAATGAAAGAGATTTTTAAGAATCATCTAATGAAACCACATAAAATTATTAAAATTTCATTTACTTTACTTTGACATTTTTTATTTGTTTTTTATTTGTGCTGCAGACCAAATGACATCTGTTTGGTCATAACTGAAGGTGCCTTTAGTGGCCTGATTTCCCAATCCCCAATGGCCCTTTCTTGAAAATAAATCAATCTCTCTTCATTGGCCTTCTAATGATACATATTCAAAGGCTGAGTATTACACTTATTTTACATCTACCTGTCTATATAGGAATATATCCACACACACACACACACACGCGCGCGCGCACACACACATATACATACACATACATATGTATGCACACACACACATAGATGTGTAGGAAAATTTAGCATGTATTTTAGTGAACCAGGAAAACGTATGATCCAGTTAATATGTTTGCCTTAAATTAGTGAAAAGTTAAAATGACTAGTCTCAACATTACCAAAATGTTAGGGTTCACGAGGATTCAATTGTTGATTGTCTTTCTATTTTCCCTGTTAGAGTACAGGAAATTTCCTGAGATTCAGTTGGGCAAAAAGCATCATCTCTCTTGTTCTAAGAGCAGGCTGATTTTTCTTGATGACACTGTAATAGCTATCACTAGACAAGAAATGAAATAACAACAGGGGAGTTTGGGGGTAATTGCCCAGTTAACTTCAAGATCCTAGTTGTCTGCTAGCTATGTCCTTGATTGGAAATGAAAGGAAACTATTCTGTTTGCTTTAGGATAACTAGGTGCTATGGGTACAGCTTCAGACTGCTGTGGACTTTGCAAACCCATTTACTGTTAATAACTCTTCAGATTGAAATGTGTTCTGTAGATGGGCGTAGGAGGGATTATATTCCTATTACTTGCCTGTATAGATCATGGCTATTTGTGACCATTTGATCAATCTGTTATTTTCTTGATCTTTAATAGCCATTGAATAAGGGAGAACCTTCATGCTTCCTCTTGGAACTGTAACTTTATTATTAAATAGCTACATTTGGTGACACATGCATAACAAAACCATAGGCATACCTAACTCCCAGGTAGCAACTTCAAATTTTAGGGTACTCACCAGGGGTTACATAGTCATTAAAAGACCATGTCAAAGACCATCACCTGACTTTTACTCTTTGGTATTCTTTTTTTTTCCTTATAGATTCCGCATGGGCCACCTCCTACAGGAAGTTTCACTGATCCCTCTGGTGTTCCTATCCTGGGAGTTCCATCAATTTTTAAAAATATATATTTTAAAAATTGTATTTTGATATAAATAGTTTCTTTTATAATCTTATACATTTTATACATTTAAGCACATTATTCTTAGAAGAACCCAGTCTGCCAAGAGGTCCGTGACAGGAAAAAAAAGGTTAAAACCCCCTGCTATGGTTATTAGTGTTCCTGCCTTCCCCAATTTGTCTTATATTTACCTATCAATTTACTTGTCATATCCCCAAAAAGTCATCAGGTCAGTCAAAAAATATTTAAATGCCTCTTCTGGTATAGAAACTGTGCTAAAGTGATGGAAATGCAAAGGGAAGAGATAGTCTCTGTTTTCAGGGAACTCATTCTGATAGGTCAAAAACAGGAAAACTATATACAAACAAGCTGGTAAAAATGTAATATCCTAGAGAGCAGTCTTTGTTTCTTTGTTTCTAGATACCTAAGGCTTAGTATATTCATAGATTTAGAGTTGGAAGAACCATTCAATATCATGTAGTCCAGTCCCTTTATTTTACAGATAAGGAAACTAAGGCCTAGAGAAGTAAAGTGCTTTTACCCAGGATCGTAGAGTAAGTTGCAGAGATGGAATTTGAACCCAGGTCATCTTATTCCAAATTTAATACAGGCTTGTCGAATTGAATTGAAGGTTCATGCACATTCTTACAGTAAGTCTTTGCTGATTCCCCTATATTAGTGCATGCTCTTTTCTGAAAATTTATGTTTATGTCTCTGTGTAAATGTTGTATACTGCTCAGAAAAGAATGTAAGCTCATTTAAATCAAGGACTGGTTTTCATTTGTCTTTGTATCGAGAATCTAGCACTGAGTCTTGAACAAAGTAAGGGCTAAATAAATACTATTGGAATTGAAATTGACTTGATTCTTAAGATCATAGGGTCAGGTGCTATGTCAGCCTTCTGTATTAAAGTTTTGATTCGTGCTGCAACTTCCTTCACCTCTCCTCCATTTCCCTTAATCGTTTTCCTGACAACCAGCCTTCTGTAGGGTGAGGAATATCCTAAATTTAACTATAAAGATAGTATAGTGAATGAATTGTTTAAAAGTTATCACAGAAAGATAAAATCTTTCAAACTTTTTATAGATTATCTACATTTTCCAGAAAGTATCCATCTTCTCAGCATATTGAGAGTTTTAGGAAAGGCAACAAACTAAATGCAGAGTCAAGAAAGAAGGCTGAGTTCATTTTCTCCTATTTCTCTCTTTAGGAGGTATAGATAACTTGGATTCCAAGGGAACACAAGGGAGAATGGGCTTTAGATTTATTTACTTTGCAAGTAATAATGGGCCACTCACTGACATTTTTGCTTGCAGGCCAATTTGTTTTAGTTCTGTCCTTTTTGGAGAACATTCAATTTCACTTTCATAATGATCGTAATTCATATTTATAGAATGTTTAATGGATTATAAAGCACTTGTCTTGTTGTTGTTTAGTCATTCAGTTGTGTCTACCTCTTCATGACCCTCATGGACCATAGCACACCAGGACCTTCTATCCTCTACTGTCTTTAGAAGTCTGTCCAAGCTCATATTTGTTATTTCCATCACACTATTTACAGCATCAGTCTTTTCTTTCCTCACCAGACACCCACATCTGAGTTCCATTTTGGCTCTGGACCAATTGCTTCATTCCTCCTGGAGCTACTTGTAGCTGTCTTTAGCACTTCCCTAATAATGTGTTAGACACCTTCTGACCTGAGAGGTTAATCTTCTGGTGTCATATTTCTTGTCATTTTAATAGTGATCATGGGGTTTTCTTGGTACAAAAATACTGGTGTGGTTTGCTATGTCCTTTGCTAGATCACCTGTTGTCACAACTCTCCACTATGACCTATTTGTCTTGGGTAACCCTGCTTGGCATAGCTCACATTTTTATTTAGCTATGCAAACCCCTCCACTGTGACAAGGCAGTAAGGAAAGCATAAGTCCATGTGTCTGTATATTTATTTCTTTGTATCCATTTGTCTATGTCTTTGTCTCTGTTTCTATAGACATACACAGTCACAAGTCTAGTGAGCATCAGGCCGGTAATTGAACCTATTTCCCAAGGCCAGGGGAGAGGCCAATGCTTGCTCATGTCCATCATATGGGGTTCCTTGACTATGAGATACTGTTCTTTCTCCCATGTTTTAAATTTCTGGAATTAATACCTCATTATAATCTCATCTCAGAAACTACTACTTGCTTCCAAATTAAAAAAAACCTTAATAAATATAAAGTGGCTTTTTTAAAAAAAACTGCAGATTGGTGATTTCATTGATGTACATTTAGAAAGAGCTCTTGATGAGGAATGTAGAATGGCTATAAAGTTAGGAAAACTAAGGAGAGAGGAGAGTGTGTTGGTGGCAAAATTTTACTCAGGTGAGATCAGTTTATTTTTCAGGTAACAGAATCGCCCTTAGCAAAAGTACTTCTCCAAGGTCTTTCAGTTATCTATGTCATGGGAAAAATATTCTCCACTTTCATGTGATGGGCAACTGCTGCAGAAGAATGCTATCACAACATAGAAACTCTAGAGATTAAAACTGGTTTTATTTTGCCTAAGCACAGGTTTAAGATTTAGAAAAAATAACCCCAAATCAAGATTGGCATTTGGACAAAACTTTTTGTGGAGAAAAATTACACCAGAGAGATGGAGAGATAATTTTGTTAACATGCAACAGTCTTAATGTCTTCCATAAAGGTCACACAAACCTAGTTAAACAGAATCATGATCTCATGCTTCTTCTAATGTTATTAAGGTTAAACAAACTGAGTTGGACCAATCTACTAAACAAACTAAATTAAAGATTTAAATACGGAGTTCATAAAAATCTACACTGTAATGCTGGAAGGCTATATTTAAAAAATATAATGGGCTGATTGAGAGGAAGAGATTTACATGTCACAACAATAACCAAGACTCAGAGCCAGGGGTATCTTTCAATAAATAAACAAACTTGAATTACTTTGAGAAGCTCAAACTCCCTTTTGGCTTCTTATGTCTGCAATGTAAAAAAAAAAGAAAAAAAACTTCTCTTAATACTTTCATTCCATGAAAAAGGTTTTAGCCAGGTGAGGTTAATATTAACAAGAGACAGGCTTCAGTCAGCCAAATATCCAGGAGAAATGACCCTGAGCCCTAAATAATAAAACTTAATAAAAGGAAATAAAAAATTCTTATCTACGAGATAGCATGGTATAGTGTATAGAACCTTCCTCAGAGCCAAGTAGACTTGAGTTCCAATCCTGCCTCTGACTTTTACTGGCTGCTTGACCCTGGAGAAATCATTTAACTTCTTAGTGCCGTAGGTAACTCTCTAAGACTTAAGTTTCAGATAGGGTGGAATCTGTAGTATTTACCCATATGACCATTTCCTATAGAAATGAAATCAAAGAACCAGTCCATCCTCTTTTAAATGATCTATGTTAGTCATAAACCTAATAAAAAGGAAAAGTAGAAATCTAGAGGTAATATCAGTGCTAAATTTGAGCTAATTATTTCTATGTTTCCATCCCAGCCTGAATAATTCTGAACTAAACAACTGACGAATAGACAAACTGGTTGCTTTGAGCTTTGCCAGTTTTCCTTCTCTACCCTCCATTCAAGGTGCTAATCAGCAGTGAGACAACTGGGAGCAAAGAAGCAGATGCAAAGGGTGTAGAAAATCCATAAATAAGAAAAGCAGGCCCTGAATGGTTATAAGCACACACTTGTTATAAAGAGTTTTATTGTCTGCTAGTTTTTTCTCAGTTCTGGCTACAGGTAGGATAGGAAGCTTTCAAGGCTAATGGTAGGGAAGAGATCCTTTGCAAGATAGCACTGGGTTAAAAATACTGCTATTAAAAAAGTGCTGTCAGCAAGAGTGATCCAATATCTTTGCAACTCATCCATCCCCCTGTTTAACTCCATCAGGGAAGTTTTTTAAAAGCACATAAAGAAAATGACTGCTTAGCTCAATAGTTTTAAATGTAAATTAAATTCAAAATAACTTTAGAATGTATAACATATTTGAGAGTCTATCAAAACACACTTTGTTGTTAAGTTATTTTGGTCATACCTGACCCTTGGTGACAGTATTTGGGATTTTCTTGGCAAAGACACTAGAGTTGTTCGCCATTTCCTTCTCCAGCTCATTTTACAGATGAGGAATTGAGGTAAACAGGATTAAATGACTTTTTCAGGATTACATGGCTAATAAGTATCTGAGACCAGATTGGAACTCATGTGGATGAGTCTTTCTGATTTCAAACCCAGTACTCTATAAACCATACCACCTAGCTGCCCCAAAGACACATTAAAAAGTCTGTAAATATGACTACAAAACACTCATTACAGATTAAAGTCAGGCCTAAATAATTGGAGAGGTAGTAATTGCTCCTGAGTGGGTTGTGACAATATAATACAAATGAAGATAAAACCTAAATTAATTTACTCATTCCTTGTGACACCAATCAGGTTACAAGTGGATTTCTTTATATATCTAGAAAAGAAATAACAAAATTCAGTAACAAGGGTCAAGAATCTCAAGAAAATAATGAAAAACATTGAGAAAGAAGGGGCAAAGCAGCAGAAGATCCCAAATTGCATTGTAAAACAATCATCAAAATACATAGTAATGGTTAAAATACACACATTTATCAATAAAGAGGTTAGGTACACAACAGACAGAAGCAAACAAACCTAGTAGCCTAGTGTTTGATAAATCCAAAGACCTGAGCTACCAGGGTCAGGATTCACTGTTGGACAAAAACTGTTGGCAGAACTGGATATGGTCTGCTGGAAATTAGGTTTGGATCAACATCCCATGTTCTATACCAACCAAAATAATTTCCCTAAGTACTCATGAGTTAAATTCAAAAGGTCACATAATAAATTAATTCCCTGAACTTTAAAATGAGGATAATAGTAGTACCTATGTTTAAGGCTTATTGTGAAGACCAATGAGTTATTTGTAAAGCTCTTAGCATAGTGCTTGACATATATTAGATGCTTAATAAATGCTTATTCCCTTCTATTGTCATCATCATCATCATCCTCATCATCCTCCCATAGTCACATGGTCACTACACAAAGAACTACTTTTTTCCTGAAAGCAACCACAAAAAATTGCTTTGAATAAAACAGTGACAGGTTACAAAATTGTTCCTAGTACATTTATATGTGTTCACTTGAATGAAGTGAAGGAAGATATTTATTAGCATTATTGGTGGTAAAAAAAAATGAAAACAAAATATAAAGCACAGAAAAACTCTTTCTCTCCACCAAGGAAATTCTCATAAACTTAATACCAGAGGCACTTATGGCAGCACTTATCACATTGGGAAGAATTATGCCAGTTACTGAGAGAAGTAAAAACATAATGAAGATAGCATACCTATGTTCCAGGTGTCTTCAACCTAGTAGGGAAGATAAGATGTGCAGAAATAACTGTAATACAAGTTGGAGATAATGAGGGTCCCAGTCCAATGCATTTACATTGGAGTTTAGTTTCTTTCACATGCAATGTAGAATTGTCAGTGATCATAAACGTAATAGACGTTACAAGTATGCTTTGATTCATGAAAGGGTAGGTATATGATATAGCTTGAAACATCAGGGATATGAGGAAATATGGAAGAAGGATTCAGGGCAAAGTTCTCAGCTACCAAATGGGTGTCACTGTTACTAAAACTAAGATGAAAAAATCTTCAGGCTATGGCATGAGGAAATCTTATCTTATAAGGCACTATCTTCTAGACTTGACTCACCCAGGTTACACCAATACTTGCCCTCCTCATGAACTTCCTAATCATAGTTCTTTATCAAAATATATGGGCTCCATAGTCTAGAATTTAGGGTAAGTCATTGGCCAATGGTTTTAAATAGGAAGGGGCAGGTTACTCATTTCTGATGTCACTGGCAGAAAAACCCTGAGGAGTGGCCAGGAGATGTCTTTCTGTAGTCAATCACAGTGTAGGAAAGTTTCCATTTATAAAACATATATTGTATGAGAGGTTTCAGAGGAGAGGAGGATCAGGCAGGCAGAAAACGCATGTCTTTGGCAGAGGCAGCTTATTCATGAGCCTTATGTATTTGTTTTTTAAATTTTATTTCTTTTATTCTGAACTTAAGTTAAACAAGCATTTCCAAAATATATTAGAATAGAAAAGATGATTGTAACTGCAAATCTATTATGTACAACTTGCTGTTCCTTTCAAATATATAATAAAGTTGTCATGTAACTTTTTTCTTTCTTTTTTTCCTTCTGTATTTGAAAGATGTTGTAACAATGGTTTCTGTATGTTGTTAGGCTGAGGAGTAGGCAAGTAGAACTCTGAGTCTAAATCCCTACTTATCACCCCCCCCCAAAAAAAAACTTTCTAGGGACAGGCTCCTTCTCTCTTGGGTTGTGGCTTTCTCTTTAGCCACTTCTTAGTCCCACTTTCCTTTTGTGGGTACTGTTTCCTTTCAAACCAGGTCACAAATGATGGCGAGTGCCTGACTAGATACAACTTCCCACACTATTAGTGACTTATTATAGTGACCAGAAAAAAAACCTAGTAAATGTATTCTCTTTGCTCTAGGAAATTGTTGAAACAAAGAAATTTCTTCTTTGGTTATGTAGAATTTTTGCTTTAGCAAATACTACTGTTTTAAATATTTATCTCCTCTTTGGTCATTCTCAAATTACACCACCTTTCCTTAGCACAGAATTCACACAATAGTGCACACAATTTATCAATTATGTTTATCAACAGCTTTGTAATGTCTATTGGTTTAAGCAACAAAATAAGCCTTTCTTTGTATCCCCAGTGCTTAGCACAGTAACTGGCACAGAGTAGATATTTAATAAATGTTAGTTGACTGACTAATTGCCTAGTTTGAAATACTCAAGGGTGGACTCTTCCCAAGCCTCAAGAGAAACATCTGATTCAAAGATATTACATTTACCTCCTCAGAAGAGGAAAAGGGGGAAAGTGAATGAAGTTGCTTACGCTTTCTACTCAAAAAAGATTTTAAGAGTACAGGTCCCACTTAGGACATGTGTTAGATAAACTTTAGCTATACTGCCTTGGCTCAGGAGTACTGATGGAAGCCTTCTATTCTTCATAGCAGCCATCGCTCTGCTTCCACATCCCTGTCTCCCACAATTCTTCCTACTTCTTCTATACAGTCATTTTCCTTCTTCCTTTACAAGAGAGGGTCAACTTCCCCACAGTGAGTTAAAAGTACCATCTAGCAAATGTTACATCTGGGATGAATTGTCAGATACCTTGGGTGAGAAGACTGAGATAAGGTTGGAAAAGTAGACTGAAGAGAACTGGAGAGCTTTGAATGTCAGCCTGAGGTTGGACCATCAGATGTTTGTTGAACAAGAGTGAGTCACTAAAGATTTTTAAGTACTGTAGAGAAATGATCAGAATCTTGCAGTTAGGGTAAAATTGATTAAAGTAAGTTGAGACTTATTAGTAGGATGTTAAAATTCAGGGCATGGTTCCTAGCAGACATGGTAATGGAAATTAATGGAGATAAATATGACAAATATTTTGAAGACAGAACCAAAACATTAACTTTATTGGATATATGGACAGTGAAAAAGAGGAATCCAAATGATGCTTAGATTATGAATACTCATGATTAGAAGGACTGTTTAAACAGAAATTGGGAAATTAAAGAGAAGAAAAGTTTGGGGGAAGATATAAGTTGCATCTTGGATATGAATTTGACACTCTAATGCAACATTTAAATAGAGCCATCTAGCAGATATTTGGGAATTTGGATCTGCAGCTTGGGGGGAGGCATTGGGATTAAACATTTGAGAATTAAACATGAATAAAAGTGATGTCTGAAACTATCTGGAAGACATGAGATCATCAAGGGAAAGAGTGTTGAAAAAGTAAAAAAGAATGAAGAACAGTGTCTTGGGAAACACTGACATAGAAAGAAGAGGAGACAGTAACAAGACAGAAAAGGAAGAATCGGGGAGGTAGGAGGGGAAAGAGAAAATAGTGTTGTGGAAATCAAGGAACGAAGTAAGAATTTGCTAAGTGTTTATTATGTGCTAGTCCCTGTGCTAAGTACTTTACAAACATTAGCTCATTTCATTTTTATGACAACTTTAGAAGGTAGGGAGTATCACCATTTTAGTGTTAAATGTCTGAGGCTATATTTGAATGTGGGTCTTCCTGATTCCTGAGTGGCTCTCTATCCATGGCACTATCTAGCTATCTCAAGGAAGGAGAGTGCAGTATAAGATTAGGGAGTAAATGCATTTAATGATAAAATTGTAAATTGGAGTTGGAAGTCGTCTAGTCCAACTTCTTTTTTCCTTTTTTTAAATTTATTTTTTAACAGATAAACTGAAATCCAAAGTTACACAGGTAGTAAGTGGCAGTCAGGACTCAAACTCAGGGCCTCTGAGTTTATATTCAGGGCTACTTTCATTATAATATGTTGTTGCTGAGTTATTTTTCAGTTGTGTCCAACTCTTTACGACCCTATTTTGGGTTTTCTTGGAAGAGATACTGCAGTGGTTTGCCATTTACTTCTCCAGCTCATTTTATCAATGAGGAAACTAAGGCAAGCAGGGTTGAGTGACTTGCCCAGGGTCACACAGCTAGTAAGTGTCTGGGGCCAGATTTGAACTCAGAAAGAAGAGTCTTACTGACTCCAGGCCCTCTACTCTTATCTACTGTGCCATCTACTGCCTCTGATTTTGCCGTGGGAAAAATGAAAGCCAGAGTAATAAAATGACTTTTCTTACTCTACACTGACTTGATTTGAATTCAGGATCTTTGTGGTTTGCAACACTCTTGAGTGTGCATGAACCATATTAAAATGTAATTGGGAAATATTTAACAGAATAAATAAAAATATAATAAAACATTGATAATTTCAATATCAGTTTTCCAATTCATCATGAAGCTTCAGGGATCCTTATGTTTGATTTAGTGGCCCTTTTCTATTTGAATTTAATGTCACTGGTTTAAAGTATCAAATGTTGCTGAGGCATCAGAGAGAATCAGAGCTAAGGGAAAACAAACAACAAAATAAAAATATTAAATTTAACACTTCAGAAGTTGATGAGACTTTGAAGGCAACAGTGTCAGCATAGTTTTAGAGAAGGCAGCCAGAATGCAAGAAGCTTGGGAATGAGTGAGTGATGAGGAAATGGAAGCAATGCTAGCTCTTCAATAGTTTATTTTTAAATACTTGCATATTTTTTTTGTTTGTGTATGTTTGAAATCCTGCCAATTTTCCTAAAGCTAGATTTAATTGGTCCTTAGTTTTATGGCAAATGAAGAATTAAAAAAATGAAAAAAAATGCTGTTTTCATATTTAATGTCCAAATAAAGAGATCTCAACTTTTATCAGAAATACAGTGCCAGAAATATTTTGTGTAGTATTTTTTCTGCTAACTTTATTCTTATTGATACTTTTTGTCTTTATGTTATTTTCATTTCCATTTATTATTTCATTTATATCCAACTCTTCTCCTCACTCCAGATAGCCATCACTTATAGATAAAATAGAGTTAAAGAAAAATAACCAAAAAATTAACCATGTCTGACATTATATATGCAGTAGTCCCCCATCTCTACAATGAGGAGGATCTCTCAAATCTCTTTTTTGGATGAATCTTCATCATAATAATTTCACAGTATTCAGTTTTGATTTCTGTTGTTTTTTCCATTTTAATTATTGTAATTTTCTATTTTATTTTCTTAGTATACTTTGTACCAGTTCACATAAGTCGTCCCATAATTCATTGATTCATTGTTACTTACAGTGCAATAATAATCATACTCATGTACATCAGTTTTCTTAGTTATTCCCAAATTGAAGGGGATCTACTTTATTTCTAGTTTTATTTTTTGTTTTGTTATTAAGGTAATGCTATAAATACATTAGTGTAAATGGAAACTTTCTTTTTTATCATCAACTTCCTTTGAATACATGCCAAGCTGTGGTGTCTCTGGCTTAAAGGTGATGGACACATTACTTATAATTAATGGATGTATTAAAGAATGGTTAGAACAATCTACAACTCCACCAACATTGTATTAGTGTACCTTTTTTTCTAAAACCCTTTGGCATTGATTACTCCCATATTTTGTCTCCTTTGCTAATTTGCTGGATGTGTGGATAGAGCAGAGTTGCACTGATTTGATATCTTTTATTATGAGTGATTTGGATTAATCTTTCATGTATTTCTTAATTGCATATAACTCTTTTGTGCTCTGTTAGAGAATTTAATGTTCATATCCTTTCACCATTTTCTGTGTAATATTGGCTGTTCTTATATATTTGTGTCAGTTCCCCAAATATCTTCGTTATTAGACCCTTATCAGAGATATTTTACATAATTTTTCGTATTAACTTATTCTCGTATCTTAGCTGTTTTGCTTTTGCTCATGATCTTTTCAATTACATGTGATAAAATTGTGTATTTTGTCTTTTGTAATTAGTTGTATTCATTGTTTGCTTAATGCCTTTTCTCAGCTATAGGCAACATGCAGAAAGGTACCTGATTTGGTGCCTCTTTTTTTTGGAATGGAATTGATTATGTTGTATGGTATAAAATGTTTGTCTAAATTTAATTTATGCCAAACTTCTTTGAAATTTTCCCCACAATTCTTGTCAGATACGGCATTCTTTCCCAAGCTATTTATGTTTAGGGATTTGTCAAAACCTTGCCATTGAGTTTCATTGATTCCTATTCTTCCTTAACTATTCTGTTCCTGTGATAGACTAAATTTTTTAAAAAGTATTAATAGATATTTTGATGATTATTGCTTTACATTATAATTTGAGGTCTGGAAGGGCTATTCCCTTCATGAATGAATGAATAAAAAAGAAATTAAGTGCTTACTATGTGCAAAGCATTGTTTTATCTATTTTTAACGTTTTATTTATTTTATTCTGAACTTATGAAATAAAACATGTTCATAACATAGTAGAAGAGAATAAGATGACTGAGAATCTATTGTATACAACTTGTTATTCCTTTTAAATATACAATACTGTATATATATAAAGTTATAAATATAAAATAAAGTTAAATACATAATAAAGTAACTTTCTTTTTTTCTTCATTTTCCCTCCTTCCCTCCCTCCCCCACCCTAGAATTGGTTAGGCTCAGGCTGAAAGTGCTGCTGTTTCTAGAAAACTTGGTATTATCTGCCCATTAATGACTTGATTGGTAGTTGGCTCCTTCTAGATAAAAGGTTGCTCCCCTTGAAAATAGTATGGGGAACAGGCTGGAATCAGGGCTAGTGGTCTAGATGAACTTCTGTTCCCGGGGTTTTATGGTTCAGAATCCTGGACTGTCTCTACCAGGATATGACAGGAAGTGGTGGTTAAGGTGATTTGACTTTCCTGAAACAGGCTGCCTGCCTCTCTCCCCCTCCTTCCTACTTCAACTGGCTAGTTTGCCCACTTCATCGGTAGCAGTTGATTAGCACTTCACGGTGGTTGTAGGATGGTTACTTATTCCAGACAAGGGTTGCTTTCACTCATGACAGCTGTGGAAACTGGGCTTGAAGCAGTGCCAGTGGTGTAGGAGATTCTGCCATTCCTGGGACTCATGCTCAGGGGCAGCTAGGTGGTACAGTGGAACAAGGCGCTAGATTTGGAAGCAGGAAGACTGTGATCCCAGACACTTATTAGATATGTGACCCTGGACAAGTCACTTAAGCTTTATCTGCCTCAGTTTCTCTATATGTAAAATGGGGATGATAATAGCACCTATTTTCTAGAGTTGTTTTGAGGATAAAATGAGAAAATACTTTGAAAGTATTTTGCAGATCACAAAGTGATACATGAAATGCTAGTCATCACTGTTACTATTATTATTACTGTCTTCCCCAAGGTTGGAGGGGGAGCTGGTGGTACAAATATTTTGTACAACTTGTCACATGCTGTCTCTCCTTTGGAGTGTAAGCCATTCCTATTTTTCTCAAAATTAACCTACTACATCCTTCAATATTTTGTCTAGTTCTTTTGAATATTGTCATGATTGAGATGTCATGTCAAATGTGTAAATAAATGTATATGAGATCATCATTTTAAATGATATTGGTGTGACCCTTTCATAAACTTGAATGCTGTTCAGTCATTTTTCAGTCGTATCCAACATTTTGTGGACCCCCCCACCACCTTTTTCGCAAAGATACTGGAGTGGCTTGGCATTTCCTTCTAAAGCTCATTTTGCAGATGAGAAAACTGAGGCAAATGGGGTTAAGTCACGTGTTCAGGGTCACACAGCTAGTGTCTGAGGCCAAATTTGAATACATGAAGATGAGTCTTCCTGATTCCAAATCTAGTGCTCTATCCACTGTGCCACTTATCTGCCCCTAAACATAGAAGAGCTCTCCAATTATTTCATTCTTTATTTTTTAAGAAGTGTTTTATAATTATCTCTATTGATCTTGAGTGTGTCTCTAGATGTTTTACGCGTTTTGAACTTATTTTGAATGGGGCTTCCCTTTCTGTTATTGCCTCCTAGATGTTTTTTTAAAAGTGTCATATGTTATAAAAATTATTTTTAGTGTTTATTTTTCATTTTACTACTTCACTAAAACTATCAATTGTCTGGTTAGTTCCTTTAGTTTGCTTCTCTAGAATTTTCCAAATCAGTCATAATGTTATTAGCAAATAGGCATAATTTTGTTTCCTTTCTGGCTATGTTATGCTTTTAATTCCTTTCTCTTGTTTCATTGCTATTGCCAACATATGTAAAACTATTTCACATAACTGCAGGGTCTGTATAACCACTAGTAATTCTTAGTGAAAAATATTCATTCATAATTTTTAAAGTTACTGATTTCATTATTCATTTTCTCATTCCTTTGTTGTTATTGTCCACCCTTGTGATTTCACTTTTACGGGGAACTCATGAAATAGGAATCTCTTCCTTTGAGGCAGTGAGGTGATGTAGTGGATAGAGCACTCGGCCCAGAGTCAGGAATGCTTGAGTTAAAATCTGACCTGAGGTACTTGCTAGCTGTGTGACTTTACTTAACCTCTTTCCCTCAGATTCATTAATTGTAGAAGGGGGATAATAAGAACACTTACCTTGTAAGGTTGTTGGGAGGATCAAATGTAATAATTTTTTATAAAGTGCCTAGCACCATGTCTGGCACAGGATAGGTACTATATAGATGTTTATCCCCATAATTTCCTACAGAACCGATCATTTTGATCCTATAGTAGAGTATAGAGTGGCTTGGAGCTTGGAAAAGGTTATGTGTTAATTGGCATGTAGTTAGAAGCTAAACTTTGGTCAGCCCAACTCTGAGGATGGTCCTCTAACCAATTCGTTACATTGCTTCTCATTTTTTTTTCCTTCTGGAAAGGAGGTGAGCCTGGACCTGTTATTTCTTTGGTCTCTGGATTTACAAGGGAAATCCAGCTAAAGACATTTTCTCTACCAATGCAAATCACCACTTACAGTCAGCACTTTGCCTGGAATATTGAGAACTGAAGTGACTACTTTAAGGTCTGTGTCTGAAGCAGGACTCAAACTTATGGCTTCCTCAGTTGGAGGCCAGCTCTCTAACCACTACCTCACACTGCCTCTTGGGCATTCTTTCCTATACAAAGTGTTTAATACAGAAATTTACCTAGTTACTCTAGGTTTCCTGAATCTATTTTTCTTTTCCCCAAGGACACATACTAGTTTGCTACATGATCAAGCTTCCACCTTGTCATTAACTTTTCTCCGAGTTATTAAGCTGAAGTTTCTATTCTTCAAAGTCATTGTTTATTATTTTAAACTTTCATATTTTTCAAGGGTTTTGTTTTCCCTAAGCAAACTAGCATATACTTTCATTTTCCTTTACTAACTCCTCCAAATAAAGTGATCTATTTACTTCATATTCCCATGTTGGTATAAAGGAGTGTGAAATAAAAAGGAATTTAAAAGAAAATTTATAGACATTTCATAATCACTCAGGTTCATAATAATTCATTTGGCATACTGACATCAGTTTACTAATTTTCTTTTTTCTTCTTGCTCAAACTAGCATTATATTCCACAGTTGATCTTTGAAAATTATTTTCATCAATAGTTAGCCTTTCATGTCTGAATGGATAGTGTTTAAGATATATGAAGGCAACTCAAAAGAATTTATATAGATACTTTAATGCAAAATTTATTTAAATTGAAGGTATAATACAATACTAAATATAGAAAGGGGTGTTAGGAAGCATAGTGCATAGAATGCTGAGCCTGGAGTCAGCAAGTCTTGAGTTCAAATATGGCCACATATTCTTACTAGCTGTGTGACCCCGGGCAAGTCACTTAACTCTGTTTGCCTTGGTTTCCTCATCTGTAAAATGATCTGGAGAAAGAAATGACAAACAACTCTAGTATCTTTGCCAAGAAAGTCATGAAGTGTTGGACACAACTGAAATGGTTGAATAACAACAAAATAGAAAAATTATAGGGTTGGGTGTCATGATATTTGGGGCACTTCTGTATTTAAGTTTAAAAACCACTCATTTCTGTCCCTTCTGGTGAAGGTTAGAGTGTTAACACAAGTAAATATTAAAGAACTTGATAATGAAAATTGAATAGTCCAGTTTTGAATACCATTTGACCCCCCCACACAATTTATCCATATTCCATCTTCTATATAGAATTTCCTAGATCTTAAGTTTTTGCTTCCTCAGAAAGTTCTGTAAAAATCTGTGAAATACTTTAGATTTCATTTACTTTTCAAATTTCCTTTCATTTGTCATTTATGAGCAGCTCCTTTCTAGTGAAGATTTGTGAGGCCAAGGGAATATCACTATTAGGAGGGGCTTTGCTATTTGACAATAAGGATTCCTGAAATCTTGATCCACACCCCCCCTCCCCCCCAAAAAAACCACGTAGAGGGGAAAGTCCTTGAGTATTGCTGATTTTATCAAAGACATGGTGTATGAGATGCATTGAATCTCAATAATCAATGTTGTGATGACAAAGACCTCATTTTAAAAGTCCATTCCAATTTGCCACAATACCTGCTGCCTGACATTGTTAGGGCATATGGAAAACCCAGACAATGTGTTGGCAAAACTCCCAATTTCTGATAACCTTTGTAATAAAATAAGCATCTTGATCAGCTGTGGTAAATTTTTAAGAGAGAAGAATGATGTGTTCTGTATAGACCTAGGCAGTGCTTAACTTGATAGCAGGCTTCACTGGCGCAACAATTCTATATATTGAATAGATAACAACTTTAGTGAAAGCAAATTTCATGCCCTGTATTTGAAGAAGAGGGCCAGTATGATCAATATTCAATTTAGAGGCAGGTTGAGAATGACATGGAATCGTGTTACACTGATCTTCCAGAAGTGGATGTTCAAATTAGCACTAGAAGAACCATTGAGCAGAAGTACCTATATCATTCTTGGTTAAGGTGATCATCTGACACCACATTGACTGCTACATGGTATCCTGACTCCCATATCAATAATCATGATGGACCTAATGCATAATCTCCATTCCATGCTATTCTTCTAAGATCATTAACCTGGTTATTCCATGCAGGAAAGGCTACATGATGCCTCTGATGGGCACTGACATACTCCATAAGCACAGATAGTGAGCAGTGAGAGGCATCAGCAAATTTCCTACATTATTTCTGACCCCAAAGTGGAGAGCTTTTAATTGTCCAGTTCTATTCTCTCATCTCCATACTACAACCCTGTAATTGGTGTAAATAAAACCCTGGTCTGCTCTGTCCTTTAAGGCTATCAAACGCCAACAATGCAGCTAATTGATTGGACTGCTGGGATGATTTGCCAAGACCCTCATTCTATAGGATATCCTCCATTACTTGATTAATAACAGCCAAGGTTCAGTTTTGTGCGCATTATTCCCAGAGGGCAGAATCATCAGCAAAACAAGCAAAGAACCATTCAGTAATGGCTAAATCATTATATCATGGACACAGTTGGACATCAGAGGAGCCAAAGCTTTGAAATGAGTCCTAAAGATAGGAACACCTGAGAGGCCATGGCAAACATATCCATTAAACAATTGAGGCTTTTTATGCCTTAACTATTTTGTTTGAGGCCCCATCTTCCATGAGTTTTTATTATAAATCATAATGGACAACTCTGGACCAAAGGTTCTAGTATGTTCTTGCATCATCTATTTCGTATCATTTAGGGATCAATAATCTTCAAGCAACTGTTTTTCAAATGGAGTATAATGAGTGTTGGGCAACTAAGCAGCAGAATGGATAGAGTGCTGGGCCTGGAGTCAGGAATGTTCATCTTCTTGAGTTCAAATATGGCTTCAGACACTTACTAGCTATATGACCCTGAACAAGTCACTTATCCCTACTTTCCTTAGTTTCCTCATCTGTAAAATGAGTTGGAGAAAGAAATGGCAAAACCACTCCAGTGGAAACCCCAAAAGCAATCATGAAGAGTCAAGCAAAAACTGAAAATGACTGAACAACAAACAACAAAAATTATTTAGATCTGTGTTTATTTGTGTGCATAGTGTTTTGTAGCAATATTTGATAGTTCCCCTTTGTATTTTTGCAGGTAGATTGGCAAGCATTTTATAAAGTTTGTGCTTTTAAAATGATATTTCTCATTATTTATCTTTCTTCTGGATTGTGGTAATATATAGAAATGCTAATGATCTGTGTGGATTTATTTTGTATCCTGCAACTTTTCTAAAATTTTTTAGTTGTGTCTCTAAGATTCTCTAAGTCAAGTACCACATTACCTATTAAAAAATGAATCATTTTGATTTTTTTTGTCTCTGCTTACTTCTTTAGTTTCTTTTTTATTGTCTTATTGTTATAGCTAGCATTTCTAGGGAAGAAAAAAGAAGGCAATAAGAATTTATATAGTATGTACCAGGCACTGTACTAAGCACATTTTACAAATATTACTCCATTTGTTTCTCAGATGGAATTTGTCCCTGCAAAGTAGATGTTATTATTAACCCCATTGGACAGTTGTGAAAACTAAGGCTAATGGAGGTTAAGTGACTTGTTCACAGGCACATAGCTAATAAGTATCTGAGGCTGAATTCGAACTCAGGTCCCTTGATTTCAAGCCCAGTGCTCTATCTCCTACACTACCAGTACTGTATTCAATGATAATGGTGATAATGAACATCATTGTTTCATATATAATCATTTTGGAAAGACCTTTATCCTAATCATAACAGATAATTCTGACTCTTGATTTTAGATGAATAATATTTATTTTAAGGAAAGCTCAATTTTTTCCTGTTTTACAATGACCTAAAAGACTAGGAATAGATATTACATCTTTTCAAAATGTTATTTTGCATCTACTCGTAATAATAAGATTTTTTTTGTTTTTGTTGTTCATATGGTCAATAGCATTTACAGTTTTTCTAATATTGAACCAGCCCTGAATTTCTGATATAAATTCAGCCTGATCATAGGGTTGATCTTTGTGATTTTGCTGTACTTGTCCTGCTAATATTTTATTTAAACATTTTACATTAATATTAAAAAGGATATTGGTGTACAATTTTTAATCTCTATCTTGACTCTTTATGGTATAGGTATCCAGACCATATTTATGTTATAGAATGAATATGGGCAGGACCCTCTCTTTTCCTGTTTTTTTCAAACATTTCATGTAGTATTGGAATTGATTCTTTAAATAATTGATAGAATTTACTTGTAAATCCATCTAGGGTATTTTATTTGGGAGTTCACTTATGGCTTGTTTAATTTCTTTTTTTAATGTATGATTATCTAAATACTCTTTCCTGTTGATATTTATTAAGATCTTTATGTATTTCTAAATTAAGTTGTTTCATTTAGATTACCATTGGGTGAAATAGCTTCTAGTAATTAATTTTATCTTTTTCATTTTGCATGCTGGTAATTAAAAAATAAAAATAACCAATGGATTATGTGTTTTCTTTTTTCTTCTTCAGAAAGGCAGTTTCTAATATTTATTTACAATTCAATGATTTTTTCTTTGTTTTGTTCATCTTCCCTTTGATTTTCAGGATTTCTGTATTGATGTTTATTTAGGACTGAATCCCTACTCTGTTCCTGCTATTAAAGCTACAAAGATAGTTTTCTTATGTACCTGTTTCATAGTCAATACACAGCTTGGGCCCACTGTGATCATCATTCTTCTCTGGCACCCTAGGGGCAGGTCCCCTCTTCATTCTGTCCTGGATCTCTGACCTGTAAGTCAGAGTAAGTGACAGAGCTTCCAGACAGCACCTATTCCTGCATGAAGCATTAGTTCATATTTACATTAGGAACTTTTCCTGCCCTGGTGCTTCTTGTACTTCTGCCTACTACCAGTCCCTGAGCAGTGGAATGCTCTGTACAGGTGCCCCCAGCCAGATCCAGTCCCCAGTGTCTATAGACCTCTCTATTTTCAAAAGGTGCCTTGTGTGGAAAAACAATGATTCACTGTGACTTTTTTGATTTCCCAATCAGAATTTGGTCTGGTATATTTTCTAAATTTTTGTGATGCAAGTCTAATGGGAGAGCTAGGCTGTACTTCATTCTATTAGTCTGTCATCTTGCCTCCATCTCTTTCTAAGGTAAAGTAAGTTCAACATATGGATGACAGTTTCCCTGAAGTCTTGAAGTTAAAATTACCAGAGCCTTGGGGTAACACTGGTTTTTGCCCAAGGGACATTTGTTCCAATAGTCCTCCAAATCTGGATAGAGATGATTGGTTAATTACAAACAGCTAGGTAGAACCAGGGGACCAGTCACGTAAAACATGGATATCTTAAAGAGATGTCTTTAGGGATGTCTTAAATTTTGGCTCAGAACAAGAGAGCCCTTATTTCTCTGGGCCCAGATGTTCTAATAAAATTATATTAATACCCCCATAGGCTTCATAAATAATCATCTTCTTATCAGTCCTGTTTTAAAAGCCATACCCAAAGCTCTTTACAAAGTGGTATATCATCACCCTCCATCCACCTAACATGGCATTGAGCACTGCACTTAGTCCTATCACTTCCTTATCACTTATTGATTTCAACAATTCTATTTGTACAGGCAGCTGGTGGAGTTCCCCAAATCTCCTGTCCCAACATCACCAATTAAACTGCTCAAGTCTGTAGGGAAAATGATAATGATGATCTCAAAAGTGAAGTTTAGGTCTAATGCCAATCAGTGGCTCCTCCCAAAAGAGAGTAAAATTATACTTAAAACAGGATGGTCACAAGAAATATGGGGTCACAGAGATATAACATAAATTAATTCCAGCAGATCCATCTCTTTTGAAAAATTTCACTCCCCCTTTACTGTATTTTTTAAATCAGAGATCTGAATTTACAAGGAATTCATTTTTATGGATCAGACTACACAGAACTCCTGATTTTATTTCCCTGAAAGGGGATAAAAGACTATCCTTATCTGAGTTTTGCAAGAGCAAATCATCTATGAATTCTCCTCTAGTGGAATGATGTAATTCTGCAACTGACAAATGCTCAAAATCACTTCTAGTAGACCTTTCGTTAGCTATTGTATTAAATATTTATTGGCTTACTGGTTATTTCTCTTTTAACTGTCTTTCCCACATTCATTATTATTAAAAGCACACCTACCCTCTGGTTCCCTCACACTGGAAGTTATTCCCTGGGTAGGTAGTATGTTGGGGAAGGTAATAGGGTGAGAATTAGGCTTTTTTTTTACCATCTGCTCTAATTCCTACTAATAATTACTCCCATTTCAATTTTCCTTTTTTATAATCCCTATTTCTTCAGGGCTTAAGGCATTCTCCAGAGAAACCTTTGGCTCATTATGCTGATCAGATTTCTTTAGGCTTTCAAAATTGTTTATCTTCAGTATTATTATTGTATAAATTGTTTTCCTTCTTGTACTCATATGACTCTATATTAGTTTATAAATGTCTTCCAAAGTTTCTCTGAAACTATCTCTATCATTTCATACAGTACTATAGTATTCCATTGCATTTCTATGCCAAAACTTGTTCAGCTAGTCCAAAATCAATGGGTACAGAATCCTCAGATTCTTGTTCTGTGCTACCACTGAAAGAGTTATAGCCATTTTTGTACATTCTTAGTGTTAGTTTTGCTTAGGGATAATTCTTCCTTTAATCTACCCTCCCTTTAATTGTTCCTGCCTCTCTTTTCTCTCCTTTTCTTTTATTTCCCTGTTTATTGAAACATATACTTTACCCAACAATGTGCTTATATATTCCTTACAGCATTTTTTAAACCTAGAAACTGTAGAATTTGACTGTTATATTCTTGGAAGATTTTATTTTGAGGTTTCTTTCAGATTGTGATCAGTGGGCTCTTTCTATTTGTACTTAGTGCTTGTTATTTTTTTAAATTTAATTTTCCCAATTACATGCAAAATAATTGTTACCATTAATTTAAAAAAATTTGAGTTTGAACTTCTCTCCCTCTCTTCCTCCTCTCCCCTCTCATTCAGAAGGCAAGCAACTTGACATAGGTTATGCATGTGAAGTTATGCAAAGTATAATTCTATGTTAGTCATATTATGAAAGAAAAAAATCAAGAAAAATAAAGTTAAAAATATGCTTCAAATCTGCATTCAAACTTCATCAATTCTTTCCCTGTAGGCATTTTTCATCATAAGTCCTTTGGAATTGTCTTAGATCATTGTATTGCTGAGAATAATTAAGTCATTCATAGCTGATCATTGTACAGTATTGCCATTACTGTGTACAGTCTTCTCCTGGTTCTTCTCACTTCACTCTGTATCTCATATAAGCAGGGTTTTCTGAAAGCATCTTGCTCGTTATTTCTTATAGCACAATAGTATTCCATCATAATCATATACCACAACTTATTCAGCCATTCGCCAATTGATTCAGCCATTCCCTCAATTTCCAATTCTTTGCCATGACAAAAAGAGCTGCTATAAATATTTTTGTAATATAGGTCCTTTTCCTTTTTGTTTTTTTTAAATTTCTTTGGGGTACCGACCTAATAGTGGTATTACTGGGTTAAAGAGTATATACAGTTTTATAGCTCTTTGGACAAAGTTCCAAAATATTCTCCAGAATAATTGGATCAACTCCTGACTCCACCATTAGTGTCTTAATTTACCACATCCCATTTAACATTTGTCATTTTCCCTTTCTGTCATATTAGCCAATCTGATAAGTGTGAGGTGGTACCTCAGAATTGTTTCAATTTGTATTTCTCTAATTAATAGCGATTTAGAGAATTTTTATATGATTATAGAGAGCTTTCATTTCTTCTTCTGAAAATTGCCTGTTCATATCCTTTGACCATTTGTCAATTGGGGAATGTAAATGTAAACGTAAATGTAAATGTAAATTTTACACAGTTCTCTATATATTTGAGAAATGAGGCTCTTATCAGAGGAGTGTGTTGTAAATCATTCCTCTCCCCCCCCCCCCGCCCCTCGGCAGCTTTCTGCTTTCCTTCTAATCTTGGTTGCATTGATTTAGTTTGTGCAAAAATTTTTTTGCCTTTACTTCTGTCAGTTCTTCTCTTCCCCCTTCTACCTTCCTGCTTTCTTGCAGGGTAAGATATGTTTCTATAACCAACTGAATGCATATGTTATTCTCTCTTTGAATCAGTTCAAATGAGAATAAGATTCAGGTGTTGCCCACTACCTCTCCATCTTCCTCTCCACTGTAAATGCTCTTTCACACCTCTTTTATGTGAGATAATTGACTCAATTATACCTTTACATTTTCCTTCTCCCAGTGCATTCTTCTTTCTTATTCCTTAATTTTATTTTTATTTTTTGGATATTATCCCATCATAGTCAATTCACACTCATACCTTCTGTCTATGCATTTTCCTTCTTACTGCCCTAATAATGATAAACTTTTTAGGAGTCACAAGTATCATCTTCCCATGCAGGAATGTAAACAGTTTTACCTTTATAATTTCTCTTTCCTGTTTACCTTCTTATGCATCTCTTGAGTCTTATGTTGGAGAGTCAAACGTTCCATTTAGCTTTAGTCTTTTCATCAGGGATGCTTGAAATTCTTTTATTTCATTGAATGTCCTTTTTTCTTGTGAAGGCTTATCTTTACTTTTGCTGGTTAGGTGAGTCTTGGTTTTAATCCTAGCTCCTTTGCCCTTCAGAATATTATATTCCAAGCCCTCTGATCCTTTAAGGTAGAAGCTGCTAAATATTATGTCATCCTGACTGTGGCTCCATTATATTTGAATTATTTCTTCCTGACTGCTTGTAATATTTTCTCTTTGATCTGGGAGCTCTGGAATTTGGTGACAATATTCCTAGGAGTTTTCCTTTTGGGATCTTTTTGAGGAGGCAGTCTGTGGATTCTTTCACTTTCCATTTTACCCTCTGTTTCCAGAATATCAGGGCAGTTTTCCCTGATAATTTCTTGAAAGATGATATCTATGATCTTTTTTTGATCATGGCTGTCAGGTACTCCTGCAATTTTTAAATGAACTCTCCTTGATCTCTTTTTCAGGTCGGTTGTTTTTCCAATGAGGTATTTCACATTGTCTTCTATTTTTCATTCTTTTGATTTTGTTTTATTGTTTCTTGATGTTTTATCCAGTAATTGGATTCCACTTGCTCAATTCCAGTTTTCAAGGAATTATTTTCTTCAGTGAGCTCTTGTATCTCTTTTTCCATTTGGTCAATTCTTCTTTTGAAGAAATTCTTTTCTTCAGTGAATTTTTGTACCTCTTTTTCCATTTGGCCTGTGCTGCTTTTTAAGGAGTTCTTTTCAGTGAATTTTTGTGCCATATTTGATCTTTTCTGTTTTTTAAGGTGTTATTTCCTTCAGTATTTTTTTGTGCCTAAGCTGTTCATTCTTTTTTCCGTGATTTTCTTGTATCACTCTCATTTCTTTTCCTTTTAAGTTGTTGGAATAGAAAATTATTTCACCCTATGCTTCTGTTGGTTCTTTTGCTCCAGAATTTGTTTTGAGGCATTACTTTAATGTTTTTTGGAGGGGAAGTTGAAAGAACTCAGGTGAGTCCCTGTCCTTACTCATAGCTCTGCCACCAGGCCCTTTTGTTCTAAGAGATCTAAATATTTTTTATTTGTATTTTCTCAAAATTTAATTATCATTCGTCCCGTTCTTGTTCATGCTTCTTTATTTTTGAAAATATACGTTGAAAAAATTATTCCTCATTTTTTTTCGACTTCATCTGTCTGATTTTTGGCTCACATTCCCCCCCCCTCCATTTTTCAGCCTTTTGTCTTTGTTTTAATATTTGTCTCATGAAATCACAAACTTCTATTTAGTCCATTCTAATTTTCAGGGTTTTTTGTTGTCATTATTGTTGTTTCCTTGGCAAAGTTTTGTACCTCTTGTGGCAAGTTAATTCTCTTTTCTATTCTTCCACATCTCTCATTTATTTTCCAAAATTTCCCCCTAGTACTTTCATTTTATTAAGAAAAAAAGACTTCCAACTCTTTATAAAAAATCTTGTTACATCTCTTCCAGAAATTCTGATTGAATTGCACTGAAGTACTATGTATATATGTTTGTTTTGGGTGGGGGACATAGAACTTCATTTGTAGATGTTCATAGTTGATTTCTTCTGGATTTGTGTCTTGAATTTCCTTGTCATCACCAGTGTTTTTTATGGCAGGATTTGATTTTTGTTGTTTTTTGTTTTCCCACCCTTCTAAGCCTACTTCCTGACTTTGATCTCAATGAAAGGGTTAAGCTCTGCATATTTTTGAAGGAAGGTCTGGGTTGATCTTGTTGGTGTACTGAGAATTGTGTTATTTGAGGATCTCTGGGACCCTTCAGGTTAAAGCTTTTAGTGTTCACAAAGTACTCTAATCCAGGCAAAGTGTGATTGCTGATGCCCTAGTCCAAGCTCTGCAAGTACTTGAACTGGGGTTGGGTCTGAATAACAGTAGACTGCTGCTGGTTTCAGCCACTATCAACCAGCTAAGAAGCTCTGCTGGTTCAAAGTGAGAGAACTCCAGGCTGCCCTTTGTTCTGGAATTTTTGTCCTGGTTATTCTTTATTTCTACAGGATTTAGATTGGCTTAGCAATTAGAATCCATACTCTGCTCCTGGGATCTGAGCCACACTGCTTATAGGCCACACCTAAAACAGTCTCAAAGTTTAAAAAAAAATGCAATCAGCAATCATCAGCCACAAAAGCCAATGGAAAAAAATAGCTTTATACTTAGAAATTAAAAGAACAAAGTTAAAAACAATACAAAGTGTTTCTCATCTTCAGTGGTACTTAATATGTGTGCCACCCATTTCACATTTTGTCTTATTGTCTTATTTTCACTTATTGTCTTTACCACTCATTTCAGATTTAGAATAGTCTTGGGATGTAACTTGTCTTTTTATAAGCATACATCTTGTTTTCTCAATTTAGATGTTTCTCTGAAGGTCTGGACTGTATCATATATTTCTTTTTATTGTAGGCAATTGCTAAATGTTGATTTGCTGGTATATTTATAATGCAACAAATATTTATGTGAAAGTACTATGCTAGGTCCTGGGGATGCAAAGATGTAAATGAGAAAGCAGTGCATTTGGTTATAACTTCTAAGTTAAAACCCAAAGCTTACAATTCTGTTAGTAATTAACCAAATTACAAAAAAGTGCCTTTTGCATATGCGCTCTGGCTTTGGCATTATACTGCAGTTGTAGAGAATGTTAAGATCCATGGTGACTATTCTTGGGCAGTTTATAGAGTGGTGGGCAGGACAAGTCTCCTATGGACCTCATTCCCAGATCAATAAATCCAGTTCTAGGGGAAGCTAGGTGGCGCAGTGAGTAGAGCACCCTCCCTGGAGTCAGGAGGACCTAAGTTAAAATCCAGCTCCAGACACTTGACACATGTACTAGCTGTGTGACCTTGGGCAAGTCACTTAACCCCAATTGCCCTGCCAAAAAAATAGAAAGAAAAAAATAAATCCAGTTCTGTTTGTTATTGTCATGACTGGAGTAGTAGACAAGGTTAGTCAAACTCTGAAGACAAGAATCCATTTGCCAGTTTATCACCTGGGATAATCTTGACTTTTTATCACTGTTTCCACTGAAAGAAGAAAAGAATTAGATTTCACTTAGTGATTTGGTCTTATGGGAATTTACTTATTTAATAGATCTAGCTTAACCCAATACTTGTAGCTACATTAAGTAATTAAATCACTTGACTGCATCTATCCTAATGGGCAAAACAGATTGGTTAAAACTAGACATTTTGCTAAAATATTTCATCAAGATAGATGAATTTAATTAAACAAATATATTAAGTACCTACTATGTGTAAGTTACAGTGCCATTTTTGCAGTAGGATTTTTTCACATTCCATAAAATGCACTTTTGTGTAAAGGGCCCTCCAAGGCAAAAAGATAGGAGATTGTCTCTGAAATTTATGGTATATTTCTTTCCCATATTACTTTATTAATGTGATGACTGCCCATCAACTTGGAGAATTATTGTAAAAAAGTCTGCTATAGAGGAAGAAATGTTGGACATTGAATAACAGCAAAAATAAACACTATAGAAAATTCAAGAAGGATGGATGACCTTTCGCAAAACTAGCAGCTGCACATGGTTTAGGTCTACCCTGAATCAGTGAAAAGATGGAATCCTATGTCATATTAAATGCTATCTCTGCAGGAACATTAGATTAAGGGCAGAGGGGTGAGAAGAGTTCTGGTGTTTCAGTTTAGCTCTTATAATTTTATCATTCAATAGGCCAGAGAGCTATGATTGAGGATCTTAGAAGTTCAGTTCAGTAGGTTAATAACAAAAAAAATCTCAGCACATTTACAGGAAAATATAGCTCTGGTCAATTCTGTTAATTTGAAAAGAATGATCTTTTTGTTTTGTCCTAAGATAGTATTAAAGCTCATGGGACTGGGTTAGCCTCTGATTATTTTTACTATAAGCATGCTGAAGTCATTTTTCTTTTTTATTTTGACAAGTGAACTGAGTACTAATACTATTGAGGGGCCAATTTCACTTTAATGATCCCTTGGAAGAGTTGGGTTTTTTTAAGTGACCAAAAGTACTTTTTTTGAGATGTCTGTTGAGAATAAGTTACAGTGAACATCTATGGCTGATAGATTCCTTTTTAAAACTAGTATTTGATTCATTGGAATCCATGAACATAGTGGAAACAGGTACTTTTGAGTTTCTTTTTGCCCTATAATCAAGAGGAGGAAGATAGCAATGAAGAGAATGTGTTAACTAGCTATCAGAGGTAAGAACTCCAAAAGTATGGGACTGGGGTAGGGCTGGGGAACTTAAAAACTTCTGGCCTTTTTCAAACATTCTTCATCCTAAGTTCCACGTTTGTGAGACAAGAATCAAGCCGGTCTGCAGAAACCTTCACAATGCTAATGTCCATTTATGCTCAGTAAAGTCAACACTGCCTTGCCAGGTTTTGATATTTTCCTTCATTTTTTATTACTTTACTAACCTTTACTTTATTGCTATGCAGAACAACTATAGATGATATCAATTGACTTAAAATATAATAATATGTGGGTATTTAGTGGGTTCATTTATTCTGTAAAAATTAAATCATAGGATGAGAAAATATTTCATTTTCTTTACTTATTGTCAAAAGTACTTCAACAAAGCTGATAAACACAGGAAATTACACCCATGTGTGAATGATCTATTTTTTCCCCTCAGAATCACGCAATTTCAGAGTTGGAAGGAATCTTAATTGCCACTTAGTCTAACCCATACCTGGAAATGAATTTTCTCTATGTCATATCTGATAAGTGGTAGAGAACCTCCAATAATGAAGAGCCTATTATCTTTTGATAAAGATTATGAATATGATGCGTGTGTGTGTACATGCATGCATGTGTGCATATACTCATCTTCTAGCTCCAAAACTGAGTGCTTGTTACTCTTATCCATAGTGCCTCTCTGAAAGCACAAATACTTATTTCAACATTACCTTATTTGCCTTAACAAGGGAAAAGATTCCACCATGACAGTATTTTATACTTTTCTCTTCCCTTTATACCCACTGCTATTATCTTAGCACAGACCCTCATAACCTTATACTTGTACTATTGTAGTAAATTCCCAAATGTCTTACTGCTTCTACCAATGAAAATGTGTTGTTGTCATTTTACATCATTGTGTCTGTATGTGATTATGAGGATATGTGTTCTTTCCAAGTTTTTGGGAAAATAATTAAAAGGCAGCATGGGGTTGAATAGTCAGGAAGATCTGGGTTCAGTTCCTGTATCTGACATATAATTGCTGTCTGACCTGGTCAAATCCTGTCATAGTTCCAGGAAACTCTCTAAGACTAAAAGCTTTAACAAGTTGTCTCTCTCCCTTGTTGGAGGGAATGTTCACATGAGATGCTCCTTGGATTGATAAAATCATCTCCTCAAAAGCAACAAAATTATTCTAAAATAATACTTGTCATTTAGAACTATGTTCCAAAATCATCGATTTATTTCCCAGATATAATATCATCACTACAAAATTCAGAAGCTGAAATAATTTCTAACACTTATGAAATAGCATTTGACATCTACTTAGTCTATAAGAATGTGGCTATTAGTAAATTCAGAGGTTAATATTTTTAGATTCTTCTGAGTTGTTTAGATTGAAATTACTCTATAGATCTTTATGTGTGAAATGTTTTGATAACTATCCAATGCAGTGGGAATATTAAAGGATGCTTATCCTTTCCCTAAGCTGGCACAGTTACCACATGAGACAGAATAGTTTTAAATAAGCTATTATTATTTTTGTATCATGTTTCCGGAATATAGTTTTAACATATGTTTTAACTAGAACTATTTGATTTTCTAGTAGTTTCTTATTAGTAGATGTTCAACATACATTTTATTAATACTTAGAAAATGTAATAGAACACAAATTTTAAAATTTCTTTACAAGGTGTATAACATATGTTTTTGGGAGAAATACCACCAGATACGAACCAATTGAAATGTCAGTATAATTATATATGTATATATATGTCATATGTAATATTCAATAATCTGATTATTTTCTCATTCATTGAAACTCCATCAGAAATTTTCCAAATAGGTTTTTAAAAAGTATTTTTCCCAATTTAGAAGCTTTAGCAGCAAAGTCCAAGCTAGATAGCTTTCCTATAGAACAAGAGAGAGTTAGTTGTGTGGTAGCTGTCTTAGGCTTTCTGCTTCCCCAGACTCATTCCTAGACCTTAACTTGTATTAGATGAAGGTATTGTGCCTTAAGTCAAATTGGAGACAACAAATTGAAACCTGAAGAACCTTTCTCTGGATGCATGAAATTATTCTGCCCAGTTTTTCTTCATAGAACTGCTCCACGGTACCTTGGCCATGCCAGTTAGTACAAACACCAAAAATCACCGAAAGAAAAATCCAAGATACAAAGCTTTAAAACTCACAGACAAGATCATGGAACTGAGGCTTATGACATCCAGGATATGAAGTTGCTGTGTTTAGGGATGGAGCTTACAAGAGTTTTCAGGTAGTTTGGGGCAAAAAATTTTAGTTTCCCATTTGAAGACTAGTCTTGCATAGGGTAAACATTTCGTTGGAAAATCTTAAAAATGAAAGCCAAAATATTTACAGTAACTGAAGAGATTATGAAAAGAAGATAATGCTTTTGGAAGTCTGGGGGAATATGTACACTTATATGTGTGGACATATATTCACATATTATATATATATATGCATATATATATGTGTGTGTGTGTATGCATATATATGTGTATATATATATATATATATGCCTGTATATGTACTATACATACTTATATAGTCATGCACAAATAACTTGGAGAAGACATGTTGTAGCAGCAATTTGGCTAGCAGCTACTGTGGCTGTGTAAGACAAACAGTAGCCAGCACAGAGAAGGCTGCCAACACAGGTTCTTTTGATCTGCTTTACTAAGAAAAGTAACATTAAGGGGTTAACAATCTTACTTTAATCCAACATACAAATATCATTCACTTAGTTCAGGAGGAAAAGCCAGCAACCTAAACTTCAGAGCAAATATAAACAAATTACAAACATGCATTAGAAACAGACCGTAACACAATTTATAGTTACCAGAAAAGCATCAATATCTGGGTTCACAAGCTGGGAAGCTCTTAATGACAGTTGCCCAGAGTCTCTACATCAACTCTCCTCCATGAGTGACAGCCCCAGACAAAATGCTAACCTTTGAGTTTTTACATGCTGTTTAGGGCCCCAGGGCTCAGAGCCTACTTAGCAAAAAGGTGTGGGGCCTAGGGCTTAGTACCTAGTCAACAAAAGGGTGTGGGCCTGGGGCTTTGCACCTAGTAAGGCTTAATCAAAGGCATTTGATATTTCTAAAAGAGAAAGCAGTAAAAAAGTCCCACCTTAATTAATATTACACATGTTTAAATAATATATTCATACTTAGGAACATTATGAACATAAAAGAAATAGATACATGTGTCTATTTACCTATCTATATATTTTAAAATAAGAAAAGACCTGATTATTATATTAGGCTTAGGTTTTATTAACTCTCAGGAACCATGAGCCAATTTGTGACTAAAAGGAACCCACACAACTCTCTATTAGAGCCATCCAGGTATTACAGTGGATAAGAACTTAAGACCTAAATGAAGCCAGGAAGGCCTGAGCTCAAATCTGGCCTCAGAAATTTCCAGGCTGTGTGACCCTGTGTAAGACATTTATTTTCTCTGTACCTCATTTCCCTTAACTGTAGAATGGAGATAGTAATTGCATATATCTCCCGGGGTTGTTATGAAAATAGAATGAGACAATGTTTTTAATGCATTTTGTAAACCTTAAAGTTCTATATAAAGGCTAGGGGGCATCCTGAAATATCATGAACACCAGAAGAAGCAGGAAGCAAAAGGATTTCAAATCATATTCATTGATAAAAAGTTTCACCTCATCCACATTGTTTCCTAAAAATTAAATTCTATTAATCCACCAACATCATGATTTCGTGAAAAGAAATTTGGGTTTCAAGTCAGTCTGCTACATAAGATATATGTGATTTGGGGTAAGCTATTTCACTTACAGCTTCATTTTCAGTAAAATGAGAGGGATGGGTAGCACTAGGTACAGTCTAAATCTCTTTCACTTCTAAATCTAGAAACATATTAATGAATATTTATTGATGACATACTGAATATTCAACCCTGTGCTACATTCGCTGGTGGATACCAATGAAGAGGGTTTTTGTCTTTGATGAATTATAATCTAGTAGGGAAAATGATATATAGTCCTCAATAGGACTTCCTTATGTTACCAGACTGTGTGATATCAATCAAGTTGTCCACTTGAAGGGTTCAGGATCGTACAAGGGTAATTATGTGTCAGCTAGCCCTTTAGCCAACACGGTAATATTATCCCTTTGGCTCCTTATCTGGTCTATCTAGACCTCTGTTTAAATCTCTATTTAAATAGTTCCTAACTATTAGTCATGGTTCTTGGTTTTCCTTTTCCTTCATCTTGGTTCATATAATTACCTTAATTGAAGATCCTACTTAAAACACAATTTAATTAGACTAGTAAATGCATAGGAAAAAGCAAAAGCATTAATTGCATGTGATACAGACGACATTCATTCCTCAAATTTAGCACCTTCCAAGTCAGAAAATCCATTTTATTCTGCTTCTTCTCTCTTCATTCCAATTTATCCTCTATTCAGTAATCAAAGTAATTTCCCTGAAGCATGTCTTGGACTATATAACCTCCCTCCTCCCAATAACCTCCAGTGGTTTGTTCCTCTTCATTCCACTCTTAACAGAACAATGGGTCTGGATTTGGCTGGCCATGATGGAGAACTTCCCCATTATCTGTGGACTCTTAGGTAGATAGGGTCTAGAATTGAAATCCTAGTGTGGCCATCTCTCTTTCTCCTCATGGTCCCTGGTGTTTCACCTCAAAATTCCATGCTTAAGGATATGTACCCTCTGTGATAGTTGGTACTCAGTTCATCAACCAAACCTCAGCTTAACTTGAAGCAGCATTATCAATTGTCATTGCCATGAGTGCATCTTGCTCTAGCTTGGGAATTTAGCCTCCCATCCTATAATTTAGTAACTTGATGTCTTGAAATAGTCACAATGATCCCTGGTTTTTACTTTCTTTTCATCCTGATGGTCCTTCTACCAAGAATGTCATGAATATAATATATATGTGTATATGTTTACACTTATATATACAAACATACATATATACTATATAATAAATATGGTCTTACATACATACAAAGCCTAACAAATATATAAATATTACACATAAATATAATACACAATAGCTAGGTTACGTGAGTTGAGTAAGAAAAACCTCTTTTATCCATGTATCTTAAGGTACATTCTATGTATACAAGGCACTGGTAGAGGTTGTATTTATATTAATAAAATCACAGAGATGAGATCACAGATCCATCTAATTATCCAACTCCATCAAGTCTCATGTACAATTCCAAGGTCTGACATAAGACGCCTAGGCCTCCAGGGCAGTAAACTCCTTTCAGTCATTATAGGACAGGTAGTTTTCTGGGGATCAAAGGAAAAGAGCAGTAGAGCTGCTGGCTACACTTTCTTAGTCTTTGTAGACTACCTGATCACTCCTACTCCCATTGTCATTATCTTTGGAAGTCTACATGCCTTCTCTTTTTACTACCAGCACTTGGTACTTCTAATCAATATTTCTTTACTTCCCTGCCCCCTCTGCAATTGAGCATATGCTCATATAATCCTTTTAAGCATTTTTTGTAATGATCTTAGATAATGGAAATATTATTAAGTCTATTAAAAAGATTCCATTCTGGACAGAACCTGGAGCAGGTGAGGGAGATTTGGCAGGACTAAGGTTTGTTGGTTATAGTGCATGGAGGGTAGGGGGTTTCAGTCCTAGGTAGAATTTGAAATAAAAGTGTTTAGTTGTTAGAACAATTTAACATTGAGCTTAATCTGAAGAAGGCAGAGCGCTATCAAAGGAAATATTGTGGATGAGGGGATGTAAGAAAAATCTCCATAGCTAATTGCCAATTTTTTTAATGTTCGTATCACTGGTCTAGCACAGTGTCTTCTAAATAGGATATGCTTTATGAATGTTCATTGATTTGAACTGAATTGAATTGTCTCAAGCTGTTTAATGGTGATTGACATAAAATGCTGCTTTAATAGAAGGCAGACTTTGGTGCCTGTGGAATCAAATTATAACTTACGTTAGGCTTTATTTTAAGCTGAATGATTTTGATAAGTATGATTCCCTCAACAAGTATTGTATATGAAAGTGTTATTGGTGCAGTAAAACTTTAGTCCTTCAGAAGAGTTTCTCATGAGTATGCATGTGTATGCAGGTATGTGTAAGTGGGCTTGCATGTTTTGCATCTTACCTAGTTACATTATTTTAATTATTCTTGTTACAGCATTACTCCTCGTGAAAATTTGTGTCCAGTTGTATACTACTTCTAAAGTCATTTTATCCATAGTTTTTTATCAGTCCCCTAGTCATTAAATGCCAGTGACTCATTCCCTCTGGGATCAAACATACATCACTCAGCTTACCTTCAACCTTGACCCAACACACCTTTCCAGACTCATTGTTACACCACTCATGCTGTACTTTGCAATCTGACCAAACTGGCCTTCCTTCTATTCCTAACATGCATGACATACCACCTCCCACCAATGCCTTTGCACTGGAATAAACTTTCTCTTCACCTTTGTTTTATAGAATTCTTTTCTTTCTTTAAGATGCAGCTCAAGCACCACCTTCTATATTAAATCTTTCTTGATTCTTCTCTCAGCTGTTAGTACCCTGCCTCTCAAAAAACCTTGTATTTAATTACTTTGTGCTTTGGTTTACATTTATTTTGTATACACTGGTATATGCACTTGTAGGCTCCTGTGTTAGAATGGAAGCACCTTGCAACTCGGGATTACTGAATTCATTGTTGTCGTAGCTCAGTGCTTGGTACAGAGTAGGCTTTAATAAATGCTTGCTGATTGTTACTCGAAAGACCCTTTATGGCACTGAAAAAAATGGTGTTGAGACTTGAAAAAGACAATTCAGGAGAACTGATCTCCTCTTGAGGATATAGCCAGAAAGATTTTAAAGTATTCCCTCATTTTGAACATCATATGTATGTGAATTCATGTAGTCACGTAGGTATTGGTGTATAAGATTACCACATCTATTTTCTGTGTATATAAATAGTAGGGTGGATATTTCTGGTGGCATACCAGGAGTGATGCACAAAACTAACACCAACCTAAGAGATATTCTGTGATCTTGCCCTGAAATGCTGTTACAGATAATGCATGTGAATAAAACATTAAAAATAAAATCTGTATTTTTTCTTTTTGTGGGTATTGAAATACTGTGGCTTAAAAGCCTTAATATAATTTCAAGCTAAGTATCTTATATTCTAACAACCCCATCTTCTACCCCCCAACCAATTTTATAGATGGAGAAATTGAGGCCCAGAGAGGACAAACAGTTTGCCCAAGTAACTGAAATAGTGGAAGCAGCATTCATGTCCAGTTGCTCTTGACTAAAAAAATCCAGCTCTCTTTCCACTATCCCACTCTGTCTCTTAAAAAAATCATGACTTACATAGCAAGACAAGATGCTAATATAGGAAATGTAAAAGAGGTCATGATTATTTTCCTAAGTCAATAGCATAAGTAGGTAACAAATTCAGATTAAGTTACTATGCCCTGAAGTGAACAGTAAAGGCTTCATGAAGGAAATGAGACATTAACTAGACATTGAAGGCTTCCACAATCATACGATTACTTGTTTTTACCAAGTATTTGTTTTATCAATGCAGCTCAATGAAATCATTTGTGTTTTTATGCAACCCAACTTTTATCCGTGTCATATACATGGATTATTCTAATTTGAATGGTAATATATCCATGAGGCAGCTAGGTAGTGCAGTGCATAAAGCATTACCCTGGAGTCAGGAAGACTTATCTTCATGAGTTCAAATCTGGCCTCAGATTCTTATTAGCTTTGTGACCCTGGGTAAGTCACTTCTCCCTGTTTACCTCATCCTCCTAATCAATAGAATTAGCTGGAGAAAGAAATGGCAAACCATTCCAGTATCTTTGCTAAGAAAATCCTAAAAAGGTTCACAAAATCAGACATGACTGAAAAAATGACTCAACAGCAAAAAAAAAAAATCCATACCTTTGGTAGCTAAGAGAGTTGGATTTGGAGTCTGAGAAGATAATTCGAAGTCCCTGGATGGAACTTATTATCTGTGTAACCATGGATAAATTCCTCAAAATCTCAGGATCAAATTTTCCATCTCTGAAAAAAATAAGGGCTTCAGACTAAGGTATCTTCTAGCTCTAAATGTATGACTTTATGCTAATAATTGATAGATGTCAACAAAATGTGTTTTTCTGTTTTGTTGTGTAATTTGAAAGACAAACGAAGATTAAAAACGTATTTATTTTTCAAAGTCATCAAGAATCAAATGTACACATATTATAATACAGTCATTTATATATGTTTTCAAAACAATAATTTCAACAGTTTTATATAGACATTGTTAACAATACCCTAAATCACACTCTTTGATGCTTTTTTGGAAGCATAACATTTTTAGACAATGTTCATAAAATAATATCTTATATATTTGATTATTGGAATGTATTCCTTTTAATTATTTCACTAATTGCATTAGATTTTCCTACTACCTATACTTCAAACTTTCAAAGATGGTTTCATCTGAATGGGCACTCCATATCCTAGTACAGATGGAAATCCTTCTGTATCTAATTCATCTGTTTCCATGAGTTGCTGAGGATGGAAAATTTAGAATTTGTATCTTAGTAGCCAACCTTTCAATGATGAACCTATTCGTTCACATTTAAGCTGGTCCTCATATGATATATATATATATATAGATATAGATATATAGTTCATTGTCAGAATGGTAGAACTGCGGATACTTATGAGGACCCAAAGAAACTTGTGTTGTACCAGCATAATTTTCTAGATCTTAGTCAATTCCATAGTATGATGAGGCCTCAAAATTGGAGTTTAGTGGGAGATACGAGAATAAATTTAGTATTTCTGGAAGATGCTTTTGTTCCTTTTCTCAGGTGACCAAGGTACCATGTAGTACAATGAGAAATTACTGGTATCGATAGTTTAAAAGAGTCTCTTAAGGGTCCTCATAGTTCAGCAATACATTTTCTAAAGAATTTCAAGGCCTAGAAAAATTGGATGTGAAAAAAAGATTTCCAAAGTGGAGAAAGTCACTTTTAAAGACATATCAGTGGTTCATTGAAAGTACATACTAATATATTTTAAAGGGAGGGGAAGAGAGGGATGCACTTTCTTCTGATGGCAGATAATTAGTTCAGATTAATTTATGTATCACTTGTCTTATTTTCTCTCCCATCCCCTACTGCAAGGAGCCCTAAGGCTTTCCCTGCCAGTGAGAAGCAAGGGAAAAATATTGAATTAGAAGTTATACAATATGACAGCAAGGGAGAGGTGCCAAACAGAAAATCAGGACTTAGAGACTAAGAGGGGATGGAACATTCTTCACTGGCACTGGGAACTTAAAGTTGAGGGCTTAATGTCAAAGGATGAGAGGATAGAGATGAAGCAAGATGGTGAATGAGGAAAAGAGAATTTGTCTTTCAGTCCTATCTTTGCCTATATCCTGTTCCTTGAGTGAACTAGTCATGGTGTGAAGATTGGCGATAGATTTTCTTTTCATTAGTTTTTTGGTGAAGTTAAATATATTTTCTTTCTCCTAAATTTACTTTTAACATTCTTTTCTTTTCAAAATTTGAGTTCCAAATTCTTACACTCCGTACTAACCACCCCCCTACCCACCAAGAAGGCAAGCAATATACTATTAATTTTATATATGAAATCATGCAAAACATAATTACGTATCAGCCATATTTCAAAAAAAGCAAGGAAAATGAAATGAGAAGATTTATTTCAATTTGCACCCAGTTCATCAGTTTTCACTCTGGAGGTGTATAGTATTTTTTCACCATGAGTCCTTTGGAATTGTCTTGGATCATAGTCAAGTCTTTCACAGTTGCTCATCATTAAAATATTGTTACTATGCACAATGATCTCCTGGTTCATCTCACTTCACTTTGCTTCCATTTACATAGGTCTTGCCATGGTTTTCTAAAATCATGGCCATAGTAATTTCTTTTTAAGGAATGTTTTGATTATTATTTTTTAATTACATGTAAATACAATTTTTAGCATTCATTTTTATAATTTTTGAGTTTCATTTCTCTCCCTCAGCTTTCCCTGACAAGGCAAGCACTTAGATATGGGTTACACATGTGAATTCATGCAAAATATATTTTCATGTTAGCCATGTTGTGAAAGAGCAGATAGACCAAAAATAACACAAGAAAAATAATATAGAAAAAATTTGCTTTAATCTCCATTCAGACCTGGAGGCAGATAGAATTATTTATCAAAAGACCTTTGGAATTGTCTTGGATCATTGTATTGATCAGAATAGCTAAATCATTCACAGCTGATCATTGTATACAATATTCTCCTATTTCTGCTTACTTCACTTTGCATCAGTTTGTGTAGTTATTCCTGGGTTCTTCTGAAAGCATTCTGCTCATAATTTCTTATAGCACAATATTATTCCATCGCAATCATCTGCTGCAATTTGCTAAGTCATTCCCCAGTTTGATGAGCACTCCCTCAATTTCCAGTTCTTGGCACCATGACCTATTAGTGGTCTTTCTGGGTCAAAAGGTATGTACGGTTTTATAGCCATAGTTCAAAATTTTTCTCCAACATGTTTAGATAAGTTCACAACTCCACCAGCAGTGCATTAGTGTCCCAGTTTTTCCTCATCACCTTCAGCATTTGTCATTTTTGTTTTCTGTCTTGTGAGCCAATCTGATAGATATGAGGTATGGTACCCCAGAGTTGTTTTAATTCGCTTTTCTCTAATCAATATTGACTATTCATAGCTTGGCTGTTTTCTTCAGAAAACTTCTTGTTCATATCCTTTGGCCCTATCAATTAGAGAATGACTCATTCTTATAAATTAGAATCATTTCTCTATATATTTGAGAAATGAGGTCTTTATCAGAGGAGCTGTCTATAAAGTTTTTGCCCAGTTTCTTGCTTTCCTTTAAATTTGACTGCCTTCGTTTGTTTGTGAAAAACTTTTTAACTTAATGGCATCAAAACTATCCATTTTGCTTCATAATGCTGTATCTCTTGTTTGGAGAAAAATTCTTTATTCATGAATCTGACAGATAAAGTATTCCATATTCCCCTAATTTGCTTATGATATCACCCTTTATTTCCAAATCATAAACTCATTTTGATCTTATTGTGGTATATGGCATGAGATGATAGTCTATACCTAGTTTATGAAAAACTTCTTTCCAGTTTTCCCAGCAATTTTTGCCAAATAGTGAATTCCTTTCCCCAAATGTTGGATCTTTGGGCTTAACAAACACTAGATTAATATCATCATATACTACTGTATATTGTATACCTAATCTATTCTACTGATCCATTACTCTATTTCTTAGCCAGTACCAGATTGTTTTGATGATTAACACTATGTAATGCAGTTTGTGATTGCTACTTCTAGACTATCTTCTTTCACATTTTTCATTGATTTCTTTGATATTATTGACCTCTATCGTTCTAGATGTATTTTGTTATTTTTTTCTAGCTCTACAAATTTTGTTTGTATGGCACTGAATAAAGAAATTAATTTTGGTAGAATTGTCATTTTATGATGTTGGCTTAGCCTACTCATGAGCAATTAATGTTTCTCCAAATGACTTTATTTGTGTGAAAAGTGTTTTGTAATTATATTCATATAGTTTCTGGGTTTGTCTTGGTAGATAGACTCTCAACTATTTTATATTGCCTATAGTTATTTTAAATGGAATTTCTCTATCACTTCCTGCTGGACTTTGTTGGTAATATATAGAAATGAAGATGATTTGTGTTGGTTATTTTTCATATCTTGCAACATTGCTGAAATTTTTATTTCAACTAGTGTTTCAGTTGATGTTCCAACTGTACCATCACATCATCAGCAAAGAGTAAAAGTTTTCTTGCCTTATTGCCTATTCTAATACCTTCAATTTCTTTTTCTTCTCTTATTGCTATAGGAAGCATTTCTAGAACAATATTGAATAATAGTGGTGATAATGGGCAACTTTACTTCACCTCTCTTCTTGTTGGAAAGGCTTCTAGCTTATCCCTTTTACAGAGAAAGCTTGCTGATGGCTTTAGATTGATGCTACTTACTATGTTAAGGAAAGCTTCATTTATTCTTATGCTTTCTAGAGTTTTTATTAGGAATGAGTGCTGTATTTTGTCAAAAGCTGTTTCTCCATCTAATTGAGAGGATCATATGTTTTTGGTAGTTTTTTTATTGACATAGTCAATGATGCCAATAGTTTTCCTAATATTGAACTAGCTCCGTATTCCCAGTATAAATTTCACTTTGTCAGAGTGTATGATCTTTGTAATATGTTGCTCTAACATCCTTGCTAGTATTTTCTTTAAAATTTTTGTGTCAATATTCATCAAGGAAATTGGTCTGTAGTTTTCCTTCTTTGTTTTTGCTCTTACTGGTTTAGATATTAGAACCATATTTGTGTCATAAAAGGAATTTGGTAGGACTCCTTTGTCTATTAAAAAAATGGTTTACTTTATTATTATTATTTTGTAGGATTCACTTGTAAATCCATTTGGTCCTGGCAATTTTTCTTAGGGAGCTCATTTGTGGCTTGTTAATTTCTTTTTCTAAGATAGGTTTATTTAGGCATTCTATTTACTCTTTTGTTAATCTAGTCAATCTATAGTTATGTAAATATTCATCTATTTCACTAAAATTATTAAATTTGTTGACCTTTAATTGGGCAAAATAATTACTAATAATTGCTTTAATTTTTTCTTTATTGGTGGTAAATTCACTCTTCGTTTTTGATAGTGGTAATTTGGTTTTCTTTATTTTTAAAATCCAGTTAATCAATGGTTTATCTATTTTATTGTTTTTTTAAATAAAACCAGCTCTTAGCTTCATTTATTAGCTTACTGATTTTCTTACCTTCAATTTCATTAATCTTTCCTTTGATTTTCAGGACTTCCATTTTGGTGTTCAACTGGGGATTTTTAATTTGCGCTTTTTCTAGTTTTTAAAAATATATATGCCCAGTTCATTGATCTACTCTTTCTCTACTTTATTGATATAAGTGTTTAGAGAAATAGAATTTCCCTTCATTTCTGTTTTTGCTGGATCCATAAATTTTGGTATGTTTTCTCATTCTTGTCATTCTCTTAATGAAATTATTGATTGTTTTTATGCTTTATTCTTTTACCCACTCTTTTCAGGATCAGATTATTTAGTTTCCAATTAAATTTTAATCTCTGTCCTGATGGCCCTTTATTGAATGTAATTTTATTGCATTATGATCTGAAAAGGATGCATTTAAAGTTTCTGTTTTTCTGAATTTTATTATGAGGGCTTCATGACTTAATACATGGTCAATTCCTGTGTAGGTGCCATGCACCGCTGAGAAAATCTATATTCCTTTTTATTCCAATTCAGTTTTCTCCAAAAACACCATATCTAACTTTTAAAATATTTTATCCACCTTCTTAACTTCTTTCTTTTGGTTTGGTTTTTCTAGTTGTAAGAGGGCAAAGTTGAGATCCCTCACTATTATAGTTTTACTGTTTATATCTTCCTGTAACTCATTTGACTTTTCTTAAGAACTTTATAATTTGGTGCATATATATTTACCATTATCATTATTTCATTGTCTATGGTTTGTTGTTGTTGAGTCATTTCAGTCATGTCCAACTTTTCATGACCCCAATTTGGGGTTTTCTTGGCAAAGATACTGAAGTCATTTGCCATTTCCTTCTCCAGCTCATTTTATAGATGAAGAATGGAGGCAAAGAGGGTTAAGTGCCTTGCCCAGGGTCACAGAGCTAGTAAGTGTCTGAGGACAGATTTGAACTCATGAGAATGAGTATTCCTGATTTTAAGCCCAGCATGCCATCCACAGTGCCACCTGGAAGCCCCCACATTGTCTATGGTACCTTTTAGCAAAATGTAGTTTCCATGCTTATGTATTTTAATCAGATCTATTTTTTGTTTTGCTTTTTCTGAAATCATGATTACTGTCCCTACTATTTTTTTACTTCAGCTGAAGCATACTATATTCTGCTCCAGTCCCCTCCCTTTTTTACTGCTTCAAGCATATTTCCAGAATCTGGTTTTATATATAAAAGGATCTATCTATCTATCTATCTATCTATCTATCTATCTATCTGTCTGTCTGTCTGTCTGTCTGTCTCCCCCAGCTCTCATCAAATGTCTGTTTTGCTTCTGACCAGCAGCCTCCTTAATCTGCAGTCCCTTCTATCAACCCCACTTCTCTTATTCCCTTCCCCTCCTACTTCTTTCTAGAGTAAGATAGATTTTTATACTTCACAGAATGTGTATGTTGTTTCCTTTTTGAGCTAGTTCTGATGAGAGTAAGGTTCAAGAATTGTTCACCACCTGTCATCTCCCCTCCACTATAAAAGCTCTTCTTTTCACACATCTTTTATGTTAGATAAATTCCCCCATTTTTCCACTCCCTTCTTTCTTTGGTGCATTCTTCTTTCTCAGCCCTTAATTTTATTTTTTCCTTGCAATCATCCCATTGTAGTCAATTCACTTTAATGTCCTCTGTTTATACTCCTTCTAACAGTCCTAATAATGATAAGATTCTTAGGAGTTGCAAGTATCATCTTTCCACATAGGAATGTAAATAGTTGGGCCTTACTGAATCCCTTATGATTACTCTTTCATGTTTATTTTTTACTCTACTCTTGAGTCTTGCATTTTAAAGTCAAATATTCTATTCAGCTCTGGTCTTTTTTTTTTATCAGAAATGCTTTAAAGTCCCCTTATTTCAATAAATATACAGATTTTACCTTGAAGGAGTACACTCAGTTTTTCTGGATAGTTTTTCTGGATTCTTGGTTGTAATCTTAGCTTCTTTGCCTTCTAGAATGTCATACTTTAGATTAATTTAGATTAATAATACTTAAGATTAATATGGAAACTGATAGCTCCATGAAATCTGAATTTTTTTCAGGCTGCTTGCAAAAATCTCCTTAACCTGGGAGTTCTGGAATTTGGTATGATATTCCTGGGAGTTTTCATTTGGGGTCTCTTTCAGGAGGTAATCGATGGATTCTTTAAATTTCTATTTTATCCTGTGATTGCAGATATCAAGGCAGTTTTCCTTGATAATTTCTTGCAAGATTATATCTAGGTTCTTTTTTTGATCATGTCTTTCAGGTAGTCCAATAATTCTTAAATTATTTCTCCTTGATCTCTTTTTCAGTCAGTTTTTCCAATGAGATAGTTTATATTTTTTTATTCTTTTCATTTTTTGGGTTGTCTCATGAAGTCATTAGCTTCCACTTGTCCAATTCTAATTCTTAAAGAATGTTTTCTTCAGTGAGTTGTTGTACCTTTTTTTACTGTCTGACCAATTCTTCTTTTAAAAGAGTTTTTCTTTTTAATGGATTTTTGTACCTCTTTTACCATTTGACCAGTTCTGTTTTTTAAGCTATATTCTTCAGTATTTTTGTGCCTTGTTGGCCAAGCTGTTGATTCTCTTTTCATATTTTTCTTAGATCACTCTCATTTCTTTCCCCATTTTTTTCCTCCAACTCTCATTTGCTTTTTAAAATCTCTTTTGAACTCTTCTAGGTATTCCTTTTGGGCTTGTGTCCAATTCAAAGTTTTCTCTGAGGCTTTGCATGGAACTGCTTTGATTTCCTTTTCTTTCCTGGGTTTATGTCTTAATTTCCCCGGTCTCCACAGTAATTTGTCACAATAAGGTTTTTTCCTCTAATTTTCTAGTCTATTTCTTGATTTTTGGCTTTATGTTTGAGTTTTGCTCTGCTCCTGGGGGTGACAGGGACACTATCCCAAGTTTCAAGTATTTTGTGCTGCTACTCTCAGTTCTTGCCATCTGAAAGTTTTTCACTTCTTTCAAGGTTGTATAATCTAAAGATTGGTATAGTTATTTTTCTCCTGGTCTGTGCTCTTCTCAGAATGTCTCCACAATTACTTCACTATACCCCAGATTTGAGTACAGGTTCCCTGCTCCCCTGTGGGTAAGGGCACTCTCACTTCCTTTTGCCCTATAAGTGCAACCCAGGCCCCTCCAGTGCTCCTCTCTGTTCTTGACCTGAGATCAGAGCGCTGCCTCTTCCTTGAATGACCAGAAATAGTCCTCTCCACTCTTGAACTGGTACTAGGGCTCCTGCTCCCCCTGCAGCTATAAGACGCAGAGTGCTAGTGTTCCTTCTCATCTTGGGACTGAGATCACAAAGTCTATATGAGAAATGTAATGGAGTCTTACACCCAGTGCCAGCAAAGGGTCCCCTCTAATCTCTTGATAAATTATCTGATGCCCCTACTGTCTGTGTGCTAAGAGCTTTTCAAGCTGCTGTCCTACTGATACCATCCCCAAGGTGCATTCTGTACTGCCTTTCCTATGCTCTTGGGGCCCAGTCCCACCTTGGTGAGACAGACTTTTCCTGATATGCTTCTAAATGCTTCTAAGTTATCTTGGGCTGGAAAATTGTTTAACCCTGACTTTTTTGTTGTAGTTAGATTTTGCACTTCTTTTTCCATTTGACCAATTCTATTTTTAAGGACTTTTTCTCTTCAATTGATTTTTGTGCCCCTTTTATCATTTGTTTAATTCTATTTTTATGGTGTTATTTTCTTCAGTATGTTTTGCACCTATTTTACCAAGCTGTTAATTCTCTTTTCATAATCTCTTGCATTAATCTCATTTCTTTTGCCAATTTTTCCTTTACCACTCATCTGTTTTTTTTTAAACTCAGGAATTCTTGTGGGATTTAGGTCCAATTATTTTTCTTTGTGGTTTTTTTTGTAGTTGTTTTCACTTTCTTCTGTTTTTCTGAGCTTATATCTTTGTCTTCCCTGCCACAATAGTAGTTTTTTATGGTCAAGTTCTTTTTTATTGTTCGTCCATTTTCTAGCCTATTTCTTGACTTTGAATTTTATGTTAAAATTGTGCTCTAGTCCCTGGAGGGGATGGGGAGGAGAGACACTTTCTCAAGTTTTAGTCTTTTTTGTGCTGCTGTTTTTCAGAGTTCTGGGTTTCTGCAAGTTTTTGGTGCTTCCAAGGTGGGAAGCTTCTCTAGGGAGAGGTGTGCTCTGTGAACAGGGTCCTGTTTCCTTGCAGCCACATATGCTAGTGCTCCTCTTTGCTTTGGAACTGTGACCAGGGCCCTTGCTCCCTTGTAGCTGACTACTAGTGCCCTTCTCTACCCTGAAATTGCAACCTAGAACTGCATATGGGCCATAGAGTTGACAATCAACACCATCTGTACCCAGTTCCAGCAAAGGGTCCCATGTAAACCCCTTCTGACAAATTGTCTGAGCCTCTTACCATCTCTGGACTGAGTATTTCAGAAGTTGCTGCTACTGTTGTGGCCACTGTTGCCAAAGGCAACAGCTCCAGACAGGCTTCCACCTCAGTGCCACAGACTTCTCCTGCCAACCTCTTAAGTTTTCTTAGGCCAGAAAAGTCTCACCCCAACTTTTTGTTGGCTCTGCCATTCCAAAATTTGACTTGAGGCACTATTTTAAGATTGTTAGGAGGGGAATGTGGGCAGAGTTCAGTTTGTGACTACCCAGTTGGCCTTCTTGGTTCCACTTATTTTTCCCTTTTTTGGACGTGACTAATGAAATAATTTATTTTGCATATATGTGCATATATACACATATGTGTATACATATATGTATACATATACACACAGATGTATGTATGTATGTGTATGTGAAATCTGTATGTGTTTAATGACTTTTATTTTTCTTGCCCTCTCAATAGATAAGGAAGAAGAGATGGAGAGATTCATAACTTAAAAAAAATTGAATTTTTTTCAAAAGGAGTCTGAGGCTCAATTGCATATGACAAGGATATAAAAATGATGCATTTGCTCCTAATTGCACAGATTACCTCCATGCCTTTGTCCCCAGCCATTTATCTGCATAAATTACATGGTAATGGGGAAGTCTAGAGCTGCTTAAAGAGGAAGCCTATAGAGTCTAGTATATCAACTTGTTCAACATAAGATGCCTCTTCTTTATGAATAGGCCAGCAGCTGAGACACCTGCCTAGCCTGTTCTAACTAACTAGTAACCAGACAAATTGCCTGGCCTAGCCCAGAAAAATATGAACCTGGTAAGGAGCCATATCAGAAAATGAGAGCACTTCTTGAACTAGTATAACCAGGGATTGACACATCCAGTCAATACCTCATGACTTATGAAGAATTAGCCCAGGTGGGAAAAACATCTGGGTGGAAACACCATATTTTGCTAGGAGAAGGCCAAGCCTAACAGCAGAGCAACTAATCCATCTCTAAAACCAATAAGATTTAAAAAATATATTTCTGTGGAAAGAGGGGACATCAATGCCTGCTGTTCCTGAGATGCCAGCGGCCTTGACCTTGTGTGGACTTGTGTGTTTCTTACACGTGTGCCTCACTGCCATTGTACTTGAAGTTTATGCTCACTCCTCCCTATAAGAATATGTGCATATTTGTGGGAGCTAGTATTCTTGGTTTTGGGGGGAGAATACCTTATTATTACTATGAATTTTGAATAAATGACTTTTCTAAAAAAAAAAGCTAATTCAGTTCCTTGACTTATTCTTAAGCAGAAACATACTGGGGTTTATGGGATGTTCAAGGAGGACTAGCATCTCTGGTGTGAGGGTGTGCCAAGTCCTTTTCAGGCCTGCTCATCCACCTTTGGTATCCATCTTTATCCAATTCTCACCTGTGGCTCCAAGAAACTATAGCATATGCAGCAGCCATACCCTGGTGAATTGTTTCAGCAGATGGGCTAAACCAGGTTGAGGATAATGGAGGGTTCTCAAACCCTATTATGAGTTAGGGGGAAGTCTACTCTAAGTACGTGAAGACTTGCCCCAGCACAATAGCAGATGAGACCTAATGACTTTGTTCTACTCTAACTCACTTAAATACAATTCACAGATGAGTCAAGACATCACCCCATTTGTGGTAATGGTCCTCTGAAACAAAGGCCAAACAGTATAACAGATGGGGGCTCATGAGCTATGGTGTTAGGAGGGTAATCATCCATCTGAGGATACAACTTGCTACTGCTCATATGAATGAGGGGTGCGGGGTAGGAATACAGCTTGCAAAGTGATTTTCCTTAAATGACAGTTCCCTACTCAATAAATTCTATTTCCTTATTGCCTCTAGGATAACATATAAGCCTCTCATATGCTGTCCCCAAGCTACCTTTTCAGCTTTGTTATACATTACTCCCCTTCCTATACTCTACCATCTAGCCAAACTGTTTTTCTCTCACTGTTTTCCCCTGTGCAACTCAAAAATCTCAATCCATTTTTTCTCTAACTTTATTTGGTATGTGAGAGTAAACATGCATTTCTTACTGTTTCTATGACAGCTTTCTGGCAATTCTAAAGGTAAAACCATAGAATCAAAATGTTTCCAATAGAACTGGGATCTCCATCCTATTAAGCTAGCCATATTTGTTTTCTTTTTCTTTGGCTCATACTATTGGTGAAAACCAATTGACAGATGTGTCCATGCAAATTCTATTAAATCCCCACAGGAACTCAAGTTCTCTGTATGGAAAATGAATTATACATTCATCATTGTTCCTCTACTCTTGTTTACTCTCTTTCACGTAACACTGGATCAGAATAAAATTTAATTGAGATTTTTGAACTTGATTTTTTTGAGAAAGAAAAAAACTGGAGCTTTTCCAAATGTATTGAATTAAAAATTTGTTCATTGAAAAGCTTCTTTTGAAATAATAGAAGGCACAGGGACAACAGTGAGAGTAGAACAGATGATCATTCATTGCTGGTCATTTATATTACGTCAATGGTGACACTTTTTTCATACCAACTAGAAATTCAGCCTCTTAGTATCACAGACATCCTCATAAAGTATTTATATTCTCAGTTAGCCTTTATGTTATGTTATCTCATCCCTATACATAATGTGTACACATAAAAACATTTTAGAAAATAAACAAAATTCCTAATTTGAATAAGTCTAAAGAATATGCCATAAAGAATTAAGGAAAATTAACAGAGATAAAACTGTTGTTGATTCTTTTTATGTTTGAAAAATTATTTAGATTTTAATTAATCAAAAATTCTAAAAAGTCACATCAGTATGAGAAATATTTGTTAGGGTTCCTAAGTAAATTATTCTGTCCGATACATGTGAAATTCTGTAGAATGAACACTTTGAGAGTAGGCCCTATTTCCTTTGTCTTTGTATCTCTGATAATGGACATGATGGTGGGTACATACTAAGTACTTGATAAATGCTTATTGAATTAACTGAATAAGTTATTATGAAGGTAGAGTTAACTTATTAATTTACTTAGTCTTTTGGATTGATAACTATCTCCCAAGTTAGACTATATTCCACAATAATTTCTGCCCTTACTTTACATTATCAATGCTTAAGTATCCACTGAGTGATATTTCTGTTACAGGCAGTGACTCCAAAGGGTATCTTGAAGTGACGAGATTAGTGTTATCAGATTTTTTTTTCAGATACAGTCAAGGAATTGCAAAGAATGCTCTGATTCTCATTGCTATTAGAAACAATAATAGAAATATCAAATTTCAAGGGACATAAGAGATAAACTAATCCTATCCCCCTCCTCAGATTTACAGATGAAGAAACTGAGACTTAAAAAGTAAAGTAACTTTCAGGTTGTTACTAATAATATTTCACATTAATATAGCAGTGTAAGGTTTTCAAAGAGCTTTACAAGTATTATTTTATCCTCATAATAGATCTTTGGAGGTAGATCCTATTATTATCCTCATTTTATTCATTAAAATGAGAGGTGAAGTGATGTGCAGGGTAATATAGCTAGTAGGAAGATAGATGGAAGAAGTGAGAGGTTATAACATGTGAAAAGGCACAGAGACCTGCTGCATTTGGTATATATTAAGCAATCAGCATGGCTGGAATGGAGAGGGCATTAAGAGTAAAGAAAGGAGAGTAGATTCAAGATTGTGGAGGGCTTTAAATGCCAGATTGAGAAGTTTTTATCTAATCTGAAACTAATAAGGAGCCACTCTTTGGGGAGGAGAGTGACCTGATCTGATGTACCTGAGGTACCTGATTTTACAAAAAGGATAGGTTAAAGAGGTAATGAAAATGTGGAGGACAATGAGGAAGTTATTGTTACAGTCCTTGAATGAGAAAGCAGGGCCAGAGGTATAGAGGAAGACTAAAAGCAAAAAACCCAAATTCCTTGTGAAGGGACAAAGAATTACCTGAAGGATGCCAGATGACTATGAACAGAATCTGGCCTGAGTGATATGGAGGAATGGAGTGAACTTCAAAGGAAAGGGTGGCGAATGATAATGGCAAAAGGATGGTTTAGAAGTGCTAGGTGGGCAAAGGAGGATGCTTCCTCTTCTTGGTAACCCACTGCACCATAGGAAAGAGAGAAGGAGTGCATAGTATGAGAGGATAACCATGGATACACTGTCTTTGGAAGAAGCCACATTTCCTTTAATGCAAAAGATGGAAAGTGTGAAGAGATTTAGGTTGATTGGAAGCTCATTAGTAAAGCACAGGTTAAAGAGTGCTTAACTGAGTAGGATAACAAAAGAGGATGTGGACTATGGAGGGGAAGGGTTGAGTTGGATATCAATGTAAGTATGAGCAGAGGTAGCCAACTTCATCTCAGCAGATACTGACTGAATTCTAGTGGCAAAATTGATTTCCTATTATATTTTTCCCTATTTTCACTTTCCTGATTACTTTAATTTCAAACTCTCCTCCCCCATACTTAACCATTTCCCACTAAGATCACATTGATAAGTAGACATATATCTATACCACATGAAGCTTAATGGATCTGACATTGCACTAAACTGTTAAAACAAGCAAAATACATAGAAATTAGCTGAATGATAATGGAATCATGGCTCTATTTTCAGCTATTGTGAAATTTTAGAGATTTCCATTTGTACAATAGCTAATAGCCATTGTTAGGAGATGGATAACATGTAGTATCATTGTACTTTAGCTTCTGAAACTTTCTTAACCTATAATATTTAGAATTTAATTTGCCAAGTCCAGGGTCACTCATCCATCATTGGTGTCTGAATTAGAGCCAAACAGGTTTATAGCCAAACTCAGATGAGGGTTTCACTCTCACATCTACTCTCTGGAAGGTCATTGTATGCCACTAGATTCATTACTAAGCATTTTCATCATGAATACCGAACCATAGAAAGCCATTTTACTAGTTCTAAAATCATATTTTCTAGCATGTCAACATCAAGTAATAAAAGAAAGACTTATTTTGACAGAAACAGAGAGAGGGCATGACTGGAAAAAGAGTGCCCCTCACAGGGGAAAACAAAACAAAACAAAACCTGAAATTGCACTTTTGAGCTAGTGTGTTCCTAGATAGAAGTTGATTACAGAAATGGAGCTTGAAAATACATTTGTCAAAAATAAAAAGCAAGGAAAATAGTAGACAAAGAGTTATTTTGATACCTTCTTTTAGTTAACTTTAGATCTACAATGAATTATTTGTAAAAATCATTAGTGCTATTTTAATGTTTCTTTCCCTGAGGAGACAGAAAGAAAAATTACTCATTTGAAGAGGTAGTCTTAAAGCCTCATAAATATGCTTAAGATGGGTTTATTTCCTTTCATAGTAACTTACCTTAGATGAAGTAAATACCTAGTATTATATACTATTATGTGTATCTAAAATGTAGCTACTAACTAATGTACATATTACATATAGTAATAGTAATATTGTAGTATGTATATCTAAAATATGGCTATTAAATACAGCTATTAAATAGTATTATCTATATCTAAAACGTATTTAATGAACTGAAAGTATGTGAAAGATAATTTTTATAGTCTAGAATGGAATTAAATCCATGCAATAGATTTCTATCTCCATCTAGAGTATTAAAGATTTATAAAATCCTGGAATTCGGAAATACATTTAAACCGATTGATCAGCTTATATACTGATTTTAGGATCTGGGTCTTCACATAGTAGAAAAGAGGAATGGAGAATAGCCTTGAATGAATGGATGAGCCTTAAGGTTATTTTTGTCCAGGTAAAAACAATATAATCTATCTGCAGGGCATCCCTGCTTTGTAGTTTACAATAAAATTAAGGGAATCAAATAATCAATCCTGTGAGACTGCTAGATCTACAATGTGGGTTCCATACAGGTTCTGGTTTGGGTGGATACGAGTGGTAATTTCCATTTTTAATGACTGACATTGTGGTGTTTTCAGAATAAGCTACATTAATGGTCGCCTAAAGTTTATTTCAATAAAGGTTCCGAATAATAGCAACACTATTTTCTCATATCCACATTTATGCTGAATAGTTATATCAAAATAATCCTGGTAGAAGACAGACTACACAAAAGACTGATTATGACTGTAGTCTCCTATTTTATTTTATCAATGAAATCACATTCAAAGACAATGTTTGAATTGAAGGGAAATTCCAGATAAGAAAGTGGCTGTTGTATAACTTTCCAAAAGAGCTAAGTGAATGCAAGAGGAAACAACTAAACAAAGAATGATGTGCCTTAAAAATTAGGATAAATTCTGTTATTAGAAGCAAATGGAAACGTAGTGGATAATATACAGAGAAATTATTTTACACACTACTAAGACAATAATAATTAGGTGTTCTAATCGTCACAGATTGATAGACTTAGCAAAAGTGCAGTATAATGATTGGACATCTGAGAAATCACTACTTGGTCTGCATTTTAAAATTAACACAAATGCTACATACACACACAGAGGCAACACATTTATGGAAACCAATTAGTTAAATAGAAATATGAATCAAAGGAACATATTCCTTGCCAAATTTAGACAAGTGCTCTCATGGTACAATTTTTGACTTGTTGGGATTCATTTTTAGTAGATATTGTCATGCATTCTTCGAAGCACAATGATTTCAGAGTACAAATCAGTGGCTATAATCACTATTTAATATAATTAATTTTAGGACCTGGTTTGGGAAATTCATTATTAAATTCCTGAAAACTTTTTGGTTACAGAGCAGAGCAAAAACGATAATATAGTTACTATTCTATAAAGATGTGAGGAGATTTGGAAAAAGTCTTAGCGGTCATCTAGCCCAACTCATATGTACTCATATGTAATATTTTTGGTTAACAAATTATAGAATCATAAAATTGCATTGGGATTTGGAAGCTACCTCAACCATTATCTAATCTGACTCATTCATGAAAGGAATCTTCATTTACACCTGATGGTTGTCCAGCCTTTGCTAGAAGACCTCCGGTGAAGGAGGAGGGATCCAATACCTTCTTGAGTGAACAAATCCATTTCACTTTTGGACAGGTGTAATCGTTATAATGATTTTCCTGACATAAAATCTAAATCTGTCTCTGTGAATTCACAGCCCACTGTTGTTAGTTCTGCTCTCTGGGGCCAAAAAGAACAAGTCTAATAGTTTCTCCATGTGACAACCCTTCAGATACTTGAAAACAACTGTCATTTCCCCCACCTTCTCTTTTTTAGGATAAATATGCCCACTTTTTCAAACTGATGCACATATGTCATGGACTTAAGACCTTCCATATCCTGGTTGGTCTCTTGACACTCACCAACTTCATTTATTTCTTAAACTGTAGTGCTAAGCACTGGACAACACAATCCAGAAGAGATCAGAAGAGGGCCCAAAATCACATTAGCTTTTCTTTTTGGCTGCCACATCACAGTGCTAACTTGACAATAGAACACGCAGAATTTTTTCTGAACAACAGCTGCCTATGCATGCCTTCCTCATTTATATTTATGAAGTGATTTCTTTTGGTACCCAGGTAGGAAGCTTTCCATTTACCCCTACTGATATCTTATTAGATGCTTTATACTTTTGGATCATGACTCTGTCTTCTAGAAGACTGCTATTTTCCTCAAGTATATGTCACCTGCAAATTTGAAAATAATAATTACAGGTAAGATTTGTATGGGCTTACTATGCATCAGGCACTATACCAAGTGCTTAACAATTATTATATCACACAGTCGTTACAGTAACCTTTTGAGATATGTGCTATAATAATCCTCATTTTATAGATGAGGAAACTAAAGCAAACAGAAAATACGTGACTTGCCTAGGATTAAATAGTTACTAAGTGTCTGAGGCTAGATTTGAACTCAGTTATTCCTAACTCTAGACCAAGTACTCTATCTATTATGCCATCTTGCTGCCTTGTCTATTTGATAAACATGTCTTCTATGCCTTTATTAAAAATAATAAAAAATGTTAAATTGCACAGGGCCAAACACAAGTCCCTAGGAAGTATTTCATTGGAGACCTTCTGCTATGTTTATATTGCACCATTTAGTACAATTATCCAACTAGTTTTGAATACACTTAGTTTTACTATAGTTGAATCTGCACCTGCCCATCTTCTCTATAAGAATTGTGTGAAATACTTGATCAAAAACCTTGATAAAATCAAGGTAAACTATATCTACAACTTTCCTCTCATCTACTGGTTTAGATGTCAAAAAAGGAAATGAGGATGATTTGGTGATGATTTCTTGGTGAAATCACGTTGACTTTTTGTAATCACAGTTCCCCTCTTTAGATGTGCGTTGATTATCTCTTTAATGATCTATCAGATGTTCCTAGGGATCAAAGTCAAGCCCATTGGACTATAATTTTCAGATTTCATTTTCTTTCCTTTTATAGCTAGGGAGAGGGGGAATGGAGGATATGGGAAAAGGGAGTCTCAGTGGTATGGGGCGAGGCACCAACAGTCCTTCTTTGGCTTGTGGATTTTCAGTTGGAATGACTACTGGCATCTAACATGAGTATTTAGAGCATTTATTAAAGCAGTAAATTGGCCAAAGTTGCAATGCAGGGAAAAGTAAAGAAACAATCTTACAATGTAACACATGGCCAACACAATTACAAGGGAAGGACTGACAAAGTTTCAGTCTAATGACCTGAGTCATTCGAGGGAGGAGTACACGATGGGTGATTTTGTGATGTAGTGGAGTGCATTGTCTGGATGGAAGCTTGTCACTTGGGATCCTAATGGAACCTTGCAAAGTTAGGCAGGAGAAGTTTTTATTGGGACCACTTCAGCACTGGTTCATTTGCATATCACAGCCACCTTGGGGTTTATTCATTGACCCAACATGCATATCTTTCTGCTATACCTTTGTAATAAAATAAATTATTACTCAAATCTTTTGGAGTCATGGCAGTTTATGGGTGACAGTTTATTGCTTTGGATGGTTTCTGCTGAGACTAATAACACACTGGTTTAGTAGGATGTGGTGACTCTCTGGGTAAGTCTGCAATTAAGCATGAGTCCTGGTTTTTTGTGGTTGGTTATCAGAGCCACTGAGCATAAGTGACTCCATTACACATTATTCTTTTTAATGAGGATATTATTTGTTTTTCTCCAATTTGGATGATAATATAACCCTCTATTACTATTATAAGCTTGACTTGATAGCACTTATTTGTCAGTGTTATCATAACTTGGAGTTCAAGAATCTGTTTCTTCCTCAAGAGGGTTCAGCTTACTGATGCTTAGGATGTTTATAGCTTTGTCTTACCTTTAGCTTCATATGCTCAGTGCTCCTCCTCCATGCTCTTCTCTGTGACATTAGGAATGGGACAACATTTGTCTACCCTAAGCTCCATCCTTAGGTCAGGATTCCTTTTCGTCTCTTTAGAAAACCCTTTAAAAATATTCACATTGTAGTCCTTCCTTCATTTGATTTAAATAACTGTTCTTTATCGCAGATAACCTGGAATATATCAAGGCATTCTTCAAACCCCTTTATGTCCTGAATTCTTAGATTAGGTGACAATTACTTGGCCATGGTGCAAAGACACACCATGCACTTGGTGCAGGTCACTGCAAAATATTTCTGGTTCCCTATGCTTTCTGAAAGCAAGAATCACATATATATGTGATACATATGTACTTATGTATGTATGTATATGTATACATGTATATGTACGTATATTTGCTTTTACAGAATTTCAGTCTGATATAGTATTTGCCAATTATTCATGTACTTTAAGCCTTTGACCTGAATTCATCTTTAATATGATTTATATTTAAAGTTTAGAATTGTATGAGTTGTGCATATTTAAACAGGTAAGACAAACATGACTTTGTACACAATGCCAGTAATGAAAATCATGCAACTCTTTTCACAAGCGATAGATTTTTTTATATAATACACGAAGATTTTTTTTTTTAGAAAATGAGAAGCAAAAAGAAAGTAATAGGAACCTGAGAAGTAATGTGGCTTGGTGGATAGGATTCACCTTCTAGCCAGGAGGACTGTGAGTTGAGTCCTGCCTCTGACACATACTGGCTGTGTGACTGTGGGTGAATTGCTTTTCTTGTCATTGCTATAGGCAATTCTACCACTTTTAAATTTTAAAGAAGGTGCTGACCTGCATCTGTAGAAGGTGTTTTCTCACTGGGATTTTCCCATTCTGGTGAAATTACCAGTCTTATCTATCTCCAGTAGGAGTGTGTGTGTGTGTGTGTGTGTGTGTGTGTGTGTGTGATATGAATAAAAAAAGACTTTTATTATAAACTCTTTAATCATAAATAAAAAAATGCAAAATAAGGAATCAAATTGGAAATAGTCCTTTATCATTTAACAAAATAAAAAAAAATCTAGACAACAAATAAAATGCTTTTTTTTCCTGCTATCTTTCTGAGTTTGTTTGAAGTTCTGCTACCTTTGATTTTGTTTTCATTTCTGAATACACACACATAATTGAGCTATTCTGACTGAATTTTTTTACTTGAATATCACATTGAATCATTTTCAGTTTTTCCTTATTGTATTTTTCCTATGTATTTTTAGAGTGCCATAAAATTTCATATTAATAAATCATGTCCTCCTAAAATCTTTGAACATAGAGGTTTTTACAATTAAAATTAAATTATTCTTTGAAAGTGTTATATATGGCATAATATTTAAAAGGTTTGTGACTTCATCTTTGTGTAGCCACATCGTCATTGCAGATTACAACCCTTTAGTAGGCAGGTTTCATGAGTTTTTATGTCTGAAAAGTTCATCATCCTATAGCCAAACTTTAGTTCCTTATATGAACTGAGCTGGTCCCTTAGATCATATGTGTGTGTATGAGTGCATGCGTGCGCATGTGCACGCACACACACACCTCTCTGTCTCTCTGCGTGCACATACATGCATATGTGTTTATAGCTAGCTGGCTTAGTGAATTGAGAGCTGGACCTGAAATCAGGAGGACCTGAGTTAAAATCTGGTTGCAGACAATTAATGACTGTGTGACCCTGGGCAAGTCACATAGCCTCTGTTTGCCTCAGTTTCCTTATCTGTAAAGTGGGTATAATAACAGCACCTATCTCTTAGGATTTTGTGAGGATCAAATGAGATTAAAAATGCTTAGAAAAAGTGCCTGGCATAATGTTAGTTGTTGTTGTTATATATATAGTCACTAGCTATGTCATTAAGAATTTTCTGGCTTTATAGAGACTGCTAAAGCTGTATTGGCATAGCCTTTCTGATGAAGCTTTATCAACTCCATGCTGTGATGAGGCACTGAAGTAAATTTAGTGGAACTGGAAAGATTGTTTTCTAGAAACATTTTTATTGGAGTATATTTTCCATAATATAGTTAATTATAAATGTTATATGTTATTAGAAATGTTATTTCATAGACATAAGAAAAAAATTAAAGCATCCAAAGAAATGAGATTATTTGATATAAATCAACTAACTTTAGGAAAATCAGACTTCACACATGAACACCTAATATGTATCAAGAATTATATAATTCAGTGTCTCCTAGCTGTTGCATTTCCCTTGCTTTACTTTTCCTTCTACAAAATAAATGTACTATATTTTGCCCCTGATCTCACTGGAGATTATTTATTATTTAAAGAAGAATGAAGAATGTATATGAAAAGGCAAAGACTTAAAAGTAGAAGGAACTTCACAGGCTGTTGAATCCAAACCCCTCATTTTGCAGACGAAGAAACAGACCCAGAAATACTCAATGAGTGGCTCAAGGTAGCACAGGGAGTATCAAGACCAAAATTTGAATTCAAGTTTGTTTTAACTTGAAACAAAATGTGATCAGAGCCAAAGTAGTTTCTGCTTTAGCATGCTTTTTATCATCTGTAGATTTCTCTGATCATGCTCTGGTTAATATCTGGGATACTATCAATGGTTCATAAAAGTTGGACAGTAAAAATGAGTACCTTTACGTGGCAATTGAATTTTTAATATTTTATTCCCCCACAATTACACGTAAAAACAATTTTCAATATTTATTTGTAAAAATTATGAGCTCCAAATTCTCTTGATCCTTCCCTGTCTTTCTCCCTCCCTGAAACAAAAAGCAATCTGATATAGGTTATACATCTGCAATCATGTAAAACATATTTTCATATTAGGCCTTTCAGGAAGAAAACTTGAACCTAAATAAATAAGTAAATAAATAAAGTGAAAAATAGTATGCTGTGGTCTGCATTCAAACATCTTCAGTTTTTTCTCTGGTGGTGGATAACATATTTCATATTAAGTCTTTGGGATTATCCTGGATCATTTTATTGCTGAGAATAGTTTTCATTCACTGTTGTTTATCATTCAACATTGCTGTTACTGTTTAAAATGTTCTCCTGCTTCTGCTTGCTTCTTCTGCTGTCTTTCTTTAATATTGTAACCAAATCTATGTTGTGATCATATGCCAAATTTCTTCATGACATTCAAAAAAGTATGGGGAAAAACAAACATTCAGTTTTAAGAAAAAAAGATAAAAAAATATGAAAGATAAAAAATTATACAGGCATTTTTTTTTTACTGAAAATTATGAGAAAAAAATGTATCAACTTGCTTTCCTTTCTAGGATTCTGTTGAGAGCATTCTTGTGTTTATGGGGCATGACACTGATAAAGTCCCTGTTTTATATATGGTAACTATGTCCCCAGGTTATGAATTCTGCCTTTTAAGTAGAGACTATTCAGTAAAAATTTGACCCAGTTACACACAAAGAGATGATACAAAGATGGAAAGAATAAAGGATAATATAACCATTAGGTGCATTTAAAAATTGAAATAATATTTTATTTTCCCCCAATTACATATCGAAACAAATTTTAACATTTAAAAAAAATTGAGTTGCAAATTCTATCTCTACCTCCCACTATTCTCTCCTCCCTGAGAGGTTAAGAAACCTGATATAGGTTATACATGTGCAATTATATAAAACATCCATAATGTTCATTTTGTGGAAAAAAATTGAACTAAAAGAAAAAATGAAATGAAAAATAGTATGCTTCAGTCTGTATCCCAGACACCATCAGTTTTTTTATCTTGAGGTGGATGGCATTTTTCATCATGACTCCACTGGGATTGTCTTGGACCATTGTATTGCTGAGAATAGCTAAGTCATTTACAGTTGTTCATCATACAATATTACCTTTATTGTGTAAAATCTTCTCCTGGTTCTGCGCACTTCACTCTGTACCAGTTCATGTAAATCTTTCCAGATTTTTCTGAAATCATGCAGCTTATCATTTCTTATAGCACAATAGTATTCCATTACAATCATATGCCACAATTTGTTAAGCCATTCAATAATTGATGGACATCCCCTTAATTTCCAATTCTTAACCACCACAAAAAAAGCTGCTATAAACATTTTTGTACAATTAGGTTCTTTTCCCTTTTTAAACAATCTCTTTGGGATGTAGATCTGGTAGTGGTATTGTGGATCAAAGGTATGTCCAGTTTTTTTGGCCTTTTGGTATAGTTCCAAATTGTTTTCCAGAATGATTGGATCAATTCACCACTCCAATTAGTGTCCCAGTGTTCCCACATCCTCTCTAGCACTTATCATTTTCCTTTTCTGTCACATTAGCCAATCTGATAGATGTGAAGTGGTACCTCAGAGTTGTTATAATTTGCATTTCTCTAATTAATAGTGATTTAGAATATTTTTTTCATATGATTGTAGATAGCTTTGATTTCTTTGTCTGAAAACTGCCTGTTCACATCCTTTGACTATTTATCAATTGGGGAATAATTTGTATTCTTATAAAATTGACTCAGTTCTCTATATATTTAAATATGAGGTCTTTATCAGAGATACTTGCTATAAAACTCCCCCCTTCACAGTTTTCTGCTTTACTTCTAATTTTTGTTGCATTGGTTTTGTTTTTGCAAAACCTGTTTAATATAATCAAAAATATCCATTTTTATATTTTGTTATGCTCTCTATATCTTGTTTGATCTGATGGGAAGGGAAGGAAATGAGTAACAGAGAGAAGGAGGGATGGAGGAAAAAGTCCTTTATTTCATTAAATTTCCATTCTGCCCCCCCCCCCCCCCCAAAGAATTATACTGAGTTTTTCTGTAAGGTTATTCTAGCTCCTTTGCCTTCTGGGATATCTGGAATATCTTATAAGCCCTCAAGTTTTTAAATGTAGAAGTTGCTAAATCCTATGTAATTCTAAATGTGGCTCCATATTTGAATTGTTTCTTTATGGCTCCTTGCAGTATTTTCTTTTTTGCCTTGAGGCTCAGGAATTTGGCTATGGTATTCCTTGGAGTTTTCATTTTGGTATCTCTTTCAGTTGCTGGTCAGTGGATCCTTTCAATTTCTATTTTTGCCCTTGGTTCTAGGATATCAGGACAGTTTTCCTTGATAATTTTTGAGATGTGTTGTTCAGGCTCCTTTTTTAATCATAATTTTCAGGGAGCTAAATAATTCTTAAATTCTCAAATTATCAGTTCTTGATTTATTTTTCAAGGCACTTGTTTTCCCACTGAGATATTTCCCAGTGTCTTCTATTTTTTCATTCTTTTGATTTTGTTTTATTGCTTCTTGAGGTCTCATGGAATTCTGAGCTTTTACTTGCCTAATTTATTTTTAAGGAATTATTTTCTTCAGTGACTTCTTGTATATCCTTTTCCATTTGGTAAATTCTACATTTTAGGGAGTTGTTTTCTTCAGTGCATTTTTAAATATCTTTTTCATTTTTTTATATTTCCTTTATCAAGCAAGTTGACTCTTTCCTGACTCTCCTGAACTACTCTAATTTCTTTTCTCAATTTTCTTCTACTTTCTTATTTAATTTTAAAAATCCCTTTTGAGCTCTTCCAGGAATTCTTTTCTTTTTTGGCTTGATACTAATTCCCATTTTTCTTTGAGGCTTCCCATGTAGTGGTTTTGACATTGTTGTCCTGTTCTAAGTTTTTCCTTGATTCTCCCTGTCACCATAGTAACTTTTTGTGGTTAGGTTCTTTTGTTCGTTTTGCTCCTGGAATGGAGTGGACCCTCTTCGAAGCTTCTTGGGCCTAGGGCTTGGGGCCTTGTTGCTGGTTTGCACCTGGCCTCAGGGCTTAGCTCCTGTCTTGCACTGGAGGGCTGGCTAACTTGGTGGCTTTTACTGGGAGCAGGGCCTTTTTGCTGCCCTGCCCCAGGGCCTAGATGCTGGCTTACTTCAGGGACAGACCTCATTATGTATATTTTACCTATTTTTCAATCACCTAAAATATTTCATTTTAAATACTTTGAAACATGTCTTAAAGATTTGATAATTATAATGTTTTCATTATATGTATAATGATATATATAATATATACATAATAAATTCAACTTTATTTCATTGTACATTTTCTACCCTATTAACTTTAAATATTTAATATTTGCATATTAAATTATATGTAAGAGGAGTGAAATCATAAAAATAAAAGCAAATTTGTTTCTTTTTTCTGTCTTACCAGAATACTACTATATTTTATACATTTGCCACAAATACAGCTATCTATACATTTCTAGAGCATTATTAATTGATTAATGAATGTTGTACATTAAAACAAATAAAATGAAAAAAAATTGTTGCTCTGTTTTGCCATGTGTGTTTATGTAATGATATTTTTTATGGAACAGTTAAATATATGTGTATGTGTATGTGTGTGTATGCTTTTCTATATATTTTCATGTTAAATGAAGATCTGTAAGGTTTCTGATACATGATGTGTGTGATTTTTCAACATTTAGTTATAGATGTCACCATGTTCTTGCTTCAGTGGCATTGTTTCTATAGTAACTAATGTAGTATAGAAGAATAAGTAGAAAATGTGGCATGCTACGAAAAGTAGTACAAAAAATACAGTTTAAAAACATGTACTTGATAACTGCTAGCCTTGTGTGTGTGTGTTCCCTAAAGTTCATTCTGGAGAAGAGGTGAATTAAAATAAATTTATATCTTAACAAAGCCTAAACAGTTTACTCAAGGTTTAACTATCATACATTTATCACAAATCAGAACCCTTCAAGGAAGACGTATCATCTAACATTGTACACATACATATATGTATTTATATGTCTATATGTCGATTATATCTATATGTCTGTGTGGGTATATGTGTCTATAGATGTATCCAGAAATGTGTAATCTAGATTGATATAAAGATATAGATATAGCAGTGTAGCTCAGTGGAAGGAACACTATACTTTGCCTCTGAATTAGAAGTGCATAAGCCTGAGTTCAAATCAGGGATCAATCAGTACCTGGGTGACCTTGTATTAAACACTTAACCTCTCTGCACTTCAGTTTCTTCATCTATGAAGTGAGAGGGTTAGACTGAATCAGTGATATAACCCTCAAATATAATAGCGACTTAGACATAAATTAACATTATCTATGTTGCATTTTTATTTATTTTGTTAAACATTTCCCAACAATGTGGCTGCATTTACTTCCTTGGGTTAGAATTTCAGGTTCACTCTACCTAAAGTTAGCCAATGCTGTAAGGTTTGTTTCAGGCCTCTTTCACAATTATTTTCTCCTGTCAATAAAAGGAGACATCCTCCATTCCCATTCTTCCCACTGTGTCTCACATAGAGTACTCACTATTACCTAGTTTGAACCCTTTATCTGAATATTTTTTCTCCCTCTCTCTTAAGTTTGGAGTCTTCTCGATCTGAATATTGAGTTTCTAGTCAAACATTCTCCCTAGTCTTTGTGAGATAGATTAAATTTCTTTGAAAGTAAATTGTCAAGGCTTACCAAACAGAAACTGGCAAATTATTCCAATTATTTTGTAATTTATGCTTCCCTTTACTTCAATATGAAAAATCTGAGGTATGTAGAATATATGTTACATAGCTTTGTATTATGTGCAAATTTGATAATCAACACAAATAACATAATTTTCAGATATCACGAAGGCATACTATGATGACAAGATGTCATGTGTTACAGTGACTTGAGTTTTAAACACATACTTCCATGTGCCAGTGTATACTGGTCACGTTTTCATGGTTATGTCCCCTAAAGAATGTTTAAGAACTGTAATTGGTAAGTGCTAGTCAAATTAATCAAACAAGAAGCATGTATTTAAAAGTCTACAAAGTGCTAGATGCTGTGCTAGGTATACAAGGACAAAAATGAGCCAGTCTCTGCCCTTAAAGAACCTACATTTAAATAGGGAAAGACAAAATATTCACAGAAAAACCAATAAAGGATACATGGAGAAAAAAGTAGTGCCTGGCAGGTAGAGGGCATTAACAACTTGCTTGAAGAATCCAGAAATGTCTCTTGAAGGAGGTGACATTTGAGCTAATCCTTGAAAGGAACTAGTGATGAGATAAGGAAGGAAAGTATACCTAACATGACATAAAGTCTGTGCAAAGGCATGAAATAATATGTATGAGTAGCAGTAACAAAAGTAGCAGCTAGGTGGTGCAGTAGAGTGCTGGGTCTGGAGTCAGGAAGACATGAGTTCAAATTTGACCTCAGACACTTACTAGCTGTGTGACCCCAAACCAGTTACTTAAATCTTTTTGCTTCAGTTCCTCATCCATAAAATGAGGAGGAGAAGGAAATAGCAAACCACTCAAGTATCTCTGCCAAGAAAGCCCCAGTGGGCTCACTCAGAGTCAGACATGACAACAAAAAATAGTAACAAATAGTTCATTTTGGGTTAAGTATTGAGTTCATTGAGAGCTAGCTAATATGGCCCAAAACCAGATTGTAAAGCGTTTTAAATACCAAACATATGTGTTAATATTTTTACCTAAAAGCAATAGGGAACCATTGAAACTTCTTGAGCGTAGGAGCAACAGACCACAGCATAGCGAGGAAGAATTTAGATCCACAGAAGAAAACTGCAGACTTCCTACTATTTTGGTCTACACGGCTCTTAGGAAATTGTAAATGGTCAGGTTTTCCTTCACTATCTGTCTTTCTAGTATCTTCCCCCTTCCATATATCAGTGGTTCCATTACTTTTATAAAATGTTATTTTGAACCTGATAAATTCCAGCAGACATATCAAGTACAAAGAAAATAAAAAAAGATGATTGTATATAAAACTAAATTTTTATTATGGGCAACTTGTTTTATTAAATACTGTGTTTGAACTTCAAAGTTTCTACAATGCTTTGATCTTTTTCTTTAGAAATTCTTGGAAATCCTCTATTTCACTAAAGATCCATTTTTTTTCCTGTAGGATTATGCTCAAATTTCCTGCATAAGTTATTCTTGGCTGTAAACCCTTATCCTTTTCCTTCCAGAACATAATATTCCAAGATTTTCACTCCTTTGTAGTGGTGGCTACTGAATCATATGTGATCCTGACTTGTTCCTTGGTAGTTGAATTCTTTATTTCTGGATGTTGCAGTATTTTTTCTTTAATCCATTTTTTGGTCATTTGCTATCATGTTCTTGGGTTTTTTCCTTTTGGAACTTCTTTGAAGACATGACAAGACTATTCTTTCCACATCTACTTTTATGGTGATGGAATTCAGGTATTCCAGTGATTCTTACATTTTCCCTTGTTTTTTTCATTAGTTTTTTGCCATGAGATACCTCAAATTTTCTTCTATATTTTTAGTACTTTGCCTTTATTTTAATGTTTCTCATTGTCTCATGTTGTAATTGGTTTCTATTTGATACATTCTAATTTTCAGGGACTTTATTGCTTGGACAAGATTTTGTACTTAAAATTTTTTTCTTCCATAGTTCTCATTTCCAACCCCCCCAACACTATTATTTCATTGATAAGAAACATTTTCATTACTTAAAAATCTTTTGCTTTATCTCTTCCAGAAATTCTTATAGAATTTATGCCTATATGGTATTATTTGACACCTTGCTTGTAGATGTTTTGGGGTCATTATCGTTTTGGTTTGTATGTTGAGCATCACTGATACCAACACTACCTTTTTATGAGATTTTTTTTCATTTGCTCATTCTTCTAGTCTACTTCTGGGTTTCAGACTTGATGTTGTCAACTTTTAGAGGGAAGGTACTGTTGTTGCTTTCTTGAGATATTTAGCATTATGTTATTTCAGAATCTCAGTTATTGCTGAAGCTGGGTACCTCAAACCCTTTAGTGATTCCAAAGTAGTCTGGTGTAGGGTAAACTCTGATTGCTTGTCTCCCTGGCCCAAGCTTTGCAAGTCCCTAACCTGGGTTTGGGTCTGAGCAATAGCCAAAGAATGTTCAAATTATTGAACAATCGCACTTATTTCATATGCCAGCAAAGTTATGCTTGAGATTCTGCAAGCTAGGCTTCAACAATATGTGAACTGAAGAGCAGGCTGATTTTTGAAGAGGCAGAGGAACTAGAGACCAATTGGTAACATTCGCTGGATTATGGAGAAAGCTAGGGAGTTTTGGGGAAAAAAATCTACTGCTGTTTCATTGACTACAAAACCTTTGGCTATATGAATCACAACAAAATGTGGCAATTCCTCAAAGAAATGGGAGTACCAGATCTAACTTGTCTCCTGAGGAACCTATATGTGGGCCAAAAAGTAACAGTTGGATCTGAATGTGGAACAATTGATTGGTTTAGGATTGGAAAAGTAATTCAATAAGGCTGTATATTGGTACCTTATTTATTTAACCTGTATGCAGAGCATACCATTTGAAATGCCAGGCTGAATGAATCAAAAACCAGAATTAAGGTTGTTGGGAGAAATATCAGCAACCTCAGACATGCAGATGACACCACTCTGATGGCAGAAAGTGAAGAGGACTTAAGTAGCTTCTTGAGGAAGATGAAAAAGGAGAGTCTAAAAGCTGGCTTAGAGCTTAAGTTCCAAAAATTAAAATCTTGGCGACTGGTCCCATTACTTCCTGGCAAATAGAGGAGAAGAAATGGAAACAGTGTCAGATTTTATATTCTTGGACTCAAAGATCACTGCAGATAGTGACTACAGCCATGAAATTAAAAGACACTTGCTCCTTGGAAGGAAACCTATGGCAAATCTGGACAGCATACTAAAAAGCAGAGACATTACCTTGCCAACAAAAGTCCATATAGTCAAAGTTATTTTTTCTAGTAGCAAATGTATGATTGTGAGAGATGGAAGGAAAGCTGAGTGCTGCAGAATCGACACTTTCAAATTGTTGTGCTGGAAAAGACTTCTGAAAGTACCCTTAGACAGCAAGGAAGTCAAATCAGTCAATACTTAAAGGAGATTAATTCAGACTGTTCATTGGAAGGTAAAAAACTGAATGTGAAGCTTAAATATTTTAGCCACATTATGAGAAGATAGGACTCATTGGGAAAGACCCTGATTCTGGGAAAGATTGAAAACAAAAGGAGAAGGGGATAGCAGAGCATGAGATGGATATATAGTGTCATGAAAGCAATGAATATGAGCTTAGACAAACTTTGGGACATAGTGGAGGATAGAAGGGCCTGGAGTGCTGTGGTCCATGGGGTCATGAACATGGCTGAACAACTGTACAACAACAACAAAGAGTGGATTGTCAATGAACTCAGCTGCTGTCAGCCCCCTGGGAAGTTCTGCTGGTTCAGAATGAAAGAATTATAGGTTCCTTTTTGTTCTGGGATTTCTAGCCTAGTTATTCCTTCAAAGATTTCAAACTGGGTTAGAACCCTGTTCTGGGATCACATTGCTGCGACTTACTTTTGAAACTCCTCTTTTCTCTGTCCTAGGGGATAAGAGGAGGAGATCACAAATTCCTTCTTCCAAATGTGACCTGGATGTGGGAAGTAGGTGACGAAGCTGTCAGTGTGCACCTGTCCCCTTCCCAGGATCCAGTAAGATTCTGTTGGTGACTCATGGATCTGAGAATTTGCAATTAATTTTTAAGTTGGCAGAAAAAAAAGATCTTCTGACTCAAAATCTTATGTTTTTATTTTACCATCCTTCCTACCCTAATGCTATTTAACCTTTGTGAGAAAAATAAATCTCCTTCTATACAATAATTTGCATATTCAAATCTGATGATGAATTTGTGAATAATATAATTTGTGTTGCTCATAAGCATACATTTATATAATTAAGTTCTAGACTTTTATAAATAATATTTTGCTCTTCATTTCTCCACTTTAAAAATGATCTTAATGTTAATTTACCTTATTTTAAAAGAAAATATCAAATGATTTCAGGTAAGTAGAATGTCATTTACTAGAGTCTTTACATTCATACAACAGAACAGCTACATTTCCCTCGTTTCTGTGTAGAGGTGGGGGATTCCATGTGTAGAAAGCTGTAATTACTGTCAGAATTATTTGATCTGTTGGTTAGTTTTACTGAATTTCTTTCTTTTTTAATCTTTGTTTCAAAGATGACTCAATGAGGAGGTGACCTGGGAGGGATATATTCAGAAACTAAAGTACTATAAAACAAATGGTATCAACATAAATAATTTACCAGAAAATATTTCTATACAACTAAAAAAGAACCCATAAATACTTATAAGGGAATCCAGTAAGGAAACTTCTTTTCCAAGTGCCAGTTGGCAACTTGCCCAGGATCACCCAGCCACTAAGTATCAGAGGCACGAGTTGAACCAAGATTTTTGTGACTCCTAGCCTGGCTTTATATCCAGCATGCTAAAATACTTCTCTAAGAAAGCCTTTGGCCATTAAGTATACTTTTAAGCCAATATATTAAAATGTTTAAGAAGTTTTTCTATTGGAAAAACTTCTCTCTTTTAAAAATATGTAATGTGCATGTATTAAAAGTAAAGGTGCATTGGTGCTCATAAATTCTGGCAGGAGAGTAGGGGTTTTATAGAAATTAGAGTCCATTAAAGGAACCATTATCTTCCAGATGGTAGACCTCATTTCTAGCTTGAGGTTTTTTGTTAATGTCTGATAATAAATTTTAACCAAAAGCATTCTTTAGATTTAAGCCTTTTTCTAATATCTTGATAGAACATATTCATATATATTAAAAAAAGTACAGCATAGTATAGTAGATAGAGTACTGGAATTGGAATCAGGAAAACCTGAGACACACTTGCTTATGTGACTGTATATATCCCCTTTGTGCCTTAGTTTCCTTATCTGTAAAATAAGCAGATTTGTCTCAATGGTCTGTAATGTCTCTTCCTGCTCTCAATATTATTACTTTTAGTAATAAAGGGAGTATAGACCAGTAGCCCAAGGGTTGGATTCTCTAAAACATAATAACCCAGCCTTCAATTTACTCGTAAGTTACACTCAAGAGCTTCATATTTACAATTATTTCCAGTCATTTTATTAAAGTTATTATCAATTTTAAACAACTAAAGGAATTTAAGAAATATGAAAAATATAAATAGGAAGAATGAGAATATAGTTTACTAAAGATCTAAGTCAGACAACATGATCAGAAAATAGATTTTCTAGAAAGACAAGCACTGGGTGTTGCTTGAATGAATAAGCAGAGTTAGTATTGGACAAATGCTGTGAATTCTGTGTCACTGTGCTATAAAAGGAAAAAGCCCTGCTTGTGTGCCTTTTACCTGAAAGCTATAACTGTGCCCTGGTTATGTTTATAATGCAAAGCCTTTTCTTTGGACCAGGTTTATGTATTGGCCTTTGCTTTGGTAATGGCAGCATTTACAGCGTATTTTTATTGGGCCGTTTTAAAGGGCCATCATGCTTATTTTCGCCGTATTATATAGTTGTGCTGAGAGCGATAAAATAGAAATTCAGTTCAAGATGACTTCCTTTCCTCCAAAGCTTAAAGTTTGGAAGCATTTGGCTTTATGTTTAAGAACTACCACTTGGAATTTGCCAAAGACAGAGAATTATGGCTGTGAAACCTTAGTTTCACTGAAGTGACAAAGCACTTGAGCAGATTTTAGGAAGGTGATAGGATTTATAGTACTCTATCAAGTTTGTGATTGTTTTTGTTTCTTTGTTTTGTTTTTCCTTTGGAGTGTTCCTGCATTGGCATATGCCTCATAGTGTTCTCTAGTAGTTTTAACATAGTAAATTTAAATAATCATGGTGAAAATTATTAGATTTCATTGTACTCTGTAGATGTCTGGAGTTAAGAAGGTTGATTAAAACAACATTAAGCACACACATGTGTAGGTATCTTTATATATATATATATATATATATATATATATGTGTGTGTGTGTGTGTGTATGTACACATATATATGTATATATATGTGTGTATATATATGTACACACACATATATATATATACACACATATACATATAATATATACACGTTCTTTTAAAATTTATTTATTTTTAGTTTTCAACATTCATTTCTAAAAGATTTTAGGTTCCAAATTTTCTCCCCATCTCTCCCCTACCCCCACCCCAAGATGCCATGCATTCTGATTACTCCTTCCCTTAGTCTTCCCTCCCTTCTATCACCCCACCCACCCCCTATGATCCCCTTCCCACTTACTGGTAGGGCAAGATAGATTTCTATATCACAGTGCCTGTATATCTTATTTCCCAGTTGCATGTAAATTTTTTTTAACATTTGTTTTTAAAACTTTGAGTTCCAAATTCTCTCCCTTCTTCCTTCCCTACCCACCCTCATTGAGAAGGCAAGCAATTCAATATAGGTTAAACATGTGTAGTTATGCAAAATATTTCCATAATAGTCATATTGTGAAAGACTATTTCCCTCCATCCTAACCCTCCCCACCATTTATTCTATTTTCTCTTTTGATCCTGTCCCTTTTCAAAAGTGTTTGCTTCTGAGTACCCCTCCCCCAATCTACCCACCCTTCTGTCATCCCTCTCCTTATCCCCTTCCCCCGACTCTCCTGTAGGGTAATATACCCAATTGAGTGTGTATGTTATTCTTTCCTTAAGCCAAATTCTGTGATAGTAAGGTTGACTCATTTCTTTTCACCTCCTGCCTCTTCCACTCCATTGTAACAGCTTTATCTTGCTGCTTTTATGAGACACGTTCTTTTTTGTTTTCTTATTTTTTTTATTTTTAGTTTACAAAATTCGATTCTACATAATTTTGAGTTCCAGATTTTCTTCCCTCCCTCCCCCCTCCCTCCCCTAGACAGCATGGAATCCCATATAGCTTCCATGTATAACTTCGCATTGAATTAATTGACACACTAGTCAAGTTATGGAGAAGAACTGTGATCAATGAAATGAATCATGCAAGAGAAGAAACAGGACCAAAAAAAAAAACCTACCCAAAAACAAAAACAGAAGAGAGAAAAGGAAAAAAAATGGGGGGGGGGAGAAAGGTTATCATGAAGTGTTCTTCAATCTGCATTCATACTTCATAGTTCTTTCTCTGGATGTAGATAGCATTCTCCATCGTGAGTCCTTTGGAGTTGTCTTTGTACCTTGTGTTGCTGAGAAGAGTGAAGTCTGTCAGGGTTGGTCCTCACAGAATCCATATATCTGTGGTTGTGTATAATGTTCTCCTGGTTCTGCTCTGCTCCGCTCACTCAGCATTATGTCATGTAGGTTTTTCCAGGTTGTTATGAAGTCCATATCATCCCCATTTCTTATGGTACAATAGTATCCCATTACCTTCATATACCACAGCTTGTTCAGCCATTCCCCAATTGATGGGCATCCCTTTGATTTCCAATTCTTAGCTACCACAAAAAGAGCCGTTCTTTTTTAAGCCCATCTTATTGCAGCTAATTTTTAAAAATATTAATGAGATCTTCCTTTCAGTTTTTACAAAAAGCCTACATTGTGTGAAACCAACAACATTTTAAATATACATATATCACTTTAATACTTAGAAAATTAACATGCTCCCCAAATGGGTAATATGCTACTAGAATCTAGCTACTCTAATTTGTTTTCAGTAAAGGCCAACTTGAAATACACACACACACACACACACACACACACATATAAATATAAATGGGGGTGACAGTAATGAACATCTGTGAATACTCAATATTTTAGGCAATGACATCTGTATGTATTTTCAATTCTATCTTAAAAATTAAATGACACTTCAAAAAGAAACTTTTTTATTGTCATAGGTGGAAAGGCAATGTTATGTAGGAAATGGAGAGTTGGCCTCAAAGTCAAGAACTCTTAGGTTCAAGTCCCATTTCTGACCCATACTGTCTCTGCGAAATAAGTATCTGGTAAATTATTGAACGCTTCTGTTCCCCAGGCAACTGTCTATGACTATATATTATAGAATATTTTATAATCTGCGAAGCTATAGGCAATTCTGTAAAAATGTAAAGGAGGATTAAGGGCTAGAAAGGACCCTAGAGATCAACAATCCAATTCCACTTTTATAGATGAAGTAACTAGTTTGTCTTATAAGTACCATGTAGTAGATCTGAGAGTAAAATTATGGATTGTGACTCCTACTAGTCATCATACTGTAGGACTAGGGCCTAGGGGAAAAACCCTTCTTACTGCTGTAGCTGAGTTCAGCTCAGGCTCATGAGCAGCAGAGGGGAAATTAGGTTGCTCTATTTAGAATGACTCATACTTCTAATACATTTGTATTCATGGTAATTTATACACATATGCACACTTATAGTTTTGCTATGCTATAACAATTGTTCTGAAAACAAGTTTATTCCAATGCAATTGATTCCAATGTGAATATAATGCCACTTCCTGTTTATTTATATGCAGTTTTCACTACAAGAATCAGAAAACTACACCCAGCTGAACCAGGCACAAAATACACACACCTCAAACATCTACCAGCTATCTCAGTTCACTGCATGTGCTATGTTGCTAGGTTGAATAATGCTACTTCACAGTAACTTGCAAGTTACAATTTTTCCCACTCCCACTTCTCCAAGTAAACTTCAGGTCTTTTTCAAGGTACAGTGCCATATTTACTATATATATGTGTATGTATATGCATTATATATGTATATGTATGTATATGGTATATATGTGTATATATACACACATACATCTGTGTGTGTGTATATATATACATATACATACACCCACACACACACACACACACACACACACATATATATATATATATATATATATATATATATATATATATATATATATATATATATATATATATATATATGCACGCACACAGAGACATGCCCAACCCTTATCCCCCCACTGCTACCTCTCCTCTGTTCAATTTTGCCAGCCTGAGGCCTGGTAGGAGTTGGTTTGCAGGTGGAGAAATTGCCCAAGCTGTAGACACCACCCCTATTTATTGTGGTATCTATGCATTTTTTAACCATTTGACATGTCTAAAACTATACTACTGTTTTTGTTAGGTTTCTTTCTTTTTTAAAGTTTGTCACTGATGCAGCTTTTGAGTGGTGTGCCCCTAACCTTATTTTCCCCATAAACCCTATTGTTTTTATTGCAGGATCTTGCAAAACTATGATTTTAAGGAAAACATATCATGTTAGAACTGACCTTGTATATGTACATACAGACACAGATGTGTCATATACACACATACACATATATCAGACTGGTTGATCCTACCTTTGTAACCTCTCTTATAAATGCCCCTTTGTCTCTGCTGACACTGCCACCACCCTGGTGTGTACACACACACACACACACACACACACACACACACACTCACACACTCACACTCACACATACTCCTTATTACCTCTGTCTGGAATATTACAGTAACTTCCTGTTTGGTTTCCCTGCCTTCATTCTCTTCCTGTTCCACTTTATCCTCCACTCACCAGTCACATTGATCCTCCTAAAGTGTAGGTCTGACCATATCACCTCTATACTAACCCAATAAGCCCAGTGGCTTCCTATAACCTCTAGGATCAAATAGAAAATCCTTTGTTTGGATTTGAAAACCCTCCATAACTTGACTCCTTTCCACTGCTATAGTGTTCTTATATTCTGTAAGACTAGGGTTTAGGGGGGAAAAAAACCTTAATGCCTTAGCTAAGTTCAGCTTAGTCTTGTAAACAGCACAGAATGACTATGACTGAATGACACTAACCTCCTTGCTGTTCCACTTACAAGAGTCTGTCTCCTGACTCTGGGTATATTCACTGGCTGTCCCTGTGCCTGGAATTCTCTACCTCCTCCTCTCCACTTCCTGGCTTCCTTCAAGACCCAGTCAAAATCCTACCTTTTGTAAGAAGCCTTTTCTGGTCCACCTTAATGCTTGTGCCTTCTATCTGTGATTACCTCCAATTTCTCCTCTATTATATCTTATTTACATATACATATTTGCAGGTTACTTCTCTTGTTAGCTCCTTGATAGTAGAGTATGTCTTTTTTGATCTTTTTGGAGGTTGTTTTGCCTTTCTTTATATCCCCAGGGCTTTGCACAGTGCTTGTGGACTTGGCTTGATATAAATGTACTTATGTATGTGTGTGTGTTTATGTGTATATATATATATGTTTATTTATTACTCTATATGGATATATGGTACTATTTCTTCTTTTAAGATACAGTTGAAGCACTGCCTTCTACATAAAGCCTTTCCTGAGCCTCCCAATTCTCTGCCTAATTATCTTATATTTATTTTGAATGTACATATATTAGCACATATGTGTGTATATGTATATGCATATGTACATATAAAATATACATATTAATACACACATATCTATACACACATACATGCACAAATATCTCCATCTATGTATCTTGTCTCCTTGATATTAGATCGTGTTTTCTTCATTATATTTACATCCCCAGAGCCTAACACAGTGCCTGGTACATAATACATCGTATCAGAAGATCATAGAAATTTCGATCTGAAAGACACCTTAAAGAATGCCTAAGTTAAAAGCCTTCATTTTATAGATTAAGAAATGGAAGTGTAGTGAGGTGGCCTCGTGTGATCTGACTATGGTTGGCAGGACTGATCCACAGTACTCTCAGTCGTTTTTCTAGTAATAGTGATGCATTTTGTCTGAGCCATCCATACTATTTCTCCCTGTTAACCTTGTGACACATTTGTTACCAGCCACGAAACAGAGTTTTCTTTGTTTGGAGCTAAGTCATCTGAAAGGGGGTTGAGCCCAGAGCATTGGCCTCATTAGCACCATTCTCTAATCCAAATGAGCTAACTCACTGAGGAAGCACAGTGCTTTTATTGTTCTACTTTCTAAAATCTCTATGATGCATCAACTTCAGTGGTAGTGGCTCTTCTGAATAGTTTTATGAAAAAGGAAAGAATGGCAGTTTGGACAGTGCTTTACAGAATTCATTTTCAGCCCCTGAAAATACAGATACTATAGTCTGACAAGGAAGTTCAGAAATCTGAATTAAACCGAGTGTTCATTGATCATTTGGTGTCCAGGTTAATTTGCTGGTGTTTATGTGGTCTTTGTTGCTTGATATGGCTTAAATTTTAGCCACATTCATTTAGCATTCCACTTGTTTTATTCTTAGTTAATAACTCCCACATAGCCCTTCTCTCATGCTTCTTCATTTCATGAAGTTGCCTTTGGGGTCTTGAAGGCTATGCCAGCTGCACACAAACACTGAAATGTTCTACCATGCTGGGGAGATTTTGAGTAAGGTCCTGGCCATAGAAAATGTCAGCTTTCCAAAGAATAGCTTAGCCGAGCACAGCTATACTCATCACCAAAATGTTCCTCAATGCTGTATATGGATAGCTTCTGCTTCTATAGTGACAATGGAAAAGGGAGAAGAAATAAGAATGACACTTTTTATTACCTATAAACATCAATTTTACAATTTCTATGGTAAATATGGGATTTTTGTCTAGTGATGAAAAAGGCTAAACTGAATTGTATCAATATTGATATACTTGCTTTAAAGGAAACCATAAGAAAACAAACAAACAAAAAAGTGGTTCATAACTTTTCCTTGGAGAGGCAAATAGAGATGCTGCAGTTGGATTTATGATAAATCCTAAGGCAATGAGGAAAATGTTTTTCCCTTTAATAGTATTTTCTTTTTTTCCAATTGCACACAAAGATAATTTTCAATATTCATTTTTGTAAAATTTTGAGTTCCAAATATTTTTCCCTCCCTCCCTTTCCACATCCCCAAGACAGCAAGCAATCGGATATTATACATGTACGTTACACATATTATACGTGTACAATCATATTAAACATATTTCCACATTAGTCGTGTTGTGAAAGAACAATCAGAACAAAAGGGAAAAACCACAAGAAAGAAAAAAAAACCAAAAAAATGAAAAGAGTATGCTTTGATCTTTATGCACTCTCCATAATTCTTTCTCTGGATGTGGTTAACATTTTCCAACATTAGTGTTCTGGAATTGTCTACGATCATTGTATTTCTGAGGAGAGCCAAGTCTGTCATAGTTAATCATCTCACTGTGCACAGTGTTCTTCTCTTCTGTTTACTTCACCCAGCACCAGTTCATATAAGTCTTTCAAGGTTTTTCTGAAATCCATCTGCTCATTACTTCTTATAGCACAATAGTATTCCGTCACACTCCTATACCACAACTTGTTCAGCCATTCCCCAATTGATGGGCATCTCCACAATTTCCAATTTTTGCCACCACAAAAGAGCTATTATAAATATTTTTGTACAAGTGGGTCCTTTCCCCCTTTTGATACTTGCTTTGGAATATAGACCTAGTAGTGGTATCACTGGATCAAAAGGTTTGGTTTCTCTTTTGGCATAGAGGAAAATGGTTTTATGGAATATTTGTTCATCTTTCATTTTGTTCATCATTTCATTTATTCATAGAGGTAACTAGGTGGTGCATAGGCCTGGGGTCAGGAAGACCTGAATTCCAATGTGGTCTTAGATACTTACTAACAGTATAACCTTGGGCGAGTCATTAATTGCTCTCGGCCTCAGTTTCTTCAACTGGAAAAAGAGGATAACAGTTGCGCCAACCTCATGGAGTTGTTGTGAGGATCAAATGAAATAGTACTTGTAAAGCTGTTAGCACAGTGCTTGGCACATATTAAGCACTGTAGAAATGTTAGCTATTGGTGATGATGATGTGGATATGGATGTGGTGAGAGACATGGACAAAAGCTGCACAGGGTGAGATAGTATGAATAAGTTAGAGCTTTGCAAACTTGAAAGTGCTTTACAAATGTTTTATTAATACCATGGGTATATAACAACAATGTTGCTAGCAGCTGCTGTGGAGACATAAGGCCAATAACACAAGCACACAGGAAGGCTTCCAGCACAGGTTCTTTGATCTACTTTTCTAAGGAAACAACTTTAAAGGGTTAACAATTTCACTTTAATCAAACATACTTATATCATTCACTTAGTTCGGGGGGGAAAGCCAGCACCCTGAACTTCAAAGCAAGTACAAAAAGCAATTACAAACAGAAAATATCAACAGATCAAATAACACAAACCAGTAGACAGGCTTCCAGCTTTCTGTCCAACATCTCAGTACGTAGTTACCAGGGAAGCACCAATATCTTTGTTTTCAAGCCAGGGGGCTCTTAACAGTGGCTACCTAGAGTCTCATCTGGTCAAATCATGCAACACTCTCAGTGAGTGAGAGCCCCAAACAAAATGCAAACCTCTGAGTTTATATACCCTATTCAGGGTCAAAGGGCATCACAACCACGGGACTCAAACCTATGTGAACTAGGCTTTCCCTTGACATAAGCAGGTCATCCAAGACTCCTGATTTAATCAAAGAAACAAAAATCAGACTCGTCAAAGGCACTCAATTGCCTAAGTGCTCCAAAAGAGAAAACAGAAAAAGAAAAGTCTTGCCCTGATTACCATTACAGGGTATCATTATCAGGAGAATCCATATTGATGACATCACAGATCCATTGAAGCCAGACAGTATAGTGGGTAGAGTGCTGTCATTAGAGACAGGAAAGCTGAAGTTCAAATCTGGTCTCAGACACTTAGTAGCTATACGATTCTGGGCAAGTTGCTCAATCTCTCTTTGATTTCTCAGCTATAAAATATAGATAACAGTAACACCTACCTTTAGGGGTTATTATGATTATCAAATCAGATTACTGATGTTAAGTATTTTGCAAGCCTCAAAGCAGTGTAGAAATACTGGTTATTATATATATATATATATATATATATATATCTGGAACTCACATATATATATAATATATATATATATATCTGGAACTCACATATATATATATATATATATCTGTCGCATATTCCTCTTCTTTTCCTTCCCCTTTCTCTCTGTCTCTCTCTGCACATACCTGCACACACATATGCACTGATGCTAATTCTGAATGCAACTGCAAACAAATCCTAAGTCCTACTCAAAAATTTCTCAAATTTTTCATATACAGCCCAGTAAGAGGTGAAGGGGAGAGGAATATGCATTTTTATAGTGCCTACCTATGTGCCAGGAACTTTATAAATATTATCTCATTTTAACCTCACAAGAACTCTGACATACAAAAATTACACACAGGCAAAATGCATTTCAATATATGGGTACCTTGCTGTTTCAGCTTAGCTGCCTTGCTGCCTTTGTGGTTATCAGTTGTTGGTGGTAGTGATGAGGAAGGTGGGCCCTTAATCTCCAATTTCTCCCCTTAATGATGCCCCCCACCCCAATACACTGAGGACCTTACACTAGATCTCCTGGTGTGCCCGGGACATCAGTAAAGCATGAATATTAGTCTTCTTTCACAAAGGATGCTTCAGTATGGTGCAGAGATGACACTGCATTCTTGAAAACTTTGCTATGGTAAAGCAAGCTCTGGCAGTTTGTGTTACAATGGGAATCCATTTCCATACTCCTCTGGGAAGTATGTGCTTTGTCCCACTGGTCAGAAGTACAGAAAAAAAACATCCCCAATGGCATGGTGCTCAGAAAGTAGATTATCTCTTCCTCAGATTCTCCTTCCACTGTGGGGTAGCATGAACTCATTATCTAGAGGTTTATGCATTTGTGGGATTCCCTGTCAAAACATCTTTTAGATCTCTGCTTACTGGCCTATCCTATCTTCTCCTTGATATATGATCTCAATGTAATGCAGTTTGCTTTACACAGAAGAGACAAAGTACTCGGTTACTGTATACATCTGTTTACTCTTGAAGTTGGATGAGAAAAAGGCAATATATGATACGTAATTAAATCAAGTCCCTGAATATGTGCAAATTATTTTAGACATCCAGAATCCTCCAGTTAGTAATATGTTTTAGCTGAACCAAGGAGCTCAAGGAACCAAGGAACTCCTCAATAAAAGTCAAGGTAAAGTAGCAAAATACATCATTGTTTTGTTTGTTTAGCTAATGCTTCTAATAAGCCAGTCTTTAAATGAAGATACAAAAAATCTGTGCTCAGGAGAAAACAGAAGATACTACCACCAATACTTTTCTTGGTTTGCACTGTTCATCACAGTTAGACATATCACCTCTTCTTGCTTCATCTAGCTCATAAGTCATGGGGGAGGGTGAGTGTTTCCAGTGGCCACCCCAGCAACAAAAAGTGTGCCACTATCAGGCCTCCCCGAAAATACTCTGATCTTAAGCAGGACATCCCCTTCTTGCAGTTGAACCTACCTTCCCCTTGCTTTCTTATTCTGCAATCAAACTTGGCTTCCTGTTTCTTCTGTCATAGGAGTGGGAGCTTAAGTGAAGTTGTTATATATGAAACCAAGAAAAAATACAGAAATATTCCTCAGTCCTATATGGCTCCTTTCCACTTATTTAGTCATAGTTGCAGTGACAGAAAAGGGCACAGAGGCTAAGAATCTAAAGAATAACCAAGAAAATTGTCAAACAATACCTGCCAGACATTATCCCTTTGCTACTGATGAAAGTAGCATGCTGACCCAGTTTTATGGGCTCAGGTGAACTGTGGAAGCTTTCCACATTTATACTTATAGTAAATAAAAAGAGAGACCTTTTAAAAATATTCAAAGGACTTATGAATTAATAAGTTTTCCCATCTCCCCTAGGAACATTAGGAAGCCATTATCCTCATAAGAAGGAATGTATTTGATGTAACCGAAAAGAATTGGAATTACAGTTTAAATTCCAACTTTTTCACCTACTTACTAACATGACCTTGGCCAAATCATTTCATCTTTCTTTTGACTTTCTCAGTTTATTCATCTGTAAAAAGAGGGTTAAGACAAAATAACCTGTAAGCTTCCTGTCCACTTTAGCTCTCTTTCCTGGGAACTTTAACCAAAGTAACATCTATAAATCTCTTTGTGCTACATTAGTTAATGATTGTGATAGTTTTGTGTTCTAAAAATAATATACTATTAAAATCTTGACATTTAGGGCCATGCCTAATATAATTCTTCCTTCCATTCCTCAGAACTAGACTTATAATTTTATTAGTATAGTGCAGTAGTTCTCAAACTTTTTTGTTTCAGTACACTTTTTACTCTTAAGAATTGTTGAGGACTCCCACAAAGACTTTTGCTTATTTGCATTATGTCAATCAATATTTACTATGTTAGAACTTTAGATGCCATGGTATTATTAAAATGGTTTTGACATCACAGATCACCTGAAGGGATCCAGGTTTCCCCTTTTTAAGTGAGGAAGCTCTATTACAGGAGGTAGTGGAAGTCTTAGTCTTAAGCACTGGAGGTTAAGTAACTTGTCTATGGTTGCCCAGTGCACGTGAAGTGGTTGGACATGAACACAGATCTTCCTGGTGTTAAGGCTCATGCTCTCTCTCCTACAAGCTGCTGCTTCTGCCTCCTTCCATCCTTTGTATCTTTAAGGTTAAATGCCCTGGTTCTGTTGAAGGCAGTACTATTCCTGTAGTCTCCTTAGATCCATAACTGCAGTGTTATCTTGGACCCCTCACTGTCCCTTCACCATACATATCCAATTTATTGCCAGATCTTGCCACTTCTACCTAAATAACATCTGTAGAGTCCAAACCCAGGCTCACATTCATTCTTTCCTTATCTGTTATCAGCAGCATATACCTCCAAAACCCAACTTGTGCTGCACTCTGACCAGCATAAACGCTAGCCAGATAATGAGATAATATTTGTGAAGCACTTAGCATAGAGCTTGGCACATAGTAGCCACTTTTAATAAGTGCTTAATCCCTTTCCCTGCTTGTCTTTCTAGAATGAGTTTTCTCAACTAAATATTGTGGTAGTTCTGTTTTCATACTTCTACTTTAAGTACCTGTGGATTCATGAGAGTGGATAATCTCTCTGCTAGAAAAAATCACCATCTTTCCACACTTAAGTACAAGTTAAATGAGTTACTATGTCCATAAAATAAATTAATTAAATAATTGTCTAATAGAAAGTCCTCTGGTAAAGAAAAATATTCGAATTAAGTTAGGCTGGTCTTTGGATTGTAGATATTTAGTGTATCAAATACTCATTTTTTTTCTACTTGGTAGAATATGTTTTTCAGCACCCAAGGACACCTCCATAGTGCTTAGCTCCTAAAAACTAATGGTACAGTGAATATAGTATTCGTTTTAGAGTTAGAAAAACGAGTTAAAATCTGGTCTCAGACACATCCTATCTTTGTGACTCTGGGCAATCTATTTATCTCAGTTTCCTCAACTACAAAGTAGTTGTAATAATAGCACCTACTATCTCTGGGTTCCTATGAGGATCAAATGAGATAAAAGCACTTAGATAAAAGCCTGGCACATGGGTGGAGATCAATGAGTCCCTCCTCTCCTCCCTTCCTCTCTTCCCTTCCTCTCCTCCTTCCTTCCTTCCTTTCTTCTTCCCTCCCTCCTTCCCTCCCTCCCTCCTTCCCTTCTTCCCTTCTTCCTTCCTTGCTTCCTTCCTTGTTCTTCCTCATTCCTTTCCTCCTTCTCTCCTCCTTTCCTTCCTTCTATCCTTTACTCCTTCCTTCCATGCCACAATGAGGTATTGGAGTAGGTTGATTACCATATGACTATGTTAATTCAATATAGATGATTTTAGCCTAGGGTATAGAGTGCCTTCTTTCTGTTTGTCCTTCCAGTTCTATCAATATGTTAGATGGAATCTCAAGTAAGTTGGTTGCTGATTTATATAGTAACTGCTTGGTTCAGTTTCTAGATTCATGCCAGCACAGTATACATGGCAACTTTAAATAGCAGGACTTAGAAACAGAAAATGCAATACTTTCGTTTTTTCAAGTGCTTGCCAAATGTAAAGCTAGATTATCACCAGAACATGTGTCCTCTGAGCAGTGCCCTCTTCTTTCTAAAGGTGAGATAAAGTCTGACAATTAAAATGGGACATTCCATTCATTCATCTATTTAATCATTTGGATTCTGTACGACAGCATTCTTAAGGTTAGACTCTTCAAAAACTTTTATTTACATTCCGAATTGTAATAACTACGTCCTTTCTATGGTCATTTCCATAAAGTGCGTCAGCATGTTTAGAAGGCAGTCTTTTTTGTGTGCCAGTTTTATCATGATTCCTTCCATAATTATGAACTAGATTTCTATCTTGGCTATGTTGGATTCATATTCAGTTTATTGAAACTGAGGTAATTGCTAATGTAATCATCAAGGTGAAATGTACTATGTTAATATATTCTCAGGGTAAAACCAGAGTTGGAATATTCATTTCACATTTTAAATATATGGCTGTTAAAAATTAAAATGCTATATCTCCCTTCCAGTAGCTACAACATAATGATGAACATATATATCTCAAATAAATGGAAATGAATTCTGCTAGGGAACTATGTACTGAGAAGAGTATAAGCAGGAAAATTTATTGGGGACAATATTGGGAACAACAGCTCCTTCCTGTTCAGCACAAAATATATGTTTATATAAAAGATGTAAGTTCATTAAAGGAAGGGGCAATTTCATATCTGTCTAGATATGAACACCTACCTAGAGCACCTACCACAATGTTTGACTAGCATATAGTAGTTTTCTAATTCCTCTTTGTGTAATATATTAGTAGAAAGATAATTATGGCTAAATTAAAAATATACTTAGACATTTTAGCATCTATTTAGAAATAATTTATACTGTTCCAAATACAAGCATCAAATTTTTATTGATAAGCAATATTGTAGTGAATAGCATAGTGTCTAGCATATGCTTAATAAATGTTTATTTATTGATTGAATTTTATTTACTGATTGAATACAAATTAATATTTTCACTCATACTTTTAATATCCAATGAATATACAAAAATTAAGTCTAGTTTTCCAAAGGTTAAAAGCAGATTGATGAGTGTATAAGGTAAAAGTATTTGAAAATTTAACAGCATTGAGACATAAATTTTAGTATGATATCAATTTGGAATTGAAAGTAAAAATTCAGAAAAATATATCACAAATGGTCAATCACTTATTTAATCCTTATAAGACTTTAAAATAGAAAGATAATTTCTAATTTTACTTTATTTTTCAGTTATAAAAATACAGACTGTAGATGGCAATGGTTTACACAATTTTTTTTCCCAAGAAAATACAGTTGCACATGGATTGTCATCAAGGAACTAAGCAGGAGGAAAGAAGTGACTACCAAAAATATGCAGCACTGACAGTCTCAGAAGATTTCCAGTCAGCCTCAAGAATATTTTCAGGTTGGAAGGGCTCTTCAGTTATGCCTGCTATCAATACTTTTGAAGTTGGCATTGAATGATAGCCATTACTAATTATAATTTTCAATATTTCTCATGGTCCTGCCCTTTACCATGACATTTTTTAGCTTGGTACCAATTGTGAAAAGGAGAATATAATTCTCTTTCTTCCTCCCCTCTCCCTCTCCCTGTCTGTCTCTCTCTGTCTCTCTCTGTCTCTCTCTCTCTCTCTCTCTCTCTCTCTCTCTCTATATATATATATATATATATGTGTGTGTGTGTGTGTGTGTGTATCTACACAAGTAAACATATATAATACATATATGCATTTATATACACATACATATATATACAACTCTATGGCCAAGATACTTATTAATTCAATCCTAGTATATTATTCAAGTTACTTCTTTGAGATAAATATCTGTTTTACTATGATATCTTTAAAAAGTATAGTTTAATTATGGGATATAGGAAATTGAAGAAAAATTGAGGAAACACTGCAGCAGATACACACTTTGGTGTGTTGCTATCCTCATTAGTTTGTGAGTTCCTTGAGAGCAGGATGTTTTTCCATTTGTATCCCCAGCACTTAACAGAATATTTTATACAAATTTGGGAACTTGATAAATTCTTTTTTCATATGTTGCTTCATTTAGTATTTTGGTAGATCAGTGATCCCAGCAATTTGAATACCTCTTCCAACCATGTATATGTTACTCACATTTTCTCATTCTTTTCAACTTTTGTTCATTTCCTACCATAACCCCTTCATGGGAAGTTAACTTGACATACTGGGGAGCTTCCTCTAGGTTTTTTAACTTTATGCAAGTGTCTATACATCTTCCATCTGCTGTTTCTTGCTTCCATTACATGACTGGCTTCCTTTCTGGTCTCACATCTGGTGGTGCATTATGGGCTAGTGTGGCCCAGAGGAGAGAGTACTAGCTCAGGAACAAGAGGAACTAGTTTCATGTCCCATTTCTAGCCCTACTTGGGTGACATTGAGCAAGCCATTCAACCTTTCTGGATTTCAGTTTCCTCATCTGCAAAATGAGAGACTTATACTCAGTAGCCTCTGAGGTCCCTTGCAGCTCTAGATCTGTGATCCTGTCATCTCTGGGATGACATCTTTCACACATTTTTTTGGCATCATTTGCCATTGTCAACACATTGCTGTTTATTGTTGTTCCAACTCATTAAACAACAAATGCATAATGGGAAGGAAATTCTATAGCACAGCTGTTGGGTCACTTTTTATCTTGTAAAGGAGCTTTTGTAATGAAGAGAAAAGATTTTGCTAAAAACAGTATTGGATAAAAATAGGATAATTGTATTTGGTTTGGACTTGTGATTCTATTGGTGCAGGGAACTTCTGATAGGGAAATTTCCTCTCTCGAGCCCCATTGACAACTGCCTGTAACTTCTAGGTTTAGAAAGTTTCATTGGGCACAGAAATGATAATTTTAATTAAAAAAGAATGAATCTCTGTTTTAAGACTTTCTATCATTGGGTCTAGACAAATCTAGATCCTTTATTATATCTACAGATAATTGCAAAGGATTCCTTTAATTGTCACATTATATTTGGCTAATACCTTCATTAGCTTACAACAAAAAGCTCTAATAACAAACCTGTCTCAAGGGTTAGCAGGTGATCAGAAATGAGATAAAACATCAAACAGCTTCTTCAATCAATCTGATTTCTTGGGATGAAATTTTATCACCAAGTTAAATAATTTTTTTTCTGACTGATGTGTACCAATTTTAATTACATTGTTCATGGAGCTGAAAAATACAAGAATCCCACCTTCTTACATAGCTGATTGGAAACAGATTCATATTTCCAGTATCTACAAAGAACAATCAAAAGAACATAGATAATTATCTCTCTGGTCTCTTATATGTAGCCTTTAAATTATAAAGCAAACATTTACTGAAGAAAGAACACTAGGGAAATTGCAATAACATCTGCTCATAAAATGGTGAGTGTTATGAGGACATTGTTCTAAATTTTGTCATATGTCATTCAGCAAAATAGAGAGGGTGATGGGGTGACTTGTAACTTTTGGGATTCTTTGTCTAAATAGGTGTCTCTGATTTCTGCTTCAGTAGTTTCATAATGACAGCAGCTTCAATTCGTTCTTATCAAATTTCCAGCCATCTATATGCTGATGACACCCCATTCAAGTCAACAATAATAACAATAAACACATTTAATAGGCATCCACTATATTAAAGGCATTGTACTAGTCCTTGGGGGTAGAAAAATGAAAAATGATGCCATAACTCCTCTCCAGAAGCTTACTAGGGAGGAAATAACATATGTATAGGTACGTTGCTAGAGTATGATGAAGGCAAAGAAGAAATGTGGATGAAGCTGAAAAACTTGAGGAGTAAAGGTACAATTTCAGCAGGGAAGGTTGGGGGAAAGGCTAGCACCTGAATTGACCTTAAAAAATAAAAAAAAGGGTTTTTGGCATGCAATAATTAGAGGTAGTACACTGTAGGCATGGGGAATGTCCTGTGTAAATGTACTAAATTATACACATACACATACATATAGTCATAGTGACAACTGAAGGTTTTGGAGCTAGAGAGTGAATTGGTTAGACCTGTATCTTAGAAAGATTATTTTGGCAGCATTATGGAATGAAGAGGGGGAAAGGATGGGGACCATCTAAGGGTCTGTTAAAATAGTCCAGTAAAGAGATGATGACGGCATATATTAGGAAGCTCTGTCTCTCTCTCCCTCCCTCTCTCTCTCTCTCTCTCTCTCTCTCTCTCTCTCTCTCTCTCTCTCTCTCTCCCTCCCTCCCTCCCTTCTTCCCTCCATCTCTCTCTCTCTCTCTCTCTCTCTCTCTCTCTCTCTCTCTCTCTCTCTCTCTCTCTCTCTCCCTCTCTCTCTCTCTCACTCTCACTCTCTCTCTCTCTCTCTCTCTCCCTCTTTCTCTCCTCTCCTCTCCTCCTCTCTCCCTCTCCCCCCCACCACATAACTAACCTCATAAGGTGGGACTAGGAAAAGGAAACAATAATAATAATTACAAGTTTTCAAGTCTAGGTGATCAGACAGAGAGTCTTACTATTAACAGAAAAAGGAAAGTTAGTTATAGTTGGCAACTCTTTCATATTTTAATAGACACTCTTCATGAGATGTTATGGCAGAACAATTTACCACCTCCTGCCTACCCTCATGGTGATGTTTCTCTGACCTTAGAGAGGACAATCTTTGGAGAAGACTGAGACTAGCACTGGGTCTGTACATAAGCTTGCTATTACCTACCAGAGTATGATCTCCATTGGCATATCCAACAGTAATAAAGGTCATCTACATAAAGGCTCAGAATAGGACTATATATTCAGTTTAATTCAATAAGCATTTATTAAATTTCTACCATGCGTACTGTGCTAAGTTCTGAGGATATAAAGACCAAAAAGTAAATATTCCTTGATCTCAACATTTTTCTTGAGCTTTGATTTCACTGGCATAGTGATCAAGAAAATATGACCATTTAGAAAAGGAAAATAAACATTGGAGAGGATGTGGAAAAACTGGGACATTAATGCACTGTAGTTGGAGTTGTAAACTAAGCCAACTATTCTGGAAAGCAATTTGGAACTATGCCCAAAAGGCTATAAAATTGTACATGTCCTTTACCCAGCAAAACTGCTACTAGGTTTATATCCCAAATAGGTGAAACAAAAAGGAAAAGGACCTGTATGTATAAAAATAGTTATAGCAGCTCTTTTTGTGATGACAAAGAATTGGTAATTGATGGGATACCCATCAACTGGGGAATGGCTGAACAAGTTTTGGCATATGATTGTGATGGCAGACTATTGTGCTATAAGAAATGACAGGGTGCTTTTTAAGAAAAACCTGGGAAGACTTATATGAACTGATGCAAAGTGAAGTGAGCAAAACTAGGAGAACATTGTACATAGTAACAGCATTATTGTACAATGATCAACCATGAATGACTCAGGTATTTGACCAATATAATGATGTAAGACAATTCCAATGGATTTATGATGAAAACTGCTATCCATGTTCAAAAGAAAAAAGCTGATGGAGTCTGAATGCACATGGAAGTATGTTTTTTTTTCTTTTTCTTTTCTTTTTTTGGTGTGTGTTTTCATTTTTAACATGACTAATATGGAAATGTTTTGTATGACTTCACATATATAAGCAAAATTGAAGTGCTTGCCTTCTCAAAGAGGTAGGGGAGGGAGGGAAAGAATTAGAACTCAAAATGTTGAAAAAGTTAAACTTTTTTATACAATTGAGAAAAAATAAAATAAGAGAGGCAGAAAAACCACAATATATGGTCATTTCCCCTTATAAATGATCTATATATAGAACTTTCAGTTAAATTTTTAAAATGTTTAACAAATGCCATTTAAAAACAATTGGATGACATATATAAGGAACTATTCTAGATGTTGGGAATTTTATAGGTGACTATTATAGATTACACACACACACACACACACACACACATACACAGAGAGAGAGAGAGAGAGAGAGAGAGAGAGGGAGGGAGGGAGGGAGGGGGGGGACAGGCAGGGAGGGAGGGAGAGAAATTTTTTTAAAGTTTTTAGTTTACAACACTTGGTTCTACATAATTTTGAGTTCCAGATTTTCTTCCCTCCCTCCCCAAGATGGCATGGAATCCAATATATCTTCCATGTATAACTTTGTATTGAATTAATTTACACACTAGTCAAGTTGTGGAGAAGAATTATGACCAATGGAATGAATCATGAGAAAGAAGAAATACAACCAAAAAAACCCCAAAAACAAAAACAAAAGAGGAAAAAGGGGGGAAAAAGGTGAGCATAAAGTGTGCCTCAATCTGCATTCATACTTCATAGTTCTTTCTCTGGATGTAGACAGTATTCTCCATCGTGAGTCCTTTGGAGTTGTCTTTGCACCTTGTGTTGCTGAGAAGAGCAAAGTCTGCCAGGGTTAGTCCTCACAGAGTCCATATATCTGTGGTTGTGTATAATGTTCTCCTGGCTCTGCTCCGCTCACTCAGCATTATGTCGTGTAGGTTTTTCCAGGTTGTTATGAAGTCTGTATCATCCCCATTTCTTATAGCACAATAGTATTCCATTACCTTCATATACCACAGCTTGTTCAGCCATTCCCCAATTGATGGGCATCCCTTTGATTTCCAATTCTTTGCTACCACAAAAAGAGCCGCTATAAATATTTTTGTACATATGGGTCCTTTTCCCACTTGTGTGATCTCTTTGGGATACAACCCTAGAAGTGTTATTGCTGGGTCAAAGAGTATGAACATCTTTATAGCCCTTTGGGCATAGTTCCAAATTGCTCTCCAGAATGGCTGAATCAGTTCACAACTCCATCAGCAATGTAATAATGTTCCAGTTTTCCCACATCCTATCCAGCATTTATCATTTTCCTGTTTTTTTATTTTAGCCAATCTGACAGGAGAGATGTGGTACCTAAGAGTTGTTTTGATTTGCAATTCTCTAATCAGTAGTGATTTCGAGCATTTTTTCATATGCCTATAGATGTCTTTAATTTCTTCCTCTGAAAACTGCCTGTTCATATACTTTGACCATTTGAGAAAGAGGAATGTTATAGATTACTTCCATTTTATTCCCTTCCTATTGATTCACAGATCACAACTGCAGGCAGTACTAATTTCAGACCTGGATTTTTAATAAAAACACTGTCTGATAGGCTACTCTATGTATTACAAAAATATCACTAGTTTGCATAATGTAATTAAAATGATCACAACAGATCTTTCTACCTTTCCAAAGCTGGGAAAAACTTTACAGTTTTTCTTTCTTGATGATAGTCAGTACCATGCCTAGCAATCCTATATTTGTGGATTCCTAGGATGAGGGCTAGAAGTATTTATAAGGCATCTTCCATTAATGTCATATTTCATTTGCACCATATTATATGAGGATTGAATCTGGTTAGTGATTATAAAAGAATGTACTAGAAAAGGGTATGTTATGTAATTAGCAGGTGTCCCTATCTGGCAAAGTTTGGAGATGTTTAGGGCAGAAAGTGAAAAGAAAAGAAATATTGATTTATGCCTCTATCCTCTACCCACCTTAGGAATGTGGACAGGGCAGATTGTTTCAGGTTACAGCTTTCTTTTTCCATTTGTAGGCCCACATTTAAAAAAGGTAAAAGGTTGTAGTCCAAGATTAGCCTTCAACCTGGAGACCAGAGAAGACTTCCTGTAATATTTGCCACTCCAAGTCATCTAAATTTGGCTCACCAATGACTCCATTGGCCTAGGGATGCATGGTCTCATGCAATGTGGTTCATCTATCTCTGCTACTTAGGAGCTAATGATTCCATCCTGGACAAAAATATAAACAAGGGAATTCTTCTGTTTGTGCTAAGCTATTCACTAGCATCCTCCACTATATTCTCTTCTGTGTACACAACTAATTAAGAGACACAAATCACAGATCATTTATCATAGTTCATAGGAGATAATAATCAGGAAACAACTTAGAGACATAGGAAAAATCATGAGGATAGTGCTCATCCTCTCCAGGTGTCTGAGAAATGTGGTTAACTTTTACTGTCCTTTTGTTAATCCCAAGGGGTGGCAAGAACCAAACTTTAGTCCCTTTCAATCTCATGCTCTTGCCAGGAACTTGTATAGATATGATAGTGACCAGAGGAGAGCTCTAGCTGCATCAACGCTCCCCTTGTTAGTATTTATTTAAATCTCTTGCTGAAGCACCTCTGACTCTCTGATCATCAGATTGCTGCCATTTCCCATTCTATCCTTAAATTCCAACCTGAATGTTGATACTCACTGCCTGTGGGCCAGCTCAAAAACATTTTACATAATGGAATGCTGCCACTTGCTCAGGGCTTGTGATAGTCTCTCTCCCAGGAAAGGAAGAAAATATAATTGTTGATTTAGAATGACAATTTCCAAGATTCACATTTAGGTTTCCATCCACTGCCTTCGGGAAGAGTTTGAATACCCATGTACATTTCCTGTCTAAAAGACATATGGTGGATTCTTAGAGCTATTTTCAAAATCAGTGTTCAAGACATTTCATAATAGCCAATATGGTCAATGCTGTAGTGGTTTGATAAGTTCATATATGAAATCCACTTTGAAATATCATGTATTTTCATGCTTGGGAAATGAAGTCTACTTTGGTTTGAATATAATAACATTTTGAAGAGTTCATTGTAGCTAATATTTTTATAATAAACATAAACAAATTAACAAACATTCCAATATACAAAAAAGAGTATAATATATGAAACCATGAATTTGTTACTGAATGTTTTAATGTATATTAAATTTAATAATGTAGTAACAAAATTCTTATTTATGTCTCTTTAAGTTCCTTTCATTCTTTTCTGTGCATTTTAAATGTTTTATTTATGCTTTTTCATTCCTGGTTTTTTTTTTTTTTGCATCTCTGTCATTACCCACTAACTCATCTCTCCCTCCCCCAAATAGAAGCCTTCTATTGTAACAAGAAACTATACAAGCAAAACAGTTTAACATATTGGCCATGTCTGAAAACATATCTCATTCTTTCATTCTAGTCCATGTCATTGCCATGAGATAGGAAGCATGCTTCATTGTCAGGCTTCTGAAGTCATTGTCACTTCTTTGATCAGGGTTCTGAACCTTTTCAAATTTTTTATTATTGTGGTTATCATTGTTCTTTTGATCCATGCATTCATTCTGCATTGCTTCGACACTAGGTAATTTTTCTTCCTAAAATGTCAATATCTTCTGATAATAGTTTGAAATTCTGCCTTTTATTTGAAGGCAAGATATGTATAAATCCACATGGGGCTTGAATAGAGACGGGGGAAATGGGGCAGACACCTGAGCATAGATGTCTGGGTCACACCAGGTTTAACTTGAATTTAGTTGGGAGACAATGCAAATTTTCTTCTCATTGCTGATGTTCTCCCTTCCCGCTCCCCGCCCCCGCCCCCCACCCCGCCGCCACCCAGTCCCTGCTTCCCTCCTCCTCCCCGTGTCCATCTCAGGTTGAGTTCCTTGTTCCTGAATTGCATTTCTTTGGTTCCCCTGCTTCTATTGGACTCTAAAAGCACATACCACTTGAAACTAGCAAATTGAATAGCCCCAGGCTGCTCTCTCTGGCTAGTAATAGCTCTCCAAATCCCATTATAGTATTCCCATTGCTTTTATAAAAATAATCCAGTATGGTAGTTGTTACTCAAGTCTATTCTGGAAGAGTCATTTAAAGAAAAGGATCCCCTTCATACTTATGGTTTTCAGGGATTGTAGGCTTCTCTGAGCTTTTGAATGCTTCATAGTTACCAAACTGTAATTTATTTTTGTTACTTTAAAACTCAAGAACGACAGATGTCAAACAAGGCTAAATGGAATCCACCAGAGATTGACATCTCTTGTCCCAATCCCAAAGCATATGCAAAGAGAAGGATGACAGATACTAATTAAACAGGTAGAATGAAAATGCTCCCTCATTAAAAAAAACAATATATAATGATTTTTTAACCCCCTGTTTGAGGAAGTGGCATTTTAGGGATTCTTGCCTCATTGCTCGTATCACGTCAACTTTATTCATGTGTCAATATTATTCTCATAAATATAAGATTTTTTTGAAGAATTTTTTTGATCCATCACAGAAGAACTTATAGAACTAATAAACATAATTTTAAAAGATCTAAAGATCTATCTCTTGATTCAACTGTTAAACTTTTATTTTTGGTTTGCCTGTGACTGTAGACAAGTTGCTTAAACTGATATTTAGTTTCCTGAAGTATAAAATAGGAATAATAAGATGTCTATTATGGAACTCACAGGCTTGTTGTACAGCTCATTTGAGATAATGTATGTATGTCAAGTCCTTTGTGAACTCAATGAGGTGTATATGCCAATTATTACTATTATTATTTTCCCTGAGCCCCTTTCTTGCTTGGAGCAGATTGCACAATTGTACAATTTATATCAATTTTAATTTTTTTCCAGTGAAACCAGAGCTAAGGGGGAAAGAAATTTGGATAGCTACAGTTCTGGTAGGGTGAAACTTTCAAGGGAATGTCAATTATGTGGCTTCATAACCTCATTAATTTGTTCTTTTAATAGACCTAAATTTGAATTTAATTTAAGTTTAATAGGATATCTATTGTTAGTAAAAATTAATCTGAAGGATACTTAACAATGCATTATGGGCAACAATTCATTTGAGAATAGTTATATAAATATTTATTTTAAAATAGATGAGCATTCCTAGTAAAATGATGTCATAGAATGCATATTTACATTTAAAAAGCTTAAAAACAAAGTGAAAGAAAAATGTCACTATCTGAATTGATTCATCTTATATAGTTCCTTAATTTAAATAATTCTTGTGTGTATGTATGAATGATTCTGTGTGTTCTTCCTAACACATATAATATATGTACACATATATGTATAATATGTACATATATATACATTTTAATCATTGCTAGGTATTTTATATTATTAAACACTATTAGTCAAATATAATAAAACAAAAAATTGTTTCTAGGATATACCCACTTTGTTCATTTCTGCTCAGACCTATGATTTCATTAAGGTCTAAATAACTGTAAAGATTATGTGAATGAGACAAGACAATAGATGTAAGAGATGTTGTAGAGGAAGAGAAACAAGATTAATGAATCTGGGGGGTGTGGTTTAAGGGAATTAATTAATCAATAATAAATTTAGCAGGTGCTTAGTATGTGCAAAGTATTGCCTAATTTTTGGGGATGATACAGAGAAGTAGGACAACCCCTCTCTCTGGACTCACATTATAATGGGGGAGAAAATATACATGCCTGCAAGTCATATGGAAAAGCCCCACGATCCTAGGGTGCAATGGCAAAGCAAATGGCCATGCCACTTATTTATTGCTATTTCCACTGATAAAATGATATAATTTTATGGTGTTGTGCCATTTGATAGTGCTAAGGTCTTTGGTGGCAAGAACTTTTTTTTTCTGAATCTTTAAATGTAGCTGAAGCATCTGCAGGATTAATTTCAATCAGTCCTTACCTCTACATAGGTTGTTTCCAAGGATGATGGCTGAGCACAGGGAATGGAAAACACTGCTGTTTTCAAGGCTTATCTGTTCAAGGTCCCAGGCTGTCTTGATCTGGATATGAGGAAATAGTGGTCAATGTGGTGGTGGTGGTGGTGGTGGTGGTGGTCTGACTTGACTGGGGTATGTTACTTCCTCTTGTTTCTCTCTTAAGATACTTTGCTGTTTATCTAGGATGCTTTCCTTCTGGTATCGATAGAAATTGGTTGACAGTTTGTGAGGATTGCTGGCCCCTTCTCCATAGGAGTTGCTTTCCCAGATGACTACTGTGAGGGCTGGGCTCAAGGCAAAACCAGTGATCCTGGAGGTACGTACACTTCCACTTGGGTGTGTAGGGTGTCAAAGAAGACTAGTGCCTATGGTGTGAAGGTTTGATGAGCTCTTTTCAGGGCTGCCCATCCATTATTGGTTTCCACCTGGCACTCAACTCTCATCTATTACTCCAAGAAGCTGTAGCGTGTGTAGTGGCTGTAACCCACTAAACTATTTTGGCAGATCGGCTAAACCAGGTTGAAGATACAGATGGATAGGCCTCAAAACTGTCTGTGAGTTAGGGGTGTGTCTACCCCAACCATTTGAAGACTTTCCCTGAAGGAATGTTCAGATGAGAACAGTTTGTTCCAGTGTTCATGAAGGCAGCTGAAGCAGGTGCTGTGGAGCACTTAGAGCTTTCTCAGACATCAAAGATGCTAGTATCATCTACTGCCTCTGGACCCACCACCAATCATCTTGACTTTTGTCTTGCCACTGGACTTCAGTGACCCTGGAAAAGAGAGAAGCTGACTACTTTACTACTTGTCACAACTTTACTTCACTTAAATCCAACTCAAATGCGAGTCAAGTCATTGCCTCATGATGTTATTGGTCTCTTTCAAAAACAGGACAAATAGCAACTTCCATTTCCAGGACTCCTATGCCTATCTGCCTGTTGATGGCAGTTGACCACCAATTGTTGCTCATGTTTATGAGAAGTTGGGCTCCATCTCTACAATGATTTCTCCCCTCAGTGAGGCCTGTGAGGAATGGGCTGAAAGTAAATTTGATGATTTGGAAATCACCCCTGTTCCCATGGCTCTTGGGCTTAGAGTCCTTGCCTTTGTCCATCAGGATCTGAGTGGTAATGGTGGTCAAGGTTGTATTGGTGATTTGACTTACATGGCATGTGCCACCTCCTCTGGAATATAGAATATAGAATAGCTCCAGAGTTTTGAACCTATGTGACTGGAAAGATGATTCTGTTGACAAAAAATAAGAAAGTTAAAGGGGACAGATGGGTTTTTCAGTAAATATAATAATGTCTGTTTTTTATTGAATACAGTGTAATGGGGGGCAGAGAAAAAGATGAACAGTGGAGGAGTGTGGCAGACAGACATAGATAGGGATGAAACAGGAGAGATTTTTTTTCTTAGCAGATATTTTCTTGAAAAATGATCAGTTTTTTGTCCATGTACCTTCTAGAGTCTTGTAATGTTTGAGAACGAAGCCAGTATAGATCCTTAGGAACTCTGATTCCCCAAAGGGGAGGATTTATTATAGTTTTAAGACCTTGGTGGCTGAGCATGTTTGTCCCTAACAGCTAAGATGAATTTATGCTCTATAACTTCCCTGAAGCGTCATCCCAGGATGGTAGGGGCTTTCTGTGAGACACAAGTAAGGCACCCTTAGGAGATGCCTTACATATATAGTCAGGATCCAACTCCTGAATCTGAGTCCCCAGATGCAAAGGCTTCCTGAGGGTCCTGATCTGAGATAGAATAGGCCATCTCCTTCTCCTGCTTCCTAGAGGCTGAGTTAGGTCAGAGGTGACTGACAGCTCATTTCAGAGCAAGCCCTCTGATTTCTCAGACGCCTAGAGGTTGAAGCCAGAACAAGTCTCCCTATTTTATGCCTCACTTGATATTAATAAATGGAAGAGCCATCAAAAAGAATTATTGCTATTGCTTCACCTTTCGAGGTATCTTGTATGATTTTTAATGTATTCATGAGAGATGCCTTGCTGTAAAGGAGACTATGAAGTGGTGCTCTGTTCTACTGAATCACATTTTTATAGTTAATAAACACTATGTGCAGTGATATTTTACAGTTATTTAGTTACTTTTGTGTAACTCCAAAGATGGAGTCTGCTATTAAATGCCCCTACATCCTTATCAATTATATCAAGCATTGGCACATAAGCTGTAATTATCTTTATGATTACCTTTTTAAGAGTTTATTGCAAATGTTTATCTTGAGCCTTGCAATACTAGATGATCAAGGATTTCATTAATGATGCTTCTTGTAGTTTTGGGGCACCATATTACCAACTCCATTAACTCTTTTATTTGCCTTTCCACAGAAAACCTGTGACTTATCTTCCTGTTTAGCTTCACCTTTGTTTTGTCTTCTTGTTTTATTTGTAGTGATAATGTCAAAGTTGAAAAGATTTAGCTCCTCCAATAGTATCTCACTGGATGAGGTACATTAGAATACCAATGACTACATTGGTGTTTATAGAACATCTGAAAAACATGTGATTAACACCCTTAGCCCCATTTCTTACCACTCTACCACTGCCTTTGTAGCAATGGAAGGGGAAGGGTCCCAGAGGGATGAAGTGCACTTTGAATTTTCCTTTGTTTTGGAGTTTTCCATACCCAAATAATTAAATATTAAGGATCAAGACAACTAATCCTTTCTATATTCAGCTAAACATCCTCAGAAGTGGTGTATTTGTTTACTGGGACCATACTTAAAGCCTTTCCAGAATGTTAGATCCTGTACTCTACTGGCACAGCCCTAGAAAATCCAGAGTTGCTTCTATTTCATGATGAAAAATAAGAGAAAGACTTTGTTGAGGTCTTTTGTTTTGTGGTTTATTTGAATCAGAACATACAGTTTCATTGCCATAAGGAACTCTCATTGAGGAAACAACTTTCTCTGTCAATGCAGATCAACAACTGCTATATGAATATAAGAAAGCTGTGTGGGGCACTAAGACATTAAATGACTTGCCCAAGGTTACACAGCCCATGTGTATCATAGGCAGATCTTGACCCCAGGTTTTCCTGACTAATACTGGTTCTAGTTGCTCTGAATCCAACTTAACCTATCTTCTTGACTTGCCATGTTTTCCAGAAATACTGGACCTGGAGTGTGCAGGAAGCCTTGAATGCACCAAGGTTGAAACACTTCCCCTCCAAACCTCCCCCACACCCACGCTGATATCATTTATTTTTTGCATCCCAAGTGGGATTCCCTGTGTGTCCTTGGGAGTCAAGACAGGCATCAGTCAGTCTGCACTAGACTGAGAAACTTCTTGTGCACCTGGGACCCTTATAGATAAGCAGGCAGTCCCCCATCTTCATGGTCTAGTAGTTTTCAGGCGAAAGGAATGTGGCTTTTGCCATGCCTGTCTCCTTCCCTTCAGGAGGGTTTTAGTCTTTTCCCTATCCCTACAGCTCTTTTCCTCCTCTCATACCATTCCTATTTAGGAGGATATTTCTATTTCTTCTCCTTCCTTTATTGTACTTTCATAAACATGCAGGCTTCTGTGTTGATTGTAAACTCTTTCCACTTGTATAGGATTCCACATGCATGTAATAAACCTGCTTTTTCACATGTTTCATGAAGTTGCGATTTTTTGTTGACACACTCTCTAACCACTATGTCATTTTGCCTCTTTATTTTCGTTATACTTTGAAATACATAGGAAGGAAACAACAGTTGCTTTGGAAGTAGAAAATTCTAGTCATCTACCTTTAAATATACCTGAATGAACAAATATTTATTAACACTTACTATGTGTCAGGAATTTTGTTAAATGATGTGATGTAGGCCTTCATTACCTAATGTTTGGATTATTGTAATAGCTGCCTGGTTGGTCTTTCTCCCTTCTAGCCCACCTTCCACTCAACTGTAAAAAAATGATCTTTTGAGGGAACCAAGATCAAATACAAAACTGTCTGTTAGGCTTGTAAAGACTTTATAACCTCATCCCTTTGTATCTTTCCCAGGACCTTACTCTTGTTATCTCTGTTCCAGTGACACTGGTGTCCTTGCTATTCCTCCCTTAGGATATGCTATTTCCTGACTCCAGGAATTTTCACTGTCTGTCTCTCATGTCTGAAAATCTCTTCATCCTCATCTTTACCTCCTGGCTTCCTTAAAGTCTCAGAGAAAGTTCTATTCTGAAAGAAGCCTTTCCCATTCCCCCTTGAAATCATTGTGATATTATCTCCAATTTATCTTTTATATATCTTCTTTGTACATATTTGTTTCCATGTTGTTCCCTGATTAGATTATGAGTCCTTGAAAGCATGGATTGTCTTTGTTTTTGCCTTTCTATGTATCCCTGGCACCTGGCATAATACCTTTCACATAGTAGATGCTTAATAATTATTTGACTTGGGGATATATAAAAACAAGAAATCAAGACAGTCCCTGCCCTTGAGAAATTTAGATTCTAATGGGGAAAGAAAATACATGTGGCATCTTAGAAGGAACGGGAGTATACATGTGGTAGCATGGTTAAAAAATATCAGGAAATTATATGAAAGTCTGACTCCAGGAAAGATAAAGTGAAACCTCATGTATCACAATCTCTGCATGCATTGTCATGTAAAATTTCTGAAAGCCAGTTCTCGATATGATGTGTTTGCCAATTGTATGTTGGTTGAGAGTTGGTGGTTAGTATCTACAGATCCTGGTCCTGATCCTCTTCCATGTTGTTTTGTTGTGGCTGCTACTTTGGATTATCCTCTAAACTTCATTGAGATTGTCCCCAGGTCGACTTACACTTTCTCATAAGCATGTATTCAAGTTGGGGATGCTACAAGATTAAAAGATGTTGAAAGTAAAAGTGTTCAGAGACTGTGTTTTTCCTCATCTTTTTATGTCAGCACCTAGCACAGTACCGAGCCCATAGTAGGTAGTTAATGAGTGAGATTGAATGAAAGAAAGGAAATAGGAAGGACTCTTGGGGAAAGAGAAAAAAGAACATAAACAATGAAAAATAATAAATAATGAATGTGTAAGTGGAAATATGGAAGTGAGAAAAACTAAAATAGTATGAGGAGAGATATCAAGAAGGAAAAAAATCAAGAAAATGAGGGTTAACAGAAAGGATGTGAAAAGGTTGAGGGGGTTAATGAGCTATCATGCAATATTTGAAAGTGAATAATCTTTTTTTTATTTTAAAATTTCTAAATCTTCTTTATCCTAATTAAGCTGGTAAGACCCAGCATAAATCCTAGCATTTCTAGTCACATTAAATCATTAGTAGTGTTTAGGTGGAATTACTGAAAATTATTTCTTCATTTTATTATCTGGAGAGAGGTAGAGAATGATAAATTATTCTCAGCTCTACCCCCATTGGTCTAGCTCTTACCCATAATCAGTTTCCTCCAAAGAGTTGCTAACAGGTAGAGTGACAAGAGATCACATGAAATTAAAAAAAAAATTCTGTGCTAACAAATCCAGTACAGGAAAAAATGAGAAGGGGAAATGAAACCTTCCAATGGCTGAATGGCCTTCTCTCTCATTTGTCTTCAGTTTCTTGGAAGCTCTTATTTCCACCCTTATTTCAATATTAATTTCCAACTTTATTTACTGTCAACTTAAAAAAATATTTAGTGTTTTGTTTCCGCCCAATATATGTAAAAACAATTTTCACCTTCTACAATTTTGAGTTTCAAATTCTCTTCCTCCCTCCCCACACCCTTCATTGAGAGGTCAAGCAACTTGATAAAGGTTGTACATGTGCAGTCATGCAAAAGAGATTTCAATACTAGTAATATGGTGAAAGTAAACACAGAACCCCCCCTTCCAAAAAACACCTCAAGAAAAATAAAGTTAAAAAAGTATTCTTTGATCTGCAATCAGACTCCCTCAGTTCTTTCTCTGAGGATAGAAAGCATTTTTCATCATAAGTCCTTCAGAATTGTTTTGGATCATTGTATTGCTAAGAATAGTTAAAGTCATTCATAGCTGATCATCGTACCATATTGCTGTTACTGTGTATAGTGTTCCCTTGGTTCGAGTCATTTCACTTTGTATCCTTTCATCTGAGTCTTGCGTTTTTTCTGAGAGCATCTTGCTTGTCATTTCTTATAATATAATAGTGTTCTATCACCATCATATACCACTACTTATTCAGCCATTCCCCAAATGATGGACATCTCCTCAATTTCCAGTTCTTTGCCAGCAGAAAAGAGCTGCTCCAGATATATTTGTGCATATAGGTCCTTTTCCTTTTTTTATCTCTTTGGGGTATAGACCTAGTAGTGGTATTGCAGGGTCGAGGGGTATGTATAATTTGATAGCCCTTCAAATGTAGTTTCAAATTGCTCTACAGAATAGTTGGATCAGCACACAACTCCGCCATTAGTGTCTTAATTTTCCCACATCCCCTCCAACATTTGTAATTTTCCATTTCCGTCATATTAACAAATCTGACAAGTGTCAGATGGTTCCTCAGAATTATTTTAATTTGTATTTCTCTAATGAATAGTGATTTAGAACATTTTTTCATGTGGTTATAAATAACTTTGGTGGCTTTGCCTGAAACCCGCCTGTTAACATCCTCTGACCACTTATCTATTAGAGAATGCTCTTTTTAAAAAAAACATTGCCTTAGTTCTCTATATATTTGAGAAATGAGGCCTTCATCAGAGACAGTTGTTATGAATTTTTTTTCACAATTATGACTACTAACTGTATTTCCGTCCAATCTATTTTCCCTATTTATTCTACTCTCCTTTCACCCTTTACATTCTGAAGTCTTTTGCTTCTGACTACCACTTCCCCCCACCCTCCTCCCTTATATCAGCGGCACCTTCTTTTATCCCCTTCTCCTCCAGCTTTCCTATAGGGTAAGATAGATTTCTATGCCTGAATGTTTATGTTATTTCCTCTTTGAGCCAATTTTGATGAAAGTAAGTTTCAAGCATTCTTCCCCACTTCCCATTCAATGTAAAAGCTTTTCCCATGCCTTTTTATGGGAGATAATTTACCCCATTCTACCTCTCTCCCTTTCCCCTTCTCCCAAGGTACTGCTCCTTCTCACTCCTTTTACTTTTCTTAGATATCATTCTATCATGTCATAATGGTAATCTGGGCAGGACTCTTTTGCTGTTCTTCTCTTTTGGGATGATAAGGCTATCAAGCATCTTTAATGAGTCTTGCCTTTGTTTGAATGGAGCAAGAAAAGTTGACTCCTTTTTGTTTTGGCTGTTTCTCAGCACTAAGGCACTCTGGAGTCATTGATTTGAAACAATGTATATGATGTGGTACTAGTGACTGAAGAACTTTCCCACACCCTGGATGGTAAACCCCCCCAGCTCTCTACTTCAAGATAAGCTTTTGACTTTTTTGGGGCACACTCATTGAAAGAATGTGGGTGATGAGACTCTGGGCAAGCCATTGAAGCAGCCTCCCCCTCCTGGCTTTGAAAACTCAAATGTTGGTGCTTCTCTTTTTGGTAACTATGTATGTGATTTGATAAGATAAGGTCTGTCTGTTGATCTGTTTGCAATTTCTGTTTGTATTTGCCTTGAAGTTCGGGGGGCTGATCTTTTCCCCCTGAACTAAGTGAACGATAAATATATGTTTAATTAAATTGAGATTGTTAACCCCTTAAAGTTGCTTTCCTTATAAAAGCTGATCAAAGAACCTCTGTTAGCAACCTTTCTGTGTGCTGGTTTTATTGGTCTTATATATCCACAGTAGCTGCCAGCAACGTTGTTTTTATGCCATTCAATTCATACCCATGCCCTCTGTCTATATATAATCTAACTGCCTTAATAATGAAATAGTTCTTTGGAGTTACAACTATCTTCTTCCCATGTAGGAATATAAATAGCTTAATCTTATTGAATCACTTATGATTTCTCTCTCTTCCTTACCTTTTTGTGCTTCTCTTGAGTCTTGTCTTTGAAAATCAGATTTTCTGTTCAGCTCTAGTCTTTTCATCAGGGAAACTTGAAAATTTTCTATTTCATTGAGTATCCATTTTTCACCTGAAGGAATATACTCAGTTTTGCTGGAGAGGTAATTCTTTGTTGTAATCCTTTTTCTTTGCCCTCTGGAATATCATATTGCAAGACCTTTGATCTTTTAATGTGGAAGCTGATAAATCTTGGCTTATTTTGACTGTGGCTCCAAAATATTTGAATTGCTCTATCTAGAATTGAATAGCTCTAGAATTTGACTATAACTCCTGGGAGTTTTCATTTTGAGATCTCTTTAAAAAGGTGATTAGTGGATTCTTTCAATTTCTATTTCACCCCCTGGTTCTAGAATATCAAGGCAATTTTCCTTGACACTTTCTTGAAAGATCATGTCTATGCTGGGTTTTTTTTTAAATTTAAATTTATTTATTTAACGTATGTAGTTTTCAGCATTGATTTTCAAAACAGTTTGAATTACAAATTTTCTCCCCATTTCTACCCTCCCCCCCACTCCAAGATGGCTTATATTCTGGTTGCCCTGTTCCCCAGTCAGCCCTCCCCTCTATCACCCCCCTCCCCTCTCATCCCCTTTTCCCTTCCTTTCTTGTAGGGCAAGATAAATTTCTACGCCCCATTGCCTGTGTATCTTATTTTTTAGTTGCATGCAATAACTTTTTTTTTTTGAACATCTGATTTTAAAACTTTGAGTTCCAAATTCTTTCCCCTCTTCCCTTCCCACCCACCCTCCCTAAGAAGTCGAGCAATTCAACCTAGGCCACACATGTATCATTATGTATAACCCTTCCACAATACTCATGTTGTGAAAGGCTAACTACATTTTGCTCCTTTTCAACCCATCCCGCTTTATTGAATTTTCTCCCTTGACCCTGTCCCCTTTCCAAAGTGTTTGTTTTGATTACCTCCACCCCCATCTGCCCTCCCCTCCATCATCCCCCCCCTTTTATTTTATTTTTTTTTATCTTCTTCCCTCTTCTTTTCTGTGGGGTAAGATACCCAACTGAGTATATATGGTATTCCCGCTCAGGCCAAATCTGATGAGAGCAAGGTTCACTCATTCCCCCCTCACCTGCCCTCTCCTCTCCTCCCACAGAACTGCTTCCTTTTGCCACCTTTACGCGAGATAATCCACCCCATTCTATCTCTCCCTATCTCCCTCTCTCAGTATGTTGCTCTCTCATCCCTTAATTTCATTTTATTTCTTTTAGATATCTTCCCTTCATCTTCAACTCACCCTGTGTCTGCACTCTCTCTTTTACATATATATATATATGAACACACATATATATACACATACACATACATACATATACACATAGATATATACATACATACACATTCACTTATATATATACATAAACATACACATATATATATATATGCTGGGTTTTTTTGTTTGTTTTTTGGCTACTGGGCTTTCAGGCAATGAAATAATTCTTATTTTTTTCTGCCCAGTAATTCTTAAATTATCTCTCTTGGATCTATTTTCCAGGTCAGTTGTTTTTTCCTATGATATATGTCACATTTTCTTCTTCTTTTTCATTCTTTTAGTTTTATTTTATTGTTTCTTGATCTCTCATGGAGATGTTAGCTTCCGCTTGCAAAATTCTAACTTTTAAGAAATTATTTTCTTTATTTAACTTTTGTACCTCCTTTTCCATTTAGCCAATTCTATTTTTTAAGGAGTTCTTTTCTATAGTGACTTTTTGTAAGTCTTTTTTTTCTGATTGGCCAGTTCTGCTTTTTAAAGTGTTTTTTTTCCAATGAATTTTTGTGCCTCCCCCCCCACTTTTTTTTTTTTTTTTACTATTTGGCTTATTTCATTTTTAAGGTGTTATTTTCTCCAGTATTTTTGTGCCTCTTTTATCAAGATGTTAACTCTTTCCCCCCCTAAGATTTCCTTGTATCACTCTTATTTTTTTCCCAAGTTTTCCTTCTTATTTGATGTTTAAAATCCTTTTTGAGCTCTTCCATAGTCTGATAACCAATCCACATTTTAATTTGAGGCTTTGGATGTAGCAGTTCTGACTTTGTTGTCTTCTTCTGAGTTTGTGTTTTGATCTTTTCTTTCACCATGGTAACTTTCCGTGATCAGGATTTTTTTTTTATTTTTGCTAATTTTCCAGCCAGTTTCTTAATTTTTACCTCTATGCTAACATGGGGCTTTGCTTCTGGAGTGGAGACAGCACTGTCACAAGCTTCAGTTTTTTGTGCAGCTGCTTTTAAAGATAATTCTGAGGACCTGTAAGTGTTTGGTTGTTCCAGGGTGGTATAATATAGGAAGAGGTATGTTTACTGCTCTCCTGTTCTGGTCTGTGAGCAACCATGAGCCCTCTTTTCTACCCTAGAACTCTTACCAGTGTCCTCAATATCCTCTGCCCACAAGCTCTGGTGTGCTAGTGCTCCCCTTCACCCTGGGGATTGAAACTCAGGTCTGAGTGTGGGCAATGCAATAGAGTTCTGCACCCATTTAATCTCCTTCTGACCAGTTGTCTAACCCCATCATTAGACCCCCTTCCCATCTGTAGGCTGAGACCTCTGGAAGCATTCACTGCTGCTGCTGATTCAGTTGACCCCAGGGACTGTTCCTAGTTTGCTTGGGCATTACCTGCACTGGTATAATCTGCCCTCCACTCTCACCCTGGTGCACTTGATCTTTCAGCCAATCTTCTAAGTTTTCTTGGGCTGCAAAATTGTTTTACCCCATCCTTTTGTAGGTTCTGTTGCTCCAGAATTTGTTTTGAGGCATTATTTAAAGTTGTTTGGAGGGGAATTTAAGAGAATTCAGGTGAGTCTCTGCCTTTTTTCCACCATCTTGGCTTCACTCCCCTGCTTTAACTTTTCATTTTGATTTTTTTTAACCATTCCAAATTCTCTTGCCATTTATTTTCACAGAAACTTGTAAAATTTGTTTTACTTTTTTAATAGGGATTTTTGATTTATTTTCTGATGAATAATGCCATTCTTCCTTGTGTTACAATCATTCCTGATCTACCTGTTCATGGCTTTTCTTTCTTCTTTGAGTTTCCCTGCTGATTTTTGTGCTTAGGAGCTTGACTTTCCACACAGCTTTTTTAAAGTTGGCCTTCTTGCTCTCTGCATTATCTACCTTTTGTAACAGTATTGACTGACTGCTCTCCCAAAAACAGAATCTCACTTCCCCCAGTTTCTTCTATTGGTCTTCTTACTTTCTGTCCTTTGCCTTATCTGTCTTCTCAAGTGGTATATCAAGCATCTGTATTTTATTTTCCATTCCCAAACAATTGCCATCCATTGACAGGCAAACCAATCTAGCTGAAGAAGTGAGGGGCCCTTCAGAAGGCATATGCTAGGCAAGTTAAACTATTATGACTGCCGCCTCCCCTCAAACCCTGGTGCAGACAGGTAGCGTTTTTAACCTCAGATCCTTGAGAATGATATTTTCCTCTAGATCATCAGTCTTATTGCAAGCCTTGGCCCAGCAGCCATCACTGTGGGGAGACATTTTTGTGGTTTTCCTTCCCACTGCTGATACCAACTATTGACCATCTGCCACTAACAGCAGATAATCCCAGAATTGTTGGGAAAGGAGACACCCCAAAGACCAATGGTTCTGCTTCTATCTTATTACCTTGCAGCCATAATTCTAGGAAGCAACCAACATATAGACGCAGCCTGGAAACTGCTTTTGTGTTACTAAAAACCCATAAATAAAAGGCCTTGCCACCAAGTTTCTAGGTACAGTCAAATGGTTCAGTATCAGAAACAGATTTACTTTTTTTCGTATTTAGTGGAAATTCCATCAAAGATGATCCATTACCATCTGCTTTGCCCTTGCGTTCTGTTTTACCACATACTTAGGAACATCCCAAAGATGCAGTACAAGGAAGGATGGAGCTCATAACAAGATGGTAAAGCAAGCCAGCTTTATTGAGGAGAGCTGTGTGACCCTGGACAAGTCACTTAACCCTGTTTGCATCAGTTTTCTCATATGTAAAATTAGGTGAAGAAGAAAATGACAAATCTCTCCAGTGTCTTTGCCAAGAAAACACCAAATGGGTTCACAAAGAGTTGGACATGACTGAAAAGCTGCTGAAATGAGCCGAACTCACAAAACAAAGGGCAGTCAAAGAGACTGTTGAAAACAGATCTTTTTTAACCCCAGAATCAGGTACCTAAACCAGTAAAGTCTGGTGGTTTTTATACCCTTCTTATCTGGATTTGGAAGAACCAGGCATTAGGGGATGGAGAGAAGAGTTTGGACCTGGGGGCTGATGCTGATTCATACTAGTTAGGGGAAGGAAAACTCTTCGGCAATTAAAGGCTAGTTGATATCCAAACTCCCTTCTGGGGTTTGGGCCATTGCTGGTGGTCTTATATAGCATGAATCAGCTTCCCTGTTAGATTTTTTCACCTTTCTAGGGCTTCTTTGCTTAGTGGGTAGCAGAAGCTATTATATTCCTTACACATCACAAGTACTGGGGAGGGGGAGGCTTTCCATCTTATTTGCAACCTGTTCTCTCTATTCAGAGCTGATCCTCTGTCCTGCTGGATTTTCTGCCATCACACTGTTGTTTTGTCTCTTGAGGGGCTTAGGTAAGCTCCAAAGAATGTTAGAGTGACTGGCATGGACATGTTAGTTTTGAAGTCTGTATAGATATTTCAGATCAAAAGGCTTTATGTTACTTAGTTGTGTTTCTCACCATATTCTATTCTTGCTGCAATTTTTAATAACAATATTTCCTGAATATTCTATGATTATTTATGTAGTTGGTCCTAGGAGTTATGCTGAGGCCTGGATATTCCATCATCTTCTGTCATGTGACCTTACAAATCTGAGTTATACGTTATTAATAGATATTTCTATCAAGTACACAAATAGACAGTTAATAAATGTTTGAAGGTGAGAAGGAAGGAGGAAAGAATTATAGACTGATTCATTGTTTTGCTCAGGCCTTGGGTCCTAAATATCAGGTTGTTCATAAATAGCCTTTAGTCACGGTGACCCAGAGCAGAAATTTACTAAAGGCTAAATTTACTTAGGTATACTTATGGTAGAATCATAAATAAACTGGTATCAAAAAGAGAGGCTTCAGATTTGACAAAGTTTTCCTATTTGATATAGCATAATTATACAAGGAGTGAGGGATATGGGGAGCCACACCTTTATATTCTTATTGAGTATTTCTTTGTTGCTGTATTAATAAAGGAGTCATTTGCTTGTTTTTATATTTGCTTTATTGATTAAATCTCTCTAGATAGTAAACTTTGTTTAGTATCAGTTTATACCTGGTCTAAGACATATGATGCAGTCAGCAACATTTGGCAAGATTGACAATGGATTCAATCACCTTCTAGGACAAGTAATGGCAGTTATGAAAGAAGGAAAGGTGTTACACTGCCATTTCTAGGAGGGCTGGTGTTGGTTCCAGTTGTTTATGGCTCAGGAATTATTGACTCTGCATAATGGATCCTACCAATGGGATAGAATTTGTGCCTCTTCAGACCCTTTACAATTGTTTTTCTTTTTAAAAAGTGAGAGAAAATTATAAGCAAAACCAATCAACACTTTAAAAAAAAGTGATGTTATACGCACTGCCCCATACCTGTGGGCCCCTAGCTCAAGGGAGCAGGACCAGAGGGTCTTCTCATATTTCCTTCTTAGAACAAATATTGTTATTTATAATTTAGTAACATACTGCTGAATTATTTAATGGTGGTTATTTTCCCTTTACATTTATATTGTTGTGATCTTTGTATATATCATTTTCCTTGTTCTCTTTACTTCAATTTGCACAAATTCGTAGGTATCTTTTCATTTACTCCATTAGCAGTTCCTTGCTAATGCAAAAAGGGCTAATATAAATATTTTCATGTATACTGAGTCTTTCTTGTTGTCAATGAAGTCCCTGAATATGTGCTATAAATGGTTTTTTGTTTTTCATAGTTGTTTAGTTGTTTAGTCATATCTAACTCTTTGTGACCCCATGGACCATAGCCTAGCAGGCCTTTCTTTCCTTCACTATTTCTTGAAGTCTAGTTTTTCTAATTTGTATTCTTCCACCAATATACATTTACAATGCTATAAAAATCAAAAACACTTATTATTTGTGGATTTTTTTGGAGTAATTGTAAAATAAGTACACATCTTAGGCTAAAAGTTCAGAACAATTAATTCATTGAACTTTGATTAAAATGCCTTTTCTACATTAAATGCTTAGGATACAATGCCTTCAATGAGCAATTTAATATTTATGTTAATGTTTTAGATTTTTGAGAAAACATACATATATGTTATTTTCCATTTGACTAGTTCTTATATTCACCTTGTGAGGCAGAGAACATATAAAATGACAGTAATTTTCAAGATTAAATAAAAAACAAGACAAAGAATAGTCAAATGGTTTCCTCAAGGTTACACAGTGACAAAATTGGTATTGGAATCCAGATATTCTGACTTAAAGTCTAGTAGTCTTTGCACTATATATCATTGCCTCTCTTTCTTATATGTTATGTGCAAACCAGACTGTTAAGGTCAGTTATTTCTCTGTCATTGCAAGATTTTAAAGTCCACTACAAAGCAGTGTTAATTAAAGGGCTTTGATCATGATTAAAAAAAAGAAATATTCAGTAGAAGAACAGAACAGAATAATAAACAAAAAGAAGTAAAAAAACATAGCTGTTAGTTGTCGTTTGTTTTTGAAGAGTACCAGTGACATCATAGGTGATGTCTTCACTTGTGCATGAATTGGATTTAAGTGAGACAAGAGTTGTACAAAGTTGTCAGACTTACTGTCTCTTCCTGAGTCATTGAAATCCAGCAGAACAAAAGTCAAGGTTACTGGTGATGGCTCAGAATGCAGTAGATGACCTTGGCCTCTTTGATGCCTGACCAAGTTTTAATTGTTCCACAGCACTTGTATTAGCCATCTTCATGGCTATTGGAACAAATTATTCTCATCTACTCATTCCTTGGGGGAAAGTCTTCACATGCTTGGGGTAGACATCCCCCAACCTACTGACAAGCATGAGGTGCATAGGTTACCCTTAATCTGGTTTAGCTTGTGTGCTGAGATGGTTTACTGGGGGCATGGTGGTGGCCACTGCCGATGCTACAGCTCTTAGAGCCACAGGGGAGAGTTGGAAAAGGTAGACACCAAAGGTGGATAAATAGCTCTGAAAAGAGCTTGATAAGCCCTCATAGAAGAGGTACTAGTCCTCCTGAACACTTCATGTGCCCCAAACAAAGATAATAGCATAGTGTTTAATCGACTGACTGAACCCATTTATTCAGAGAAGGAATCACTATTTGACCAAAAAATTTCTCTGAAAACTGGACAGCAGTCTTAGTATTTAGACAAAATTCATTTAGACCAATACCTCATGTCACACAGACATAGAGATATGTTCTATATGGATACATGATAAAAGATCATATATCAAACAAATTAGAGAAGCAAGGAAGAAGTTACTTTTCAGATCTATGAGTTGGAGAAGAATTCATGACCAACCAAATGATTGAGAGTATCACACAAGAGAAAAGTGGTCGATTTTGATTATAAAAAATTTAAAAAATACATCAACAAATGTAATGTTGCAAAAATTTAAAGGAAACATATTTGCCATACATTCCTCTGCTACAGATCTTTCCAGTAGATAAGCAACTTATTCAAGTTCATAAGATATGTGTCATTAACTAAATGGTCAAAACATATAAATAATCAATTTTCAAAGAAAGAAGTCCAAACTATCAACAGTAATATGAAGAAACGCTTTAAACAAGTAACAATTACAGATATACAAATTAAAACAACTTTGAAGTTCTGCTTCACTGTAAGACTAGCAATAATAGCCAAAGAGAAAAAGGACAAATATTGAAGGGACTATGGGAAAGCTGGTACATTAGTACACTATTGGTGGAGATGTAAATTGGTGCAGTGATTGTGGAAAGCAATTTGGGACTATGCCCAGAAAGTCACCAAATTCTACACTCCTCTGACACAGCAATACTAATTCTAGGCTTATCTTTACTATAAAGAAATCAAAGAAAGAGGCAAAGGATCTATATTATAAAAAATATTTACAGCACCTTTTTCATGTTAGTCAAAATTTTGCCCCCATTGAGGCAAAAGCTAAACAAATTATATGAATACAATTGAATATTATTGGGCTATAAAATGATGAAATGATTAATTTCAGAAAAAAACCCAAACAAACCTGGGGAAACTTCTGAATCAATGCAGAGAGAAACGTGAATAAATAGGAGAATAATTTGTACAATAAAAAGATAAAAGACAAAAAAACACATTTCAAAGACTTTACATCTGATTATCACAATGGTAAAATATGGGTACAAGAGAAAAAAGGAAAAAAAAATTCACTTTTCTCCTGATAGGAGACAGATAGGTGGTTCAGTGGATAGAGCACTGGGCCTGGAGTCAGGTAGACCTGAGTTCAAGTATAGTCTCACACACTTACCAGCTGGGCAATTTACTTAACCTCTATTTGCCTTAATCCACTAGGGATGGAAATGACAAACCATTCCACTATCTTTGCCAAGAAAACCGCAAGGACAACATGGTTCATGGGATTATGAAGAGTAGGACATGACCTAATGACGGCAAATCAACAAACCTCCTGATAGAGAAGCGATAAATTTAAAATGCAAAAAACAAAACAAGTAAACATTTTAGGCATAACTAATGTGGTTCTTTATTTTGCTGAACTATACATGTATGTACTAAGAGAATTTGGGGTAAGGATTATAGCTGGAGGGACAGAATAATTACAAAAGTGTTGTTATCTGTAAAATATATAAAAATAGCTTGTAAATATGGGATACTTCTGGGAAAAAAAATTTTTTGTAGCTTGATAATCACATTCAAGGAAAATAGACCCTTGCTAGTTTCACTTACAGAGGCTGATACTTCGTAACGTGGTTTGTAGATCATCTGGTATGTTTTAATTTGTGGGTGTCTAAACATCTACGCATTGAATGCAACATCCATAGAAGTTGCTTTTTTTTAATAAATGCTGAAGCCTGGGAAGTACGTATCTTAGATGGAATTGAACTACCTAATGACAGAGCTGGGATAAACTTAAACTTTGAGAAGTTTTATTTGAATAACAGAAGTTATTTTTTCTAACAGTTTATTCAGTTTCACCAAAGAACTAATTTCAAAGATTCATTAGTGTTTTCTATAATTATATGTGTTCTCAATAAAATTTTGTTTTGACTTGATATAATTGCCATTTGCATTGCTAATTGAAATAAATTTGCTTATGCAAATCTAAAACTTGTTAGCATGCAAACTACTTTTGATAGCCACATAATTTGTGAAATTTGATCTCATTTCAAAGTAAATTTGCTGTTTTTCATTTTCTGAATAAAATTTAACTTTTTCCTAAGATTTTATCACTTTCAAAAAACTAAAATTCCTTTAGGATTAAATGATTTGGGGAAGTATTCTCTTATTTATTTTATCAGCAGTGTATCTTTGAGCCATAATGAGTAATTTAAGAATAAAAATGGAAGGACAATAAACCACTGAAAATGGAAATCATCTAAAGAAATTTTAAAAATACTTTTCTTCACTAGCAAGGATAATAGCACCACCATATTTGAATTCCACCAAGGCAGTCCTGATTTCACTTCTTAAGAAAGTTGAAATTCATTAAATAAAATGAAGATGTAAAAAAGAAGCCAGACTAGACCAAATACATACAAAGGAGTTTTGTGATAGAATTGAAAAAATTTAAGAGTGTTGAACAATCCTTAAGGCAGTGATGATACCAAATAGATAGAAACATTTTTTTTCAGGCCCTCCACCCTCCAAAGTCAACCAAAAGACTATCAAGAACTAATGAGAAAGGTCACTAATTTCCCATGTAAATTGCCCAGTGGATGGAAAGCTGGGTATGAAGTCAAGAAGACCTGAGTATAAATCCTGCCTCAGATACTATCCATTGAACCTTGACAATTTTCCATCATCTGCCTTGGTCTCCTCACCTGCAAAATTAGGCTAATAATAATCTGTACCTCCTGGGTTGTTGCAATAATAAAACGAGATAATATTGGTAAAGTACTTTGCAAACCTCAAAACACTTTATAAATTCTAGCTATTGTTATTATTATTAAATTAAAATATATACGGAAAATATGAGAATCCTTGATAATGGTATTAGAAGGGAAAAGGAAGCCTTTTTCAAATTATGTTATATAGATGTTCACATCTTTGCAGTCACAAAATTGACTGAAATGGTCTGAAAGGGGCACACTAACATTTGAGGGCATCCCCAAAAAGGTTGCATTTAGAAGTTGATGCTTAAGCTGCATCTTGAAGGAAGAAGGATAGCGATAAGATGAGTGTGAGGAAAAGAGAAGGTAAGTTTAGCTGGATCACCAAGTGCAGTAAGGAGAGTGATATACAACGAAGCTGGAAAGCTAGGTTCAGCTAAAGTTGTGAAGGGTTTTAAAAGTTAAGGAAGGGGAGCTCTCTTACCCACAGCAGTGGTGGAGCGTGACTGGGCCGGTCCTTGTTGTGAGCTCCGGGGCTGAACCTAGACGCAGATCAAAAGAACCTGTGCTTTGGCAGCTTTCTGGGTGCTGGTTGTAGGTGGATCTTACACCCCCACAGAAGCTGGAATCCAGATTGTGGAAACAAATCCCTTCTGGGGGCCGCCCCCCCCCCCCCCCCGGCGCCTTGGCCGAGCCGCGCCTACGCGGTGGTGCCGGGTCGGTTCCGCAGAAATGCAGTGCTACTGACTTTGGGTGCTGTGCAGGTTATGCACCAGGCACTGGCATGGCGGGATCTGGCCTCCCTGCCTCAGGACCTGTACCCGGCCTTATTCCAGGTCGCTTTCATGTAGGGCAGCATTCCGGTGCTGATGCCACTGGTGCGGACGTGGCCCTTCTCGCGCCTCAGCTTCCGGCAGCTGCTGCCCCAGCCCAAGCAGCTCGGCTGGCCCAAGAGGCCCCACCAGGATAGCGTGGAAGCCGTGATCGATGCGCTGCTCGACACGCTGCCCAGGGTATATAGGAGCAGGAGGCCTCAGCTTCGAGTGTTGGACATGACTGGCTTCCTGGATGCCAACTGCGGGGAGCACCCCACAATTATGAGCATGTGGACTCGAGCAGTGGCAAGGACCTGTTTCACCTCCAAGAGTCTGGCCACAAGAGCTCAACGCTTCGGCAAGCACCTAAAGTTGGATCCTCAGTTCCCTGTCGCCAGTCTTGTGGAAGTGCACATTGACCTGCTGGTGAACCGAAATTCTTACGGTTTCCTGAAAGGGGCTCTCCAGGCCAGCCCTTGTGGCCCCCCTCGCCTTTGCTGCAGGGGCCTTTGCGCTGAGGAACTGTTGGGTCCTCGCAGTGTAGCTCTCTTGGAGCTGCTGGACCCAGTGTGTCTGCGCCAGGTGGACCTTCTCGTCAACAACCTGGGACTCTCAGGCCTGTGTACTCTCGTGCCCCACATGGCCAAGTTCACCCACCTGTTGAGCCTGAAGCTACGATACAGCAATGTGGATGTACGGTGGCTCACAGCTGAGGAAGAAGGCAGCTTCCAACTCTGTTTCTGCAATTGGCCCGCTGAGGAGCCTCAAGGAACTCAACATGTGTTCCTTTGGACTCTCAGGCTGCCTTCATCAGCTCCTTAGCAGCCTACAGGGCCCTCTGGAAAGCTTGGAACTTTTCTCCTGTGCCCTTCTCTCTGGGGACTTGAGTTACTTGGCCCAGAGCCCCCATGCCACCCATCTCAAGAAGCTGGACCTCAGTGAAAACAAACTATCTGGTGACTTCCTGGCACCTCTTCAGAGACTACTGAGGGAAACCTCAGCCTCCCTGCTTTGTCTGGATGTTAGAAAGTGCCAGCTCATGGATGTCGACCTTGTTAGTACCTTGCCTAACCTATGCTGCCGTACCCATCTCGCTACCTTAGTCTCTATTGGAACCCTCTTGCTAGTTCCGGAGTGAAGAACTTGATCGAACACTCACTGGCATTGCCTGAGCTCCAGCTGGTTGTTCCCCCAGTCCCTGTGGATTGCTACAGGGACCTGCCATGGCCACCCTCTTCAACCAATCTCCTAGAGGGTACTGTGGATGAAGAGAGGCTTGCCAGTGTGCAAGCCGAGCTGCAGCAGTTGCTACAGGCCAGACGGCGCCACAGTGTGCTATGGACCATGGATTTCTACGGCCACAACAGTTTTGACTACTTCAGCCTGTAGTATCTGTATATTTATATTTATGGAGTAGAAGGGTGGGGAGGGGAAGTGCGAAGAGAGGCAGTATTCCTCTGCTTTGCTACTAATTCAGTATTATTCCAAGGAGGTGAGTGCCTCCTTCTCTGAGCTTTGGCAGAACCAGAATGAGCCATACTCAGTATATGCTCCTGGATGGGTTGTGTAACAGGGTTATAGACTTTCTGTGCCTTGTCCATGCTGGCCATAACGGCAGAGTTGTTTCAGGGCCAGAAGTTCTGGCTTTCAAGGAGAGGGGAACCCTCTGCTTTCCTGGGGGTATTTATTTGTATGTAATAAACTCCAGGACCCATGAAAAAAAAAATAAAAGTTAAGGAAGCCAATGGAGTTTATTGAATAGTGGAGTGACCTCTTCAGATCTGCATTTAAGAAAAATCACTGGCTAGAGTGTGAAGGATAGATTGATGTGAGGAGAGACTTGAGGCAGAGAGACTAATTAGAAAGCTATTTTAATAATCTAGGTAAGAGATGAAGATCTGAATCAAGGTAGATGCGTAAGCAGATAAAAAGGATCAGAAGAGAGTAATATTGGAATGTAGAAATGGCAAGATTTGGCAACTGATTGTGTGGAATAGGTAAAGGAGACCAAGAAGTCAAGTAAACTCCAAAGTTAAAAACCTGGGAGACTGGAAAAATGGTGGTTCTGTCAACAGAAATGGAAGCATTTGCAAGAGCAGTGGATCTTGAAGGAAAATAATAATTACTTCTCTTTTGACCTGTTGGATTTGAAATGTTTGCAGTATTTCCAATTTGAAATGTCCAAGTGGCAATTGGTGAGACTGGACTGAAATTCAAGGAAGAGACTTGGACTGGATAAATCTCTAAATAATTTATGACCAGATAATAATTTTAACCCAAGGGAGCTGACAAGGTCAACAAGAGAGGAAATGCAGAGAGAAAAAAAGTAGGGGGTGTTGACCATAGCCTTGGCAAACACTCATGGATTTTTTTTTTTGGAGGGGAAGCCATACTGTCTTTTGTAACTGCTACTTTCTTTAATAGGTGTATCACAGATCATTAGAGATCTGAAGTAGCAAAAAATATAAACTCCAGTTATATTTTAAATGTAGCTAACACTCTAAGTTAACAGAATATTAGCTTTGACTAAAGAAATGTTTGTTTTCCAACTTGCCAGTTTATTTAAAATGACCTTAAATTTCCTATTTTCTCAAAATTTTAAATATTCAATGATTATTGGCATACTCAGTAATATGAAGGGTTTTCAACAAAGATGAACACAAAAAGGTAATGCTAGCATGAACAGTTTTGAGCAAGCCGCATGGCCATGTTCATCATATGCTAAAATAATTATATCTAAAGATACATTAACAACTTTATTACTTTATTAACAATAAGCTTTCTAAGATAATGATTTAAATTAAAAAGGTATTGAAATGTAAAAGAAAAAAATGATCATCTTAAGGCACTAAGGAATTCACAGAGATGGGTGAAAAATATACCCAGTGGTTTCCAAAATATGTGGATATGAATATAACTTCAAAAAGACAAAATAAAGCTAAGAGCCAAATCCCATTACATTGAACTTTAGTGAATTATCCACATTGTAGTGGAATTTTGTAATAGAAAACACTTAGTAAAATGTAAAATAGGTTCTTGACCAAAATCATGGAAATCCATTTATTAAAACATATTGATCTTAATGTGATTTGGTCTATATTTGTGTAAGTTAATTCTGTTCAATAAATGGCAGATTTTTATTTTTATTTACAGAACTCATTTCCTCTTCTGCCTCCTGATTCTGAGAAACCATCTAATAGTCCACAGTTTTTAGCACCTGCATTTTTAAAAAATTAGTTTATTTCTTTCAAAATGATAGGATTGAGGAAATCCTATTTGAGTCTCAATGGATTTTGTCTTTTTTTAAATAAAGCAATCTTGGGTTAAGGCAATTATTCTAGGAGATGGAGGATTATTAGTAGGAATTGTTAACTTTCATTATGTCTTCTTACTGCTGTTTCTGTCCCATAGGTAACTTTGTACAGTTAGCTCTCAGTGGACATGGTAGTCCCTTCATTCTGAATCACATTGAGCAAAAGAAGTTCACAATTTTAAATGTTAATTTACATTTATGAGAAGCATAAACAGTGAAAACATAAATTCTTAATTGTTATCTATAACATTAGTTTTTTTAGGGCAACTAAAATATAAAATATATTACCTAAAATTTCATTTGAGTGCCAGTAGAGGAGATAATGGAGTTTAGCACAATCCTTTCCAACTTGGTTAATCATGGCAGCCAATCTTGGTGTGCTTTTTCATTAGTCTTTTTTGAAAGGACTATAATCACAGCTTTAAACATAGGTATTATACGTAATATTGACACACATATGATAGATAAAGCAATAATGGCCATTGTGATAATATTGGCTTTGTCTGTGATACTGGGGTTTCAGGTTGAATTAGAGCTACAAATTCCCTGCTGCTCTGGCAACCTGAATTGGAACTTTTACAAAGCCAGTTATTCATCATTTCTAATGTGAGTTTCATCCTGTTTGTAGTTGATAAAGTTTTCAGGCTGGTAGAAGTATGCCTCAGGATTATCCTATCTAAAATGAGAATTCAGTAGCTTTGTCTAGCTGTAGGCTAGGTACCATTGAGCAACAGGAAGAATGCCTTGTGCATGAGTGACCCTGATGAATCTCCTCAAAGGGTTGAATGTAGCACCGAGGCAATTTGCTTACTTGAAATTAAAATAAGAATATCTTATGAAAAGAAAGCATTTGTTTTGGAATTTTTGAAGACTCTACTGGGAATTCATTTACACTTTCTGAGCTTTATTTTACTTGTGTATAAAATTAGGTAAGGACATGGAATAGGTGGCTTTTCTGGTTCTTTCCAGTTATAAAGCTACGATACTGTTTGTGTGCATAGTTATGTGCTTATTGTGAATACCTGCGTGTATATATTGACCAGACAAGTGCTTTCATTGGTGCAGGAAATTCTGGTGAGGCAGCTCCCTCTCCCAATGTAGATGAGCAATGAGAAACTTTTCACAATTTAGAGTCTTTGAGACTTGTCTGGGGTTACTTAGAGCTTAAGTGAATTGTTGTGTAGATTCACGCAAACAAAATTGTCATAGAAAAAACTTGAATCTGGATTTTCCTGACTGAGAGATCTACTTCACTTATTCATTAAATTCAGCTGCAATAGATAGATAAATTATCTACATATTTATATATATACACACAAATATGTGTGTGTCCAGACATGTATGTGAGCATACACATTTGCTAAATGATTCCATAGAGTCTTTCTATATATGCACCTATGTATGTACCTATATTGCATATGTGTGTTTATATGCAAATATACATATATAATATAACATATGGACATGTATATATGGGATAAGTTCATCTCTGTATATACACATGTGCATACACATGTAAACATATGCAACCATATACATACTTTCACGGATAAACATGCCCCACCATGTGTATAATATGCTACATATTGCATGTCCACACATTATGTTTTATATGCATATATACATATATGTATATACATACATGTGAATGTATATATGTACACATACATAATATATACATACATATGTGTGTATATATATGTATATATACACACAGAAACACAAACTCTGTGGGTGTATATGTATGGAAAGACATACAGACAGACATAGAATCAGAGACAGAAAGAGACACTTTATGAAATTAGATAGATATTACTTAAAAATAGTATGTTCAGTGGTATTAGGAGATACACATATAAGAAAATGAGACATAATATGATGTCTCAAGACTCATTCGGAACATCAGTTTGAGAACAAGAAAAAGATACCACAGTAGAAAGCTATCAGAAATGAAATGTCATATTACTATGATTAATTGTAGTCCTTTTGTGTTTTTGACTCCTTATACAATGCTTCTACCTCCACTACAAAGTGGTTGAGCATATGAAATTTTCAGTGACTTGATAGAAAGTTCATGAAAGTGATGAACCTAGTAGAATTAAAACTTTTCATTCCCATGATTATCAGTCCTTTGCTGATGCGTTTTTACTCAATTTTATTTTTTTATGTTCTTGTTTGACATTTTTGGCAGCCTTGTTAATTAAGGAAAAGTTATCCTCTGATTAATGTACTGTGAGCTGCTCTTAGAGCAGCATAAATAATACAGTGATTAATTGCTATATCAAAATCAGTTGACTCTTCTCATACTTTACAGAAGAATATTTCAGATTGAAGCTGTTGTCCTCTTCTTCACAGTCATATGGATTCAGAAAAAGTTCACATCCTCCGCCTTTGCTCATTGAACATTCTTATTTCTTTTGGTAGAGAAGAAAATGCTTGCTGTAATTATTATAATAAACCAAAGGATTCTGCTGAATTTAGGTAGTGTGAAACTTAAACAAATTTATACCCCAAATGGTGAATTAACAAATTGAAACTTAATGTTTCCAATTAAAAGATTCAGCTTAGTCACAAGAATCATATTTAACTCCAAGTACTTAAATATCTCTTTTATTATAGTAGATTTTAATTATAATTATTAACTTTTGACTACATCTACCAACTACCAGCATCCTTGCTTGCTTATAATAGGACTCAAAGATTTTATGTTTTTGTAGAACTACTACTTTAGAGTGCTTTTGGAACCTAAGAATAAGGTGCATTTAATTTTTTTCTTATTTCTCTCATTTATAAAAATGCTGTCAAGACAAAACAAATGAGATTATTAAATCAACAACACATCATCTTAGGGAATTTTCTTACCCTAATTCATCAAGCTATCATATTATTATTTAGGTTTGGAGTTGTTTAAGAAAAGAAAACAAAACCATATATTTCAATATTTGTGTTTGTTCGCATATCATTGTCCATTAGGGACTAATTGCAAGCTGTTATTTATCCTGAAAGTCTGTTCTTAACAAAAAAAGACTACATTTATTTCTCAAAATGAATACTGAACACATAAAAATGAAGAAAAAAGAGTTTTCATTTAATTTTATAAAAAATGTTAAATTATTCCAGAAAAGTAAGAGGGCTGTTTTTTTCTGTTGGAGCACACCTGGAAGATCCAGTTTTTAGTGAAACACTCCAGTGTAGATGTTGCCTTAGACTTTGATTATGAGTTACTTTGAAGAATATTTAGAAATGGCTGTTTATCCAGGGGTGGATATCTAGGATTCAAAGGGGTTTGAATGCCTTGACATTTCTTAGGAAATGTAGAAGAAAGTGGAGATGTTTAACTTGGAGAAGAGGAGAATAAAGTCTGAGGGGGTAGGGGACAGCAGAGAAAGAAAGGAGGAAGCAAGATTGTTATCTTTATCAATCTGAATCTTTCTCATGTTACTGATAGTTAGGTTTTATTTAATATTACTTCAGAGGACAAACCTGAGACCACTGGTCTTTCTTTACGGAGGCAGATTTTATCTCCTTGTAAGTACAAGGATTAATCTAGGTGATAGGAAAATCACAGGAGAATTGGTTGTGGAGTCAGAGGAACTGGAAATCTGCCATTACTTACATGTGCAACCTTGAGTTTAGCATTTATTTCCTCATCTGAATGATGATGGGATTGGGCTAGGTCCTCTGTGTTCTTTCTGGCTGTGTTACAGAAGGCATGAAGGTATTCCTGAATTAGATGAAACTTTGAGCTGGATGATCCTTAATGCCCTCTATAGCTCTCTGATTTCATGATTCTAGTCATTCTGACCTCTTTTTTCTGATTGGTCACATGCACCATTATATCTAGGTCTGACTTCAGCCGCCCTTCACTATCCTATCATCTCTGCACAAGAACTATGCTGGCGAGACCATATACCAGGCTTCAAGTGATTTAGCAATTTATCCCCACAACTCCTACCCTTCGTTGCCACTGTCCTATTAGTAATTGTCACCTTCCTTTAGTATAATTGGGCCTAAATTCAGTCATGAGTACCTTCACCCTCACATATCTCCTTGGCCAGTTGCCATGCTTCAATATATGTATCCTACAGGGCTCTTCCCCTAACCCCTTTCCATTCTTTGGAACTAGAATTAGATAAAGTCTGTCATTGCTGCTAGAAAGTGTGAATATACTCCTTTATGACTATATTCACTGACCCTGTAACTTTGCAAGCCTAAATATTCTGCCCCTTGCCACCATTTTCATACATGTGTTGTATCTCATCTATTTCCATTCATCCTGTGTAGTCCTGTTCTCTGGGGCCAAGCAATAGCAGTTTAAGCCCTTTTTCATGTTATTCTTTTATGTATTTGAAGACAGTTATCATGTCATCCCCAGCCTTAAATGTAATCAGTTTGTAATCAGTCTGAATATTCTCTAGTTTAACAATATTCTATTAAAATTGTGGCACTTAGAGCTCAACACGACACTCCAGAAGAGGTCCAGTGAGGGAGAGTTCATTTGTATTAGAACTTCCTTGTTCTTGGAAGATATGCATCTCAATACAGCCCAAGATAGCATTGGCTTTTGGAGGATTGCCCTATCCCACCATTGAACCATGTCAAGCTTACGGGCCACTTGACCTATCGAAAATTTACAAAAACTTCTTATTAATCATCTTGTATTTGTGAAGTTTATTCCTTAAACCTAAATATAATACATTATCTTTATATCTATTGAATTTCATCTTACTGCTGAGTTTTGTAGCCTATCAAGAATATTCTAGTTCTGTACATGGTCTTCCTTAGTATTAACTATACCTTATAGCTTCAAATCATCTGAAAATCTCATAACACTGCCCTCTGTGCCTTTATTGCAATATTGATAAAAAATGTACAAGACTTTTGAGGCATTAAGCTAGAGATGTTGCAAGATAATATTCATGAATCTGGTCATTCAAAGAGTTCTAAATCTGGATAATTATAGTATAGTAAAGCAAATATATCTCTATCTTTTCCACAAGAATAACATGATATAAATTATTCAACACTTTTCTAAAACTTAGCGAACTATGGCTATAGCATTCTCCTGATATACTAGTTTATTAACCCTGTCAAAAAAGAGTGAGGGGCAGACGTTGCTTGCTATGACCAGTTCTTGATGAAGCCATGATGATTTTTTGTGATTAACCCTTTCTTTTCTAGATATTGATTAACCATTTCATTAATAATATATTTAAGAAATTTTACTGAGATTCAGAGTTAAGCTTATATGCAATTAAGTCTCTTCCACAATTTCCACCATGATAACCTAATATATAGGCCAAACTGAATTTTGATAAAGTCATGATGAATCACATTTCCAGGCTAGGACAGCTTACTAAATAGACAAAGCCAAAGTCATGTTCAGGTTCTAGGACAGATAGTGGTAGTTGCAAGGGTACAAAAGATAGCTCTGTATCTCTGAGGCTAGGAGCAGACCGGGGGCTCAATGCTAAACTTTAACCTTGTGCATAAACCTGTAATGGAATAAAATAGGACAAGAGACCAAAACCCAGAGGGATCTAGCAGTTCAGTCTCTCTGAACCTAAAGAAATTTTGACAACAATGACTAAATACAGCAGCAAACTATGGAAACTCAACACTCAAAAGCTAATAGGTTCAAACTGTGTCAGAAACATGCAGATCACAGACCGGAAGGGCAGTCAACAGAATTCTCCCCAAATTATACCACTTTGGAAGCACTGAAAACTTAGAGACCCCCAGACTGAACTGTGAAAGTTTTGTTTTGTTTTTTCTTTTTAAAGTAAATTAACCAGAGGTTTTTTTTTTTCCATAAAACTAGCTCTTAGGTTTTTTTTTTAAAGTTGGATAGTTTTCTTTCAATTTTAGTAATCTCACCTTTGATTTTCAGAATTTCTAATTTGGTATTTTGCTGTGGGTTTTTAATTTCTTCTTTTTCTAGTTTTTTAATTGAATGCCCAATTCTTTGATCTTCTCTTTCTCTATTTTATTCATGTAAGCATTTAGAGACATACATTTTCCTCTATTGCTTTGGTTGCCTCACATAAATTTTGATATGTTGTCTCATTATTGTAATTCTCTTTGAAGAAGTTGTTGATTGTTTCTATTAATTATGGTTTGACCCACTCAAACTTTAGGATTGGATTATTTAGTTTCCAATTAGCTTTTTGCCTATCTTTCCATGGATATTTACTATATGTAATTTTTGTTGCATCATGATCTGAAAAGGATAAATTTAGTGTTTCTAACTTTTTGCATTTGATTGTGAGGTTTTTATTGCCCTATTACATGGTCAATTTTTGTGTAGGTGCCATATACTGCTGAGAAAAAGGTATATTCCTTTCTATCCCTATTCAATTTTCTCCAGAGGTCTGTCATATCTAACTTTTCTAAAATTCTATTAACCTCCTTAATTTCTTTCTTATTCATTTTGTGGTTAGATTTATCTAGTTCTAAGAGGGGGAGATTCTTCCTTGTGTGCCTCTTGTATGTGAGATAATTTCCCCCATCCTTCCCCTCCCTTTCACCTTCTCTCAATGCATTGTTCTTTTTCACTCCTCCATTTTTTAAGATCATTCCAACCTAATTTACTCAAAACCATATCTTGTTCAAGTCATTCTCCTTCTAACTACCCTAAAATGATATACGTCTTAGGAGTTATATGTATCACCTTCCCATACAGCAATGCAAACAGTTTAAATCTATTAAGCCCCTTATGATTTTTCTTTCATGTTTACCTTTTTATGTTGCTCTTAAGTCTCATGTTTGAATGTCAAATTCTCTATTTAGCTCTGATCTTTTCATCAGAATTGCTTAAAAGTCCACTACTTCATTAAATATCAATTTTCTTCCTTTAGGATTATTCTCAGTTTTGCTGGGTAGGTTATCATTAGTAGTAATCCTAGCTCCTTTGCCTTCCTGGATAGAAATCTTCTGTGATTCTGACTGGGATTCCTTGGTATTTGAATGCTTTCTTTCTGGATACTTGAAATGTTCTCTCTTTGACTTGGGAATTCTGGAATGTAGCTATAATATGTCTGGGAGTTTTCATTTTGGAATATCTTACAGGAGGTGATTGGTGGATTCTTTCACTTTTTATTTTGTCCTCTGGTTCTAAGATATTGGATCAATTTTTTTCTTGATAATTTATTGAAAGATGAAGTCTAGGCTCTGTTTTTATCATGGCTCTTAGGCAATCTAATACTTCTCAAATTATCTCTTCTTAATGTTTCCCAGGTCAGTTGTTATTCCAATGTGATATTTCACATTTTCTTCTGTTTTAAAAAATTATTCTTTGGACTTTGTTCCATTGTTTTTTGATGTCTTGTGGAATAATTAGCTTCCCCCTATGAAATTCTAGTTTTTAGGGAACTGTTTTCCTCAGTGAGCTTTTGCACATCTTTTTTTTTTCATTTGGCCAATTTTGCTTTTAAAATGTTATTTTCATCAGTGACGTTTTGTACATCTCTTTACCATTCAGGCAATTTTTAAAGGATTTTTCTTTAGTGAGGTTTTGTGCTTCTTTTACCATTTGGCCAATATGTTTTAAGGTGTTTTTCCCCCAGTATATTTTGTGCCTCTTTTAGCAAGTTAATCCCCCTTTCATAATTTTCTTGCCTTGCTCTCATTTCTCTCCCCAATTTTTTCTCTATCACTCTGATTTAATTTTTAAAATAATTTTTTACTTTTTCTTTGGCTCTTCCCAGACTTCTTTTTGGGCTTGTTCCTAATTTATTTTTTTCTTTGGGGATTTCCTTGTCCATGTTTCTTTGTCATCTTCTCCTGAGTTTGGGTCTTGATCTTCCCTGTCATTGTCATATCTTTTTATGGTCAAGTTCTTTTTTGTTGTTTACTTATATATCAAGCTTATTTCTTGACCTTGAATTTTATATTAAGTTGGAATCTACTGTCATTGGCAAGGAGAGTACTTTTGCAAGCTTCAGGTTTTATCATTCTGCCATTTTTGCAGGTAGTTCTGGAGTTATTTTTTGCTTCTTGTACTTCCAAGATGGTATGATATAGGGAGTATGGTCACTGCTTTCCAGGTCTGTGCTGTTTCTTACCCAGGCAGGGATGCTCCTTCCTTGTGACCGTAAATGCTCCTCTCTGCCCTAGAAGTGAGACTTGGAGCTGGGTGTGTGCAATGGAGTTGCGAAACAGTTTCTGATCCTGCCTTTAGTGCTGGCATAGGGATACCCTGTAATCTATTTCCTGACATCTTTGGGCTGGTAACTCCTGAACCAGTTGCTACTGCTTTTGTAGCCTCTTCCAAGGCCCATAGCTGGTGTTGCCACCTTGTGCATTCAGGGCTAGCTCCCACTCTAGTGTCACAGACCTCTCCTTACGACCTCCTAAGTTGGCTCGGGCTGGAAAAAATGTCTCACCCTAACCTTTTGTGGGCTATAATACCATTCCAGAATTAATTTTGATGCATTACTTTAAAATGGTTTGGAGGAAAATATTGGGAGAACTAAGCTATAATGCCTCCTTTACTTCACATTCTGATCTCTGCCCCCAAGTGATGGGGCTAGAGTGGTTGAATTGATTAGGATGGGAGTAAGGGAGAGATTGGGGGGACAGAAATTGGGAGAGTTCAGAACTTTTGTCATGAGAAGGGCAATAGGATGAGAATTTATCATTGAGAAATGAGCTAGCATAAGTTATAATAATCCAAAGGGCTTCTCCCTTAGGGTGGGCATCAGGCAGCAGAATACATTTAATTAGCTGGAAAGGAGAGAGGTGAAGTTCACATATGGAACCAGGTTCAGTTGAGGTTCCTAGCGGAGCTGGACTTTGTAAGAAGTCATAGAAGGAGCTAGGAGAGACTGTATTGGAATGTCTGGCTCAGGAAAGCTAGCATCTCAGGAAGCTCCATTGCTTCCCTGGCAGGTGTTTCCCTCCTCACCCAATAGGATCAGACAACTACAGATAGATTTCTTTCTTTCTTTTCACATTTGTCACATTCTCTTAACTAATGACAAAGCAGGACAAAATACATGCCCTTCTTTATCCAGTGGTTGGATTTTGGATGTCTGAATATTGATTAAAGATCTAAATCACTGTAAACTGATGGGCATCTTACATAAGTGCAATAACCTTTGAAGCTTTAAAGATAATGCTTTACTAGCATATGGAATGAAGTAATTCAGTGTCTGGTATTTTTAAAATAAATATCAAGACAGATTTGAAGTATAAGACAAGATCTCAGATTCCATTGGTATAGAAATTTCCAATAAAGAAGCTCCTCTATAAAGGTAGGTATGTATCTACTCTTCAAGATGGTTTTCAAGAGATTACTCTTCCTTTGAGAGACTAAGGACTAGCCCTAGGCCACACAAGCAGTATGTGTCATAGGAAGATCTTAAACCCAATTCTTCCTGATATCAAGGCTGGCTCTCTACTATGCCTACTGCCTCTCATCACTTTTATAATTAAACTAGTCCAGCTGTTAAATTGAATATTAGAATTGTCTTCTTGGAGTACACAATTGAAAAGCAACAGCAAAAATAAGTTTTCATTTCACAGCTCCCTATAACTTAAAATCATAAGGAAATATGCTGAAGTCCCCTAATATGAGGGTGGGAGTTTGGGAGGAGAAAGACTGAACCAAGCAACTGAACTCATTAAAGAAAGAAAGTTTCCTGGAGCTTGATAAATAACTGTTGTCATAATCTTTATTGAGTGATAAATGTGGATTGAATGAATTTCATAAGAGGAGAGGGCTTCACGTAGGGGTAGTCCCTATGAACTTCCAAATTTGAAGATATCTATCAGTTGTCTGCCTCCTAAAACCCATGCATATGTACATGTATATACACATTCACACACACATACAAATACACACATACTCATGCATGCATGGCTTCCCTAATTCAAGCTAAACATTGATATTTTCTTTATTTTGTTTTTGTATGACGTGAACTACAGTGCCCTCAGACTCACATCCTAAGTGTCATCCTCAACTCCTCACTATGTCTTAGCTCCCCATATCCAAACTCTTGCCAAGGCCTACTGATTTCACTTTTGCAGTGCCTCTCCAGATCTCTTCTCTAATACTGCTACCACCCCGGTGCAGGCCCTCATCTCCTCAAACTTGGACTGTTGCAATAGCCTGCTGGTGGGCCTGCCTGCCGCAACTCTTTCGTCTCTCCAGTCTATCCTCCATTCAGCAAAGTAATGTCCTTTAATCATAATTTCCTTTAATCAACCCTATCACCCCCATACTCAATAAACTCTAGTGGCTCTTTAACTCCATGATCAATTACAAAATCCTCTGTTTGGTAATAAAAGCCCTTCATAACTCCTACCCTCCCCTCAAATTTCCAGTCTTCTTCTATCTCATATTCCCCCACATAAATGTCCTCTGTAAAATATGGTACCCAGAACAAAATACAGTCTTCCGCATTTGGTCTGACCCAGGCAGAATACAGGAAAAATCTTACTATTATTTTAAGCATTTCCCAATTCTTTAAAAGCAGTATTAAGGCACCCAATAATTTTGGACTATCCTACCTCATTCTTGACATATTGATCTTATTAAAATTTAATTAATTTTCATATTCACTCTTGTGTAGTATGTTGTATCATCTTCTCAACCTTTTCCTGCAACTTACACTCTAAATGTAACACAATGGAGCTTTTAAAAAGAATTGTTTCCTTCAAACGTTGTAATAAAAATATATACCCTTACTCCCCTCAACACATGGATAGCATAAATCCTCCTTTCCTACACCACTTCAGTCTCTGGGAAAGTAAACGGGAATTGGTTCCTAGCTTAGTTCTGTTCCCATAGAGCACAGTCCCAGTTCCAAGTCCCTAACTACCCTCAGCTTGAGTCCCAGGCACCATGACTTCTCAGGCTTTCCATGCTGCCCTGGCTGCCTGCACCATCCTGCCTGCAGTCTTGGCTCTCAGATTTACATGGCTCAAACACCTGATCCTCTGGGGATTACCTTGGGTAATTAAACTGAGGACAAAAACCACAAAGAACAAGAAAAAAAATCTCCAAACCTATTTATCAGGAATCGGGGTAAAAGGCACATAAGTAGGGGAATGCAAATCTTTTTCCTCTAACTAGTTTAACTTATGGCATCCATGCTGGGCACAGCAGATAAGTAGTCATTGGGAAACAGTGCAGCAGAGAATATGGTAGGAAAAAATGAATGGCACAGTCTTTCGATTTTTAAAGGTATAGGCAGCCAATGAAAGGATGCTTCACCTTCAACATGGGAGGGGATGTAACTGGCTCCATGTTAGAGGAACAGCATGCTCAATAGTCCCTCCAATCTGGATTATATATTATACCATCAGTAAGCAACTTTTTATACATTGTTTTCATTTATGTCTTTACCTTTATTTAGATGCTGTAGTAATTCCCCTCCATAATTAATGGGGGTCCCCCATGATAGCTATCAAGGGAAACATCTAATAAAAAGGATTTTTGGTTGTAAATTTTTGTTTCTAATGAACACCTGAAGACAAAAACGCAGTTGAGTGATCTTAAATCATTTTGGAGAATTTTTCCTATGATTGTTTCCATGCATAATGAGAAATCTAGGGGATTCGAAGCATGCAAAAAGCATTGGATTTGTATTCAGAGGACATGGGTTCAAATCCCAAATATTCCATTTACGATCTTTACATGACTTTGGCCATTTAATTTCACCTCTCTGGGTCTCAATCCCTTCCTATGTAAAATGATGGGCTTTGATTAAATTTACTTTAAGGTTTCTTTCAACACTAAACCTAAGAGCCTTTGAACACCACTTTTATGTATATGCAGTTAAATTAAGGTCAGATTATTTACTAAAAGTGGTAACATGACACTTGAATACTAATTCTTGGTACTTTATTGGTATCTTCATGGTTGAGACCTTAATTTACAATACACATTTATGTTCTTTTCAGATTAACTCTTGAAACACTTTGGGATAATGCCAAGTTTCTGTGAGATTCTGATATTCTCTATTATTCATGGCAACTCTATTATGAGAAGCAAACAATTGGAAAAAAAAGTTCTTTTTTGTTGATTGTGTGTGTGTGATGATAAAACATCTATGGCCATGTCAATCTACCTACCACCAGGCTTTAAAAATGATTAATTGGTCACCTTTTTGGTCCATTTTTCCTAAGTTTGAGGGCCTAGTTTGAAGGGTTGGAGAGGTAGTCAGTCTCATGTGCTCAGTCTTCAACATTTATCAGCACATTCTTCATAAATGGATAGTGTTATAGTAAACATTAAAGACATACCAGTAAGAGGAGGAAACAACACCTAAATCACAGCTCACATCTATTCCAATGACATTGAACAATGCAGTACAGTCAGCCCAATTTCAGGTGAAAAGTTAGTACAGGCACTGTGAAATCTACCAAGGTCCCCTCAAGTACTTCTCAGGCTGATAGAATTTTCTCCTATTCTAATTATCTACAAGTAAATTGGAGCACCAATATTTGTGTGAGGACTGCAAGATAAATCTTCAGCAGAAGTGCAATTTGAGGGTGAATTATTCTTGCCAATAGAGAAAGCAAGCTCTGTATCTTGTGGCTCTATCAGCAAAGTCTTGCTTCATAATCTGGGCCTTAAGGTTTATGAGTACCAATTTCTTAAGGCAAAATGTCTGAGCTTTTTGGACAGTCTTTTCTGAACTTATAATTACTCTTTTAGACATTTTGGCCTTGGCACACATTTAAAGCCTCAGCAGCAGAAAAAGAAAAGAAGGAAAAATAAAAGCATTTATTAAGTACCTAATATATGCCTAGCATTGTGCTAAGTGCTTTATCCCAAACCTGGGATATAGGTACTAATATTTCCATTTTTCATTTGAGGAAACTGAGGTAGTAATTAAATGATTTTCCCAGGCTCACAGAGCTAGTGAATTTCTTAGGTCAGTTTTGAATTCAGGTATTTTTGACTCCAGATACTCAATTTACTGTGCCATTTGGACTTTTAAAGACAATTGCAACTGTCATCTGGAGGAAAGGCCTTTACATCTTTTAATTAACATAAGAAAAAAACATTGAAAAACTTCAGAACTCTGATGTATCTTCAGTAGATTGGAGAATCATGCTTTTTATCTCTTATCACTGAATTGATAGACTATAGGTGCAGATTAGATGATGGTCAATGTGTTTGATTTGTTATGTTTAACTTCTTAATAGGGATGGTTATATTGGTAGCACTTTGGATTTGGAGATGAGACATAGCAGTTACATAAGGCATAGGTCAGTAAAAGACAAACAGGGATAATCTTGTAGCTCTACAATTTTGTGATTCTATCATGAATTTGTGATATATCAAGCTTTTTTGCCCTGTTCTTACATTGTACTTGGGCTAGGGAATTTAATATCCATCACCTTCCCATTTCTGTGCTATTATGGTACTATTCCAATTTCTCTCCATCAAACTTCATCACTTCTCCTCATTTAATTTGCTCCATGACACTTAGATAATACTGCTGAGCCTTCTTCTTAATGGTAGGCCTACTGCATCTTCAGCCTAGCTGGTTGGAGGATTGAAGAGGAATTCTATAAATCCAACACATTATTAGAGCTTTACATATGAAAAAAAACAAAAACAAATGTTAGTTTGTTGTTAGTGTTGTTTGGGCCCAGTAACTATTCTCATTTGTAAAATGGGAATGATTACACTATTATGGGACTTTCAAAATAAAGTACTTCTGTAAATCATAAAGCTCTATATGAATTTTATTTTTCACAGAGTCATGGGATTTAAGAGATAGAAGAGACCTCAGTGGCTAGTTAGCTTTATCTATACTCTAAAGGAATATTTACTAATATACCTGAAAAGTAGCTGTCTAGTCTCTGCTTAGGAATTCTTATTAGCAAAACCTGTTGGGGAAGAACATTACATTTAGGGGCAGTTCTAACTGTCAGGGAGTTTTTCTCATATAAAGCCTAAATTTACCACTTTTCCTTCTCCACTCCTTCTGGTTCTACCCTCTGAGCCAAACAGAACAAATCTAATCTTTGCTGCACATGACAATCCTTCAATGAGAGCTGTCATGATACCTCAAGTCTTTCCTTGTCTAGGATAAATATCCCCAGTTGTTTCAACATATTCTCATATGACATGGACATTGATATTGTTCCATTCTGGATTCGCTTTGTCAATGTCCCTCTTAAATTATGGTGCGCAGAACAATACACACTATTTCTCTTCTGAGAATGCCTGACTAAAGTAGTATACAATGGGCCTGCCACTTCCCTCTTTCTGTGTATGAAGCTCTTCATAATCCATCCCAAATCACATTAACTTTTTTTTGGTTATCACACCAAACAGATGACTCATATTGTATTTATGTAGTATTACCATTTTCTTTTGTTTCAGGAAAATTGTCTAACCATGTCTCTCACTTTTGCATTTGCCTATACATAACTTTGGTTTCTTCATCTGAAAACTGCTTGTTCATATAGTATGATCATTTATCAATTGGGGAATCACTTCTTATAAATTTGACTCAGTGAGGCCTTTATCAGAGATACTTGCAATAAAGATTATTTCCCAGCTTTCTGCTTTCCTTCTAATCTTAGTTGCATTAGTTTTGTTTGCACAAAAGCTTTTTAATTTAATATAATCAAAATGATCTATTTTACATTTTGTAATGTTCCCTGTTTTTTGTTTTTAAAAATCACATTAACCAATGGCTTATTTATTGTACTGGATATTTTTTTTTCGTAAAACCAGTTCCTAGATTTATTTATTAGCTCAATATTTTTTTTTCGCTTTCAATCTTATTAAGCTCATCTTTGATTTTCAGCATTTCCAATTTGGTGCTCAGTTAGGGATTTTTAATTTATCCTTTTTTAGTTGTATGCCTAATTCATTGATCTGTTCTTTTTCCATTTTCTTGATGTAAGAATTTAGAGAAAAAAAATTTCCCCTAAATGCTGCTTTGGCTGCATCCCATAGATTTTGGTATGTTGTTTCATTGTTGTCATTCTCTTTAATGAAATTATGGATTGTTTCTAGGATTTTAAATTTGACCCACTAATTCTTTTGGATTAGATTACTTATTTTCCAAATAATTTTAATCTATCTTTCAATTGTCCTTTGTTGAATGTAATTTTGATTGAGTTATGATCCTAAAAGAGTACATTTAATATTTTTCCCTTTCTACATTTGGTTGTGATGTTTTTATGCTCTAATACATGATCAGTTTTTGTGTAGGTGCTATGTGCTGCTGAGAAAAAGGTATATCCCATTCCGTTCCCATTCAATTTTCTCTAAAAGTCTTTCTTGTTTGTTTTTTGGTTGTATTTATCGAGTTCTGTGAGGGGACAGTTGAGGCCCCTCCCTAGTATAGTTTTGATATTTCTTCCTTTAACTCACTTAACTTGTCCTTTAAGATTTTGAATGTTATACCACTTGGTACATATATGTTAATATGGATATTGATTCATTGTCTGTGGTACCTTTCAGCAAGATGTAGTTTCCTTCCTTATCTCTTTCAGTTAGGTTTTTTTTTATTTTACTTTGTCTGAGATCAGGATTACTACTCCTGCTTTTTTTTTTAAAACTTCAGCTGAAGCATAGTAGATTCTGCTCCAGCCCCTTACCTTTAATACGTGTGTTTCTCTTTGCTTCAAATGTGTTTCCTGTAAACAACATATTTAAGATTCCAGTTTTTGTTCTAAGTTGCTATCTGCTTCTGTTTTATGGGAGAGTTCATCCCATTTACATTCATAGTAATGATAACTACCTGTGTATTTACTTCCATTCTATTCTTTCTCCTGTTTGTCCTCTTTCTCCTCTCACATTTTCCCTCCTGACCAGTATTTTGGTTCTTTCCACCACCTTCCCTGATCTGCTCTCCCTTCTGTCAGTCCCCACCTTCTCCTTTACTTATTCCCCCCTCCTCCTACTTCCCTGTTTGGTAAGATAGATTTCTACATTCAACTGATTGTGTATACCATTCCCTCTTTGAGCCAAAACTAATGACAGTAAGGCTCAAGTGATGCCCACTGACCACCCTCCCATTTTCCCCTCCATTTTAATAGGTTTTTCATGTCTCTTCAGGTGAAATAATTTACCCCATTCTACCTCTCACTTACTTCTGCACCCAATGTACTCCTGTTTCTCATCCCTTACTTTTTTATGTCATTCTCTCAAATTCACCTTGTAACTGTACCTTCTGTCTATGTATGTTCCTTCTTTCTTTACTATTAGTGATTCATTTTTTAAAATTACAATATTTTCCCATGTAGTGATGTAAACAGCTTTTTGAATCCCTTATGTTTTCTTTCCTCTTTTTACCTGTCTATGCTTCTCTTGAGTCTTGATATTAGAGATCAAATTTTTGGTTTAATTCTGATCTCCTTATGAGTATTTGAAATCCTTTTGTTTCATTGAAGGACCATTTTTTTCTCTTGATGTATTATACTTAATTTTGCTGGGTATGTGATTCTTGGTTGTAGACCTAGCTCCTTTGCCTTATGGAATATCATGTTCCATGACCTCTGATCTTTTATTGTCACAGCTGTCAAGTCCTGTGTCATCCTGATTGTGACTCCCCAGTATTTGAATTTTTTCTTTCTGGCCACCTGTAGTATTTTTTTACTTGATTTGATAGTTCCGAAATTTGCTTTCAGTGTTCTGTGGAGTTTTTATCTTGGGACCTCTTTCCTGAAGTTATTGGTGTATTCTTTCAATGCCTATTTTGCCTTTTACTTTCAGGACATCAGTTTTTCCTGATAATTTCTTGAAAGATGATGTCCAGGTCTTCCTTTTGATTACAGCTTTCTGGTAGTCAATGATTCTGATATTGTCTGTCCTGGATCTGTTTTGCAGGCCAGTTGTTTTTCCCATTAGGTATTTTGCATTTTCATTTTTTCATTCTTTTGATTTTGTTTGATTGAGTCTTGATGTCTCATAGAATCATAAGCTTCCCTGGCTGAATTCTAACTTTCAATGTGTTGTTTTCCTCAATTATCTATTGTACTTTATTTTCCATTTGGCCAGTTGTACTCTTTAAGGAGTTGTTTTCTTCAGTGTATTTTTGTACCTCCTTTTCCATTTGGACAATTCTACTTTTTAAGCAGTTGTTTTCTTTTTCAAGCTGTTGACTCTTTTTTAAAAAAAATAGTTTGCTTGCATTCCTCTTATTTCTTTTCCCCATTTTTCTTCTACCTCTCTTATACTATTTTAAAGCTCCTTTGTGAGCTCTTCCATGAGTACTTTCTAGCCTTGAGACCAGTTCTTGTTTTTCTTTGGGGTTTTTTGCTCACAGGTGTTTTGACATTTTTGTCCTCTTCTGAGTTTTTGTCTGGATCTTCCCTGTCACCATAATGATTTTCTAACATCAGATTTTTGGTTGTTTTTTTGCTCATTTTGGGGATTTTTTCCTTCCTTTTAAATTTGAGCTCTGCTCCTGCGGTTGAAGGATCACTGTCTCAACCTCCTTCTGCTGGGGCTACAAGGCTGTTTACCTGGTGCTGCACTGATGTTGTCCTGAGGCCCACTTGGGGCCCTCATGTCTGGTGCTGCCCTGAGGGGGGTGGGGGTAGCTGGTGCTGCTGGAGGCCTTAGGGGTCTGGAAGCTTACCTGGAGCTGAGCTGGAGTCCTATTGGTGGTATCTGGCATATGCTGAGGCCATTGGGGTGTTTCTGCATTTCCCTGGCACTGCACTGAGGCAAGTGGTGGTCTGGCTGCTGGTGGCTGCCTGATTCCCAGGCCTATGCTGAAGCTTGTGGCAGGGGCTTGGGGCAGGCAGCTGCTTATTTGCTTAGGCACCTCTAGGGTTGGTGTTTATCTATTTGCCTAGGGTTACACTGAAGCACTATGAAGTGTATTCACTGGAGGTTGCCTGTTTGCTGGGGCTACTTTGAAGCAAGGGGAGTTTGGCTGCTGGAGGTTGACTCCTTCTATGCTGAATCATTAGGTGGTGCTTCAGCTCAGAGCTGTAGTCTTCAGTTCTCCTGGCTATGCTGAGGTAAATAGGGGGTTACCTGGTATTGGAGATTGCCTGCTCCTCTGCACTGGGGCTCAGGATCTACCACTGCTTTACCGAAGTGGGGCTTGCTGCTGGCTCACTGGCATGCTTCCTGTCCTGGACTATGCTCCACTTTTCTCCAAGTGAGACTCACCTTTCTTGCCTATCTTCCAAGTTTCCTAGGCTCAAAGATTGTTTTCCCCACCCCACTCTGTCTTTTTGCTGCTTCAGCTTTTCTGAGATTTATTTTGGGGTGCTATTTTATAGTTGTTTTAGAGGTGAGTATGGGACAGCTATTGCAACTTCCTGTTTACTCCACCATCTTGGCTCCTGGAAGTTGTCATCCCTGTCCATACTTCTTGATGCCTTGAATTGCATGGCTTTGACTTTTGGGCCTTTCTACAAACACACAAAACAAAATTGTCTATTGCTTTTAGCGTTGGTTGGTTCATCTAATTCTTCTGAGAAGTCCTTTTAGTCCCAGGAAAATAAAAACGCATGAAAAATTTCTAGCCAAACTTGCCTACCTGTTGTTCCACAGGTACAATATTCCATCGTGCCCTCTTCTTAATATTTGCCCCATAGGATTTTTTGCTTCTTTCAAAACAAAGCTGAGATATTTCTTCCTGTAGAAAGCATGGTTTTTGATGTCCTTTTGTTGGTTCCTCCCCCCACCTTTAATTATTTTGTATCTATTTTGTATATACTTCTGTAAGATGTTTCCCTTTTTGATTTGAATAGTTTTTAATAGAAAAGGCAAAAACAAGGATATTGTGATAGAAACACAGAGAGGATAGTGTAAAAAAGACCAGAGTGCCCTGTTTCATGGTATTTAATTTGTATATGACTGATATGAATTCATTAAGGTCAGTAACTGGGAATATCTCATACCTAGAATACTTTTGTGACTATTTGCTTAGTTATGACAGCTAGCAAAATTGTGAATTTTGATATTTATTATATAAATTTCACATAAAAATCTTACTTTGGATCAGTAGGATTAGTCAAGATAAGACCTCCACATGTGTCAGAATAGACCTTTGAACTGAGTCTGAATGCATGCTTTGGCAGCACATATAGTAAAATTGTAACGATAAGGAAAATATTAGCTTGGTCCCTATGCAAAGATAACATGCAAATTCATGAAACTTTCCATAGTTTCTGAGATTACAATGGATACTGGAAAACTGGTGAGTGATGAGGTGTTAATGGAACCTTTTGAGAACAACTTAGCCCTCCTTGTAAGAATGGTTTTCTATTAGATGTTTTCCCTCAGACAGTGAGACAGATACTCTCGATGACCCCATGGACAAGAGGAAATAAAAGCTAGACTTTTGAATTCAACACTGCTGACTTTCTACTTATTTTAGAACCATAGGAAGGTTGATTCATCTTTCAAGGGGCCACTCTTATCATGAGGAGTTCAACCCTACAACACATAAAGGTGACATCACTGGGGAACTCTTGATTTGAACATTCAGATGATAACAAACTGCTTTGTAAGCCTCCCTGAAATCATATCACAGTCAGACTCCCATGCATCAAGTACTACAGTAAGCCAGGGATCAATTCTGCCATGGACACTTCTCAGTTCTCAGATGTGATATTTGCTAGCATCTTGGCAACTTTCTCCAAAGTCATGTGAAGGAACTGAGGCACAGAATAGTTAAGTGACTTGCCCAAGATCACACAAGTACCAAATGACTACAGGCTAGGCAAGCCCACACCTTGGTTGACCAAATTCAGAGCAAGAATCTGAACTTTTAAATGCTGAGCGTACGAGAGGGGTTGGTGAGGAACAAGAAGAGCTAAGAATATTGGGGGGGGCATAGTTTCAGTGGGTCATTTTTTCCCTATTAAAAACAACAGTTAGTTGGGAGGGTATGTTTGGGAGGAAAGTTATAGATTTTTAAAAGTCCTGAGGTAAAGGATATGGTGAAGAAAAGGAAGGATTAATATTACTTCTACAGGATCCCTTGGGGGATCTTGGGATACCTTTCATCTAGGAATACGATTGTAACTGAAAAGCCATTTACCTAAGACCTCAGTTGTCATTTATGGACCTCTAAGCTTGGGGAAAACAGTGATTCCTCCTGTCATCTCCTCTCTGATCTGTACCTTGTAACAGTGTTAGTTTTGGTTGCTGCCCTTAACACTCCACACATTTTATTTTCCTCTAATAGAATGCAAGTTGACTGGAGGAGTGAGTTGTTTTGTTTCTCATCTTTGTATCACTAATGCCTAGCAATGTAATGACCTGGCACAGAGTAGCCACTCATTAAATGCCTGTTGAAGTTAATTAAAATGATTCTCATGCCTATAATCTTCACTTTATTCCTTTTTACATTTCTTGGCTTGTTATTGTATAGATAAAACCTAAACAAATTACTTCTCCACATGGTACTTATTTACTTCACTACAGCAGTTATATGTTGAGTTATTTTTACAATTGTAATGTTAAAAATCCCACACTCCATCTACCACACATTTTCCTGGTGTCTTTTGGGACTTGCTTACGATTTGCATTTGTGACATGACTGCAGAAAGTACAAGAGCAAATCCCTGTCCATGGAACAACCACAGGCTCTATCTTTCTGTAACTTCAAAGAAATGGTTTAAGCAACAGTTGGGTGGTTTTAGAAATGTCATTGCATAAGTGTGTGGCAACAATAAATATTATGTGCTTGAATTCATAATTTTAAGACATTGTGTCTATAGCATCATTCTTGGCTTACAATCAGTACCTGTCAGAGTCCTGTAGCCTCAGACACCACCGTGCTTTGCTTACGTGAAATCATTTGGTTTTCCACTAGTAGAATGGAAGCTCACTGAGATTAGTGGATGTTTTAATTTTTTTCTTGTATCACTGATATCCAAGTGAACAGAAAGGAATTCAGAAGGCTTGTCCAGTACTGTTGTTAGTGCCTTTTGGCCAAAGAGTCTTCACTGCTCTCCCTGACCTTGCTATACTCTCTATCTCAGGGATAAAACAGCTAACCTCACAGTAAAATATTTTTTCCCAGAGTAATTCACAAAAAAGAGGAAAATAAACCAGACACATTGAGAAATCCATCCAGATCACCAGACTTCTTGGAACTACACTGACTGGCTACATGTGTGGTGGCACATGCCTATAATCATTGCTAAAATAGAGTTTGAGGTTCTCTTGAGATCAGGAATTCTGAGCTGCAGCAGATAGAGAGTCCATATACTAAGTGTGATATCATTATGGTGGTCTCCTGGGAGTGGGGTACCAGCATCTTCCTTATGGAGGATGAATCAGAAGAGAAGATCAAAGCTTCCATGCTAATCTGTAGTGGGATTGGGTCTGTGAGTAGCAGCTACATTTCCAGCCTGGGTATCACAGGCAGACCCAGTCTCTCAACAACAACATGTGATTAACCACAAAGAAGGCTCACCGACATCTGTGGTACTCTCAACTGTCAGTTCATTAAGTATAATAGCCAGTATATGCTATACTGGACAGTATAATAGCCAGTTTGTAGAACACCAATCTGGATACCTTGGCTGTATCTTTTTTGATAATTGGTCAAATGAAGAATTAATATAGGAAGGGACATTGTGTTCCTTAGAGATATTGGTACCAGCTTTTTCTTCCTATCTTTCTCAATTCAGTTGTTCTGTAGATGTGTAGTAACAGCCAATTTACCTAGAAGACAGATGTGGAAAGTATTCTAAGTCAGCACAAAGCCAGGATCAGTCAATTACTAGTTCAATAAGTACTCACTTTGTAAAGAGTATTGTTTTAGTCACAATGAATAAATTCCACATTCTCCAGCCTATTTAAGACCCTCCATAAACTGAACCTCCCTTATCTATTCACATGCTCATCTATTACTATTCCTGATTGAAGCAATAATTTTAATTATTGTAAATTCTGAATTAGTGAAGTCCAATTGAATGAGCTGTTACTATAAGGAATAGTTGAGAGGACTGAAAAAAATTTGCTATAATATAGTGTAAAATACCTAAACTTTTAATATGATTTTGTGTTGATATTAAAATACTATGAAATTTGCAAGCATCAATTTCTAAAAAAAAAAGTATACTTGATTCCTCCTTTCTTTTTTCCCTTTTTTATCTAAACCTGGATTTGAAGATTAAGGGAAACTAATGCAAATTCTTCCATATTGCAACAGTAATTAAGGTGGGACTTTTTGCTGTTGACCTTTAATGATTCTGGCCTTTGTTTGAATGGGGCAGATAAAGTGAGATGTTTTTGTATTTCTCAGGACTGAGACAATTGGGAGTTATTGATTTGTATCTGATGTGATACTGGGGGTGGGGAACTTTTCCAAGCCCAGCCTGGGTGAGGTCGGGAACAGGATATATAAGCACAGCGGTTGGCAGTCTCTCTTGGAGCTCTGAGCCACAGCAGGAGTGGCGTGTGACTCTGGGCCAGCTGTTGTAATGAACTGCCAGGCTGAACACTCATATTTTGATAATTGCGAATTGTATTTGGTCTGTAATTCAGGGTGCTGTTTTTTTTCCCCTAAACTAAGTAAATGATATTTGTATGCTGGGTTAAAGTAAGATTGTTAACCCCTCAATGTTGCTTTCCTTAGTAAAGCAGATCAAAAGGACCTGGGCTTTTGCAGCATTCTGTGTGTTGGTTGTTGTTGGTTTTACACCCCCAAAGCAGCTGCTAGCCAGATTGTTGATACACACATATACATTAGAAAAAAAATACTTGGAGCTTAATACTTAAACTTGTCACTAAAAGGGATCTAGTTAGATGGAAAGGAGAACTGAGAAACTGAAGAAAGGACTGGAGATCCTTGGATTGGTTCCCCTGAAGAAGAAACTTATAAATCTATGTGGCTCCTCTAGGAAATCCTGTGGCCACAGGAAACATTGAAGTAGAGTAACCAAGGTGTTCCTAGACAAATGGCGAAATATGAAGAACAGGCCTCTAATAAAGAAGATGAAGATTTCACATAAACAGGAATTCTGGATTCCACTTTGCTCTTCTAGCTACTGCTTGGTCTAGGAAGGTTGACCTATTACCCTGCAGGAAAATGTTAATTTTTTAAAAAAAAACTTATCTTATTGAGACACTGCCCCATACATTATTCAATTCAATAAACATTTATTAAGTATTTATCATGTGTCAGATATTTGAGATGAAAATAGAAAATTAAAATTATTTCAAGGAAGTTCCATTTTATTTTACTTGATTCATTATATAGTCATTAGGTAGGAAGAACAAGTCTAACCTTGATTTTATAAATGAAGAGTGAAGGAATGTAAAATTGTTTATTATACAAATTCAGTTAACTTGTAAAATAATGCATAGATTTCACCTAGTAGAAAACCATAACATCAACCCCATTTTTCCCCTTAGAATGGTGATTCTAATTTGAAATGGTGTTCTGTCACTAATTATTGTATGAAGCAGTTCATTTAATCTCTGTGGGCCTCAGTTTCCTGAACTGTAAAATTAAAAGTTATTTGGAAGATCTTTAAACTACCTTTAATTCTAAAATTCTGTGTAAGAAGGATAATAGCCTTGATGAAGCTTTAACAATGCAGGGCAAAGATTTTTAAGCTCCAGTGTCCCTGATTGTTTCCTTGAGGTATGTTGAAACTTTTCTGCAGTTTGCTTAGTACTTCCAGCAGCATGAGGGGAACTGAAAAGTATTTACTTAATTGAACCTAAATATCAAGGAGTCCTGGGAGAATTCAGCCAAAGACTGTGAGTTTGTGAGAAAAGAAAGATCTTGCCTGAGGGTTTCTTTTCTTCAATGGCTGGATGTGGCTAAGTAAAGAGCTGTGATAATTCTAGACTTGGGCAATCTTCAAAAGGAGACATCATATTCTTTTTGAGGAAGACGTCTCAGCAGTCAAATACAGCTATAGCCAATGGTAGCAGCTAGTCAGAAAAATAAACATCTAGTAGCAAATGGCAACTGGAAAAAGCTAAGTAAGAAACAGAGGTCACCAGTAGCTCTTCAGAGAAACAGCATAGCAGGTGACAGCAGCAGCTCTTTGGGTAAGTAAGGGTTAGCGTCTGAGGTGGAGTGGAGCAGGTCACAGCAAAGAAACAACATCAGCTGCTGAGAGCTCTTCTTGCCAGCTGCTTCTGCATCGCTAACTAGGTCACTATCTGTCTTTTACCTATGACTCACTGCATAGTATTATAATTATTTGGGTAGAGTCTCAAATAATCAAGGTAAGGAACTGTGTTACCTTTGTCTGTGTGCCTAGCACCTGTCCTAATGTATTAGGTGCTTGCTATGTATATAGTGGGTGCCAGTATGTGCCAATATATAGCAGGTGCTTAATAAATGTTTCAGTTCCGTTGAATGAGATCTATACTATGTTTGGTAGTTTTCTTCTTTGTGAGTTTCAGAAGAAACATATTTATGCATGGTTGTGTTTTTGTTTTCGGTTTTAAAGTTTTTCTTGCCCTGTGGTTGGTAAAGTAGAATGCAGATCTCTCTCTCTCTCTCTCTCTCTGTCTCTCTCTCTCTCTCTGTCTCTCTCTCTCTCCCCCCGCCTCTCTCATATGCACACAATCATTAAATGTATCTCTTTCAATATTGATATCTCTCTCTATTTCTCTCTCTCTATATCTGTCTATATATGCGTATGTTGTACACACACACACACACACACGCACACACACAATCTTCAGGCTGATGTTCCTATGTGGTATCAGAGGTACAGGGAGAGAGTATATATGTCTGATGAAGAGAAAAAGAATATCTAAAAGAGGGATAGGCACAGAGGTAGCCTACGTCCTGCCCTCAAGTCAGATTTAAGGCCACGCGCTGTCCTGGAATGATTTGGTTCAGGGAATAAGGGAAGGATGCATTACTAGATTTTTTCCCTCTGAAAATCACCTAGAGGGCAAAATATATGTTGGTTCTGTACCAATAGCCTTTTTCTTCTTCTCTCTCTCTTCCTGTGTCCATAGTTCATGTAATCTTGTACTTCCTTTGAATGCCTCCTTTGGGTAAAAGATCTTTTATTTTTCTGCCATTGTCTCAGTTCTGAAGCCTTGCAGGAGGGACCAAACTGCTTACTTTCTGCTCAGGCACATGCATTGCAACCATATTCAACCACATAGGATTCGCTGAAGTGACATAAGGGCTAACAATTCATTTTTGTGCTTTTCTTCAGTTTTGTTTTTATATTATAGACATTTACAGACTGCTTTCACTTCATGGAAGCTCCCATAACAAAGTAAAGCAGATACATAAAATTAATAATACAGTTGCCTCATCTGAAAGTTCATGCAACATTCCACATCTATAACAACAGCCCACCTCTACACTGAGCTCTCTCTTTAAAAAAAAATATGGGGGCAGGTAGGTGGTGCAGTGAGTAAAGCACCATCTCTGGAGGCAGGAGGACCTGAGTTCAAATCTGGCCTCAGACACTTGACATACTAGCTGTGTGACCTTGGGCATGTCACTTAACCTCAATTGCCCTGCCATAAAAACCCCAAAAACATGAAAAAGATGAACAGAAATCAATTTACTCTCCCTCCCACTCTCCATGCTGATAGGAAAAAGAAAAGAAATAAAGCAAATGTATTGTAACAGATACGCATAGAAAAACAAAACAAATCCCTCCAATGGTTGTATACAAAACTTTTTGTCTCATTCCATGCCCTAAATCTGTCCCTTCCGTATACTAATAGTTTATTTCCTCATATTTCCTCTGGAAGTATCCATTATTACTCATAACTTTCAAAGTTGTTTGTTTTTACAATGATTTTTTATGATTTTTTTCTCCTTGTAGGTCATTTCTTTATCAGTTTATAAATATCCTCAAACTATTCATTATTTTAATATTGATGTTATAGTGTACATTGTTCTTTTTCTGTTCACTTTGATCTGTAATAATTCATGTCTTTTTATGTCTTTTTGAAATTATTTACTTCCTTATTTCTTATAATAAAATAATATTCCATTACATTTGTATAACCACAAATTATTCAGGCATTCTTCAGTTGTTATATATGCTTTTAGTTTCCAGTAAATATTTCTGTACATATAAGACCTTTTCTTCTTTTTTTTTCTGAGTGGGAGGTATAGGCTTAGCATGTACTGTTTAGTAAGTTTACATATATCTCTGTGTATATATATATGTATATATATGTATATATGCATATATATACATACAATTGTCCTATTGACCTGATCTCCTATTTGTAGATGTGACATATAATTCTTCATTTATAATTTGTTTATGATATATCATTTTGTATCTAAATAATTTCTTTTGGATCTCATTTTATATAAGTTGAAAGGTGTTGGTCTAAGCCTAAATTCTCTTATAGTGCTATCTAATTTTCCTTTTTTGTCAAATAATGATTCTCTGTCCTTATAGCTGGGATCTTTGCATTTATTGAATACTAAAGCACTGGATTAATTTGGTTCTTGATATTTTATACTCGATCTGTTCTCCTGATCAATTTCTGTTTCTTTTTTATTTAACATTTCATTTTCCCCCAATTATATGTAAAAATAGTATTTAACATTCATTTTAAAAAATTTCTGAGTTCCAAATTTCCTCTGTCTGCTTCTCCCCATGTCCCTCATTGAAAAGGCAAGACATTTTATATAGGTTATATATTTACAGTCTTAAAAAATATATTTCCATATTAGTCATGCTGTGAAAGAAAACACAGACCAAATAAAAGACCCAAGAAAAATGAAGTTAAAAAAGAGTGTGTTCGATCTACATTTAGGCTCCATCAGTTTTTTTCTGGAAGTGGATAGCATTTTTCATAAGTCCTTTGGAATTATTTTGGAATATTGTATTGCTAAGAATAGCTAAGTCCTTCACAGTTGCTCATCATACAATATTGCTATTACTGTGTACTAAGTTCTCCTGATTCTGCTTATTTCACTTTGCATCAGTTCATATAAGTCTTTCCAGATTTTTCTAAGAACATCCATCCTATTTGTTATTTCTTATAGCATAATGACATTCCATCACAATCATGTATTACAACTTCTCCAGCCATTTCCCCAGTTGATGGGCATCCCTTCAATTCCCAGTTCTTTGCCATCACTAAAAGAGCTGCTATAAATATTTGTGTACATATAGGTCCTTTTCCTTTTCCCTTTTTACCTCTTGGGGATACAGACCTAGTAGCAGTATTATTGGGTCCAGGGGTATGCATGATTATGTAGCTCTTTGGTCATAGTTCCAAATTGTTCTTCAGAATGGTTGAACATCAGAGTGGTTAAACTCCACTGATAATGCATTGATGTCTTAATTTTCCCACATCCCCTTTAACATTTACCATTTTCTTTTTTGTCAAATTAGCCAATCTGATAGATGTGGGGTAGTACTTCAGAAAGCTTTTAATTTTTATTTCTCTAATCAGTAGCAATTTTTAAGACAGTAGATAACTCTGATTACTTTGAAAACTGCTTGTTCATCCATTGACTGGTTTATCAATTGTGTAATAGTTCTTATTTTCATAAATTTGACTCAGTTATCTATACATTTGAGAAGTGAGGCCTTTATCAGAGAAACTTGTAAAATTTTTTTCACAGTTATGATTCCTGTGTATTTCCCTCAATCTTATTTTCTCCTATTTATCGTACTCTTTGTCTCCTTTCACCCTGTCCATCCTCAAAAGTGTTTTGCTTCTGACTCCTGCCTTCCCCATTCTGTCCTCCTTTCCCATCCCCCACCCCATTCCCTCTTTTCTTATTCCTCTTATTATCCTACTTTCCTATAGAGTAATAGATTGTTACACCCAACTGCATGTGTATGTTATTCCATCTTTAAGTTAATTCCAATAAGAATAAGGTTCAAGTGCCTCACCACATTTCCCCAAACTCCCCTCCCCACTATAACACCTTTTTCCTAACTCTTTTATGTGAGATAATTTATCCCATTTGACCTCTACCTTTCCCCTTCTCCCAACGCATTCCAATTTTTCAACCCTTTAATTTCATTTTTAAGCTATCATCCCATAAATCAGTTTCTTAAGCAATACCAAAATGTTTTAATAATAGTGGATTTGTAGTATCATTTGAGATCTGGAACTGTTAGGTACACCTCATTCTTATTTTTTTGTTATTTCTCTTGATATTCTATTTTTTCCTTCATATGAAATTTGTTATTTTTTCAAAGTCTATAAAGTGATCCTTTGATAGTTTGATTGGGATGATGTTGAATAATTAATTTAGGAAACGTTGTCATCTGATTATATTGACTCTACTCTTGAGCAATTCATACAGCGTCCCCAAATATTAAGTCTGTCTTCATTTTGGTAACAAGTTACTTCTAGTCATTTCTAATTACTTCTTGAGTTCACCTAGGATGATAGACTCCAAATATTGTATATATTCATCAGTAATTTAAAATGGGATTTCTCTTTCTGGCTATTCTTGCTGGGATTTATTGGCATTACGTGGAAATGTTATTGATTTTTGAGGATTTACATTATATACTGTAAGTTTCCTAAGGTTATTAATGTTTCAATTATTTTTTCCATTGACACAAGTACACAATTATGTCATCTGGAAACAAGTTATATTTTTATTTCTTCTTTACTAATGGTTATTCCCTCAATTTCTTTTTCTTGTATTATATCCATAGAAAGCATTTCTAGTACTATGTCAAGAACAAATGATAACATTAGCCATCACATTGTTTTACCTAATAATTTATTGTAAAGAATGTCAGTTTATCACCATTAAATATAACAGTAGCTCTTGTTTTAAGATGTATACTACACCCTGCCCCCAATTCTTACGCCTAGAAGTCATTCAATAAATCTTTCTTGTTTTTGGTTGAATTGAATTTAGGAAGAAGGTAGGATCAAAAGATGAAACATAGGGCCAGGAATGAGGAATTTAGTAGTGTAGTACTGGACTCAAGGCCCGGTAATGTTGAGTCTTTCAGAAAAAAAAAAACCTTCCAGCTTTATTTATCAATTCTACTTTAATTTTTCATTTTGTTAGTATTTTAAAATTTTGTTACATTTCTATTTTTTAACATTCATCACATTGATCTATTCTCTCTTTCTTTTTCAATATACATACATGTAGATATATCTATATCTTTAGACAAATGTGCCTAAAGATATATCTACACATATGTGTGTATGCATATAATAAAAGCATTTAAAGATATAAATTTACTCCTGAGAACTACTTTGGCTGAATCCTTCCCAAAATTTGGAACATTATCTTACTGTTGTGATTATTTTTAAGGAAAATACATATTGTTCCTGCAATTTATTATTTATTTATATTTATTATTAAATTTATTATCATACTATATAGTCTTAATTTGATTTTTAATACTTTTGAGTGGCCATATCATTTTATTTTTATTGCATTAGAATTATTAAAGGGTTTGTATAATTTTTTTCCTTTTTTCCACTTTTCTGAGATTTTTATGTCCTAAGATATGATGAACTTTATGTAAAGTTTCAATAGAAGATTGAGAAATATGTATAGACTTTCTATTTATATTCGATAATTGTCAAATGTCTATTATGTCTATTTTTCTAAAGAATTCTTGCATAATCTCTTTGAAATAATGGCTAAATTCAACAAAAATTGAATTCATTAAACATTTCTTATGTACCTGTTACATGCAAGTTCTATGATAACAATAGGGACAAAAAGACAGAAAATAAAATAATCTCTCACCTCAAAAAACTTGACATTCTCATTGGTAGGATGTGGAAGGATAGAGGATTTGCACGGAAAAGAATAATACAAAATAGTGAAAAAGACAGAAGACAGAGCCAAAAGCTCTAGGAGTGTGTGTGTGTAGGTAGGTATATTTATTCATACCGATAATTTCAATATAATTCATTTCCTTTGTGATCTTATTTTATACATTTAAAAACACTGGGAAGCAGTCCATAGGTATCAACATACGGCAGAAAAAGTCCATTATACAAAAAAAAAACAAATTAAGAACCCTCGAACTAGAGAAATCAAGGAAAGATTGATGGAGAATGGGTTTTTTTTGGCAGGGCAACTGGGGTTAAGTGACTTGCCCAAGGTCACACAGCTAGTATGTGTCAAGTGTCTGAGACCAGATTTGAACTCAGATCCTCCTGACTCCAGGGCCAGTGCTCTACTCACTGCACCACCTAGCTGCCCCCTATGGAGAATGTTTAGAAGTATCATTAAACTAAGCTTTAAAGATACGCTTCTGAAGATAGATATTTGGTAGTTCATTCCAGGATATGAATGTAAGAGGTGGCATGTCAAGTAAGCAAGCATTTTTAAGTGTTTTCTTGTGCCAGGCACTGAGCTATTGCAGAATAACCCCCTCTCCCCAAAAAGGGGAAAAACAGTCCTTCAGTGAGCTCGCATTCTATTGGGAAAGACAACACAGAATGTAAACGTACATATAAGACATAGATAGACAGACAGATAAATAGATAATTTGGAATTACTCTAAGAAGGAAGGCAGTGGCATTAAGGAGAAATGGGAATGGTCTCTTCCAGAAAATGAGATTTGAAATTAGTATTTTGGGAAAAAAGACCAGCTAGTAGGCAGGGTGATGATGAAGAAAATATCAGGCTTAAGGGACAGTCAATAAAAATCAAATTTGTGGACCTCCTACTTTCATGAAGGGGTTGGGAATATCTTCTAGTATCTCTTCATTTAAGTCCCATTTGATTTTATAATTTTGCTACATTTACTTTTGATTCTTTGGTGTCATTATTTCTATTTAAATTGTTGTAATTAATATTTATGTTACTTTCTTGTTTCTGCTTACTTCGTTCTGTATTGGTTCATATATGTCTTTCTATGCTTTTATGTATCCATCACACACATTATTTCTTATAGCACAGTAATATTCCATTACATTCACCTACTACAATTTGTTTAGCCAATTTCTACTTGATGGATATCTACCAATCACAAAAAATCATGCTATGAACATTTTAGTAGTAGTGTAGTATAGAGGGTCCCCCTTTATAATGGCTTCCTTGGGCTATAAGTTCACTACTAGAGTCCCTGGTTCAAAAGGGATGGACACTTTACTCATTTTATTTGCATAATTCCAAATTGTTTTCCAAGGTGGTAGTACAATATCTTTTTTAAAATATTCATCCATATTTTAGATGGTCAGATTTATTGAGTATGCATAGGCAAAATAGTTCCTAATAATTGCTTTAATTTTAATCTTCATTGGTGTTGAATTCACCCTTTTCAGTCTTGATACTGGTAATTTGGTTTTAAGTCAAATTAACCAATGGCTTATCTATTTTATTGGTTCTTTCATAAAACCAGCTCCTAGTTTCATTTATTAGTTCAATGGCTTTTTTTACTTTCAATTTTATTAATCTCTCCTTTGATTTTCAGGATTTCCAATTTGCTGTTTAATTGGGGATTTTTAATTTGTTCTTTTTCTAGTTTTTTTAATTGCATCCCCAATTCATTGATCTGATCTTTCTCTATTTTATTAATGTAAGCATTTAGAAATATAAATTTTCCCCCAAGTACTGCTTTAGCCACATCTTGTAAATTTTGGTATGTCATCTCATTGTAGACATTCTTTATAGTGAAACAATTTAATGCTTCTATGATTTGTTCTTTGACCCACCCATTCTTTGAGATTTGATCATTTAATTTTAGTTAATTTAAGTCTATGTTTCCATTGTCCTTTATTGAGCATAATTTTTACTGCATTATTGTCTGAAAAGGATGCACTTAACATTTCTGCTTTTCTGCACTTATTTATGAGGTTTTTTTTTGCCCTTCCCCTCCTTTTCAATCTTTCCCCTCTCCTCACTCACTCGGTCCCCCATAGATTTTTTTTCTGAGACTCTAGAGGCCACCTTCCCTTCATTGCTAGCACTTGACCTTGGCACATTGCTCTGTCTTCCCCATCCACCTACTCACCTCACTTTTATGCATCTTCTCATGTTGTTACATAGTCCCACAAAGGAGGCAATCACGTGTAGGCATTTTTTCATATGACTATAGATAGCTTAGATTTCTTCTTCTGAAAACTGCCTTTTCATGTCCTTTGACCATTTATCAATTGAGGAATGACTTGTATTTTTATAAATTTGACTCTGTGCTCTATATATTTGAAAAGTGAGGTTTTTGTTAGAGAAACTTGCTGTAAAATTTTCCCAGTTTCCTTCTTTCCTTCTAATCTTAGCTGTAGTTGTTATTATTTTTCTTCTTGATTTATCTGTTTTTATTCAAAATCTTTGGTACTTTCTGTCTTTTCCCACTGCATTTTCCTGACCACCTCCCCTCTCATCGTGGTTTCCTTGGGGGCTGGATTCCAAATTGTTTCAGCCTCTTCCCATCCTGGGCAATTCATGGTTCACTAGCCTAGGTCTCTGTACCAAGTGAATTCTGGATGGTCAAAACTAGTCTCAGCTTGATGCTATGAACACTCTACTGGTTTAAAAGCCTCCGTGGCTTACAGCAAAGCACCCTACACACAGTATCCTATCTTAGCAATTTGTCCCAGTCTCTCCTCCCCAAATCTCTGGCTTGAAACCAGAAGTTCAGAGCCTACTTTCCCTGGAATGAGTGCATCTGGCTTGCAGCCCCTGGCAGGTTTTCATTCCTGAAGAACTGTGGCCAAGCTGGCTGTTGAGGCTTAAGAAGCTTTTGCAGCCTGCATTGGAGGTATTGATGGTACTGGAAAGAGGGAGGAGATACTGAGGTACATGGGCATGTTTTGTTCTAAACCTGTATTGTGCTCTTAGATCTGCCAGTACTGGCAAATTGCTGGTAATGTCAGAGGTGGGGGAGGGGGAATTGAGCTCAGAATGATACTTCTTGTGTTTGCGGGATTTTTAAAATCTTCCTTCTTTTGAATTTTGGGTATCCTAGACTATGGAGACATCTGAAGTTACTTTATCTTCATCACATAATTCCTGCTGTGAAGATATTTGATAGATCATTTAGATCAGATAAAATATCTAGTCTACCATCGTACTGCTGATGTGACTTAGAAGTCCCTGAGAATAGAAAGTTGAGGAAGACACTTGGGTTTTGACCCTGGGTGTATGGGAGTATGATGGCACCCTCTATCTTAATGGGGAATTTTGTGAGATTGGTAAAGTGAAAGATTTATTTCTTTTTGTCTGGGAATGTTCAGTCTAGGAAACTCAGTTCAGTTTGGTTGGAATTTATGGTACATCAAAGTAAGGAATGGGCAAAAAGGCTAAAAAAGTCTAATTTATCAAGATTGTATTGATTGCCTTAGGAGGCAGGCTAACAAGTGTGTATTTTACCCTAAATACAAGAAGAAGCAAGTTTTATTGAGAAGGGAAGTAACATGCATGATTTCCAATGGAAGAAAAAAATTGAACTCAAGACAGTTTTGAGGAACACCTGTGCTCAGGCTGACAAAGAAATGGATAAGGGTACACCAAAGAATATTAATAATGAATCATTTTGCCATTAAAAGTACTAGGGGAGAGCACCGGCACATAAGCAAAGGGAAAAGAATATAAAGAACAGGATGGCAGTGTCAAAAGTTCCTGAAATGTGAAAGAGGTATTGAGAGAAAGGACAATTAGATTTAGCAATTCAGTGGTCCCTTAAGCTTTGAAAGAGCAATATAAATAGAATAATGGGAGAAAAATGTCAAATTGCAAGGAACACAGAAATGAGTGGGAAGTGAGATGTATCTGTGACTAAGATTTGTAAGGAAAATGGGAAACAAGTATTGTGTGATTGCTTTGCAAATCCTGGGACAGGGATTGTTTCTATTTTTGTTTCACCATTGTACACGATAGTTAGCACATGGTAGCCCCTTAATAAAAGTTTGCTAAGTGAATGAATGAGGGAATGTCATGGTCAAGTGAAGGCTTTTTAAAAATGAGGGCTATCTTGGCTTGTTTATAAGCAGTATAGGAAGCAGCCGTTGGGTAAGAAAACACTGAAGATGAAGGCAAAGGAGTAATGACTGGGACAAGCACCAAGACAAGATGGTGTAGGATGGTATCAAACACCTTAGAAACAAGATGTTCTTCATCCTCATGTTCATCCTCTAGATGAAGAAAATAAAAAAAAAGTAGAGGATGGGAGATGAAGCAGAAAGTTTTTGAAGTGTGCAATAGATGATTCCAGGAACCTTTCAATAGTTATCCTCAATTTTAAAAGGGAATTATTTTTCAAGTAAGAAATATTTTTTCTTTCCATACCACCTCCCACCATTGGAAAAAGAAAAGGAAAAAAAAAACCTCTTGTAATAAATCTGCATAATTGAGTAAAACAAATTCCTACAATGGATTGCTTTGATCTCAGTAAAAAAAAGAGCTTTTCTACAGAAAGAGGGAGGATTTTGTTTGGTGTTAGTGACTCAAGGAAAGATGAAAATAATGCTATCTGGTTTTTATATAGTGATTTAACTTTTTAAAGTACTTTATAGGGGCAGCTAGGTGGTGCAGTGAGTAGAGCACTGGCCCTGGAGTCAGGAGGACTTGAGTTCAAATCTGGTCTCAGAAACGTGACACATGTACTAGCTGTGTGACCTTGGGCAAGTCACTTAACCCCAATTGCCCTCCCTTCCCCCCTGCAAAAAATAAAATAAAGTACTTTATATGATATCTTATATGTATCTTGTATTACCTTGCAAAGTAGGTGCCTCAGTAATTATCATAATTTTAATTTTTTACATGAAGGAATTTAAGTTCACATAGGTTAAATGACTAAGGGGGCAGCATCTTAATCAGTCTCCTAAACCTCTACAACTTGTGTTTGAAATGGCTCCTATAAGGATTGTAAATAGTCAATCAAGGAGAGAAAAAAAAGATTTGTTTTAAGCCAGTGAAGGCACAGTTGATAATAGCAATAATAATGGCTAGAATTTATATGTGGTTGTTCATCCTTTATTTTTGAGGAGGGCCAGCGCCCTTTCCAAACTTTAAATGACGCATACAATCTACCTTATCCACTTGTAATCTCAAACATATCATCTTTTTGTTGTCTTCACAACCACCCCAAGAGGCAGGTGCTTATTATTATATCCCTCTTACAGATGATGAAACTCAGGCAGATAGAGGTTGTGACTTTTCTGGACAGATACAGCAAGTAAGTATCTGAGGTAGGATTGGACCTTAGGCTTTGCTGCTTCCTTGTGTGATTTCTCTTGGAAGCATGAGGTTAGTAGGGGATATGGTAGATGATGAGCCACCAAAATTCGGAACTTTTAGGGAAAGAATGGAAGTAGAATATGATTAAAAGAGATTCATGAATGTATAATTGAACTGGTTAAATCAAAAAGTAGAAAATCAAGCAGTCAAGGACTATTTTGAGCACAAACTATAAAGAAGGAAAAATTCAGGTGTCATTTTCCCTTATACAGTCTCATGTTTCTCCAGTTGCTCTGACTTCTGTCTGGTAGAGCAGCAGGGCTGCAAGTATTCTGTGTTTTCAATCTTTTCCTGCCTCCTCCACTCTCCAGCATCAACACTTACCTCGAGGGTCCTTCTTGTCATTAGCTAACAACTGGAGGTAACTTTTGATGGATGTGACTATTTACAACATCATTCCAAATCACAACCCTTCTATGATTTCTCATCCTTATTGCTTCTTGCTCATTTCTTTCCTGAAGGGCTTGAGCATTTACCCAGTGTGGCAGGTCTTCCTCTCATTCTATTTCTCCCCGTAATGATATTTGTTAGCCATGAACTAACGGGCAAATCACTTAATCTCTCCAAACTTCAGTTCCCTTCTCTGAAAAATAGAATAATGCCTCTATTACCTATCTGATGGGTTATTGTGAAGCTTAAATGAAGAACATATATAAAGGGCTTTGCCAACTTTAAAGCCTTATGTAAAGGGAAATTGTTAGGAAATACTCAAATACTTGTTTGATGTTGGTGACTTGAGGAAAGATGAAAATAATCCTATCTGATTTGATGTTCCTTGAACAAAGTGTAGCAGAAACGGTAACTACACCCTTCTACTTGAATGTGGTCATTTCAGCACTACCTCTCTATGCCAATGATTCTCAATATTTTTCATCTGTTTCCTTTTCTTTCTTAACTGTACTGGGTTTCCCTAGTTACCATGCTAACAATTTCTCAGCTATTTGTTATTGAAAATGTAGTTTTTTCCCTAGAAAATCATTTGCAATAGTATGTCTATTGTTTTCTATAGTTTTCACTAAGGAAGAAAATCAGCTCATGAATAGCCTATTTTCTCATAGATTTTACTGTGATGATAAGGAATGATTGTACTAACAATAATGATTATTGTTATTATTATCTTTTTGTAAAAGCACCATTTTCCCATACTTCTGTAATATAGCCCTCACTGATAGCTTGAAATTCTGTTTTAGAGTGTAATTAAAAGTTTATTGCCTCTAGCACTGAATTCTTTCTATAGTCAAGTCTAGGGACCTTTCCTGACTTCAGTGCTTTAATGGGTTTGTCATTTTATTGGTGTTGGTGCTCACTCCATTATTAGAGATAAAACCTTATCCATATCTTCTTATTCTGTAATAATACTTTGTCCTTGCTTCCTATTAACACATAAAGTATCTTTTAGCCCATTTGAAGTATTTCTCTAGAGTTTTCCTCCCCAACATTATTGTGCTACTAATGCTGTGCTTGGATTCATCTGATGTCTTCCATTCTAACTAGATGTCTAGCTGACTTAATTTTCTGATCATTTATTTCCTAGATGAGTTGATGCATTAGATTTATGCCCACTGTTCATTTATTTCTCCTTTACCCTTGAGTTACCCAAATTATCACTTTTGGGAAATATCTTGCTTGAGTCCAAGTCAAATAACAACTACTACAAGAGCAGCAACAAAACTAACATTCATACAGTGCTTTGAGTTTGCAGAGCGCTTTATATTATCTTATTTGATCCTTACGACAACCTTATGAGGTAGGTGCTATCATTATTCTCATTTTGCAGATGAGAAAACCAAAGGTAGATGGTTGAGTGATTTGCTCAGGGTCACAGCTACTAGGCATCTGAGACAGAATCTAAACTTAGGTTTTCCTGACTCTCAAGTCCAGTTTATCCATTACACCTCCTTGCCACCTTTATAGGATTTCTATAAGAATATATGTTTTAAAAATATGAGTTTTTGATTTAGGGAGTATTCATCTATCACTCTTAGGCACTATCCATTGAGCACTCTTAAGAAGTTTTCCAAGAGCCACTCAATCCACTCTCTTCCTTCTGTTCGCATCCAGTGACTTACCTCTCTGTCTATCCAAGGTCCTGGAAGACCATCTCAAAGTATATATACTTCTTCATTGTCATTGTCACATCCTCATATTGCATGTCTATTCAGACCATAGAAATGATAGTTTCTTTTTTGAACATCAAAGAATTCATTACCCATACAACCCTTTCAGCAATTAACAGAGACTTCCTTATAGTGCTGCAGATATATTTTTATGAGAGACAGTGAAATATATTTGATAGATTTCTGGCAAGCCTCTACATTGTAAAGACCAAGATTCAAATCTGGCCTTTGAACAATACTAGCTGTATAAACTTGGGCAAGTCACTTGATCCAGGTAATTCAATAAAATTTCATTTAAAGTTGCATAGCAAATGCCAACTTTCATTAGTAGAATTACTCTGGTTCATATAAGTATTTTTAGTTTTTTCTGAAATCATCCAGCTTGTCATTTCTTATAGTACAATAGTATTCAGGGGGCAGCTAGGTGGCACAGTGAGTAGAACACCGGCCCTGGAGTCAGAAGGACCTGAGTTAAAATCTTGCATCAGACACTTGACACACTTACTAGCTCTTTGACCTTGGGCAAGTCACTTAACCTCAATTTCCCTGCCTTCCCTACTCCGGAAAACAAAACAAAACAAAACCCCAAAACAAATAGTATTCCATCACAAACTTATATCATGACTTGTCCATCCATTTCCCAATTGATGGGTATCCACTCAATTTCTAATTCTTAGCCACCCTAATAATAGTTGCTATAAATATTTTTGTACAAATAGGTTTTTTCCCTTTTATTTTTAATTGTTGAGATACAGGCTTAGTAGCAGTATTGCTGGATCAAAGGGTATACATGGCTTTATAACCCTTTGCACATAGTTCCAAATTGCTCTCTATTACAAAGAATGCTTGCTGATGGTTTTAGATAGTTATTTCTCATAATTTTAAGGAAAGCTTCATTTATTCCTGTGTTCTCTAATGTTTTTTTTAAATAAGAATTGGTGTTGTATTTTGTCAAAGGCCTTTTCTACCTCTGTTGAGATGATCATATGATTTCTGTTGGTTTTGCTAATCTTGATCAATTATGCTGATAGTTTTCCTAACATTGAACCAAACCTGCATTCTTGGTATATATCTCACTAAGTCATAGCATATGATCCTTGGGGTATATTTCTATAATCTCCTTGCTAATATTTTATTTAAATTTTTTGGGAATTGATTTATAGGTTTCTTGCTCAGTTTTTTCTCTTTCTCATTTGGGTACCACTACCATATTTGTGTTATGAAAAGAATTTGGTCAGACTCCTTCTTTGCCCATTCTTCCAAATAGGTTATATAGTATTGGGATTAATTGTTCTTTAAATCCTTAGTAGAATTTTCTTGCAAATCCATCTGGCACTCTGAATTTTCTTCTTATGGAGTTCATTGATGGTTTATTCAAGTTCTTTTTCTATGATGAGATTATTTAAGGATTCTATTTCTTCTGTTAATCTGGGCAATTTATGTTTTTGTAAATATTTATTCATATTTCCTAGATGGTCAGATTTATTGGAATAAAGGCCAAGGATTTGAATGTAGGGCAAAATAGTTCCTAATAATTGTTTTAATTTCCTCTTCATTGGTGTTGAATTTATCTTTCATTTTTGATAATTGGTAATTTGGGTTTCTTTTTCCTTCTTAAATCAAAGTAACCAAATTAACCAATTTTATTACCAGAATCTAGTTTTATTTGTTAGTTCAATGCTTTTCTTACTTTCAATTTTACTATTCTCTCCTTTGATTTTCAGGATTTCCAGTTTGGTGTTTAATTGGGGATTTTTAATTTGTTCTTTTTTCTGGTTTGTTTTTGGTTGTTTGCTTAATTTATTGATCTGCTTTTTCTCTTTTTTATTAATGCAAGCATTTAGAAATACACATTTCCCCCTAAGTACTTCTTTGGCTGAATCCTATCACTTTTGGTATGTTGTCTCATTCTTGTCATTCTCCTTAATGCAATTATTGATTGTTACTCTGAGTTTTTCTTTGACCCACTTATTCTTTAGTGTTATTTTGTTTCCAATTAATTTTTATCTTTGTTTCCACTGTCCTTTATTGAATGTAATTTTTATTTATTCTCATTTTATTTATGAGGTAATTGAGGTTTAGAGAGTTTAAGTTTTCATGATTCCAGCACATGTTTTGTCATCCAACAAAATTGTATCTTTTTCTTATTCTAATCTACCCTGATATGTATCTTTTCTAACTCTTTATTTCATATATTGTCTATATAACACATTTGGCACATTATTATATGATAACCTATTCTGTCTTTTTAAAATTTCACCTTATCTCTCTTAGAGATAGCAATGGTTTTATACTTCTTTTTACCCCTTTATTTCTAACATTGAGAAGCAATAAGATACAGTGGACAGAGGGCCTCTCTTGAAGTAGGAAGACGTGGGTTTTCGTCTCTATTATATACTAGTCCTGGGAGGATAGGCAAGTCACTTAACCTCTCAGTGCCTGAGAAAGCTCCTTAAGACTATAAACTATAGAGGAATGACTAATCTGTATTCACAGAGGCAATATCAACATCAAGAATAGAATTAAGGAGGCAGTGTGTGATACACACAAGAGAGTACTTGCTCTGGAGTCAGAGGACCTTGGAGCCAATCTTTCCTCTGATGCTAGTTAGTGGCGTGACCTTAGATAAGTTATTTAATCTCCTTGGCCTTTGCTTTCTTCATCTGTAAAAGGAAGATGTCAGACTAGATGGCCATTGAGCCATCTTCTTGCCCTAAATCTATGATCTTAGAGAAAATTCCCCATAAAATCAAAGTCCCTAACTAATTGCTAAGGATGTTGTTTGGCATATTAGACACTAAATAGATATTTCCTGATTGATTAATTAGTTAAAAGACCATGGCACACAGATCCACAGAGAATTAATGAAAAACGGCTAATGTTCAGGTTAATTTGCATTTGGGAGACTAATCACAAGTCAGATTCTACAGAATCTACAGAACACTCTCACATAGGAGGATCAACTATTAATAGCATCCCCTGAACAGTGACTATAGCTAAAAAAAGGCATTTTCCTCACGTTTTAAAAGGTGTGGCCATCTGACTTCCTTTAATGCAGGTGGCTGAAGATAGATCCAGTAACAGATTTTGTGGGATGGTGATTGTATAAATATATTCATAATATTACACAGAATTCATTGATTTGAAAAAAAGAAAAAGGAGATATTTATTCCCAAGCTGAAGGATAGGCCGGTTTATCTTTATTTTGAAGATAAAGACATTTTTTAAAGCATAATGTTTTGAAACTCAATTTCATATTCAATAGGTGAAAGGAGGTTAAAATTTTTTAAAGGATGAATGTGTACTAAACAGTCTATTTCATGAAGTCTTAACTTCATTATGATCAGTTCTTCTGAGAAAATGTCAATAGGCAAACCAGGACAAGAATACCAAAAATAAAAAAAATAAAAAAAAAGAATGGAGAGAACATCATGGCTTTTTTCTTAAATTATCTTTCCTTAACTTGATTGCTGAGTTTAATTGAATATTTCTAAGATTTTTCCGTTGAAGGTTTGGTCCTATAATCATTAGTTTTGTTTTTGTTGTTTTTCTAATCGTGGCAAATGTTAATTATTTCAAGTTTTTCCCTTTTCCTGATAAACTGACAAATGCTTATCAGACATCATATTTTTCATAGAAAAACTAATTGCTTTGCACTTCACCGAGAATGGGGATTATTATTTTGCTTTAAATAGACTATTACTGTTTGTGAAAACATTTTTGTCAACCCATTTTTGACTGACATTGCTTCTCTTTCAAAGCTTCTAAAAGTTTTACGGAGGAATTAGAATAAATCAACCTTTTATTTTTTTTAAAAAAATTTCTTTTCTGCCCTCCTTTTCTTCCATTTTGAAATCCCATTTTATGATGTTGTGTATTAGCCATTTCTAAAAATTTAAAAGAGGTGAAAGAATAGTTAAAATAGTTCTCACCATCTATTCCTCTCCACATTATATGTATGTCTTCATGTACGTATTATTTAGTGCAACCAGTAAATTACTATTTTAGCTAAATTTCTAAGACTTTGTTACAAATGAATTTGGGAGAGGGAGCAAAATATCATACATTGATGATCACAGGTCCAGTCAACAAATAAGAATAATGAACAAAAAAGAAAATCATTGCAATCATAGTACAGTGTATCAAATTTTGCAAAACATTTTAACATCTACAATCTCGCAACAACTCTATGGTGGAAATAGAGATGGTATTATCATCTTCATTTTACAGATGACATTTAAAGATAAGTTATGTAGCTAAAAAATAAAAAAAGTCTATAATATGAATTTCATTATTTCCAGATACTAAATTCTCGTGTAGTTTTCTTTCTAGTATATGGTGCATCTATGGTATTATAGAAATTGCTTTGATTTGAGTTTAATTTTCAGGTTTCTAAGATGTGTCTAGTAATCTGTGATCATTACTAAAAATGCCCTTAAAATTGAAAATTGTGGTATGTTTATAAAGGAGAGTGACAATATATACCTTCTTAGAATAGTGGTTTTGGTTGGGACACTGGGAGGGTCTGTGCAGGCTGGGACATTTAGAATAGCCAAAGGGAAGAATGAAGACTCTGGATAACCCCAAGGGACAGAATAGAAAGAAAGTGGCAAAAAAGTTAAAAAGGGAAAATACTTGAGTCAAACTTTGCTGAGTTCTTTGCAATTTTGCCTTGGGCTCTGGTGGCAGGTGGTATACCACTGAACATCATAGTTCCTGTAGTTTTTCACATGTTGGCTATAATGACCTTCTTGGCTTTCTACCTCTACACCTTTACAATTGGGACTACTTAACCTAGAAGTTTAGACAATCCCTAGATACCAGGTCTAAGAGATATCAAGGAAATACATACACTGGAAAAAGAATTGAGTTTGGAGTTAGAGGATCTGTGTTGGAAATAGGAGTTACTAGTACTTACTAGTTACTAGTACAATTTGTGTATCTTTAGTCAAATGATTTCTCTCCTATAGAGTTCGGTTCCCTCACCTATATGCAAAGGGGGAAGTCAGATGAGTCACTGATTTAAGAATACCCCACACAACCTAATGAGATTGCAGGGTTGGATTAATATTATGGAGGTAACAGAGAGTTAGTGCATCATTAAAAGATCATATCCCCTGGATGTGATTGATTAAGTTTCAGAAACTGGGTTTGCCACCTGATGATTTTTTATGGGAGAATTAGCTGGTTGGTCTCACTGGCTTTCTTCTTGACTTTTTGCTTTAAGCCTTTCGAAAGGATGAGGATGAGGTAAGGCAAGAGGATGAAGCAAGATTTATCTTCCTTTCCCCTTCCCCTCCACCCCTGGATCAGTTGATAATCACTTGTGGCAGAAGAGTATGGCAGTGGTATACATGTGATACTGTGGTATACATGGCACATGGCCTGAGAGGAGAAATCTTGAGAATTAGTTTTCCTGGATAAGTGGATGATAAAAAGAAGAGCAAAAATGTTTGGTACAGAAGCACATAGGTGAAAAAGACGTGGGGACCCAATCAACCTCAGAGGTATATATATCTTAGAAGATAATACTAGAAGTATGTGGATGAACAGAGGAGAAGATAGGGTGTTCTCAACGAACAACTTTATATATTTTTTTCAGATAAGTATACAGCAAGGTTCTCAGTTTTGAGAGTTGGGGGAGAGGAGACATGGGAGATTTGAGGAGAGATGTAAAGGTTTGGAAGGGCCACTGTCATGAGTAGGACAGAGTTAATTAGGCAGGTATAAAAGGATTGCTTTACAGTAGTGAGGACTTAGTTAATTGTATAACAGATCTGTAGGGGACTCAGTCTGCATGGCTTAGTGATTTTTTTTCACTATTGCTCAGCCTCTCATGTGTGGGAATGAAGGCTGAAGCTTAATAGAATGAATTCAGCTATACGATAAGTGGGACAGGGATATAAGTGAAGAGGAGAATATACAGTTGAACTGTTTTAATAAGTAGTGAAGATAGGAAGAAGAGGAGAGCTAGTTTAAGGTAGTTGAAGGGTGATGGGCTGAGACAAAACCAATGGTTTGAAGGATTAGAGGTCACACTGAAAATGAAGAACAGGAATCTTCTAGTAGAAAAGTTATAAATTGAAATTGGAGAAATTATACAGATTAGAGTAGATGCTAGAGTACACAAGAGCAAATGGGTTCTTTGATTCAGGAGTAAGCTAAAATATGAGCTCAGTAAAGGAAGAAATAATCTCACAATGGAGGTCTGTTTTTTGCAGTCTCTGGTGGGGGGAGGTCATGGATATGGAGAATCAAGCAATTTCTTTACAAGGCAGATTCTCCCATATTTCTGTGTCTATGATGGTTCATCTTAGCCATTCCCAAGTTTGTGTCTTTTTTCTCACCTATCGAACACCACTTCTATCCCTTTTTGAAATCTCTCCACATTTACACAGAGTTTTAAGCCCAGAATCTCTGAGACAATCAGGAGTCATCTCCCACCTTTAACATAACATATAACATAACTTCATAGGTCTGTCCTTTAGGGAGCTTCCCTGCCACCTTGGGATGAGGGTGGGAGGGAGGGAGCTTTTAAAAATATATAAAGATCCTCACATAACTGAACTTCCCTTGAATGCTAAGGATATGTATGTATATATATATGTATGTGTGTATATATATATATATATATATATATATACACACACACACATACACACACATAGCTGTCATTCCACATTGCTTATAATAGTTCATTTGGGAATAAGGCACTTAGAATAATGACCTATTGGATCAATCTGTTTACTTTATCTTTTGTGGATTTGAAAAACTTTTTTTAAAAATTAGTTTTAAGATTTCAATAAAGAAAAAAAAAGATAGCTTTTACCTTACTATTTAGCATCAGGAAATCCAGATATTGCTTCACAGAGAAAACAGGAAGAGGATTCCTATATTCGTTTATCACCACCAGAGGAGCTTTAAGTTCTTGAGTCCTAAAAGCATTCCTAGTGACTTCACCAAGTTAGGTGTATCAAAAGTGGTGTATAGAGGTGGTGTACAAAGAGGACTATTTTGAGTCGTGCAAACATTTTTTGTACTTGATAAAGGGACCTTTATCTGTCCTTCTCTCTTGAAACTACTCCTGATAATGCCAAAAAGATAAGGACTAAATTGCTTTGAATAAACATATGTTTCTTTTCAGGCATAGTCCAATTACAAAATATCATACTATAGTGAAGTGAATATTCAATTGTCAGTATGCTCAAGATACCTAACCTTTAGCAACAGGGAAACAAATTTTCTTGGTAGCTTCCCCACTTCTCAGTTGAAGTTCCCTTGCCTTCCTATCCAAGAATACTTTATTTCATGGCCAATATATTCTGCATGGAAGATTTTGACACAGTTTCAGTTACTGATATTCAGTCTCTGTGTATAGGGGATTGCTCAGCATCCCTTCAGTACTTCTAATTGTATAGAAAGAAAATTATTTTTGACATTATAATCAGAGTACATTTAAGAAAAAAGATTACTCTGAATAACTGATCCTAGAATGCGCATGTGAAAATTCTCTCAATTATAGATAAAAAATTAGACGTTAGGTCAACTTGTATGAGAGGAAGTAGATTTATTTGTTTATACAGCGTAGCACAATATGTGGTCCTGGAAAGCAGGGGCAATTTCGTATTTTCTTTATTTCCTTAGCACCTTGTCAAATTGAATATCATAAAATTGAATCAAATCATCAAAGGTGTTTTTTACTACTATTCAAAGGTTTTTATATACGTAGCTAATTATCTATCTGTCTGTCTGTCTACCTACCTACTTACCTACATCTATCCATTTATATTAGGATATTCCATATTGGGGAATGAGTTGTTACATTAAATATACATCCATGGTTTCCAATTAACTCAGCATAATAGGTAGATTTTGCACTATGAGAAAGGATTGAACCTGCAAATCAACTTAGAAAAGTTTAGCACTAGGGGGCAGCTGGGTGGCACAGTGAGTAGAGTACTGGCTCTGGAGTCAGGAGGATCTGAGTTCGAATCCGGCCTCAGACACTTGACACATGTACTAGCTGTGTGACCTGGGCCAAGTTACTTAACCCCCATTGCCCTGCCAAAAAAACAAACAAAAAAAAACGAAAAAAAGAGAAAAGTTTAGCACTGAAATAATGTGTCAAAGATTAGTGGCTATACTTTATAGCTAAATGATAGGTAAACAAAAGCCATGGTGTTTTCTTGATGAGTATTATTGAGTCACTTAAGAAATTTTACAAGGTCATAAAATTACTGAATAATCTTCAAGGTAATTTACACAACTTACATTCAATAATTAATTTTTCATTTTTCTTTCATTACTATAGAAGTCCATTAACAAAATAAAGAAGAAAATTAGTTACTGAAATATCAAAAATAACTTAATAGGTTGTTTCCAAATCTTGCATAAAAATTTATAGTACTCTGTTATCTCTAGAGGTTGGCTCAAATCAGTGTTAAGTAGAAGAACCAAGACTACAACCTAGAAGTTCTTATCCAAATCCAGGACTCTTTCTTTTGACTATTCAGTCCCCAGATGAAATTAAGAATTCATGAGGAACAAATAATTTATCACATAACTTAGTAAAGAAGAAATCATAAGAATAATATATAGTCATCTGTTCTTGTAGGCTTAGCCTATTACTGCTGAACAGAATAGAAGAAAGTAGTAGAAAATTGAACTCATGCCTATTTTAGTCATTATTTTCAACACAATCGTTATGTTTGCCATTTCACCCCAATTTTCATTTAATTGTGTTCACATATTTTCTAGAATTTGTATATTTTATTTTACCTGATTTATTTATTGGATACTTTAAGATACTAGCTATTTTAATCCCTTTTTGGAAGTCTACATAGCCTCAGCCATTTTGTGATGTATTTACTATTTTTAATTAGTATGATATCTTACCATTAATTCATACTATTTGTTGTCAAAGTCATATACTATCCCAGTGATGTCCCAACAGCATAAAGAAAATCTTTTTGTTGTTATTATTTGTTTCGTTTTGTTCTTAATCTAAGCACGTGATTTGATGAGAAGCCCAGGGAGGAAACTCCCTCTACTGATGCACATCAGACCATCCAATACTATTTTTAGCTTTAAAATGTCTTTCTTAGCAACAAACAGCTGGTTGGTTGGTTGTTGTGCTTCATTCTCGAAGAGGACCAAAATGGCATCACTATGTTGGAGTCAAGATACAATGTGTCTGACTGTGGCTCATTAGACTAATGTGAGTTTAGAAGGATCTACCACAGATCAGACACAATTATTCCTTGAGCATTTGGAGTAGAGATGTCTTTAACTTTGTGCATCTCCTGTTTCCTTTGAGCTACTGCAGTTCTGCACACATTCCTTGTGCTGATGGTGACTGGAATAATCTTTGCAGAAGTTTTTGTTCAGTTTTTGAGTGGGTGTTTGACTGCAGGTGGGATCCCTTCCATGGTAAACAGGTCAGGGTTAGATGAAGCAGACAATTTTAGGGCATCTTTTCTAGTCCTTTCCTCGTGTCAGGAGGTGAGCAGTGTAGTTCAAAAAGGGTGCTCAGACTTTCATGGGGCTGCTGAATTCTACTGCTGCTTCAGTCTAGTGAGAAGATGAACCTGTGGCCTGAACTACCTTTATGCAAGGTTGTGCCTACAGCTCCCAGTGTATCTGCACCTGCTACTTTGTCACTTGCCTGCTTCCAAAGGACTTTGATATAGGTAAAAATAGTAAAAGTCATATGGGTAATGTCTTTTGATTCATGCATAAATTGTTTTCAAGTGAGGTAGAGTTGAGTGAAGTTGTTGGCCTCAGTCTTTCTTACAGAGCATTGGAGTCAAATGGCAAGACAAAATCAAGATGACTGGTGATGGCTAAGGATTACAGTTGATGACCTTGGCCTTTTTGATGTCTAACCAAAAGCTTAGTGCTTAACAGTGCCTGGGGCTCCACAGCCACCTTCATGACTATTTGAACAAATTGTTCACATCTGCCCATTCTGTTGGGGGAAGTCTTTACATGTTTGAGGTAGATACCCTCCTAACTCACTAAAGGGTTTGAAACCCATTAGTTGCCCTCAGCCTGGTTTAGCCTGTCTGCCAAAATAGTTTCCTAGGCTGTGACTGCTGCACATGCTATAGCTTCTTGTAGCCACAGGTGAGAGTTGATTGAATCAGGCAAACACCAGAGGTAAAAGCAGCCCAGAAAAGGACTCAAGAACCCTCACACCAGGGGTACGAGTTTTCCCTGAACACACTCTACATGCCAGCATCAAATAGGAAGAAAATACCAGAAATTGAACCCAATTTCTGTCATCCTGTCTCTGAGACTGGTTGTCTAACCACTTTTCCAAGTGTCCTCTTTTGATAAATTAAATTACTGCATACTAAATTGATGGAGAAGCTGCAAAATAAAGTTGTCCTTTAACTTACATTGGAGAGGCTAAAGTGTATTAAATGATAACTGAATTAATAGTTTAAAACATCTGGTCTTCTAGCAGATTTAAGACTGTGTGTCATCCCCAGATTGACACATGGAAGGAAATGAAATGGAATGTTTCATATTGATGGAGGAATCATTTATTATCTACTATAAGCCAGGCACTGTACAAATATCTCTTTTTCTAATAGGGGATGGGAGAAATAATAATGCTACAATTATATGGCTCTTATAAATTGCTTAGAGTATTTTCACCTGCTATAGTAAAAAAAGGCTGTTTTTCTGATATGTCTACGTATGACCAAAGTAAATTATATGGGAGAAAAAATTACTGATACATTGTAAAGGGTTTTAGATCTGGCTTCTTTTCTATCATACATGAACTCACTCTACAGAAAGAGGGATTTTCTATTTACTTTTCCAATGAACATAATTTGTTTAGTCCCACATATAGAATGGTTTAAATTTATCAAATGGCATAGGTTGGTTTCAATGCTTTCTGTCAGTGAGATATAATCCTCCTTAATGCTATCTTTGTTCAAGTGTGAATACAACACATACTAAAGGAGCTGTATTGAGTATTATGAAGAAATAAAATGTTGACTTTGCCATTATTAAAGTACTTACAAACCAAACAAAAAAATCACCTCTGTGAACTATAGCAGGATAAAGCTAAAGATGCTCTGATGGATCAATAATATTTAGCTCCATGTGGAATTGTCAAGTTTTAGTTAATATCACAAACTCACATAAAATTTGTAATATATATGGATTTTTTCTGTTTGCATCTGTAATACAACTTTACTTCCTTACAAGGTATATACCTTACTTTCATATTGCAATAATGAGCATTTACATGCAAGAGAAAATACCTAGTTGTATGAGAATGATATTAAATTTACTTTCCAAATGTAATTTTAAAATTCTTGTTATAGAACTAATCTATTTGGTGTACCTGTGGAGTTCCATCAATCCACACTAAAGTAACTACAAGATAATTTTTCTCTAGAGAAGTGTGGGGTTTTCCTGTGAATAGAGATTAATGTCTTTTTATTCACTGTATCATGTAGCTATATTGTATAAAAATGTCTCAACATAATTTCCATAATGGCTAAGGTTTATTCACTATTAAAAAGAAAGTCTTTATGTTAGGGAATAAACTTCTAAGGTCACTGAGATGGAAATAAAGATTTTATCCCTCTCAATATGTCACATTCCATATCCTTCAGAGTATCTAAAGTGGTATTATGCATGTAGTGGGTATTCAATAAACATTCATAGAATGAGTGGTTGAATTCCCTAGGGTGACTCTTGGGCATGATAGAGCCCTTTATTTTTTTAAAAAATATTTATTGTTTTATTTTCCCCCAATTTCATGTAAAGACAATTTTAACATTCTTTTTTTTAAATTTTGTGTTTCAAATTCTCTCCCTCCCTCATCAAGAAGGCAAGCAATTTGATATAGGTTATATATGTCATGCAAACATTTCCATGTTAGTTATGTTGTGAAAGAAAATGCAGACCAAAAACATCCAAAAAATTAAAAAAAATGCTTCAGTCTGTTTTCAGATTCCATTAGTTCTTTCTTTGAGGATGGATAGCATTTTTTTTCATCATAAGTCCTTCAGAATTGTGTTGGATCATTTTATTGTTGAGAATAGCTAAGTCATTTACAGTTGCTCATCATAAAATATTGTTACTATGTACAATGGTTTCCTGGTTCTGCTCATTTCACTTTGCATCAGTTAGTATAAGTCTTTCCAGGTTTTTCTGAGAACTTGTTATTTCTTGTAGCACAATAGTATTCCATTACAAACATATATCACAATGTTTAGCCATGCCTCAATTGATATGCATTCCTTCACTTTCTAATTCTTTGCCACAAGAAAAGAGCTGCTATAAATATTTTTGTACATATTGGTCCTTTCCTTTTAAAAAAAATCTCTTTGGGATACAGAACTAGTAGTGGTATTGCTGGGTAAAAGTGTTTGCACGGTTTTATAATCCTTTGGGCATAGCTCCAAATTGCTCTCCAGAATGGTTGGATCAGTTTACGATTCCAATGGCAATTCACTGGATTCTCAATTTTTCCACATCCCCTGCTGCATTTGTCATTTTCTTTTTCTGTTATATTATCCAATCTGTTAAGTATGAGGTGGTACTTTAGAATTGTTTTAATTTTCATTTCTTTAGTCCATAGTGATATAGAATGGCTATAAATACCTTTGAAGACTGTATCTGAATTCTTTGTGTTCATATCCTTTGACAATTTATCAATTGGAGAATGGCTCTTCTTTTTGTAAATTTGACTCAGTTTTATACATACTTGAGAAAAGAGGCTACTATCAGAGAGATTTGTTGTAAAAAAAAACAAACATTTTCAGAGTTGTGATTACTAATTGTGTTTCCCTCCATCTTATTTTCTCCATTTATTCTGCTCTCTCTATCTCCTTTCCCTTTCTCCAACCTCAAAGGCATTTTCCTTCTGACTCCAGTCTCCCTCAATTTGCCCTTTCTTCTGTCAGGCTTCTTTTATCCCCTTATGCTCCTACTTTCCTGTAGGGTAAGATATATTTCTATACCCAACTGAGTGTGTATGTTATTCCTTCTTTGAGTCAATTCTGATGAGAGTAAATTTCAGCAATTCCTCCCCCATGCACCTCTCCTATTCCTCCCCCCCCCACTGTAAAAGCTCTTTGATGCCTGTTTTATGTGAGGTAATTTACCCAGTTCTACCTTTCCCTTTTCCCTTCTCGCAGGGCACTCTTCTTTATCACCCCCTTTAATTTTTTTGGATATCATCCCATCATATTCAATTGTAACAACAATGTTGCTATCAGATGTTTTGGGGGTGAAAGACCAATAGCAAGAATACAAAGAAGGGCTGCCAGCACATGTTCTTTGATCTGATTTTCTAAGGGAACAACTTTAAGTGGTTAACAACCTCACTTTAATAAAAAATACATATATAATTCACTTAGTTCATCAGGGAAAGCGAGCACTTCCGACTTCAGAACAAATACAAACAGAAATTATAAGCAGAAAATATCAACAGATCAAATAACACAAACCAGTAGACAGGCTTCTAGCTTTCTGTCCAACATCTCAGTACATAGTTACCAGGGAAGCACCAACATCTGACTTTTCAAGCCGAGGGCTCCTTAACAATGGTTACCCAGAGTTTCCTCTGGTCAAATCCCACAACACTCTTCCAGTGAGTGAGAGCCCCAAAACAAAAAGCTCTTATTCCCTGTTCAGGGCCCTGAGGGCTCAGAGCTTACTTAACAAGAAGCTATGGGAAAATCTTTCAGTCACTAGCACCGTATCATATACATTGTTTCAAATCAATCACTCCTGATTGCCTTAGTGCTGAGAAACACTCCAAAACAAAAAAGGTTCCACTTTACCAGCCCCATTCAAAGGCCAGAATTGTTAAAGGCACATGATGGCCTTAGAATCCCAAAAGAGAATAGCAAAAAGTCCTGCCCTGATTGCCATTACATCAACTCACACCCAGGCCTTTATGTATACTCCTTATAACTCTCCTAATGAGAAAGTTTTTAGGATTTAGATTTGTCATCTTCCCATCTAGTAATATAAAAGTTTAACCTTATTCAATCCCTTATATTCCTCTTTGCTATTTACTTTTTTGTATTTCTCTTGAATCTTGTTTTAGAAAATTGGATTTTTCTATTCAGCTCTTTTTCCTAAAATCAGGAATACTTGAAACTTCTCTATTTCATTGAGTATCATTTCCTCCACCCCCACCCCCTGAAGGATTATACTCAGTTTTACTGGGTGGGTAATTCTCAGTTGTAATCATAGCTCCTTTTTTTTTTCCTGGAATTTCACATTCTAAGCCCTCTGATCCTTTAATGTAGAACCTGCTCAGTCTAATGTTATCCTCACTGTTCCTATAAGATTTTGACTTTTTTTTCTTTCTGGCTGCTTACAATATTTTCTCCTTGACCTGGGAGCTTTAGAATTTGGTTACAGCATTCTTGGGAGTTTTCATTTTGGGACTTCTTTCAGGAGATTATTAGAGGATTATTTAAATTTCTGTTTTTCTGATTCTAGGATATCATGGTAGCTTTCCTTAATAACTTCTTGAAAGATGTTACCTAGGCTCTCTTTTTGAGCATGACTTTAAGATAGTCCAATAATTCTTAAATTATTTCTCCTGAATCTATTTTCCAGCTCAGTTGTTTTTCCAATGAGATATTTCACACTTTCCACTTTTTTTTATTCTTTTATCTTTGTTTTATTGCTTCTTGATGTCTCATGGAGATTAGCTTCCTCTTGCCCATCTCTGATTTTTAAGGAATTATTTTCTTCATTGAGCTTTTGTACCTACTTTTCCATTTGATCAATTTTACTTTTTAATGAATTTTATTCTTCAGTGAAATTCTGTACCTCAATTTCCATTTGGCCAATTCTGCTTCTTTTTTTTTTTAATTTCTCTTCATTAGATTTTTATGTCTTTTACCATTTGGTCTATTCGCTTTTGAAGGCATTATTTTCTTCAGTATCTTTTGTGATTCCATCATCACACTGTTGACTCTCTTTTCATGATTTTCTTATGTTACTCTCATTTTTTCCCAATATTTATTCTAAATCTATTATTTGACTTTTTAAAATCTTCTTTGAGCTCTTCCATGGCCTGAGACCAATTCACATTTTTCATTGAAGCTTTGGATTTAGCAACTTTGACTTTGTTGTTTTCTTCTGATTTTGTGTTTTGATCTTCCCTATTCTCCTGGCCTGCGTTTTGATCTGTAAGCAGCTACAAGATTTCTTTTTGCCCTGGAACTATGAACAGAGTCCCCATTCTTTTGTCTTGTCCCCACAAGCTTTTGTCTGCTAGAGCTCCTCCTCATCCTGGGACTGTGACTTGGATCTGAGTATGTGCAATGCAGCTATGTCCTGTGTTCAGTGCCAGCAAAGGGATCCCATAATTTCCTTCTGACCAATTGTCCAACCCCCTTACCTAACCCCCTTACCATCTGTGGGCTGAGAACTCCAGAAGCAGTCACTGCTGCTGCTGATTCAGTTACCCGCAAGGCCTGCTCCTGGTTTGCTGGAGTGCCACCTGTGCTGGTATAACCTGCACTTCACTCTTACAGTGGTATGATTGACCTTTCCTGCCAACCTTCTAAGTTGTCTAGGGGTGGAAAATTGTTTCATCTCATCCTTTTGTGAGTTCTGGTGCTCCAGAATTTGTTTTGAGGAGTTATTTAGAGTTGTTTGGGGGGGATTTGAGAGAGCTCAGGTGAGCCCCTGCTTCTTCTCTGCCATCTTGGCTATCCCCAAATAGTTCCCTTTATCTGAGTCCTTATGACCCCTTCAGACCACTCAGAAGACTTTCTTTGGAGCTGAATAATCTATAGAAAGAAAATGATATCACTCCAGGGACAGGCAAATGCAACTTGTGGAGCTGTGAAAATTAATGTGGGCAAGAATGGTCTATTTTCATCCTGTCTGTTTTCGAGGGCAGACTACTTTTGTTTCATTGATTTTTGCTGCCTATTGAGTTTTGCTCCTTGACCATTGAAAGTTGTTTTATTTTCTTTCTACTCTTCTTTGCAGCTGCACTTTGTACCAAAGTTATTCTGAAGTGTTATTTGTTCCAAAGTTATTCTGATGTAGCCTTGGATGGTAGATTTGAAAGGAAATAACAAAAAGAGTGTACGTAACTCAATGAGACGTGACTTTCCTGACTCCTATGGCTCTGTTTTTTCTAGTATTTTGTTTTTTTGGTGTTATGGGTTGACTGTCTGAGCTGACTCTTTCCACTCCCTGTGTTGTTGGGTTCAGTCTCCAAAAACAGCTTATTCCTTCTCCCCTAAGGTTTCAAGGGTAAACTTGAGTTGGGAATTCTTGTATGGTTGCTCTGAAGTTCTCATTTGTTGTGTGGTGTGACCCCACATCAGGTAATATATCTTCCATATCTTTTAAAAAATTAAAATCAAAAGACTTTTACATAAGGATATGAATGGAGAGGGCGTAGCAAGGACTGATGTACAAAAATTATGGGGTTTATTCTCTCCTGTAAATATTTTCTTAAAGATAAGCTCCCCTACTTTTTGTGCCAGGTGAGGCCACACAAATAATGTAGCTAAGATTTACTGAAGAGGATAATTTTAAATTATATATATATATATATATATATATATACATGCACATATACATGTGTTTGTAAGTGTATACACACACACACACACACACATACACACACACACCTTCCCTTATGAATGCAAGACATAGAAACCTATGAGAGGTATCTCTGAGTCCAACCATAAGCCTCTGTGTTTTAAATGGAACATGTAGAAATCATATTAACAATTAAAGCCATAAGTATCAGGAAACATTATTTGCTTCTAGCAGTAAATTTATTTATCTAGTATTTAGAGTTGAACTAGATACTGAACTTCATCCTGTATTCTATAACTTTATTCATCTAAGATATCTAGAAAGTACAAATATAGACTGGTGCTTTCAATAATGTAGGGAACTCCCTGTGAAGAAAATCCATCTGCTCATGAATATCAACAATAGTTTCACAACTTACAGCCTTAGAGAGTTTTCAGGGATACTGAGATGCTGAGTGACTTGCCCAGGGTCATACAACAAATACGTTTCAAACTGAGAATATGAAAGCAGATGTTTCAGACACTGAGGTAGAATGACTGGCATGTTATTCTGTCTCTAGATTGGTAAACAAAAAAAGAAGTAAATCATGGGTTTCTTCTGTTTATTATTATTTTCTCTCTTTAGGCAATTGTAAACAGGGTTCTGAAGAATCTATATTTCAAGAATTCAATTCAATAAAAAATTTAAATTAATTAAAATTATTAACTGTCTGTTATGAGGCATGCAAAGTGCTAAGTACTAGCGATAAGAAATAAGAAAAAGAAAGACAATCTTTGCCTTCCAGGAGCTTACAGTCTAATAGGGGAAGACAATACACAGAAGGAAGCTGAAAACAGAGGAAGGGGGAGGGGGAGCTCTAGGAGTTCCACAGTGTAGGGGTAGGATGTTCTGTAGGAGCAGATCCACTGATGGAAAGTGGAGTTACCTAAAAAGTTCTGAACTCTCTATACAGGAAGGCTTTGGAGAGAGTTTATCACTCCACTCCCTAGTCCCCTAATCAGAAGGGAGAGAAAACAAGGAGTTGAAAAGGTGTTGCATCAAAAGTTGAGCCAATCTGCATGGTAAAAGTAAGAAACAAACATGAAAAAGATTTCTAAGTTTATCTTTAATTTTACTGACACTTTGCTGATGTCACAATTGGCATAAACCATTTATATATTCATAGATGGGAGGGACCTTTGAGGTCATTTTGTTTAAACCCGTCATATGATAGATGAGAACACTGAGAGACTAAGTGAAGGTCATGTAAGTGCTAGACCCAGAAGATAGAGTCGGAAGAGAAAAAGAGGAGGAAGAAGAGAAGGAAAAGGGGGAAGACAAGTCTTTTGTCTTCAAGCCCAGCATTATTTCCATTGCCTTCTAACAAATAGAAGCCTAACATGTAGGCTGTCCAAATAATATGGCAGTAAATTAATATGCCCACTAGATGAAATGACAAAATGTTTGTTTATATGACGTACTTTGTGTGGTGGTGGTGGTGATTACGATGATGATAAACACCTCTGGTTTGTAGAGGTAGAGTCCAGTCCACGGGTGGAGAATCTGTGGCCTCGAGGCCAGTTGTGGTCCTTTTGGCCCTCAAGTGGAGCCCTTTGACAGAATCCAAACTTCACAGAGCAAATGAATTTGAGGTACGTGTGGCCTTGAGGCCCTAGGTTGGCCACCCCTGGTCTAGTCTTTCAATACATTGCTGGGTTCTAGACATGTCCCTTTCTCTTACCTGATATAATAGTTTTGTTCATTCTCTGGATCCCTAAATATTTGGACTCTTCATTGGAACAGTCTACCAAATTTCTAGATATCAATTAGATGCATCCAGATGTGACCCCAACCTTCCCCCTAAAAAGGTGGTTCTCTTCCATAGCATAGAGTAGTCCTATGTGTGGGACAACCAAGGTGAGAGCATACCACATGGGGAGGGATAATGAGATCCTAGTATAATCTGGATTCTGAGTCCAGAGAGAACTTTTCAGATCCTCATTAAGCCTCTTCCTCTTCTATTTGTGGCCTTTAGATCACTAAGTGGCATCTTGGACTCTCCTACTAGCACTATTATAGATGAAGCCTGACATTTTTGTGATTGAGTTTTACCCTTGTCTCATACACAAATACTACTCTGATGTGTCTTTGCACCTTTTCTTTGTTCCCTGTTATCCCACCCACAAATATCTTAATGGATTTCCTCTGAGATCTGTATCTTTTATGGAAATCTGTAAGTTCCCTAAAAAACAACAACAATGGACAGAGACATTCAGTAAGGATTACACACATAACTTGTACACTTGAATGTAATCTTCTTTACATTCTTTCCCTGAAGACTCAAAATGACAAGTCAGTTAGTGGGTTTAAAGGGCATAAGAAAGGAACTCAAAATACAATTGTTTCAGAGAAGTTTTGGCAAATGGCTTTTGACAGCTTTATGACAATTTTTACTACCAGTGCAAAGTTAGCACTTTTCCCACATTTTAAAATTATTTTTTTTTGTATAAAAAAGGTATTTTATAGTATAATTTTACCACAAAATTATTTCATATTAGCAAAGTTCAATTTAATGTAATTTTATTAAAACTGAGACCCTGAAATTTAATTTACTGAAAGTATAGCTAATTGTTAAAAAACAAAGCAAAACAAAAAAGAAGTATGACTGAGCTAGATTTAATCTCAGATAGTTGTACCAACCAAGCATGTGCACTCTCTAAACAAAGTTACAATTCTGGGCCTAGCCATCCAGAGCTAGCTGCTTGTGAACATGGGCAAGAAGAGTCTTGGCTAAGATGCACAGAGATATCAGATATTTGCTTTAGTAACATTTATGATTTTTTTAGTATTCTGGGTAAATTGTAAGAAGAATGTCTATCTCACATATGAAAATGAACAAAAAGTTATTTTTTTTTCATTTTTATGTTTCCTTGCTACTCAGGCCTACTGAAAACTTTGATATTTAACCTATTTTTGAACAAGTATGAAAGAACAATTTAAAATTTAGAACAATAGGTGTGTAGTTCAATTATCAGTAAAACCTTTTTTAATTATGTAAGAGTTAGATTTAAGAGTGCAAAGCAGTTTAGCTTATTCAGTCTAGCACCTAGGAAACTTTCTGTAACATAATGTAATCATTGAGTAATTCAGTTTTTCAAAAGGTTTATAATTTCTTTGTTATATGTTCTATTTACACTAGTGACCATTCATGCTTTAGTTTTCATAAATTGCTTTTGCCAAAATTGTCATCATCCTCATCATCGTCATCACCATCATCACCATCATCATCATCATCATCATCATCATCATCTTCATCATCTTCTCCTGGAACTAAATATAATTTTCTTTTTAAAAAATTAGCATTGATATCTTCTTTTTTATTATATACATTATTTGCCGTGTTCTACGACCATAATTCTCTTCCTTTTCTTGTAAAAAAAAGTATATCTAAAGTCTTTTCATATCTCTTCTTTGGAGGCAAACTAAGACAATTTTACTTTTTTATTGTTGTTCTTTATATTTACAGTGTTATTTTGTATAATTTTGTGTATCATCAAAAGAATCATGTACATATGATACTTTGCATCAATTCATGTCTTCGCCTGATTATCTGTATATATATATAATCCATATATACATATATATATTATATTTATCATTTCTTCCAGCGTAGTTAAAATAATAAGGTAAATATCACTGCATTTATGTAGCACAATTTGTTTGTTTATGGCCTCAGTTAATGGACATCTTGTTTCAAATTCAAACTAAAAGGCATATTGCTATATAAGATGACTTTTATTTATTCATTGACCTCTGCAGGATATATGCCTAGCAGTAGAACCTCTGGCTCAAATAATACTCATATCTTAATTACTTTCTTTTGACACTTTTAAATTATTTCCTAAAATTGTTGGACCAATATACAGCTCTACCAAGAGTACATTGGTTTGCCTATGTTTCCAACATTGACTGTTTCCATCTTTTGTCTTCATCAACTTGCTCAGCGTGAGGTATTTTTATTCTCATTCCTCATAGTATTAGTGATTTGGAGCATTCTTTCAAATGCTTTTGATAGTTTGCAATTCTTTTGAGAAACCTTTATATTTTTTGATTATTTAATGGGGAAAGACTTTTGGCATTTATTTTTAATAGTTGCTTATATATTTTGTATAGCAGACTCTCATCAGACATGTTTGATACAAAGATTTTTGCACAGTTGATTGCTTCATTTCCTCTACTATTTTGTTTATGCATATTTTTCTATTTAATGTAAATTAACGTACTTATCTTTTATAATTGCCTTTTTTACCTCATGTGGTTAAGAATTTACCCCAATAGCAGCTTTGCATTCAGAAGCCTTTTATTTTCATAAAAATTATTGAAGCTCATTAAGAATTTTTATTTACCATACTAGAGATGTAGACTAATCAAATTTTAAAATGTATTTAATAATTTATTTAAAACAATAACAAACTCACTAGATGTTAAAATAATTACTATTTTATGAAAAATGAATTTTCTAAAACAAAAAACTAGTTAGATGCATGTATCATCTTTAATGTTTGGCTTAATAGAACATAGCTGGATTCTCATATCCACTTGTTCATTCAGTCTTTTGCAATACATTGTTTTGGTTGAAGAAAATCTAGTCTCAAACAGATATGTAAGTGGAAAATGGAGAAATATTTTAATAGGCAAATGATATCTCAAGATGGTGATGATGATGATAAAGAAGAAGAAGGAGAAATTAATTTTGACCTTGAAACCCCCTGAAAATGTCTGGGTGTCCCCATCTGCCTCTAGACTATACTTTGAGAAATATAACCATCTTCTAAATTTTTTTGTATGAAATTTAATATTCAGTCCATACAACAAGTTTTACTTTATTATGGCACATAGTATAAGTAGTTGGTGTAAACATAGTTTCTTCCAGACTGCTTTATAGTTTTTCTAGAAATTCTTGTCAAATAGGTAGTGAGGTAATTTGTTTAACAATTTATTGTCTAATTTAAATGTAATCTGAACTTTCATTTTGTTTTTTGTTTTTTTTTGGCAGGGCAATTGGGGTTAAGTGATTTGCCCAAGGTCACACAGCTGGTATATGTGTTATGTGTCTGAGGCCAGATTTGAACTCAGGTCCTCCTGACTCCAGGGCCGGTGCTCTACTCACTGTGCCACCCAGCTGCCCCTGAACTTTCATTTAAAAAAAATTCTTCCTTTTCTAGGTTATTTCATTCTTCTGTTTCTCTATTTTATTAAAACAATACCAAATAATTTTGGTGATTATTGATTTATAATTTAGTTTGTGTTCTAGAAGTGCTATTTCTCTTGCATTCCTACATTTTTTCCAATGATTCTGCTTGACAGTCTACATCATTTTAGTCTTCATAATTTGCTTTAAGCCCGCCTCTATTTTTTTCTGGTAATTGAGGCAAGGATTCTCTCATTTTTGGTGTCTTATCTCCAAATGAATTTTGTTTTTATTTTGTCTAGTTTTATTAAATATTCCCTTGGTAGTTAGTTAGATTCATGTACTAATTCTGTAAATTGTTTTAATTGTTATTTTCAATATTAAGTACTGAATTTCATTTCAGTTGTTTGTCATCTTTTATTTAAAAAATTGTTATTCTGTTTATAAAAGTCTGTGATTTGGTAAATTGACTCCCTAATATTTTATGCATATTATCATCATTTTGAATGAGGCTTCTCTTTCTGTTGTTCCTTCGTATATTTTGCTATTGTTACATAGAAAAGCTATTGATCTTTGTGGGTTTATTTTGTATCCCATTGATTTATTATGTTTATTATTTCTCAATTAATTTTGCTGATTCTTTAGAATTTTCTAAGTAAATCATCATATTATTAGTGAATTGGTAAAGTTTTGACTTTCTTTGGCCATTTTTAATTCTTCAATTTCTTTTTCCATATTGCTTTTACTAGTATTTTAAGCTCATACAAAAATTGATAGCGGGTTTTTTTTCATTGCATGTAATTCTAGCTTTTGGTTTTAGATATATACTTTCATTATATCATAAATGTTCCTACCTTGCTTATGCATTGTAGTGTGTTTTTTATAGCATAAATGAGCATTTTGCTAAGGCTTTTTCTGCATCTATGGATGTCATGATGGCTTTGCATGTTTTTGTTTTTAATATCATTATTTTTTTTTCTCCTAATGTTGAATCATCTTTGTATCACTGGTACAAATCCAATTTCATATTAGTAATTTTTTTATAAATTTCTTTAGTCTTTTGACCAATAATAATTTTACATAGATATATATTAATAAATACTGATATAAAAACCTTACAAAGCATAGCCATATGTTGACTTTTTATAATATGATTTTAAAAATCTGTTTGCGAACAAACGTTCCATAGTTTTCTTTCTTCTCTTTATCCTCACTATTTCAGGTATTAGGATTATATTTAATATGAACTGAGTTTGATATTGTGTTTTCTTCCTAATTTTTGGGATAATTTCTGAGATTTTCTGATTTTATATAGGTCAGATCCTCAGATCATTTATTGCTAGGCCTACACTCATCAATAGACATGCCATATTTTGTGCTTTTTGGAAAGAACTTGAAAGAACCCCTGATTAATTCCATTCTATGATGAAGCAATAGAGTCAGGCTTTGTTTTAGGTGATTCATCAATACATTTCTTTACATTTATAGTTATGTTCTCTATATCATTCTTAACATTATTTAATCTTTTAATATTTTTTGTTAGGTCACTAAAGAATACATGGGTCATCAATTTATTTTTTATTATGTGTTTCTCTCTACTCATTTAGCAGGCTCCTTATACAGAAGACACAATCTAATTGGGACTATTTAAAAAGTCATTCCTGCTTGCTAGAACCTCACCAAATCTATTCTCCCTTGGCACAGCCTTCAGAAACCTAGAGACACCTGTTTTCCATGTTGAAGCATAAGAACTAGAGTTGGTTCACTTTCTGTTATGGTTATAAATAAAATTTGAGTTCTTTTGGGGGAAATGTAGATGAATATTTAGAAATAAATGACATGAAAATGCTACTAAAAGCCTTCTCAATTGTTAGTATTAGTTTAAAAAATACCATCAATTTAATTCTTCTTGAGTAAGTGATTTTTATTCTCCTTAGTTACCGGTCCATTAATGTTTTACAACCTTGTAATTAAAGGAAGAATTCCACTACTAATTTGTTACAGTACTATTTTAAAGGCATATTAATAAAAGAATTTTAAAGTGAATTCTGTATGTAATCATGCCTACTATAACTATAAAAATTCTGAGAAAGCTCATTTTTCTAAAGGACATTTTCATTTAGATAAAAGAAACCAAGGAGTTCCATTACTTTCCCATGTGTCACTTTAAAGTTTTGAGTAAAGATGCCACAAAATAAGATTAATATGGAATAATCTGCTAATGGGCAGATCTATCATATTTTTTCAGGCCAAAATAGATTTTTTTTGCCAATAAAAGAGCACAAAGTATCATCCCTAAAACTGGAGAACTGATAGAATTTTGTTGACTCAGCAATATGATTTTTCTCCTGAAAATTGGTTTATGACATATAATTTATATACTTAATTTTTTTATTTTTAAAAATATATTTTATTTAATTATTTCCCAATTAAATTGTTCTAAATTAACATTAATTTAAAAAAATTGAATTCCAAACTCTCTCCCTTCCTTGCATTTCTCTCTCCACCCCTAAAAGCAAGCAATATGAGATTGATTGTGCATGTGAATTCTTGCAAAATATATTTCCATATCAGCCATGTTGAAGAAGAAAATACACAGAAAACAAGCAAATTAAACAAAGTGGAAAAAGTATGCTTCAATCTGCATTGAGAGTTCATCAGTTCTCTTTAGAGATGGATAGCATTTTTTTTATTATGGGTCCTTTGGGACTATCATAGATTGTTGTCTTGATTAAAGCAGCTAAATCTTTCACAGATAACCATAATTACGATATTTCTATTACTAAGAACAATGTACTTCTGGTCCTGCTCACATCACTTTGCATCAGTTCATATAAGTCTAATCAGGTTTTTCTAAAACTATCCTACTCATCATTTCTTAATACACAATAGTATTCTATCACAATTTTATACAACTTTTTCAGCCATTCCCTAATTGATGGGCACTCCCTCAGTCTCCAGTTCTTTGCCAGCACAAAAGGAACTGGTGTGTGTGTGTGTGTGTGTGTGTGTGTGTGTGTGTGTGTGTGTGTCCTATTTTTCTTTAATCTCTTTGGGATAGACCTAGAAGTGATATTGCTGGGTCAAATGGAGTATACAGTTTTATAACCCTTTGGACATAATTCAGATTGTTCTATAGAATGGTTTTACCAATTCACAACTGCACCAAAAGTACATTAGCATCCCTATTTTCAACATCCCCTCCAACATTTGTCATTTTCCTTTTCTGTCACAATTGCCAATCTGATATGTGGGAGGTAATATTTCAGAGTTGTTTTAATTTAAATTTTCCTAATAAGTAGAAATGTGGAGCCTTTAATTTGAAAAAACTATTGAGAGCTTTGATTTCTTCTTCTGAAAACTGCCTGTACATAATCTCTCTCTCTCTCTCTCTCTCTCTCTCTCTCTCTCTCTCTCTCAATGTGGCTGTATTTGATTTCTTTATGGAAACCTTTTTGATTTGATGTAATCAAAATTATCCATTTCACCTGCATAATACTCTCCACGTCTTGAGTGGTTAAAAACTCTTACCTTATCTGTAGATCTGACAGGCAAATTTTTTCCATGCTCCACTAATTTACTTATGATATCACTGTTTATAATGTTTATCCATTTTGACATTGTTTTGACATAAGATGTGAGATGTTGTTCTTTGACTAATTTCTTCCAAATTACTTTCAAGTCTTCTTAGCAAGTTTTGTCAAATGGTGAATTCTTGCCCCCCGCCCCAACTTGTATCTTTAGGGGTATAAAATACTAGATTACTACAGTCATTTATTACTTTGTATTGTATACTTAATCTATTTTTCTTATCCATTGCTCAGTTGCTTAGACAGTACCAGATTGTTCGATGGTTAATGTTTGTAAAAAGTTTGAAACCTGATACTGTAAGCCACATACATTCACATTGTTTTCATTGATTCCCTTGGTAGTCTTGACCTTTTCCAGATGAACTTGTTATTATTTTTTCTTGGTTTGTAAAATAATATTTTGGTAGTTTGATTGGCATGGCACAGAATTAATAAACTTAGAATTGTCATTATAATTATATTGGTCTGGCCTGCCCATGAGCAATTATTATTTCTACAGTTGTTACATTGGCCTTTATTTGTGTGAAAAGTGTTTTGTAATTGTGTTCATATAGACTGTAGGTTTGTTTGGGAAGATAGACTCTAAAGTATTTTATGCTTTCTGTAGTAATTTTCATTGGGATTTCTATTTCTGTCTCTTCCTCCTGGGTTTTATTGGTAATATATAGAAATGCCAATCATCCATATGAGTTTATTTAATATCTTGAAACTTTGCTAATTGTTTCAACTAATTTTTAGTTGATTGTCTAAGATTCTTTAAGTATGCTATCAAATCATCTACAAAGAATGATAGTTTTATTTCCTCTTTGCCTATTTTTTATTCTTTCAATTTCTTTTTCCTGTCTTATTGCTATAGTTAGCATTTCTAGAACATAGAATAATAATGGTAGTAATGGACATCCTTGCTTTCCCCTTAATAATATTGAGAAAGTTTCTAGTTTAACATCAGTGCAGGTAAATATTTACTCTTTGCTTTAAATAGATACTACTTGTCTTTTTAAGAAAGGCTCCATTTAGTTCTATGTTATATATATATATATACATATATATGTATATATATGCATATATATGTATATGTACATATATATGTATATATTTTAAAATAGGAATGGATGTTGTATTTTGTCAAAAAGCTTTTTCTTGTGTCTTTTGAGATAATCATGATATTTTTGTTATTAATATGGTCAAATATTCTTACAATTTTAGTAATATTGAACCAGCTGTGTATGCCTGGCATAAATTCCATATGGTCACAGTATATAATCTTTGTGAAATATTTCTGTAATCCCCTTGACAGTATTTTATTTAACTTTTTTTGATTAGATATTCATTAGAGAAATTGTTTTCTTATAGAAATAGTTTTCTTTGACTTTTTCTCTCCATGATTTAGTTGTAAAAAATGCATTTGTGGTTTAAAAGAAATTTGTTGGGATTCCTTCTTTATTTTTTCAAATAGTTTATATAGTATTGGTATTAATAGCTCCTTTAATATTCTGTAGAATTAACTTGTAAATTCATCTAGTCCTGAGGATCTTTTCTTAGGGAACTCATTGATGGCTTGTTTAGTTTTTTTTTAATATAAGATAGGCTTATTTAAATATTTTATTTCTTATGTTAACATGGGAAATTTATACTTTTGTAAATATTACTCCATTTCACTTAGATTGTCAATTTTACTGGCATATGACAAAAAGCCTCACAATTGCTTTAAATTCATACTTGGTACACTCACCTTTTTCATTTTTGATATTGGTAATTTGGATTTCTTTTTTTAATCAATCAATGGTTTATCTATGTTATTGTTTTACACCATAAAACCAGTTGCTACTTTTATTATTTCTTTTTCTACTTTCAATTCTATTAATATCTCTTTTAATTTTTATGATTTCTATTTTAGCATTTACTTGGAGTTTTTTACTTGCAATTATTCTGGTTTTTATAATTTTCTGCCAAATTCATTATCTGCTCTTTCTCCTTTGTAGATGTACACATTTAGAGTTATAGATTTTCCCCTAAGTACTGCATAGCTGCATCCCACAAATTTTATTATGTTTTCTCATCATTTTATTCAATGAAATTATTATTTCTGTGGTTTTTTCTTTGACCCACTTAATCTTTTGTATTAGAATATTTAGTTTCCAATTTTTAATCAATGTTGCTACGGACATTTATTGAATGCCATTTTTATTGCATTGTAGCTTGAAAAGGGTGCATTTCATACTTCCACTTTTCTGCATTTGTTTGTAACATTTTTAATCCCTAATACATGGCCAATTTTGGTGGATGTGCCATGTACAGCTGACAAAAAGCTATCCTCCTTTTTATCCCCATTCAGTTTTCTCTAGAAGTATATCATACCTAACTTTGATATAATTCTCCTTATTTACTTCATTTATTTCTTATTTGTTTTGTGGTTAAATTTATTTAGCTCTAAAAGGGGGAAGTTGAGGTTGACCAGTAGTATAGTTTTACTGTCAATTTCCTCCTGTAATTCATTTAAATTTTCCTTTAAGTATTCAGGTGCTGTGCCATTTGGTACCTATCTGTTTAAGCATTGTTATTACTTCATTGTCTTTGGTCTCATTTAGCAAGATGTAGTTTCCCTGCTTATCTCTTAATTAGGTCTCTTTTTGCTTTTGCTTTGTCTGAGATCCTTACTGCTATCCTTGCCTTTTGTCACTTCATTGGATGTATGATATATCATGTTTTAGCCATTTATTTTAACATTGTTTGTGTCTCTCTGTTTCTAGTGTTTTTCTTATAAACAACATATTGTTGGATTCTGTTTTTTAATCCATTCTGTTATCTACTTCTGTCTTATGGGTGATTTCATCACATTCAGATTTCCAGTTATAATTATAAATGTATGTTTCCCTCCATCATATTTTCCTCTGTTTATCTTTATCTTTCTATTTTGATCCTATCTCTCCTCCAAAGTATTTTTTGGTTCTGACCACTGCTTCCCTTGATCTGTCCTCTCTTTATTACTCCTGCACCTTACACCTTCCCCTCCTGTTCAGTAAGATAGCTATCTAGACCCAATTAAACATATTTGTATATATACACACATACATATATGTACATACTAAAACACATGTATCCATATTTACACATATATTTGCATATACATATTCACACACACAGACAGACATACAGAGACACATGTGCATGATATGTCTCTGATTTTTTTAAAGGCAAGGGTAGCAGCAATGATCTCAAAGTAAAAGTGAAAATAGACCTAGGTAAGAGATAAGCAGGGAAATTCTGGGTGTGTGTGTGTGTGTGTGTGTGTGTGTAACTTCTCCCTCTTTGAACTGATTTAGATAAGAATGAGGTTTATGCTTGTCCTTCCCTCTCATTTTTTCTTCTACTATTAAAGATTTTCTTTGTATGCTTCTTTTGGGTGAGATAATTTTCCTGTTCTTCTCCCTTCCCCCTTCTTCCATTGCATTTTGATTTCTCACCTCTTTTTTTTAAAGATCATCAGAGCATATTTGTCTTGTATACATGCCCTCTGTCTGCATAAACTACTTTTGATTGCCATAAAATGACTAAGTTCTTAGGAGTTCCATGTATCATCTTTCCAAATAGGAATTTACTAAGTTTAACCTTATTGAGTCTTTTTTAAAATTTCTCTTTCTTGTAAATCTTTTTTATGCTTCTCTTAAGTTTTTTATTTGAAAGTCCAATTTTCTATGCATCTCTGGTCTTTTCATCAGGAAGACATGGAAGTTCTTTATTTCATTAAATATCCTTTTTTCCACCTCAAGAATTATACTCAGTTTGGCTGGATATGTCATCCTTGGTTGTAATCCTAGCTACTTTTCCTTCCAGATGATCCTGATTGTGAATACATGATATTTGAATTGTTTCTGACTGCTTGCAATATTTTCTCTTTGATCGGGTAGCTTTGGAATCTGGCTCTATTTTTCCTGGAGGTTTTCATTTTGGGATCTCTTTCAGGAGATGATCAGTGGATTCATTCAATTTCTATTCTACCCTCTGGACCTAAGAGTTTGGAAAAGTTTTTCTTTATTATTTCTTGAAATATTGTTTCTAGTCTCTTTATCATGGCTTCTGGGTAGTCCAATAATTCTTAAATTATCTCCCCTCAATCTATTTTAGGTCATTTTTTTTCTAATGAGATATTTCATATTTTCCTCTATTTTCCCATCTGTTTCTTTTACATTTTTATTGTTTCTTGATATCTCATGGAGTCATTAGCTTCTACTTGCCCCATTCTATTTTTTGAGGAATTATTTTCTTTGATGAACTTCGTATCTCTTTTTCCATTTGGCCATTTTTAGTTAAGGAGTTCTTTTATTCAGTGAATTTTTGTGGCCCTTTTCCATTGGGCCATGTCTTTTTTTAAGTCCCTGAACCCAGTGATACCAAAGGATCCCCTGTAATCTATTTCTGACCATTTGTCTTTCTCCCTTTCTATTTCTGGGCTGAGAACTACCAAATTTGCTGCTGTTGCTGTTGCAGCTGTCTACAAAATCCACAGCTAGTCCTAAAGCCTTATGCGTTCTGGTCATGCCCTTCCTGGTGTCACAGACATCCCCTCCCCAACCTCCTTATTTGTCTTAGGCTGGAAAACTGTCTAAAACAAACTTTTATTGGCTTTGCAACTCCAGATTTTGATTTAAGGCATTATTTTATAGTTGTTTGTAGTGTTCATCAAGTTTGCTGCTTCTACTCCATCTTGGCTCCTACTTGATAACTTCTTGAAATATAATTTCTAGGCTCTTTTTAAAATTGTGGCTTTCAAGTAATGCAATAATTCTTAAATTATCTCTCCTCAATCTATTTTATAGTCGATTATTTTTCCAATTATATATTTCACATTTTCTTTTTATGCTTTTGACTTTGTTTTAATTTTTGTTGATGTCTCATGGCATCATTAGCTTCCACTTGCCCAATTCTAATTTTTAAGGAATTATTTTCAATAAGATTTCGTACCTCTTTTTCCACTAGTCAATTTTGTTTTTAAGCATTTTTTTCCTCAGCATTTTTGTCTCTTTCTTACCAAGCTGTTAATTGTCTTTTCATAATTTTCTTCCCTTGCTCTCATTTCTTTATTCAGTTTTTTTCTTTACCACTCTTATTTGATTTTGAAAATATTTTTACCTCTTCCAGAAATTCTTTTTGCCTTTATTTCAAAGTCACCTTTTTCTTTGAGGCTTTTCATGTAGTTGTTTTGACTTCATTGTCTTCTTTTGAGTTAGTGTTTTGACCTTCTCTGTCACCGTAGTGGATTTTTATTGTCAGTTTCTTTCTTTTTTGTTGTTTGCTCATTTTTCCAACTTATTGCTTGACTTTCAACTTTGTGTTATAAAGTTGGCCCCTGTTGCTGGCAGAGAGGGGTAGTGTCCAGTGCTTCAGGTTTTTTTACCCTGTTATATTCAGAGCTAGTCCTGGGGTTTTGTAATTTTTCCATGCTTCTGAGGCAGTGTGATCTGGGGAGAGGTGTAGTCACTGTTTTCCTGGTCTTCACTCTGGTCCTTACTCAGGAGGGGCCCCAGGTCCCTTGGGATCATAATGAACAATGGCTTTAAGGGCCCTTACTCCCTCAAAACCTGAAATGATATTGCTCCTCAGGGGCCTTTCTCCCTTGCCATAACAAGTGATACTCTCCTTCTGAGTCCTTGCTCCTTCATGACAAAAAGTGCTCCTCTCCACCCTTGATGTGTGATCCAGAAGTGGATATAGGCAATGAAGGTGCCAAGCACAGTCTGGTCCTGTGCCCAGTGTTAGCACAGAGGTTTCCAACAATCTGTTTCTGACCAATTGCCTGCTCCCCTTGCCCTCTCTGGATTAAGAGCTTTGAAGCTCCTGATGTTTCTGTCACCATCCAAGTCCCATCACTCCTGTTGTTTCCACATGATCTCCAGCCCAGATTCTACCCCTTTGTCACAGATCTCTCCTTTTGACCTCCTAGGTTATCTTGGGTTGAAAGAGTATCTCACTCTGACTTTTGTTGACTCTGCTTCTCCAGAATTAGATTTGAAGCATGATTTAAAAAAAATGGAAGGGAATATTGGGAGAGCTTGGCTGTAGAGCTTCTTTTACTCTGCCATCTTTGCTCCACCCCTAAAAGTCCTAAACATTTTTCCTCAATGAGCAATTTTTCACGAACTTTTAACGGTGACCCACAATATTAAATGTGGTTCATTTGAGAATTTGTCACATTAGATTGTAAATAAGACTGAGCCTTAGTTTTCTCTACCACATTTATACTATGAGCAGTGTAGTGCCATGATTGCCTACAAAGGTGCTTCGGGAGTTTTTCCAGATGAAGTAACATATTTAATTTCTTTCTTGGCAACACTCCAGTAAAAGGTCAGATCCTTCTAGCACTTTTACAAAAACAAAGTGGGGAATTACAAATACTTCAAAGATTCATGTTCTCATCCCTGTGACCTGATTCCCTTCAATGATGCTGATCACAACCTGTTTATACCTTACTCTGGCTTAGTCAGTTGCTGTGATAAAAATAAATCATCAGCTGGTAGCTGAATCACCTTAATAAGCCTCTTCAATTTCAGTCTATTCTTCAGATAGAAGACACAGACCTTCAATGGGCTTTAGCTTTGGTAAGACCTTTCAAAGATTGCACTTCTTTGACATAGCCTTTGAGGATACTAAGTCTTACATAGTCTATAAAATATATAGCAGTGGATTTAGGGAGTAGGAACAAACTCACTCTCATGGAAAATTAAATCAAGTGAACAAGTGCCTACCGTGTGATATGTATTAAGGCTACAAGGAAAGGCAAAAAAACCCCACTCTCTTTCTCTTAAAGAACTGACAGTTTAATATGAGAAATGCCATACAAATATCTATGTAAAATATGATTTTTTGGAAATAATCTTAAAGGGAAAGCATTAACATTAAGATGAATTGGGAAAGGTTTCTTGTAGATGGTGAGATTTTAGCAATACCTGAAAGAAATCAGTAGTTGTTAACTAAAAGTGTGCTTTCTTCTAAACCAAAGAACAAAATGAGGAAATATAATATTCCATAAAGGCGTATATCTTAATCTTGAAGAGATTATATGTTTGTATTATTACTTAGTTTTTGGTAGAGTGCCTGGGTATCTCTTCCTGTAAATATGCCTGGGGCTGTAAGAAGCACCCTAAATTTTGCTACCCTGAAACCAGAATTCAAATCTCCTCCATGCCATCTTGGACATGCTATTGAAACTGTCTGGGTCTTATTTTTATCATCTGTTAATGAAGATGTTCAATTAGGTAAGCTGTCAGTTTCCTTCAGAGTATAAGTATAGGGCTACTACATTTGGTCCAGTGTTATGGAAGAAGGCAAAGATGACGTACCTATCAAATTTCCAGATACATAAAAATGGGAGTCCTAGGTAAAATATGGGAAAAAAGCCAAGATCCAAAAAGATAGGTAGGATGTTGGACTGAATCTCATAATATTAAATAGAACAAGAACAAATAAAAAGTTATATATTTCCTTTTTTAGAAATCAACTACCTAAATATAGGCTGAGGCTAACAGTTTAAAAACACTGCAATTTGTAGTTGATTACTTGCTCAATGTTTCTGATGCTTTTGTTAAAGCAAGCAAAATGTCAAGAATGAGGGAGGTGTATGCTGCTTAATATAGGGCAGCTATGTGACACAGTGTATAGTGTGCTGAGCCTAGAGTCAGGAACCCTCATATTCCTGAGTTTAAATTTGGCCTCAGACACTTACTAGCTGTGTGAACCTGGGCATCAGGGTCCCTATTTGCCTCAGTTTCTTCATCTGTAAAATGAACTGGAGAAGGAAATAGCAAACCACTCCAGTGGCTTTGCCAAGAAAACCCTATATTAGATATGACTGAAACAACTGAATAACTGCTTAATACGGTTAGATTTGAAGTTCAGGCTTAGTTCTTGGTGTTCCATTTTAGGAAGAAAATGGTGAAAGTAGAATACATACAAAAGGGGGAAACCAGGATGATATGAAAATTGGACTCCATACCATATAGGGATCTGTTGAAATGGCGATAGGTGTTTAGCTGGATCCAAAAAAGCTGGAAGGTTGGTAGGGACATGAAAACTCTCTTGGAAGTATTTGAAGAGGTATGTGTTATCCTTCATTTACCATCAGCTGCTCACTTGGTTTCTTCTCTATGAACTTAATGTTTTCCCCAAAATAAGCTTCTCACCTAAAATCTCATCATCTTGGAGATTGATTCAGCTTCGGTACTCAACACTTCTTTAGCACCCTCAGTGACCTCTCCCCTGTCATTGGAAAACTGAAGAGCAGAGTAAGGAATTCCTCCCAAGGCCTCCGTTTATATAGAGCTCAGAATTTTCCAGCTAACTTCATTTACCATTAGATCTTCTTGCTTTCTACTCCAGCCCAAACATCATGCCCCAAGGCAAGATACCCTCTGGCCCCCACCTCCTTCATTTCTCGTTATGTACTTTCTCCCCCATTAAATTATAAGCTCCTTGAAGGTAGGCACAATCTGTTTTTTCTTATTGTATCCTCAGTGTTTAGCACTATTGGCTATTATAAAACTTATTCTTCTTGGCCAGAGAGCAAAAAACTGGGAGCTATGCATGGAAGTTTCAGAGAAACAGATTTAGGATCCAGGTAATGAAAACTTCCAAAAATTGAAAGAAGGTAGTAGGTTCCTTGTCCCTGTACATTTATAATGAGAAGCCATATGAATACTCGTTAGTACTATTTTAGAGAGGATTATTGTTCAGGTTTGGATTGGACTATCTGACCTCTGAGCGTCTCTTCCAATTAAAGATTCTATAATGTTGAAGTGATAATGCTTGAAATACAATTCAAAAAACATGATTGAGTGGCCATTGTATGTCTAGAATTCAGGTTGGTAATATAACAAAATATTTTTTAAAAGAGAAGTATTACTCTCTGGCCTTACCTTGTTTGGTGAAGTGACACGAATGTATAGCTTGAGACTATAAGGTAATGTGTGGCATGAGTGAGAGTGAAGGGCATTCTCATTAATGTACAATGATGAAAAACATAAAACAATCAAAAACATTCCAAGGTGTTTGTGTATGTATGTGTGTGTGTGTGTGTGTGTGTGTGTGTGTGTGTGTGTATATATGTATATACACACATACATACACACATCTATATATACATATATTCATATATGTATTTATATATAAATACTACATGATAAAAATATTTTCAAATATAGAAGCATTGAGTCAATTTCAGGATCTGTCTTCATGTACAAGGGTGCTCAATTTAACTTTTATTAAAGGAAAGATCAGTATGAAAAGATACATTAGTAAAAGCTTCATAAATAAGTTGAATTTGATCTGGGCTTTTAAAGAAGGATAGAATTTGAATTATAAGAGGTAAAGGATAGCACTCAAGGAAATCATTACAAGTCGAGGTGCTATTTATTCAAATTTTCATTTATGATATATCTAAATCAGTCAAATGTAGCAGTTGGGGCTAAAAGCTGATCTTTACTTTTACTATAACATTTTTCTGCATTATATTTTATTGTCACATAATATGAAATTGTTTCTGACATGTTTATGTTATTTTTGCAAATAATTTTCACATCTAGAGAAAAATCACTCTGTGTTTCTATACATGGCTAAGAAAGAAAGGAAGAAAGCTGTGTCACTCGTAGACTATGCAAATCAAATGGCCTAAAGGATTTTACTTCGAACATGACTGCTCTACTGGAGATATGCAAAAAAAAAGTTCTCCTTGCCAAGAAATAGCTTTGTCTCTTCCCTTCAGTAAGAAAGTGAAACATATTCCTTTTCATTTTCTTTGAAAAAATGAACACTCAGAGAAACAAGATTTTGCAAAATTATAAGGCAGCATAGCATAATAACAAGAGCCCTCTCTAGGGATTCAGTGTTAGGTGATATGCCCCGTGGTTCTGAAATATGAAATGGAGCTTGTGAATAAGAATGAGTCCAAGGTCAGGATGGGTCAGCATTACTGAGCACTTGTAAATGTTGCATGGTGGGAGGTCTTATTCAAAAGCAATTTAAAGGTTTTACTTAATGCATTGGGTTGCATTCTAACACTTAAGATTTTTCCCTAAACCTCATTTTATTTTTTCTTTTGCTATTTTAAACTTCAGTACAAAATGAGAAAAGAAAAAGAAACATTGCCATGTATACACCAGACATAAGAGAGGATTCATTGTAAAACAACAAATTTCCATCTCAATAAAAACTATATAATAACAACTCTGCATTGTTTTCAAAGCTGCCTAGCTTTTCTTTGCTTCCTCATAGGTTTTCCTCTTTTATTTTTCCCCTTCCTCCCACCCTCCCCTCCCCCTAAGGAATGCTACAATTAAAACCCAGATATCTATATCTATGCACACACAGACACACATACATATACATAGATATCTATAAACATACATCCATATATACATACTTATACATACATATATAAATATATGCACACACATATATACACATACACACATGCATATACATACCTATATTTATATATATGCATACATATAAATATATGTATACATGTATATACACATACATGCATATATACACGCATATATACATATGTGTATATGTATGTGTATATATACAAATATGTATATACACGTATACACACACACATACACATGCATATACATATACATAAGGCCATGCTATGGTTATTTCCAGTTGTCATCTGTTTCTCTGAAGTGGGATAGCGTCTTCCTTCATAAGTCTTTCCATGCTTTTCTAAATGAGCCAGCTTATCATTTCCTTCACCACAGTAATGTTCTAGCCTCAGACAGAATGTGATTGAGCTAGAATAGTGCATCTATGAAAGTTATTTCCCCCAATTTTCTGCATTACTTCTCTTCTTGCCTGCATAGGTTTTATTTGTACAAGAAAATTTTAATTTAAAATAATCAAAATTATCATTTTATACTTCAACAATGCTCTCGAAGATCTGATATTAACACATCTACTTTCTTTACATCTTTTCTCCCTGGTTTATTTGAAATTCCTGACTTTTTGCTCTTCCAAAGGAATTGTTATTTTTTTCTAATTTAGTAATAGAATTTTTAGTAATTTAATCGGGATGGCATTACATAAATAGATTCATCAAGTAAAATTGTTTATTTTTATTATATTGGCTTTACCTACCCATGAGCAATAAATATTACTTCAATTATTTAGATTTGACTTTATTTGTATATTAGTAATTTTGTATATTTGTCTAGTTCCTGTATCTTTTTTGGAGGGTTTACTTTCAGGTATTTTATAGTCTCTATTATTTTAAATGGTCTAAAACAATATTGGATAATATGGCTGACACATAATGTAGTTTTCCCTATTTTTCCTCTTTTGATTAAGTCTATTTTAGCTTTAACTTTTTCTAAGATTATGATTACTACCACTGCTTTTTTACATAATAAATTCTATTCATGACACTTATTTTATGTTTGTGTGTATCTCTCATTTTTATAGGATTTCCTGAAAGAAACATATTGTTGAATTCAAATTTTTAATCTACTATCAGTTTCCATTTTATGGGTAAATTCATCCCATTCACATTCTAAGATATAATTACTTGTATATTTTTCTCCTTCCTATTTTTCCTCACTGTCCTTCTCATCCTATTCCCTTCTCTCTTCACTCCTCTGTTTTATTTCTACCCAATACCTTACCCTCCTATTCCTTAACCTACGCACCACTCTAAGAGATCCTCTCTTTTCCTCTCTGATCACTCTATCCCCTTGCCCGGTTATTTTTTCTGGATTTAGAAGACTTTTTATAAGCTTGTAGATGTATATGTTGTTCCCTTTTTAATCCATCCACAATGAGAGTGAGGTTCTAGCACTACCCACCCTACCCCCAAACACTCAAGATTTTGAATTTTTTTCCTTGTTGAGATTTTACATTGTTTCATATTCCCCTTACAGATGGAAACTTCTAGTTTTGACAGATTGAGAAATATTTATAATTGTTGTTTACTGAAGCAATAATAAACATTTGCCTAAAGCACATTACTCTAATTTATAAGCCCACTTCCTCAGAGGCTTCTGCCCAAGGCTTTTAAAACTCAAAACAGATTTTTGAGTTCCCTCTGGAAAGGTCAATAAATAGCAATATACAGTTACAACTGACAACACTTACACTGCTAAAATAGAAGTATGCTTGTAGCTAATGTCAAACAAAGCAATTGCCCATCTGTCACAGTCTGGCATGAGAGCAAGCTTAACCTTTAATAAATGACAGGCTCATTCATGATAACTTGACCATCCTACTATTTGAGACAAATTCACTTGCTGATCCATAGTTCACAATCTTCTAGATAGGGAAAATTAAGGCTGTTTATTTATTTTAACAACCTATTAAAAAACACAACCATGTTTTTCTTTGGGTTGTTGGCAACTATTGCAACATTTAATTTATACTGATAGTTAGTCTTGAATATATTTTTGGAGCTTAATTAAATTTCTGCAACCAAAGGGATACAATGGCTAAGAGGAGGGAGAAATTTAGCCCTTGTTTACAGGTGAAGTAGGTAGTCGCTTATATCATGAAATTGGATAGTATAAACTGGACTTTTTTGTTTGGTTTTCTCCTCTTTTCAGCATATAACTTTCACCATTAGAGTCACTACTTTGAGATAGGGTTTTACATCTTCACATGTTTCTTGTTAAAATGCAAATATGTTATCCAAAAGGGATAAAATATTTCACAACTAGAACCTGCTAAAATAGAAAAAAATGTTTCTGAAAAATCAAACAAATTACTGAAGGGATTGGCAGAACACTTAAGTCATAACTGTTGCAAATAAAATTCTGAGAGACACAGTTTCCAGGTATTAAGAATCAATTTATTAATTAGGCTAGACAGTAATAAATTGATCATCAGTGGTTCCTCTTAGGTAATCAAAGACAAAAAGAGAACTTCTGAAACACCTTACATCAGGTCTTTCCCTTCTGACAGGGAACTCCCCTCATAAGCAAAAAGCAACTCTGAATGGTGGACACTTAATGAGAAAGTGGGCTAAGAGTCTTCAGCCTTTCCTCATCACTTAATCATCAAGGGGGTGGTGGTGGAGAAGACAGCTAGGGAATGAGGCTTGGTAATAATTTTAAGTCCATTCTAGCAATTTGGGCACTCTGATCAGTTTCTCTCTGGTTTTTTTTTTCAGGTTAATTTTACTTTATTTTAAGTAGGCCCCACCCATCCCTTCCGCCTTTCGCATCTTGGAAACATATAACTCCTGAAATCAGTAATTTTGCTCACCTTTAACATAGTGGCTAAATTGGCCATGTGCTCATTCAGAGTGCCCTCTGACTCCTTGTAGGTCAGGCAGGTAAACTGGTATTCCTCTGTATCAAAGGCATCTGCTCCCTGTTGTTCCACATCATTTGCTACCCCATCATAATAATCCTCTATATCCCCAGGGTCCTCATCCTCTTCCTCATCTTCCTCCTCACAATTTAGGTCATAGTCCTCTTCATTGCTGTCAGATCCCTGGCGATTCATGTCCACAGACATTTTAGTGTCCTGCCAAGTTGCAGATCAGGAAAGCAGTTGCTGTTTTGCCCCCTCCCCCCAACTTTAGTTCTGTCTCAAATGCATTAGGTACTTCTGTCTTCAGTTTCTTGAAGATCTGTCAAGTAGATGTCACCCAAACACTCTATATGGTATGATTTCCATCCGGGCGCTGGGGTCCCCGCTGCCGATGTGCCCCGGGCCGGGCCAGGTCTGGCCAGGGCGGGACGGGGGACTGGGAGGAAGGGACCAGCGGTGCAGGGGACAGTACCGACGCAGCTCCCTCGGGCTCCTTCCTCCGGACTTCTCTCTGGTTTTATTTTCTTTCATGAGTTGGGCCTCCCAAAACTCTAATGAAGTGACTAAAGACACATGAATCTCTTGGTAACTCTTGACCAAATTGGTTTGTCTTTTGAAGCCAGAGTCCCATTTGGGTAGGACCCAACCGAAACTAGTTAATGAGCAGGTGCCTTGGGGTCTAGGAGTGATTTGGTCATGTCCTTCAGAGACTGACTGGCCTTTTTAATAGTAGGGTCTTGACAAAAATAGGAGGAAAAAGAAAGATCACAAATTAACAATTGGTTATTAATATAATAGTAAAATATTAACTTCCCTCATACTCCCTTTGATTCACTGAGAGACTTAATCTCCTCAGTGAATCACTAACTGTCATGACAATTCAGGATTGACTGGCTAGGATATAATAAAACCTTTAAGGTACTAAAGACTTCATCAAGGGTTTTTTTTTTAATCTACGAGTCTTAGATGTTTTAACATGTTGGGAATAATGTGTGTATGTGTGTGTGTGGGGGGGGGGCAGGGACATTCACCAATGCATAGACAGGAGCCACCAGAGACAGGCCTCCTTTGGCAAGCAGACCTTATACAGAACAATGGCACGTGGGGAAGAAGTGAAAGGGAAGGGTAATTAATTTACACTGTCCATTTCATCAGTCCATCATATCTTAGAGGTCAAATATCTCATGCAGCTGTCTGGTTTCTGAGAACATCTCCGGCTGCATTTGTCTGGTCTTCTGGAAATCTCACCTCCTAGGCATTCTAGAATAGGCAGGTTCCCAGAGCAGCTTCTTCTAGCAGATCTACTTCTCTGGTTAAGGCCACTTTAAAGATCTCTTTTCTATTAAATCCTCTTGCAAAATAGATCTTAATATAATTCGATACAGTCACTTTAATTTTGTTTGTCAAACACTAGGTTGTGTGGCAAGAACTAGCTCAAATCTTATGGTTCTAATGCAATTAATAATAGAGTTATATGAAGCACATCAAATTAGAAACCTCTATATTAGAATATTTGCATTTCCCCCCTATTCTTTGGTTCTCCTTTCCTTGTCTAAATCAGATACTTGATTTACTTGCTAACAACACGCTGATTAGAGAACCTAAAAGAATTTATTTGAATTTGAGTTGTAGAATGAGTCCTTTTAGTTGAAAATTTTGTTGTTTTCCAATGTAGTTATGTAAGATAAGGTTAAAGAGTACTTTTTAAATTGTTACTAACTCCTTCATAATTTAACTTCTGGCTTTCATCGATTTCATTCTTCACCTTGGATTTAAGTCCTAGGAAGGGAAGAAACTTCAGTTTATTTCCTATAACTGCCTTGTGATATAAGTTAGCAAATCATCATGTTGATATATTTAGGAAATTCAAATAACAACTGAAAAATAAAAAAAAATCTGAAGCCAATTTTTAAAACTAAAAGACTCAAAGTCTTTGTATCTCATTAGAAATATTTATATTTACATATATAGTCATCTGATCTTGTTTTCTGTCCCCAAAATTTCCATTCTAGCTATTTATTTTATTATTTACTCCAGTTATTTACTTGTAGCTGCTCATTTCCCCCTTAGAAGGATGAGATGCTACTACGAGTCTAATCCTATGTATAAGCACATCAGAAACAATACATCTTGTAAGTAGATGACTTCTATGCCTGAGTTTAGTGGTCACACAAATGAATTTATCTAAGAGATGATTATTTCATTTTAATTGTAATAAGATGACCTGTGATGGAGTTCATGAACAGATTAAGTAAACAACTCCAGATTGTATCAGTTGAGTTGTCTATAGTGAAACATGTTCAGTTACTAACCATCTTCAAATGAATGGAGTATTATATCCGTATAGACCACTCCTTTCAATCCTCTTTAGACTCTTGTGTAATTTGCTTGCCTTGCAGAGCATGCTCTATATAAAAGTGTCATTTGAAAAATTGGATTTCTCTCTGAGGTAACACAAGATAGACTCTAAGTTACTTCCCACTAAGATAACTAATTGCTGAAATTATTCTCTTTAATACAGAGCAGAAAATGTTTGTGGTATTAACCTCATTAAATAACACACTTACATCCTAGTTTCACAAATTCTTACATAATTATCTAATTATTCCCTTACTGTTTTGAGATATTTAAAGAACCTTATCTTTTACAGGAATACAGAACTACCAGCAGGGATATTACAAGCCCAAGGAATCATCTACTCAGTTGTTTGGGATATGGAAAGGACTATAATTTCAATTTGAATAGCTAAGATCTTATATACTTGTATCTTTTTATAGTAATTTAGATAAGTTCCAGTATTAGTCTATTCAATAAATATTCAATATTATGTCCATATCTTCTAGTGATCATCTGCCATTATTATAGCTATTTTCCATAAAGAAAAAATAGGGATATAGCTATAGTAAGGAAAAAATGCTACCCTAGCTTAATGTCAGTTCCAGGTAAGAGTCACATGTGTATTGAGAGGATATCATAGCCAATCTTAGTGTCAGCCAGGTGGGAAAAAGTTTCAGTTCAAGAGGTAATATCATATTGGGAAATCAAATCAGAAGAGTCCTTCCTCATCCCATACCAGAAAGTCACTCTTGAATTTTCCCACGAGACACAACGCTGCAGATGTCATCCCTGTAGGGCTACTGGCATTATGGATCGTTGCTCAATAGCATTTCTTGAAAATCATACCTGGAATCAGCCTCAGAATAATATAGCCCCATAAGATTCCACTTTAAGCAGCAAGCAAACCTCACTGATCATGCTTAGAGATGGACATAAATTATTCTCATATTGTTATAATAAGCTTGCATGTAAGAAGTGCCTGTTCTTCCAAAAGCCGCAGACCATCTTTGTCTCCAGCTTATTCTACTTCTCTAGCCTGAGCTCAGTGGTATAAAAATAATCAATAAAATAATTATAATCTGTAATTTCATATGGTGAAACATGAAACAAAACCCATTACCAGTCAGGTCACCTCAATTTAGTTGAAAATATCTTCAAATTACTTTACATAGAAAATCAATCTGAATAAATTTAAGTGGAACTTACTTCCTAAACATAATCATACATTTAATTTTGCATTAATAATACTAGGAAATATATATGGCTTTACTAGTTTGAATTCATGCTTCTTATTTTTAGGTTAGCTTGAAGTAGGCTGAGCTAAATGTTTTAAGCCATTACTCTTAAAACTTCTCACTTTAAGATATCTGGGTGACTGATTTTTGGTCCAGGGAGAAAGCTTTAAGGACTTAGATAGACGCTGGCAAAGTGTTGCTCCTTTTCCTCAAGCACAAATCTTTGAGAGCTTTCACAGAACACAAAGAGAGTTAATGCAGTGACTCTTAAGTTGCAAAATATAAGAAAATATCCAAGTATAATCTGTCATAACTAAAACAGGATTGTATAAGATGGAGCAAACCTAATGGTAAGCACTCTATAGACAAGAGCTTCTTATAACTCATCCTGAAAAGGGTGAGTGACTGGAATAGGAAGATCTTCCCCATCCATTAATAGGTCTATGTGACCACATGTGTTTAATCACAAATGTCTTGCTGCTTTGAACACCAGCCCAGCTGTTATACATCCTGAGTCACATAGAAACCATTGGGGGAGGAATTTGCCTAAGAAGGAGCTTGCTTAGGGGAAGGCTTGCTTGTAGGAAAGCTTTCACACATTTTGGTACTATGCTAAGTAAGCACTGAGTCATGAGGGTTGTGATGCATTTTGTCTCTGAGCCTATTAGCCAAAAGGGTGTGTGTATATATATATATATTCTGAGGTGAGATTTTGCTTTGGGAGCTTGCTCAGGAGAAGGACCTTTTGATTCCCTGGATGGGACTCTGAGTAGCCATTTGTTAAGAATCCTCTGACTACTCAGATGTTGATGCTCCCCCAATGGTGGTGTTTGTAGGTGGTTGTATTACTTTGTGCAGACACTTGGAGCCCGGTCTGTTGATCTCTGTGCTAATTTATCTGCTTGTATTCTCTCCACATTCAGGGTGCTGACCTTTCCCCTGAACTAGTGAATGATTTATATATGTTTGATTAAAGTAAGATTGTTGACCCCCTTAAAGTTGCCTTTTCTTTAAGAAAAGCAGATCAAAGAACCTGTGCTAGCAGGCCATCCTGGGTGTGCCAGGGTGCTTGCTGTTACAGTGAGCATAGTTACCAGATGCTTGTCTCAGTTCACTTGTAGCTTACTGTGAAGTCACTGCTTCAGAAAATTCAGTCTACTGCCAGAGTCCAGAACTAAGCACTATTTCCCAAACCTAATTTCTTCAAACTATTAGTAGGGTTGCTAGGATCTTGATATTCCACTTTCTACAGAAAGGGAAATTTGAAGGTGTCTTTGCTATACCAACTTTACAGAAAACTAGTTCACTATATTTTTAAAGTTTTAAAATTTATTTTAAAGTACCAAATAATAAAGGAAAAAATACCTTCTACACAGCATAACATAAGAGGATTCAATATAAAACAATAAATTTCCATTTCAAGAAGACTTATATAATGAATACTATATATTGTTTTCAAAGCTGTTGAGCTTTTCTTTCCTTCCTTGTAGGTTTTTCTTTTCCTATTCTCTGCTTTGCACTTTTCACTTTATTTTTCCCCTCCCTCACCCCCCAGAAGGCTATAAGAGAGTATACACACACAAACATATATACACACATGTACACACACACGCAAACACACATACATACACATATATGTATATATACACATATACGTATATGCATATATCCATAAAATACATACATATACACTTATACACATGTACGTAAGATTGTATTATGTTGTTTCTATGTATCTGTTTCTCTGAAGCATCTTTCATAAGTCCAAGTGTTTCCATGTTTTTCTAAATCAACAAGCTTATCATTTCCCACACCACAGCAATATTCCAACCCAATCCCATTCTATCTGAGAGATTGTCTAGGAAAGTTTTTCCCCAGTTTTCTTCTTTCCTATATATTCTTGGCTGCATAGGTTTCATTTATTTATTACATTTTGATTAAAATAATCAAAATTATCCATTTTGTACTTCAATAATGCTCTCACCTAATAATATGGTTTAAGGTCCGATATTACTGAATCTATTTCCTTTCCATTTTCCCCCTGACTTCTTTGAAATTCCTGACCTTTTGTTCTTCTAAATGAATTTTGTTATTACTGTTTCCTAATTCAGTAAGATAATTTATTAGTAATTTAATTGGGATGGCATTAAATAAATGGATTAGTTAGGTAAAATTATCATTTTTTGTTATATTGGTTTTATCTGTCCATGAACAATAAATATTGTTTCAAGTTTTTAGATTTGACTTTATTTGTATACAAAGTATTTTATGTATATATTCATACAGTTCCTGTGTCTGTTTTGGCAGGTTTATTGTCAGGTATTTTATATTATTTAGCTATTTTAAATGATATAAACAGAGTCTGAGAACCTTTGGCCTGGAGGCCACAGATTCCCCACCCCTGGTCTAAAACAATATTGGATAATATGGCTGATACATAGTGTAGTTTCCCTATTTTTTTTTGTTTTGGTTAAATCTGTTTTAGCTTTAACTTTGTCTGAAATCATGATTTCTGCCCCTGCTTTTTATATAATAAATTCTACTTCCAACCTTCATTTTATGTTTGTGTGTGTCTCTCATTTTTATAGCATTTCCTGAAAGCAACATGTTGTTGAATTCAAATTTTTAATTGGCTATCAGTTTCCATTTCATGGGTAAATTCATCCCATTCACATTCAAAGTTATAGTTACTTATTTATTTTCTTCCTTCCTATTATTCTTCACTATTCTTCTCACCTTGTTCTTTTTCTTTCTCACTCCTCTGCTTTACTTCAACCCAATACCTTGCCCTCCTATTCCTTAACCTACTCATACCTCCAATAATCCCTCTGTTATCCTCTCCCCTTACCCTATGCCCTTGCCTTCTTATTTATTTTTGAATTTAGAAGACTTTTATACATATATGTGTATCTACACATACAGAAATATGTGTTTGTGCACACACACACGTGTATAGTTCCCTGTTTCACCCATTCCTGTTGAGAGTAAGATTTGAGCACTACCTACCTTCTCCCCTACTAGCTTCTTCTTTATCATTTTTACCTTTTTGTCCCATTTGTATGAGGTAGTTACTCCTTTTTATCTTTCCCTACACAGTTTTATTATTTTTAGAATTACCCATCATACTCAGCTCAGCCTATGCCTTTCTTTCAAACTACCCACAGAGAAATGATTGTCATAATGGAACTGACAATATTTTCATATAAAAGAAGTAAACAATTTGACTTTATTGAATCTCTTATAGTTGGTCCTTAATGTTTACTTTATATTTCCGTTGCATGTTTTATGTTCAATTTTCACTTGAGTTCTGCTGTTTTGTGTCACAAATACCTGAAAGTCTTTATGTTCATTAAATTTCCATTTTTTTTCATTCAGAATTATACTTAACTTTTCTGGATAACTTACCCTTGGTCATAACACCTGTAAGACCTATATTCCTTCAATGTAGTAGCTGCTAGGTGATGTGTAATTCTTACTGCAGCTAGACAATATTCACATTATTCTTTTCTTGTTGCTTCCAATATTTTCTCCTTAACCTGGGACCTTTGAAACTTAGCTTTGATATTCCTGTAAGTTTTTCCCCTAGGATCTCTTTCAGGTGGTGATCAGTCAGTGGGTTTTTTTCTATTTCTGCTCTGCTTTCTTGTTCTAGAAGTTCAGGGCAATTTTCCTTCATAATTTCTTGTAATATTGTAATATTACATTAATTTTCAGGCAGTCTGACTATTCTTGTACTAATTCTCTTGAATCTGTTCTCCAGAACAGTTGTTTTTTTTTCTGATGAGATGTTTCATATTCTATTTTTTCATTCTTTAGATTTTGTTTTAGAATGTCCTTAACTTCCCTTTGCCTGATTCTAGTTTTCAAAGAACTATTTTCTTAAGTTTTTGGTTCTCGATTTCAAGTTGGTTGACTTTCTTTTCATAAGTTTCTGATTTTCTTGGATTGCTCTTATTTTTTCTAATTTTTCCTCAATCTCTGTGATTTTTAAAGTCCTTTCTAAATTCTTTTAAGAAATCTTTTTGCTCTTGAGACCATTTAACATTTATTATTGAAAAATTAGTGGCTTTTTAAACTCCATTATCTTCCTCTAAATATATACCTTCTCCTTTGCTTGCTATTTTTTTGTTGTTTTATTTTTTTTCTTTTTGCAGCTATCAAGTTATAGTCTTGAGGTATTGAGAATAATGCCCCAACCCTTAGGTCCTTTTACTTTTATTTTCTGAGGACTGTCCTGGGGCTCAACCTTTGGCTCTACTCTCTACTCGTAAGTCATGGCTAGAGTCCTTGGTCATGCTGTCCAGCAAATGAACTTACTCCCTGCAGTCTGCCCTCTTTTCCCTGGAACTGAAAGCAGAGACTCTGCTCTCCTGCAAGGGCCCATAGCCAGCAGAGTCCCTGCCCCTCGCTACTAGTGCTAACTCCTTATCACTGCAGCTGCAGCACAGCCTGGGATGCATCTGGTGAGCACAACTGTGCTTAGCATCCCTGGACAGTAGAAGGTCCTTCAGTCTTCTCCTCAGCTGTCAGATACCCACACTGTCCAGGAGATGAAAGTTTCCAAGTCTGAGGCTGCCTCCCAACCCCATGTGTCCCCGGTTTTTGTTGTTTGTTGATTCTGCAGATAAATGTGTGGTATTCATTACACATGGTACTACTACTATGTATTTGACACCTATACATAGCTACCTGTCATTCTCTGTTTTAGTATCTTCACGCAGCTGACATTAGGAGCATCATTTCTCTTAGGCAAGCTCCTACCAGGGTTTACTTTATTCCTGAGCTCATACATGGTAATCTTCTCTGCTATGAGGCTTTGTGCTTCTTGAACCATTGTGATATCCAGTTTTATTGTTGGCTGTGTATCTCTGCTTTTAGTTAGATGCATTGCCTCTCACTGATTTAGTAGCTCTCTTGATACCATGTTTTATATAGAGGAGTAGGAAGAGATGAAGGATAAAAGTCCACTTCCTTTCCATGTTGCTTCCCTCTGCTGTGGGCAAATGAGTCTCTCTGCACAAATCAAACCCAAGCCTGGATCCCTCAACTCTTAACTTATGAATTACAAAAATTCATCCAGCAATTTGAAGTCCTGCAGAATCATGATTAGCTTGCTTGGTCATTCAATCACACTGCTCCCTTCTTGATCTAATCTATGAGGTTATCATCTTATAAAAGGATCCCAGAGCACAGATCAAATAATGTTTATACATTAATACTTCATTGTGTGACCAGGTGGTTTAAAAATACAATCTAATTTATTCTTAGTGATAACATTATGGTCTCTGGGATCTGTGGAACTTTTGTTTCTGCCTTTGGTCTCTTCAAGAGTTCTGTATCAAAGGATGTGAACAATTGAGTCACTTGACTCAAATGATTCCAAATTACAGAATGATTGCACCAATTCACAGTTCCACTGACAGCAACAACAACTCACAATTTGCAGTATGGCTAACATCAGTAGCGAGTAAACTATTTTTATAATAGGAAAGAAGGAGAAAGCATTAACTAGTCATCTAGTATTTCCAGGCACAGCTTTAAATACTTTACAAAGTATTATCCCATTTGATCGTCAAAACAACCCCAGGAGATAGTTGCTATTCTTACTCCAATTTTATAATTGAGGAAACCAAGGTAGACAGATGTTAAGTAGCTTGCCCAAGGGTCACACAGCTACTAAGTCCCTAGGGACAGATTCAAACTCAGATCTTTCTGAATTCCAGCTTAGCACTCTATGCACAGCACCAATTAAGTGCTTCTAATAACTTGATGAGAACTGATAGGGAGTCTTTCTTTAGTTAATCACTTTCTTGACTAAATACCTTTAAAAGGAGCTTTTGTATACTTCACCATTTTAAGCATTGGTAAAAGATATCTTGTGTTCCACATTCACGGATAATAGAACAATCATATCCTTTTTTCAGCCTATAGATGCAATAGACTTTTTTTCCCTAGCCTTTGTGGTGAGATGGAAATGTTGCTAAATTTGGAGTCAGAAGACCTGGGTTTGAATCCCCACTTTGCATGAAATCAGTCTTCTCATTTGCAAACCATGGATCTTCACTAAGTTTATGACATATCATAAAGTTATATATGTATATTGTCATGATGTCAGGTTAAAGCATTTGGTCAAGTTAACCAACGTTATCAGCATTTTCTATCATGGCATAGCATAGATGGTGCAGTAAATAAAGTGCTGGAGATAGAATCAGAAAGACTTGCGGGGTGGGGCAGCTAGGTGGCACAGTGAGTAAAGCAATGCCCCTGGAGTCAGGAGGACCTGAGTTCAAATATGGCCTCAGACACTTTACACTTATTAGCTGTGTGACGTTGGGCAAGTCACTTAACCCCAATTGCCTTGACTTCCCCCCTACCAAAAAAAAAAGCCAAAAAAGAGAAAGACTTGGGTTCAAATGCACCCTCAGACACTTACACAGCTCATTTAACCTGTGCTTCAAATATAAAATGTGAAAAAATGGAGACATCTAGGTGGCTCAGTGGATATACTTCTGGGCCTGGAGTCAGGAAGACCTGAGTTCAAATGTAGCCTCAGACACTTACTAGCTGTGGGTTCCCAGGCAAATCATTTAACCTCTACTTAAATCCTCTGGAGAAGGAAATGGCAAACCATTCCAGTATCATTGCCAAGAAAACCCCATGGAGAGTATTAGTGTCCTGTGTTCCATGGGGTCATGAAGAGTCCAACATGACTGAATGACTCAACAACAACATACTATTTTTAGAAACTACACAACTATACCTCACTTATATTTGATATTTTTATCTCAATTACCATATTAGACTTGTTTGTTTTGAGAGATGCTTTTACAAAATAGACGTTTAACAACAAACCATTCATAGTCATTATAGTATGTAAATTTCTCTGACATAGAGAAAACAGTTTGAATTGGAGAGGTGAATATTACAAGAACAGAGAGATCCTATAATAGTATAGTGATTCAGTTTAGCAGAGATTCAAATCACATCCCTCAAATATAATTTCTTAATATAAAAACCTGATATAATAGTCAATGTGTGTGTATATCAGGTGTTAATCATGACACTGATTACCTGTGTCATAAAGGGATTTCACTTAATTAAAATTTCCAAAATAGTTTTAAAGCAGCTCTAATTAGGGGCTGGTGGCATTCATTTTGTTGATTCTAACTCTCCACAAAGACAACATATATAGATTTAGAGCACAAATAACTTTGTGAAAAGAAAGTTCAGACCACACATAAATACAGATTATCCTTAAGTTGTTTAGAATCATATCACTGGTAATTGAGAACCTCAAAATATAACATTATTAGCCAATTTAGTCACTAGTTAAAGCCAGTCCACAAAAAAAGCAGATAATATTTGTATATATGACCATGTACACAAATATACACATCCTCTCTCCTAGGACGGCAATAGCAATTAATCTTTGTTTTTCTTCAAAATCTAAGAAGTAACACTATCAGAACAGCCTTTTTCCAAACACATTTTAGAAAGAGATATGTCTATATTAATAATGGATGTGCTTATTTCAAGAAACCTGTGAATGTGGATCACATTTTTCCTGCCTTAATAGATGTTTCTTCATAAGCAGATGTGGCTGAAATAAATACTTCCTATTCACTGATGTTTTGGCAACAAGACTTTCTAAAGTTAGCTAGATGGATTCTTTAAAAAAAAATAGATATACAATCCACCATTTAGTCCCAGTATGTCCTATTGAGGCCACTGAAAAAAGTAGAGAAATATCCATCTAGACTATATTCCCTATTAAGGCAATAATCAGATAATTTTTAATAATTTGAAAAAAGCAAGCTTATTAATCAGCATCCCCAGAATGGACATAGACAATTAGAAAAGAAGAAAAGGAAGAATTGAAAAACGACAATCATAAATCCTAAATAAAATGTGTGTTTTTTTTAAAAGATTAAAAACATAGATAATTAATTTGATTTAAAAGAGGAAAGTTTCTGAAATTAAAAAAAAATGAATGTGAATGTCTAAGGAATGACGGAAATAAAAGAATTATCAGAAATGCCAATATGCAAATTTTATGCTAACAAAACTGAAATTAAAGTAAACTATATGTTATCTACAAAAAGTTTATTAACAAATTACAAAAGCAAAAAGGCATAATCTTAAACACTCCAGTCTCAGAAAAAGAAATCAAGCATGCTCCAAATTAACCAGCAAAGAAGATCAGCATGGATAATAATAGAGCTTTACTGTAGTGACATCTGAACTCTTCTCTGAGACCAGTTTGCATTCAACTAATTGCATGTTTAAAAAAGAAACTGCTTGATTAATTAAATGTTTGCAAGTAGTTTAGGAAGCATCGTACTACTGTTTGACATCCCTGTAGTTTATGGTGGAATGAAATTATGTGCCAATAGAATAAATAATGGATACTAGAGAGATTAGTTTGATTTCCTACTAATTTCTGTTCATTTAAAGAGCATTAACACATTTGCAAAAATCCTCATTTTTATGGTGCTATTGAAGGGCCAAAACTGAATATCTGATTCCTTGATATCCATTAAGCATTAGAAAACCCCACAACGGAGAATTTTTGTGTGAAAACAGGTTGGATGGTTCACAGAGACCTTTTGTATTACTTTTTTTGTTCAGTTTGTTCGGTTGAGACATTTTCAGTAAGGTAATTGAATATAAAGTTTGTAAATCTGACTTTTTCAGTATCCCACAATAGCAAGGAAACCCCAAAATCAAAACAAAACAAAAAACTCACAAAAAAGCAAAAGAAAAAGGAGTCAGAAAAAATTCATCTGAAGAAACTTCATGGAAAAGCTATCAGAAGCTGAAAGTAAATATGTGAACAACCAAAATGAGACTTTAATACAATGTTTAAACTATTGAATAAAAGAAAATTATCTGAAAAATTCAGATGAGAGTGAAAATCATGCAAATACAATGATATTCCCAAATGACACCTGAATAACTGCAAGTATCGGTAGAATGATTCAGAAATCAACAAATTAACTAAAACAAAACAAAAAAAATTGAGTTAGCACAAAAGGAAAGCTCCAAAATAAGAAATAAAAGGAGAGAATAGATACTTTAAAATAAATGAAGAACACATACTTGAAAACAACATATTCTCTGCAAAAAAAAGAAAAATATATTTGCAATTCAAAAATGCAGAAATACAAGATACAGGGATAGAGTTTTCAGTAAGAAAAACAGAAGGTAGTGACATCCTATTTCTGAGGGCATTTAAGCTGAGATTGTTATTGAGAATTTAGGTACTATATGACCTCTGAGGTCCTTCCAACTAAGATTCTGTGATTTCATTTTTTTCTCAAATGTTCTATATCTAGCACTGTGTCAGAACCATAAGTGGTGAGGCAATAATTAAATGATAGAAAAAGTAATTTAAATAACTTCTGATATCAATGCTAAAATTTAAGTCTAAATACTTGTTACTGAGTTGTTTAACTTCTTAAGTTACATTTATATAGTATTTAATAAAATTAAAAACCTCCAGAGCCTATTGCAGAACACTTCTGAAATTTACTATTAGAATCATTAAATTTTAGAGGTTAGAGGGATCACAGAGAGTATAGGAGGATAATAGATCTTTAAGGGACTATAAAATCACCTAGTCCACACTTCTCATTTTATGATGAAGATACTGAGACTTTGGAAGGGTGAGAAATTTAATCAAGGTAATATAGGAAGTTTCTAAGTTTCAGAGCAGGGATTTGAACCTAGGGCCCTGATTTCAAATTCAGTGCTCTTTCTACTGTACTATGTTGCAGAACACAACAGAAACCAGAAAAGAAATCAGATGATATCCTGATTCCTGATTCCCAAATTCTATAGTCTTCAGTCCTTCCTCACCACTAACAGAAAATACTTTTTAAAATTATGATTTAAAATCAAATGGACAGTATTTTCCTGACTAATAAGTTAGGAATAGGAAATAATTAGGTGAATCAAACAAAACCTCATCTATTTTGCCATGCAACGCAGCATTAATAATAAAAACAATTCTGTTTTGAACTCTGAGTTTTGAGGACTAAAATAAAAATACAGATTTTGTGACCAGTATATAATATTTGTCTTTACTAAGGAATGTCTTCAAGAACAAGCATCTTTAAAGGAATCATAAAAAAATTTTTTTTAAATAATTTTTGCATTACGTAATTTATTTGCTATATTCTTCTTAGATTGACCACATACCAAAGCATACTTGTTTATATTGTGCTTTTAGTTTTGATGATTTTTAAAGGTAATATGGAAGAATATACCATGATTGATTTTCATATTTTGGAACTATTTTTGATTCATTATCAATTAATTTATTTTTGATGCTAGATCATTGCTAGGCATGGTGGGATGGGGAATTCAAAAGTAAGGGATGACAGAGTTCCTCTCTAGAGGAGCTTCTTACTGTATATGTCTAGTTGTTTGAGAGAAGAACTGTATGTAAGAAACAGGGAATAAAGCATATCACTCTACCAATCAACAACAACAAAACAATTGAATCAGGGACTAGAAAAATACTGGAAACTTAACACTGAAAATGTAGATATTGAATCAAATTGCTTCAAAAATTACAATTATTAAATAGTCCACTTTTTCAGATTTGAACCACTCACTTATTGAATCACTTAATTGATAGAACTAATCTATTACTAGATCATGTTATTTTTATGAATGAAAGATGAAAATTTTCAGAAAAAGAGTAATGCATAAGTCATTCAATCAATAAAAAATTAGTAAGCACCTACTATGCACTAGGCACGTGCTAGTCACTTGAATAAACACAATGAAACAGTCTCTAATCTCAAGCATTTTTATCAAGGGAGACAATATGTACGTACATGGGTATATACAGAATGAATATATAAAATAAATACAGGATAGTTAGGGAGTAGGGACACTAGTATTTGCTGGGATCTGAAAAAGCTTATGTAGAAGATGCTTGAGCTGCATCTTGAAGAGAAGGTTTTAAATGGCAGAGATGAAAGGAGGTGAATTCCAGGATGGGGGAATGTTCAAAGGCACAGAAATAAGAGATTGCAGATGTGGGAGATGGGCAAAACCACTATTCTAGTGCATAAATATAGAGATGGGAGACGGGGAGCTATGTGTCAGAAATGAAAAGGATTAAGTGGACCATAGCTTGTGGAAGGGAAGGGGAGTAACATAAGGAAGCTGGCAAGATAAGTTGGGATCAGGTTGTAAAGGACTTTTTAGGTGAGAGGCATTTATATTTTATTCTAGAAATAATAGGGAGCCACTGAAGTTCATTGAGTAGGCAACTAACATGGTCAAAAATATGTTGTTGTTGAGTAGTTTCAGTTGTATTTAACTCTTTGTGACCCCGTTGGAGGTTTTCTTGGCAAAGATACTGGAGTTGTTTGCCATTTCCTTCTCCATCTCATTTTATAGAAATGAAAACTGAGGCAAACGGGGTCACACAGCTAGGAAATGTCTTCCTGATTCCAGAGATGACATTGTATCTGCTGTACCACCTGTAAAAAATGTACTTAAGAAAAGACACTTTTGTCGGCTGTGCAGAGAATGGATTGGAGCAGGGAGAAGCTTGGAGAGATGAATTAGTAGATTAATGCAAAAGTCCAAGTGAGAAGTAAAGGCAGCTTTGGCCCAGGTGTGTCTTAATAAGTAGAGATGGGGAGTAAAATGTGAGAGATGTTGTTGAGGTAGAAAGATTTGGCAGTTGATTGTCTATAGTGGGTGAGGGACAAAAGAGAAAGGGGGAAAAAGGATAAGAAAGAACAAAGGAACATAGTGAGGAAGGGATGAAGGAAGATAGATATAACATTATCCCTCTACAGTAGCAGAGTGGAAGACAAGTAGAGAGAAGGCACTAAGAATCACATAGTCTTTAGATGATACAGAAATATAAACTCAGGGGCGGAGCCAAGATGGCGGCTGGTAAGCACGGACTAGAGTGAGCTCCGTACCCGAGTCCCTCCAAAAACCTATAAAAATGGCTCTGAACCAATTCTAGAACGGCAGAACCCACAGAACAGCAGAGGGAAGCAGGGCTCCAGGCCAGGACAGCCCGGATGGTCTCTGGGTGAGCTCTATTCCACACGGAGCTGGGAGCTGGGAGCTGGGAACTGAGTGGAGCAGAGCCCAGCCTGAGCGGCGTGGACGATCCAGACCGGAAGCCAGGCAGAGGGGGCCCTAGCGCCCTGAATACCTGAGCAGTTACCAGACCCCTCGACCCACAAACACCAAAGACTGCGGAGAAGGTTAGTGGGAAAAGCTGCGGGAGTGGAAGGAGTTTGCGGTTCGGCTTCCAGCCCCGGGGGCAGCGGAGGTGGGGCAGCTACAGCTGTTGTTACTTCCGGCTCCAGGCCCACCTGGTGGGGGGAATTAAGTGGCGGATCACAGCAGGGGTGCACAGCCTGCCGAAGATCTGAGCCCAGTCTGGACTGGGGGTCCTTGGGGAAGGAGGAGTGCGGCTCTGACAGAGCTGGCACCTCCCCCCCAAACGTAGAACATAGAACTCTGTAATCTACAAGCAGTCATACCCCACTGAAAAGCTCAAGGGTCAAGTTAGTTGGTTGGGAATATGGCCAGGACGCGAAAACGCGCCCAGATTCAGTCTCAGACTTTGGATTCTTTCTTTGGTGACAAAGAAGACCAAAACATACAGCCTAAAGAAGACAACAAAGTCTTAGAGCCTACAACCAAAGCCTCCAAGAAAAACATGAACTGGCCCCAGACCATAGAAGAACTCAAAAAGGATTTGGAAAAGCAAGTTAGAGAAGTAGAGGAAAAATTGGGAAGAGAAATAAGAAGGATGCGAGAAAACCATGAAAAACAAGTCAATGACTTGCTAAAGGAGACCCAAAAAAATACTGAAAAATACACTGAAGAAAACAACACCTTAAAAAATAGACTAACTCAAATGGCAAAAGAGCTCCAAAAAGCCAATGAGGAGAAGAATTCCTTGAAAGGCAGAATTAGCCAAATGGAAAAGGAGGTCCAAAAGACCACTGAAGAAAATACTACTTTAAAAATTAGATTGGAGCAAGTGGAAGCTAGTGACTTTATGAGAAATCAGGATATTATAAAACAGAACCAGAGGAATGAAAAAATGGAAGACAATGTGAAATATCTCCTTGGAAAAACCACTGACCTGGAAAATAGATCCAGGAGAGATAATTTAAAAATTATTGGACTACCTGAAAGCCATGATCAAAAAAAGAGCCTAGATACCATCTTTCAGGAAATTATCAAGGAGAACTGCCCTGATATTCTAGAGCCACAGGGCAAAATAGAAATTGAAAGAATCCATCGATCGCCTCCGCAAATAGATCCCAAAAAGAAATCTCCTAGGAATATTGTTGCCAAATTCCAGAGCTCCCAGATCAAGGAGAAAATACTGCAAGCAGCCAGAAAGAAACAATTTGAGTATTGTGGAAACCCAATCAGAATAACCCAAGATCTGGCAGCTTCTACATTAAGAGATCGAAGGGCTTGGAATGCGATATTCCGGAGGTCAATGGAGCTAGGATTAAAACCTAGAATCACCTACCCAGCAAAACTGAGTACCATGTTCCAAGGCAAAATATGGACTTTCAATAAAATAGAGGACTTTCAAGCTTTCTCAGTGAAAAGACCAGAACTGAATAGAAAATTTGACTTTCAAACACAAGAATCAAGAGAAGCATGAAAAGGTAATCAAGAAACGGAAATTGCAAGGGACTTACTAAAGTTGAACTGTTTTGTTTATATTCCTACATGGAAAGATGATGAGTATGATTCATGAGACCGCAGTATTAGGGTAGTTGAAGGGAATATGCATATATATATATGCATATATATATATATATGTTTAAGTATATATATAAGTGCATGTGTATGTATGTATGTATCTATGTGTATATGTATGTATGTGTATGTATGTGTATATATATATATGTAAAAGAGAGAGAGAGCAGACACAGGGTGAGTTGAGGATGAAGGGAAGATATCTAAAAGAAATAAAATGAAATTAAGGGATGAGAGAGTAACATACTGAGAGAGGGAGATAGGGAGAGATAGAATGGGGTGGATTATCTCCCATAAAGGTGGCAAGAGGAAGCAGTTCTATGGGAGGAGGGGAGAGGGCAGGTGAGGGGGGAATGAGTGAACCTTGCTCTCATCAGATTTGGCCTGAGGGGGAATACCATACATACTCAGTTGGGTATCTTACCCCACAGGAAAGAAGAGGGAGGAAGATAAAAAAAAAAATAAAACGCGGGGGGATGATGGAGTGGAGGGCAGATGGGGGTGGAGGTAATCAAAACAAACACTTTGGAAAGGGGACAGGGTCAAGGGAGAAAATTCAATAAAGGGGGATGGGTTGGGAAGGAGCAAAATGTAGTTAGCCTTTCACAACATGAGTATTGTGGAAGGGTTATACATAATAATACATGTGTGGCCTAGGTTGAATTGCTCAACTTCTTAGGGAGGGTGGGTGGGAAGGGAAGAGGGAAGGGAATTTGGAACTCACAGTTTTAAAATCAGATGTTCAAAAACAAAAAAACTTTTTGTATGCAACTCAAAAATAAGATACACAGGCAATGGGGCGTAGAAATTTATCTTGCCCTACAAGAAAGGAAGGGAAAAGGGGATGAGAGGGGAGGGGGGTGATAGAGGGGAGGGCTGACTGGGGAACAGGGCAACCAGAATATAAGCCATCTTGGAGTGGGGGGGAGGGTAGAAATGGGGAGAAAATTTGTAATTCAAACTGTTGTGAAAATCAATGCTGAAAACCAAATATGTTAAATAAATAAATTGCATTTAAAAAAAAAATAAAATAAAATATCACCATCACTTTCCAATGATTTTTTTCTTCCTGGAAGAAATCTATGTACAGTGAAAGCGCAGTTAAAATAAACCGGTTTCTTGGCTATTATATGCCTTATTGTGTCCATATAGTCTATTAACCCCCCTGAAAAAGTCAAAAGACTTGATTTACTTTTTGTTCTCTCAAGACCTGATTTGGTTATTGAATTAATCTGAGTTTGAAATTTTTCAGTACCGTTTCCCTTTATATTATTGTGGTCATCACAGAAATCAGTATCTTGGTTTCCCTTACTTTTCTGTTCACTTATTCACATATAACTTCTCAAGATTCTTGGAATTATATTCATGATTTCTTAGGGATCAACACATGACATTCACATACCACAGTGGACAACCACTTTTCTCTCAGTTCTTTATTATACACAGTACTACTATAAATATTTGTGTATTATATATAACCTTTTCCTCTGTCTTTGACTTCCTTGGTTTACATGCCTGTTGCTAATTGATTGGGTCAGAGGATATGTCCATGTTTATGACTTTTCTAGTAAAAACCAAAATTCTTTTTAGAACAAATGAATGAATTCACACCTCTGCAAATAATATATGTTCCCACAATCCCCTCACCATTTACATTTTTTATTTTTATATTATCCTCAAAAATTTTGTAGCATGGCAGTATCTAACAAAACTTTAATTTCAGTGGCATGGCCTTCAAGATTTCTAGGACATATTGACAGAATTATATTTCTTGTTTTATACTGCTGCATACCCTTTCTGGAATGTCTTTTATTCTCTCTTTCTATATAATCTTATATATTCAAGGTCCAGCTCAAATCTCACCTTCTTAATGAAGCCTTCCTTGAGTATTCAATTTCCCTTTCCTTTCTTATGTCAGTTACTGCTGCGTCTTCTGAGATTTATCATATAAGTACCCAAAAGGCACCTCTTCTATGAAGCTTCTTTGACTCCAGTGATTTTCCTCCTCCCTTATTAACCATCTTGTACTTTCTTTCTGTTCCACTCATTTGACATTTAACATATATTGATTTATACTGTTAGTCATTAATTGATGATATAACATTTTCCTCACGTAATTCCCTCTATCTAGACTACAAATTCATTGAGCTCAAGAAAAATATCTTTGACTTCTTTGTATTGCCTATGGAGACCCACAAATTATTTTATTCATAGAAAATGTTAAATAAATGCTTGTTCTTTGACTGATTATTATTGAACTAAATAGAAAACTTGAAATACCATGCTAATCAGGCTTTGTTTGTTTATATCAGAGAATTCTGACATTCTTTTGCAGAATTTGAAAGTCTTTGACATGAATGTTGAAAAATGTTGTGAATTGAGAGTACTGACAATGGAGCACCTGACTTTGAGAACTTGTCGCTTAAGTTCACAAAAAGTGCTATTATAAAAACATATGTTCAAACTTTGTTTTTGATTTCAACTCTTGTATTTCATATGCCCAACAGGAGAAGTAATGGACCAACAGAAACTCTAGTAACCTTTCTTGCATAAATATGAATTGTTATCTAGAAACTTTGGACCAATTCATATTGCCACTAATAGTTTATTTGTGTCTTTGTATTTCTCAGACATCAACAGACTTCAACCAAACATCAACTATTTTATTTTTTAATCACCTTTTTCTTTTGCTGTGTTAGAAGTTAGATATCCAAGTTATGTTACTTATATTTCCTTAATTTTTAGTGATCTGGTTTATATGTTCATCATTATTTATCAATTGCAATTATTTTGAAAACTATATCCTTTTTCCATTTATCTACTGGGAAGTGACTTTGTGAATTTATAATATTTGTGCTAATGACATATATTTAGATTTCTGATTTCTTTATGCTTTCATTTTAAGTAAAAAAAGATCACCACCACATTGTTAACAATTTATGTTTTATTACTTATTTCACTTATTTTCATTGAATTTGTCTTCATAGGCACTGTGATTTTCAACATAAGAAAAATGACTTTGTTGTTATGGGTGTGTATTATATATTATAATGCATGTTTTCATTCTAGTTTTCACTTTTCATTTTTCAATCTGTTTGGTTTCAGTCTGTTTGGTTTCATTTAGCTGGCCTCTGTTAGTGATTGAGTTTGACAAAAGAAGGGGTTCTGTTCTTTTCTGTCAAAATGAAATGCGTGATTTTTAAAAAAAAATCAGAATATAATATAGTGGAAAGAACACTTAAACCATCCTTCAAGAAAATGGAGAATCAAAAGCCAGAGCCAAGTTGGGAAACTAAGAAAAAAAGCAGCAGCCAAAGGAAAAAGAAAAAAACAAAGAAGCAGCAGCTGAAGAAGGGGAGAAGGGTCTACTCATTTATATTGTATCTGGACAGATTTCAATCAATAAAGGGAAAATAGAACAAGGAATCTTGTTGTATAAATTTCTTATTGTAACATAAAAAGAATAATCACCATAATTAATCTAACCAGTAATATATAGCTGGAAAGGAACTCATATGCCATCTAACACACTGTCATTGTCTGGTTGAAGAAACTTAAATCCAGGGAGGTTAATATTAAGTGACATGTGCAAGGTCACATAGCATCAGTCAGTATGTAAACCAAGTGGTCCTTAGATGACATAAAGCCAATGTTCTTTCTATTGTACAGTGAAAAGACATTGATTTTATTCTATGGTAACTCAAAGCGAGATTTATGTTAATGTTTATTTTTCATGTCTCTGTTCTTAAGCTGGCTAACCTTATATACAATGCAGCTAATTGATGCAATGGACAGAGTGCTGGACTTGAAATCAGGGATGACAAGTTCAAATCCTGCCCAAATGGTTTACTAGCTGTCTGATCCTGGCCAAGCAAAACTGCCTCATTTAAAAAAAAAATGTGTGTGTGATCACTTTTAAAAGTGCTATATATACTTTTAAAGTGCTATATAAATATTAGTATTATATGTGCATGCATGCAAAAGTTTATGTATACACACATATATGTATGTAAATAATGATATAATACATGTGTAAACTACATTATAAGTTAGGAGTTTAATAATGATAGCTATGTTTTCTGTGACTGAGAGCAAAACAAACAACATTTTAGGTTAGGGGATTTAATAACGGAGACCTAAAATTTTCTGGTACTGTGATCAAAGTAAGTCGAAGTTGGACTTCAATGGCATAATGAAAGGCAGTTCAGTGTAGTGGCAAAAATGCTGGGTTTGGTATCAGAGTCTGTGCTCATGTCTTGGGTTAGGTTTTTTGAGCCTCTATTTATGAAATGAAAAATACATGACACTGTCTTTCTCATAGTGGTGTTGTGAACAAGTGTTACGGTAATTCAGGTGGAACTTTTTTGTTGTTTTCTCTTTTAGAATGCTAAGGCAATCCAGTGCCTTTAATGAGTCTTGCCTTTGTTTGAATTGGGCAGATAAAGTGGGACCTTTTGTTGTCTTTGTTTTGGAGTGCTTCTCAGCCCTAAGGAATCTTTGATTGAATATGGAGTCTTTGATGACCTGTTTACGTCAAAGCAAGGCCTAGTTCACGTGGGTTTGAGTCGAATAATTGTGATGCCCTTTGACCCTGAAGAAGTGTATATATACTCAGAGGTTAGCGTTTTGCCTTTGGGGGCACACTCATTGGAAGAGTGTTAGTGATTTGGCCAGAGGAGACTCTGGGTAGGCATTGGAGTGTCCCCACCCCCTGCTTTGAAAACCCAGATGTTGGTGCCTCTCTCTCTGATAATGTATGTAATTCCCTGGTCAGACAGCTAGAGACCTGTCTGTTTGCTCTGTTTGTATAATGTAGGCTTGTAATTTCTGTTTGTATAGTTCCTGAAGTTCAGGGTGCTGGCTTTTTCCCCTGAACTAAGCGAATGATATATGTATGTTTAATTAAAGTGAGATTGTTAACCCCTTAAAGTTGCTTTCCTTAGAAAAGCAGATCAAAGAGCCTGTGCTATTAGCCCTCCCGTGTGCTCTTGTTCTTGGTCTTTCATCTTCACAGCAGCTGCTAGCAACATTGTTGTCACAGCAGCACACTTTATAAGCCTTAAGCTTATATACAAATGTCAGTCTATCAGTAAAGATATGTTAAGGGCCTCCTGTATACTAGGAAATACCTTTAGCACTGGGAATACAAAGAAAAGCAAAATATATTCTTTAGTCTCAACGAATTCACAGTATAATAGTGGTAATGTGCAAATGACTATGTACTCAAAAACTACATACAGGAAATATTAAAAGTAGTCAACAGAGAGAGGGCACTAGAACTGAGGAGGACTGGGAAAGATTCCTTGTAGAAATGGGATTTTAGATGGAACTTAAAGGAAGTCCAGGAAGCAAGGAGGCAGAAATGAGGAGGTACAGACTTCCAGGTATAGGGACAGCCAATGGAAATGCCCAGAGTTTGGGGGGGGGCAGTGCCTCGTTAGAGGACTTAAGGAGGCTAGTATCATTTTGTTAAAAAGGACATGGGTAGCAGGGTGGGTAGTGTGTAGTGTAAGGTGAGAGACATGAGTTCTAAACATGATTTACTAAAGATACAATATATATGTATATTAGTAGCAATAAACTGATATATAAATATAAATTACTAAATATAGGGAAAGGTAAGAATAATGGAAGAATCAGTAAATAAAAACATTTGTTTCAATGATCAAACAAGTTTATGTCTATAGACAGGGTAGGGATAGTTAATATATATATAAAAATAAAACATAAATCCAAAAAAAGTTATAGCTCTTTATTTAAGAAAATTATTTTCAAATACCAAACATGCATTGAGTTGGGACTAAATTAAAGTAGTAAAATCAGCAAGATTTCAAATTAGTCTAACCAAGTTTTTTTTTTTTTTAAATCTCAACATCTATTTATTACTGCATTTTATTTTGAATTGCCATTTCCTAAATGGGAAAGGAAAAATATTTATATTCTATGAAAAATGTAAGATAATGCCACTTAACTGTTGATAGTCATGTTAAGATAAATATTTTAAAAGACTACTCCCTCTGACTTAGAAATCCAATAACTCATTTCAACAATTTGTTTAATCTGGTATATCTCATGTTCCTATTTTTAATAGCAAAGATCTCATTTTTAAATGCCCTTTTTAATAGGACATTTCTCTTTCTCTGCCTTTGGGTACTATCTTAATTCTCTAAACACATTCTATAGTATAGTTAAACTAGCATCACTGTTCAGCAAGTATGACATTTCTTCTCTTGTGTTGATTCTGCAGTGGCTTTTTTCTCTACCTGGGATATACTCCTTTATGACTTCTGCCTCAGACTTCCTAGTTTCCTTCAAAATTAAATTCAGGTTCTTTTTCTGATTATCCCAGCTCATACTGTCTTTCCCCTACCTCTAAAATTATCTAGTAATCTTAAAAATTAGTGATAATTAACAAATTACAGGTTAATCAATTTTTTTTGATGGATTCTCCAGGAATTTGGTGTCTACAGTGAAAAACAGACCTCTGAATGTCATCTTTTATTCACCTGTTCTAAATAACATTTAATTTGAAAGTCAAGACCCAATGTGGCAACCCAGAACTTTCCTCTTGCACCTTCCATTAGAATCATCCCTATTTTGGGAATGAAATATCATTGATCTGTTTCACTGTTATCTTATCATAATACATGTTACACTTTCTTTAATCATGCCAAAGTTTCCCACCCAGTGATTTTAGTCATTCTTCCCAAGGAGATCAAACATGTTTTTTTTTCTTTTCATCAGCATTTTAAATATTATAGAAAAATAGTTTTTGAATATTCCTCATTTTCTCATCTATCAAATTAGGCAGTTGGACTGGATGACATTTTGCTTTCCTTCCAATCCTAGCTCAATGATCCTACAATCCCATGAGCAATAGCTTCCTCATAATGAAAGTATCACCCATGAAAGCAGAAGACAACACCCAATCTAAATGTTATATTTCACATAGTGACTAACAAAATGATGAGTATATTCTGAAGAATGCTTTTTTTAACTTAATAAATGCTTTCAAAGTATAGTTAATTGAATGACACAATGATCATAGGGCCAAAAGGTATATTCAGTGTGACATAGATTTGGGTAAAACATGACTTTTCCACATGAAGACAAATATCTACAAATTATAATAAAAATCATGGATTTAAATTCAGGGAGAGCACATAGACAAAGAGAACCTGAAATATCTTATACTTGTTCCTACAGTTTGAGGAACAGAAATTTATTATTTTCTTTCATCTGGGCACAGATTCCTTTTGGCTGACTGACAAAAATATTTTGAAATGAACAAAACTTTAAATGAGTTTCCCAGTTTTCCTTCTGTCACACAAGCGGTTTTTAAAGGCCCACCTCAATTTTTAAATCCCTCAGGGTACTGGTTGTCTCTTTCCCCACTCATGAATGTCCGTAACATAAAGACATGCTATTCAGCATTATTACTTATTCCGGTGCTATTCCTTTTCCGTGACACAAAAGAAGAAGAGATGAAATTGAATCAGATTCAAATTTTTGGCTTCATCATTATTGGAGCTGAGATTGCAGTAATAACATGATGTAGAAATGGAAAAGATCTTTGGTTACCAATAGAAATTGATGAATACCTCCTGGGTTTTGGTGACATGAATTAGCAGGGCAAACCCTACCCTAAATTTTCAAGCAGGTAAAGTTTGTTTTCTCTAATCTAACCTCCTCTTTTTGTACCCTCCCTTGTTTTACCCTTCCTTTTATACCCATTGTCTTTACTTTCTCCTCTCTCTTTCGTCTCTTATACTTTCATGAAACTCTGCTCTCAGGAAAAGATCAGTTAATCTATACTGAGATGCTAAGGACTCATATGACTTAAGGTACTGCCCCTCCCCCCCCAAATGTTCATGATTTAAAGTGGAAAACTTTTTTAAGATTGAGTTAGAAAGGGAAGCTTTCAATGTGGAATTTTAGACATCATCAAGTTGTGTGTAGGAGGTAGGTGCTGGGTTATGGAGAATTCTCAGTTTTTCAACTCGTACCAAATCAACAATTGCCTATTCAAGCCTACTTATAATCTAGCCTATACATTAGTATTGAATGGAAAAAGCAGAGGTATTTAGTGTGTGTTTATAGGAAGTAACACAAGTGATTTGGACCTTAATATTTTGCTAATAATTTTAACAATTGGATTTTCCCAACATGCTTCAATTCAACCAAGAAATTTAATAAATAAATGTCTACTATGTCTACTATGCCAGTCTAAGCACCGAGAATACAAAAACAAAATTTTATGCTCTCAAATAACTTCATTCTACCAGAATGTGTTACTTAATGCACGTAGATAAGTAAATTTAGGATATATACAAAATAATTTGGGTGGACAGGGAGGGAGAGCACTAATCATGGAAGTGTCAGCAAAGGCCTTTGTAGGAGATAATAATTGAACTAAGCCTTAAAGGAATGAAAGATTCCAAAAGGTAGTGGTAAAAAGGGATAAAATTCTTTTTTTTTTTTTTTTGGCAGGGCCATTGGGGGTTAAGTGACTTGCCCAAGGTCACACAGCTAGTACATGTGTCAAGTGTCTGAGGCTGGATTTGAACTCAGGTCCTCCTGACTCCTGGGCCGGTGCTCTACTCACTGCGCCACCTAGCTGCCCCCAAAAGGGATAAAATTCTAAGAATAAAAAACGACCTGGGAAAGATTCAGAGACATGAGCTAAAATGGATAGAAAGGGGACCAGCAAGTAGGACAGTTTGTTTGGTAATTTGGTTAAAGTGTATGAAAAGGAATAATGTGAAATGTCTAGAAAGAAGATTGGACTTGCATTATGACTGTTTTTTAATAAAAGAAGAAGTCACTGGAATTTCATGAAAAGGAGAATGCAGCGTTCAGACCTGTGCTTTAGGAATGTCACTTTGATAGATGTGTGGAGGATACATTGGAATGAGACTTGGCTGGAATCAGGGAGACTAATTAAAAGCCTTTTGTGGTAAGGAGAAGTGATAAGAGCTTAAACTTGGCTGGTGCCTATGTGACTGGACAGATATATAAGAGATGAAGAACACATATGAAAGATATTGTAAAGATATAGAGATGAGGGAGAAGGAAGAATTAAATATGACTGAACTTGCAATTCTCCCACCCTCAGCAGAAATAAGGAAACTAAGAAGAGGGTAGTTGAGATAGAATGGGTAACATTTTGGACACATTCAGTTTGAGATGGAGATGTGTCCAGGGATATTGATGAAGTAGGACTGCAGAGATTTGAAGGATGGATATACAGTTTGGAATTCACCTACATATGATAAATGTAAACATGAAAGTTAATGAGATAACTTACAAAGAATATATGGAGAGAAGATAAGAGGGACAAGGATAGAATTCTAATATGTAGCCACACACAGGCAGCCAGACATGGATGATGATCCAAATATTAAAATAGAGTTGTCAAAAGGTGTTAGAAAAACCAAGAAGGTTTGGTGACACAAAAACCCAAGAAGGAGTGTTCAGAAAGAGACTGTTGTCAGTAAAGCCATGTTCTGCACAGCTCAAGAAGGATAAGGAGTGAGAAGTTGTCATTGGATTTAGCTACTAATAGAGCTTTGGGATCCTTGGAGAAAGTAGGTTTACTTGAGGGTGGAAATGGGGTACAGATGCCCCATGATAATGAGTCAAGAAATTGCTGTGAAGTAAGGCAGTAGAAGAAGAGAGTATAAACAACTTTTTTTTCTAGGAATTTTACTCTCATTCAAATTGTTACCTTTATCCAAATTTTTTACTTTATAATATGAGTTGGCTATGCTCACTTTTGCTAATGTCACTTGGCCTTTCCATTTCATTCATTTAGCAATAATCTAGGGGAAATTAGGGCAGGTAGGTGGTGCAGTGACAAGAGTACTAGAACTGGAGTCAGAAAGACTTATGTTTCTGAGTTCAAATGTGTCCTCAGACACTTACTAGCTGTGTGGCCCTGGGCAAGTCACCTAACTCTGTTTGCCTTAGTTCCTCCTTTGTAAAATGAGCTAGAGCAAAAAATGGCAAACCCCTCTAGTATCTTTGCAAAGAAAATGAGTGCACAAAGAGTCAAACACAAATGAAACAACTGAACCACAACAACAAAAGGGAAATTAATTTTATTCCTACAGTTCTTTCCCCCATGAACACTCATTTATATTTAATTTTTTTAACTTAAATGTAAAAACAATTTTAACATTCATTAAAAAATATCGAGTCCCAAATTTTTTCCTTCCCTCCCTCCTCATCCTCCTGTTTGAGAAGGCAAGCAATTCAATATAGATTATACATGTGTGCAATCATGCAAAACATATTACCATAATAGCCATGTTGTAAAAGAAAACAAAAAAGAAATATTGAAAAAAGTTTTAAAAAATATGCTTTGTTCTGCATTCAAATTCCATCACTTTTTTTCTCTGCAGGTAGATAACTTTTTTTTCATCATAAGTCCTTCAGAATTGTCATGAACTTTTCAGAATTTTCTTGAATCATTGTGTTGCTGAAAATAGCTAAGTCATAACTGATTATTGTAGAGTATTGTTACTGTGTACAATGTTCTCCTGGTTCTATTAAGTTTGTATCATTTCATATGTCTTCCCAAGTTTTTCTGAAAGCATCCTGCTCATCATTTCTTATAGCACAATAGAATTCCATCACAATCATATCCCATAACTTGTTCAGCCATTTGCCAATTGGTGGTCATTCCCTCAATTTCCAATTCTTTGCTACCACAAAAAGAACTGCTATACATATTTTTGGCAGCTAGGTGGCACAGTGAATAGGGCACTGGGCTTGGAATCAGGAGGAGTCATTTTCATGTGTTCAAATCTGGCCTCAGACACAACCTAGCTGTGTGAGCCTGAGCACATCACTGAACCCTGTTTGCCTCAGTTTCTCACCTGTAAAATGATATATAGAAGGAAGTAAACAGAATAAATATTTTTTGTACAAATAAGGCCTTTTCCTTTTTGTTTAATTTCTTTGCAGTAAATACAAAGTCGTGCTATAACTGGGTCAAAGGGTATGCGGTTTTGCAGCCCTTTAGGTACAATTCCAAATTGTCCTCCAGAATGTTTGGATCAGTTCACGACTCCATCAGCAATGTGTTAGTGTCCCAGTTTTTCCACATCCCCTCCCACATTTGTCATTTTCCTTTTGTGTCATATTAGCCATTCTGATACGTATGAGGTGGTACCTCAGATATAATTGCATTTCTCTGATTAATAGTGATTTATAACATTTTTTCACATGTCTATAAATAGTTTGGCTTTCTTTTTCTGAAATTGTATGCATTTAATATCAAGAAAACAAATAGTAGCTTGGCATGTAATTAATTGCATTCCTGTAATTCATGTTTGGGGTGTGGACAGAGCCTTGCTGAGGTTAGTTATTCTTTCAAGTTTGAGAGTTCTGAACGACACTGGATTAAGCTAATCAGATATCCGCATTGTCTGGCAATATTATGGTGAGCTTTCCAGCTTCACCAAACTGGCTAAGGAGCACAAAGGAAATATAGCGGGTTAAAGCTTTGTAATCAGCACAATCGGACCAGTTGAGACTGCTTTATTTATAGCCTGGGGTCAATAGGGATAGCTTCACAAAACAAAACAAACAACCACAGATAGGAAAAGAAATAGAAAAAGGTGATTGGTGTAATGGCGACCAGGGTGGGACTTCTTGCTGTTTTTTCTTTTGGAGTGCTTCTCAGCACTAAGACAACCGAGTGCCTTTGATTGAGCCTTGCCTTTGTTTGAATCAAGAGTCTTTGATTGAATCAAGAGTCTTTGATGACCTGCTTAAGTCACAAGAAAGCCCAAGTCATGGGATTTCGAAACATACGGTTGTGATGCTCTCTGTGGGCTGACCCTGAAGAAGTGTATATTTATTCTGAGGTTAGCATTTTGCCTGGGGGCTCATTCGTTGTAAGAATGTTCATATGATTTGACCAGATGAGACTCTGGGTAGCCATTAGGGAGCCATGCAGTTTTGAAAACCCAGCTGTCGGTGCTTCTCTCTCTGGTAACTATGTATGTATTGCTATGGACAGGTGGTTAGAAGCCCTGTCTGCTGATTTGTGGTATTTGCTCTATTTATGTAATTTCTGTTTGTGTTTTCTCTGAAGTTCAGGGTGCTCACTTTTCCCCCTGAACTAACTGAGTGATATATGTATGTTTAATTAAAGTGAGAATAAATCCCTTGAAGTTGCTTTTCTTGAAAAAGCAGATCAAATAACCTGTGCTAGCAGCCCTCCTGTGTGCTGGTGTTGTTGGTCCTATTGGTTTTATACCTCCACAGCAGCTGCTAGCAGCGTTGTTCTTACAATTAGACATCACATTTCTCATTTTTTAGCTTTGTAACTATAAAATTACCCTATTGGATGTAATCCTTCTTTTCTTAATCCTTGATCAAGTATTTATTTTTATGTCTTTTAAAAATCATACTGTCACAATTTAGAGAAGATAGTAGATAAAAAAAAATCTTCCTAATGATACCATAACCTACATGCTATTGCTACACCTTAGAGGTATTCACAGAGAAGTTCCAAGGTTATTTCAAGACTTTTCCTAAAAGAAGAGCTAAAAGAATGATGTACATGCTAAATAATGGATTCTTTGGTCTGCCAAAACACATTTAGCAGGTGGTAACTAATTTTCATTTTAATGAAGCTAATCTTTTCAAACTAAGATGCCATAAGGTTTTACCATCTGTGTATAACCTGTTTAGTTTATCCAGGTTATATGATTTCTAAAAGAAGTTCTATGAAACAAAAATCAAAATCTATACACATCTTACAAATGTGAAGTCATTATTATTTTCGAGGAAAAAATATATTCTGAAATGTATAAATAGCATAGTGTAACTTCATATCCTTGCTCTGTCAGACACATTATTCTTAAAGAGCTCAGTTTAGGGCAGACTCTCTCATTAATCTTAAAGGAAGGTTGTTGTTTTGGGAGATTTTTGAGGGAGGCAAAGGAGGAAGGTAGGGTTTGGCATTTTTTTTAACTTTGTACTTCAGTCTGGATCATGAAAATGCTTTAGTGATCTCATGTAGGTGAGAATTTCTTGAAAGGAAAAGAGTTCTAAACAATAGTTAACAGGAATGAGTGCTGAAAGTCGCCAATAGTTTGCTGACTCTTCCAGTTACTGATTTTAAATCCTATAATTTCCTCTCCCTTTATGCTCTTCCTGTCCATTTCATCTCCTGGTTAGTTTTTCTTGGAAGAAACAAAAGTCACACCCTTTGATTACATGAAAATGCATCCAGAGGTTTTGGATGGGAAATAACATGAAACATGAAATGCTTTTTATATTTCTGAAATAACTTTTTGAAATCACCAGTTAAATCATATTCTTTGCTCTTAATTAATATAGTTATAAAAATAAACACTCACCCACACACCCAAAACCTAGAGTAAATAAGGATTTACTGAGTAGGCCAAGGAGCTCAATTGACTTTGGTTCCCCAGTCTATATTTTTCTAAATTTCTTTTTCCTTCCAGAAGTGGGGAAAAGTGGGAAGGTCTGATGGAGTTATCAATCCAAAACATGTGTTTGTAAAGAAGGGTCTAACTATGTTCATTTCATATAAATGGTCATAAAACTTTTTAAGAAGTGTGGCTTTAGTTTAACGAAATGTTCTATTATTAGATTTACTATAATTCAATTATTACAGTTTGAATGGAATTGAGAAGGAATCAATGATTTCAGGAAACTATTTGGAAACTATTTTGTTTTTTTTTCTTTTTTTTCATTTTATTATAGACTGAAAGGCTAGAACACAAATACGGAATAGAGAAAAGAAACAAAAAAAACATATCATAAACTTAAATATTGGAACTCAAAAACAAAGTAAGAAAGAAAAAAAAATCATGCCATGTGCATAGCAGAACGTAGGAAAGGATTCAAAATATATAACAATAACTTTTCATTTCAAGAAGGCCTGTAGGATAAATAATACATGTTGTGTTGAGAACTGTCCATCTTTTCTTTGCTTCCTTGTAAGTTTTCTTTTACTTTATTCTTTTTTCCCTCCCCAGTGTTATGACAATCAGTCTTTTCCTTGTTCTCCCTTCTGGGATGCTAAGACTACCAAGTCTCCCCTTTGTTTGAATGGGTGGGAAACCTTTTGCTGCCTTTGTTTTGGAGTATTTCTCATCTATTTCTCAGCACTGAGGCAATCAGGAGTCATTGACTTTTATATGATGTGATGCTGGGGTTAGGAAACTTTCATATACCCATCCTGGGTGAGGTCAGAGCCCTCAGGGCTCCGAACAGGATATAACTGAGGTGAGCTTGGTGTTTGACTTTTGGGGCCCCCTCATGGAAGGAGTGTTGAGACTCTGGGCAAGCAGTTGTAACTTCCCCCCAGCTTTGCTAACCCAGACCCATTGGTTCTTCTTTGGTAACTATGTATTGTGATTTGAATCAACAAGATCTGTCTGTTGATATTTGTAATTTTTGTTTGTATTTGCCTTGAAGTTCAGGGGGCTGATCTTTTCTCCCTGAACTAAGTAAACGATATTTGTGTGTGTGTGATTAAACTGATTGCTAACCCCTTAAAGTTACTGTCCTTAGTAAAGCAGATCAAAAGAACTTGTGCCAGCAGCTCTTGTTGCTTGTCTTATTGGGTCTTATACCCCCTGTAAGACCCAACAGTTATATGCTGTTACAGTTATGTCCTGTTACAGTTATGTCCTGATACAGTGCTGAGAAACAGCTGAGAAATACTCTAAAACAAAGATAGCGAAAGGTTTCCCACCCATTTAAACAAAGGGGAGATTCGATAGTTTTGGCATCCCAAAAGGGAAGAACTGGGAAAAGTCTTAGCCCCACAGGAGGCTACGATTAAGTTTGGACATATTTATCTATAGTTATAGATATACATACACATATACATATATACATACATATATAGACATATACTTTCCCAAACAAATTCTACTCTTGACTTTTGTTTTTATGGTTGTGAATATTTCTTGTTTGGAAACTATTTTAGAAAGCAATAATAATATGCTGTAGGAATCCTAGTGGCACTATGCATACCTGAAGTAACAGACCCAGAAGTACCCTACCAACATGTTCAAAAGATCCAATCTAGAGATTTCATAGAAGAATATGGATAAATATCTCATAAGAAAAAAAATAAATAGTGATTTTGAATAGCATCAGGGCAGAGAGTAGAGTGCCCACCCAGACAAGAACCTAGTAAAAATCATACATGCACACACACATATACATATACATATATCCACAATGCATACACACACATATATACACATATGAATGTTTTACTCCTCTATAATATTATAGTGGTAAACTTTGTTTCTATACAATATATGTTCATAGGAAAACAAAGTAAAATCTAAACATAAAAGGCAGACTATGGTTAAGATGATAATTATAATAACATTAACAGTAATTATAATGGCCAGCATTAGAAACACACTTGAGTATTTGCATAGTTCTTCACATTTTTATTTAATTTAATCCTCATCAACCCTCTAAAGTAGATACTCTCATTATCTCCATTTTATAGATTATGAAAATGAGGCTGGGACAATGTAAAAGACTTATACAGATTCACACGCCCAACAAGTGTTTGATGGAGGGTTTAATCTCAGGTCTTTGGTCCAATAATAAAACTTTATTATCTACAACACCTACCTTCCCCTATTTCTATTGCAACAAGATTTTTTTCTCAAAATATTCAGTGATTTTTTTAACATTCCTTTTAGCCTAACCTGTCCCCGCTCCAAGAGTGTGGGCACATATGGACCATATGCAATCCTGAGGGTTGACCTCAAGAGTATCATTTTCTCTCTAGGAGGAGTTATTCTTAAAAAAATAATCTCTACATATCCCTTACATTTAGCTCATATCTGGATTTCCCAAAACAGGGGCACCAAGGTCCTTGGTCCTATTTACATTCTCAAAGTTAGGAATATTTATTTAAGCCCACAGACAATCAAAGGATGCAAGGGCTCATAGAATCCCATAACCAGATACAAAAATACAGAAATAAGTCAAATCATAAACTGCTCTTCAAAGGGAACTGAATTTAAGATTTCCGTCATAGTAAACCACTGACATTATTTTTGACCCCAGCCCTCTGAAATGATGCTAAATCCTCCCTACTGCACTCATAATGTCATGTTTTGATTTGTATTAAACACAAAAGGCAAACCTACTTTGGACCAGTTGAACAATAAAGCTCTTTCCTATTAGATTTTGTAATGTCTGAGTAGCTCATTGGCCTTCCTGCTTGAGTAGGATTCTTCTCAAGAGCTAAGTGGATAACTGTCTTCTATTATTGACTTTAGGACATTCCCTTCTCCATCAGATTTGATCTCTCACATTTGGGAACTTTTAAACTCATGGTTATATGTGAGACAATATCTGTAGAATGAACTCACCTCTTGGACCAAGAGGGTAAGTCATATCAGTTTCTAGCATGTGCTTTTACCAGGAACCTCTCAGTGTTCTAACTTCTGCTATTTCTTGAACTGGAGAAATCCATTCTCTGGATTCCTGCTGTATTAAACTCCCTATCAGTACATACCATTCTCTCCTGCCTCTGTTTCAAGGCAGCCATTTCTTGTGCCTTGGAAAGGAATGACAATATGACGGTATAAACATCTCTTCTTCTTTTTCCGGACAAGGTGGAGGAAGGGAAGAAGGGAGAGAGAGAGAGGAAGGAGAAAGAGGGGAGAGGGAGAAACAGATACACAGAGACAGAGAAAGAGACTGTTAAGTCTATTAACTTATTTTTCCAAATCACTAATGGGGTGGCACCCACAACAAGGATTAGTTTTTTTTCTGAATGCCAGACAACTAGTCATCTTCCAGGCAGATTTGGGTATTGGTAAACAATTAATTTTTCCTCTGCACTCTACAGTGAGGTGGCCCAAACAAGGGGTCACACTATAACTTTAGAAAGTTGATGGTAGAATTTAAAAATTAATGACACCCCCCTACTTAAGAGGAATTACTGTTGAACTTGAGTGTCTTCTCAATCAATCATCAGCTACTAGAAAGGGAGACTGGGGGAAAAGACGCTGAAAAGCTACTGATTTTAAAGTGTTAATCGATACTGTCGATCAAAACTCAATGAGTAATGCAATTTCTACCTTTTAGCCTGTGTTCCTGAAATCCAAATTCCATCCTCTAACCAGTTGTTCTTTAACTAGTTTTTTTTTTCCACTTTTGAAATCTGCCTTCTTCCTTCTGAGTCACTTGGCTCTGACAGAAAAGAGTGATGAAAATACCACTCATTTTCTTTGAGGTCTACATTTTCTTTCCCAACATGTCCTAATATTTATTAAAACTTTCTGGACTTTTTCTGTCATGTCTTTTGTGCCCACTGGAAGTGCAGCACTAGAAATAGGTAGCATCCATCCAATAAAATCCACATCATCATGCTATGGAAGTTTAATAGTCATTTATAAGGTATATTGTAAAGGTGATGGCTAGATCTAATTTGTGACCCATTCCAACTATGAGTTTTTGTGACTTTATGTTGGAAGCAGCTGATATTTTACCCCCGATATTTCAGTCATAGCCTTTCACTACAAATGTGACTACCCTCCATCACTAGGTTTATTAACACTGAAAACTCCCATGGTTCCTAGAAAGAGAGGAATGACTGACAGTAGATCATTCTAGAAAGAATTGTATAACTGGAGATTGATGACAATGTCACTACCTTTTATTTTATGGACATTTACAAAATGAGGATTTCATAACAAATACATAAACATTTATTGAGCACCTACTATATCTACATATTATGATAAAACTCAGTGTATACAAAAGCAAAAAGTGATAGTTCCTAATCTCAACTTTACGATCTAGGAAGATAATATTAACCTACGTACAAAATTGAAACAAAAAATACAAGAATTTCAGTGTTGATTATTAGGAAACTGGAAGAAAAGAAAACTATATGAAATATTTTGTTTTTTTTCTTACCAGATTGAATTTTATTTTATTTTTCTGCTATATTTCTTTAGTATTCTATTTTTCCCAATTAAATATAGAAACAATTTTTAATATTTTTTTAAAAATTTTGAGTTCCAAATACTCTTAATTCTTCTCCTCCCCCTTCATTGAGAATGCAGGTAGTTTGATGTTGGTTATACATGGATACATATGCAAAATATATTTCCATATTAGTCATGTTGTGAAAGAAAGCCATGATATTTGAATTTTTTTCCTGACTACTTGCAAATTTTTCTCCTTGACCTGGGAGCTCTGGAATTTGGTTATAACTTTCCTGGGAGTTTTCATTTTTTGATCTCTTTCTAGAGGTGATTAGTGGATTCTTTAGATTTTTATTTTACACTCTGGTTTTAGGATATCAGGCCACTTTTCCCTGATAATTTCTTGAAAAATGATGTCTAGGCCCTTTATTCTATCATGGCTTTCAGGTAGTTCAATAATTCCTAAATTATCTCCTTTCGATTTATTTTCCAGCTCAGTTGTTTTTCCAATGAGGCATTTCAAATTTTCTTCTGTTTTTCTTCTTTTAGTTTTACTTTACACTTTTTGATATCTCATAGGGTCCATTAGCTTTTACTTACACAATTCTTATTTTTGAGGAATTATTTTCTTCAGTGAGCTTTTCTCCCTCCTTTTTCATTTGACAATTTCTAATTTTTGAAGAGTTCTTTTCTTCAATGAACTTTTGTATATCTTTTTCCATTTGGCAAATTTTGCTTTTCAAAGCACTCCTCTTCATTGGATTTTTGTTCCTCTTTTACTATTTGGCCTATTGTGTTTTTAAGGTGTTATTTTTTTCAGTATTTTTCTGCCTCCTTTTCTGTGCTTTCTTCACAATTTTCTTGCATTACTCTTATTTCTCTTCCCAATTTTTTCCTCTACCTCTTTTATTTGACTTTTAAAATTCTTTTTGAGCTCTTCTCAGAATTCTTTTTGCATCTGAGAGCAAATCACATTTTTAAGGTCTTAAATGTAGCTTTTGGTTTTACATTGTTTTCTTCTTCTGAGTTCATTTTTTTTATCTTTCCTGTCACTGTAGTAACTTTCTTTGCTCCAGTTCTTTTTTATGTTTGCTCATTTTTTCCAGCCTATTTCTTGACTTTTCACTTTATGTTGAAGTTGTGTACTGCTCCTGGATTTGAGGAAAACTGTCCCAAGCTTCAGGTTTTTGGGTGTTTGTAAGTTTTCAGTTCTTCCAAGATGATATGATCTAAGGAAAAGTGTGGTCAGTGCTCTCCTGGAGTCTTCTCTGATCTTTTAGTGACTACACATATTCTTTTCCATTCTGAAATGGTCACCAGGGTCTCTGTTCCTGCTAGGGCTCCTCCCCACCCTGGGATTTCAACCCAGAACCACCAACAGAAATACAACAGAGTCTTCCTGTGTCAGAAAAGTGTCTCCTTTAATCTCCTGATCAGTTGTTCAACTCCTTTATTTTCTGTGGGCCGAGACCTCCAGAAGCCACTTCTGCAGATTTATCTAATGCCTGCTGCTTGCTTGCTGGTATGTGGCCTTTGCTGGACTATGCTCTACTCTCACTTCATTGAGCCAGACCTTTTCTTCAAAGTTTTTAAGTTTTTTTGGGCTTGAAAATTGTTTTACCCCATCATTTTATTGGTCCTGCCACTCCACAATACCATCTTGGTTCGATCTGAGCTTGGGAGTTTTGAACTGCTTCATTTTTCCAACCTCAGCCAATTCACCCTTCCAAAGACCACCTATATGCCCTCCTCTCACAGGCATTCATCATATTTGTGCTGACTTAATGATTAACTTTAGCCCCACTGCAGCTCATATTCCTGTACTCAAATGATCCACCAGCCTCAGCTTCTCCCTGTAGCATGGATTACAAATGATCTCTTTTGAATCATTAATTTTCATTGCCATTATTTTCTCCCTCATAGTGTTTTCATATTTCCAACATATATTAATCTTTAGTACTGAGGAACCAAAATTTCTTAAAATTCTTTGGGATTCCCCAAATCATGTTATCCTATATTTTTCATAACATTTTCTTTACATATTTTAAATAATTAGTGCTCATAATAATAAATAGTGATATTTTACATGATAATAAAATTCATAGGTTTTCCTTATCTAAAAAATAAGAGGTTGGAACTAGACATGTCTCATTTCCCTTCTAATTTTTAATATTATATCTTATAATTTTAGCCATGTTGTAATTCACTTAATCTGAGTTTCAGTTTCTCCATCACCTTGCACTACTCGCCCCTTCAGGGTTATTGTGAGAAACAACTTAGATAAAGTGTGTAAAGTGCTTTGTAACTTGTAAAGCACTATATAAATGTTTGCTATTATTATTGCTATTATCAGTGGTACTGATAGTAATGTTTCATTCTTATCATTAGGTTTAACGGAACTTAGATAGAACACCCCCACCCACTCCCTCCAAGATGCCACTGTTCTGCCATATTTTAATTTTGTTATCTATTTCATAGGTGTCTAACAGATTTTATTATTAATAATGTTAGTAATTATATATGCATGTATATTATATATTTTTAAAGGTTACAAATGTATCAACTCACTTGATGGGAGGTACGATTATTATTTTCATTTTTCAGATAAGGAAACCTAGATGAGATATAAAGTGGTTAAGCAAATTGCCTAGGTTCAAGCACCTAGTAAGTGCCTTGGGCTAGTTATGAATTCTGGAATGTCTCTGGGATGATACTCACTACTGTAGACTCATGGAAGTCATCTACAGGATAATTACAATAGCAGAATGGACTGCAGGGATGATAAGTACTTCTGGTTCCTGCATGTTTTGGATTTCTTTTTTTTTCTACACTAGATCTCTGTTTCAAATTTTTTGTTTATTTCACATACATCGGAGATCTTGAATGTTTAGAATTTCTTCCTATTGTTGTTGTTCATTCATGTCCTTCTCTTCATGACCCCCATATGGGGTCTTCTTGATAAAAATACTGGTGTGGTTTGTCATTTCCTTCTCTTGTGGATTAAGGCAAACAGAGGTTAAGTAAGTTGTTCAGGGTCACAGAGCTAATGAGTATCTGAGGATAGATTTGAACTCAGTTCTTCCTGACTTCAGGCCTTGTCCTCTAGTCCACTGATCTATTTAGCTGCTTTTGAATGTTCAGTATGCCAGCATCTATAAAAATCCTCTTTTGGTCAGAAAACAGAGAAGGTACAATTATAAGAATATATTATATTATGTTATATTATATTACATTATGTTATGTTACATCTATATTATATTATATTATATTATATCATTATATCATACCATATTATATTATATTGTATCATATTATATCATATCACATTATATCATATCACAATATATCATTGTATTACATTATATTGTATTACATTATATTATATTATATTTTAAACATACACTAGATAATTCAGCGTGAAGGAGTGAAGTAAATCAGCTCAGCCAAGAGAAAGAGCCCTAATTATCACCCAAACGGAGGTTTACCCAAGTCTATAGTGTAGCAAGCTGGAGTAGGGAAATGATGGAAACCTCCAGCTCCTCTCAGACTTCTTCCCACAGTCATTTCCTTCAACAACCCACTATAGCTTTGACTGCTTCCATTTTCCCTCCCAAGTTCATTGTGATGCCTGAAGCGACTCACAACTTAAAGAGAATTCAGAGAAGACTGTCTCAAGATGACTTGAAGAACTAGAGCTCTTCTGTCACATGAACTCTCTGCTGCCCCTCACAGAGGCAGGGCATTCATTTCTGCTATGAAATCACAAATGGTTGGCATAAATATGTTGTCATGGGCAAAGAGTGGAAGGAGAGGAATTGGAATTTGAGTGAAGATGGGAGGAAAGTATCTCTTGCTTTTATGTATTGAAGTAAGTAGGAGAGAAGAGAAGCCAAAATCATTCTTAGTCAGAATTTTCTTCCAGAATTCTAATAAGACTGATGAAACATGGCTCAGATATAGCCAGCATTAACTGGTTAATTAAATTGATGAACAGGAAGGCAAGGGGGGAAAAATGAAATTTTAAGAAAATAATAAAGCTCATCTTGAAGACTGGATGTTTTTAAGAGAGCAGCTTTCTGAATAACCTCAATAAAACACAGTGTCATGACCATTCCATTCAGGATATTTGAATTCTTCTTTTAGCATACAGATAATTAAAGATATTTTGGAGCAATTAAGTAATTTGATCCCAAATGACTCAAGCAATGCCTGTACTTGAAGGGAAAGCTATTTCTACTACAAATAAGATAGTGCTTTATGCAATAGTACTGTATGTAAACTCAAAAAGAACACAGTATCTGGCAGGCATATGAAAATTCTTTCTATAAGGGATGATTAAGACACTTTTTAAGTGCTTTCTCTGTGCAAAGCACTCTGTTATACCCTGGAAATGCACACACATAATTAAGGCAGCCTTTGCTCTCAAGAACCTCACAGTCTAACAGGGAAGCCAACAGATATGCAAGGTTTAAATTGTGAATCGGGTGCAAAGATCCCATGGTACTTGGTTTGCAGCAGCAAGACAAGTATCAATGCCTCTCTTTTAATGTCATTTCTGTTGAGAAAATCGTATCACTTTCTGGTGTTGAGCAATTTAACAGTAGGCTAGAAGCATTGCTCTTCCAAAGTCTCTTGAGTTCAGAGTCCTGGGTTGTCTCTCATACAGTCTCAAAGGAGATGGTGGTCAAAGTAGTGCTGGTGGTTTTATCGGCCTGGGTCGCATTGCTTACTGCTTTATCTATCCTGGATCATCTGTCCTGTAAGTGTTCGTTGGTTGGCTGTTGGTTGCCAGTTGGTTGGAGATGGCTGGCCCTTTCTCAATAGGAAGTGCCTCTTCAGATGATGGCTGTGAGGGCTGGGCCAGTGGTCTGGAAGGTGCTGCCTTTCCCAGGGTTCCTGTGCCTCTTGTGTGTTGGTGGCAGTTGGTTAGCAATTGTTGCTGCCAACAATGAGGAGGGTGAAACTTTTTCCTATGAAAATGGAATCATGTTTGAAGAGAGATGGAAAAGTTTGGGAAAGCTTTTCTGGTGGTTAGTATGATGAATTAATTGAAGAGTAAAAAAGGATTTTCTTGCCATAGTGAGAGCCTGTTGACATTTTGTAACATAAGTATGTTGTGGATCAAGTCAGCCTTGTTTCATGATTTTCTCTAGCTTTTTTCAGCAGTAGGTAATTAAGAGAGAAGGCAACAGATGTTAGGGGCAATCTAACACTGAGCTTCATCAGGGAAGGATTTGTAGTAGGCTAAGGAGCAAGGGACTTGAAAAAAGAGGACAATGTAGATTTAAGTTTGTTTGCCAAGTGGTCAACATGGGGGAGTGAAGAGTGAAGGGCTCTTGGTCAGGGGAAGAATGTAATGGTGGAGTGTTTTCTGGTTGCAGTGAGACTGAAGAATAGGTTTTAGCATTGTAGGGCAGAGGGAGAGATAAAATGTCAATAGACTGTGATCAGAAGAAGAGATTTCAGAATTTATAAACATGGAAGTTGCGAATTGTAGATGACAGCTGTGTGTGGCTAATGTGGGGTGGGGAACTAGGTCATGGCAAATGAATAAATTGAAAAACTTAGAGGTTAGGATGTTTGAGGATAAATCAATATGTATGTCAAAATCTCCTAGTATGAGGACAGGTGTTGAGGAGGAGAGAGACTGTGAGTCAGGTGCTGAACTAATTGAGGAAGGACGTAAAGTCTTGGAAGTAGGCAGAAACCACCAGAATCTTGAAAACAGATCTGCAAGGGTAATAAATAGAGACTAACTAATATTTAGAGTTGTGGTTAACTTCAGAGATTATCTAGTATAATTCCCTTATTTTCCAGATGAAGAAACTGATGACCCAGTTGTAACAATAATGTTGCTTGCAGCTGCTGTGGAGGTATGAGGCCAGTAACACCAGCACACAGGAGGGCTGCTAGCATGGGTTCTTTGATCTGCTTTTATAAGGAAAGAAACTTTAAGCAGTTTACAATCTCACTGTAATCAAACATACATATATCATTCACTTAATTCATGGGGAAAAGTAAGCACCCTGAACTTCAGAGCAAATACAAACAGAAAGTACGAGCAGAAATTATAAACAGGGTGCAGCTAGGTGGCACAGTGAGTAGAGCACCGGCCCTGGAGTCAGGAGGACCTGAGTTCAAATCCAGCCTCAGACACTTGACACATGTACTAGCTGTGTGACCTTGGGCAAGTCACTTAACCCCAATTACCCTGCCAACACACACACACACACACACACACACAAAAGAAAGAAATTATAAACAGAGCAAAATAACACAGATCCACAGACAGGCTTCTAACCATCTGACCGTAGTGATACATACACATTTATCAGAGAAAGAAGTGCCAACATCTGGGTTTTCAAAGCTGGGGGACTCCCTAACAGCTACCCAAGGTCTCCACAGTAACACTCTTCCAATGAGTGAGCCCCTCCCCCCCAAATGCTAACTTCAGAATATATATATATATATATATATATATATATATATATATATATATATATATATATATACATATATATACTTCTTCAGGGTCAGAGTGCTTCATACCTCTCAAGTGTTTCACACCTCTTCAGGGCTTCATATATCTCCAGGTTTTCACACCTCTTGAGGGTTTCACACTTTTCCTGACCTAGCTAGCAAAAGGGTGTGGGCCTTCCTACAAACAAAGGCAAGACTCAATCAAAGGACTCAATTGCTCCAGTGCTGAGAAGCACTCCAAAACAAAAAGACAACAAAAAGTCCCACTTTGCTTGCCCTTACACCAGTAGGTTTATGTGTCTTGACTAAAGTTACTTTTTGTTCATTAAATATAATGTCCCTCCTAAAATAACCTAGGTTATTAATTTTCTACCCCTCTATTTATTCATGTCCTTTAGAATTTTGTAATTCTACTCATGCCCAAGATATTAGAATAATGAAGATAAACAGAATGCTGAGAAGTATATAGCAGACATATAACCACTATGTAGGGCATGGCTATGTGCCTACTACTGCCATAGTTTCCCCACTAAATATATTTACTTAGTCAAATAAATTAATGAACAGAGAGAGGCTGTAAAATATAAGCTATCACCATTCTCCATGAGGGAAGTTCACATATTATTTGGAAGAAAAAAAAATCCTCTCAGAAGCTCCCTTAATTCTAAGGCAGCTGTACACAAATGTTTGATTCTGAAATATCCTCAAGATGAAAGCACAGGCATATGAATGAAGGCATACACTCAAATATGCATATAAATATTTTATGGAGAAAATACATCACAAATAAATTTGGAAAGTAAGACATTTTATTTAGAATGATTGATGGGTGAAGAGAAATAAGGGGTAAAGCAGAGTGGAAAGAGAGATTTAAGGTGTTTTAGAGAAGAACATACAAAGAGAGAAGAAATCACCAAAGTGGCCCTTTGCCATCAATAGCAAATGCAAGTATGAGGAGAAGGCTGATGATTTTGCCCTGTGTGTGTGTGTGTGTGTGTATTGATTTGGGAAATGAGAAGGGTTAGCTCAAATCCATGCACAGTGCAAAAATCAAGGAAATGTGTTGATTAGTATCTTGTAATAATTAGAGAAATTGAGTGTTGGTATTGACTACAGCTCTCAAAGTATGTATAGACAAGGGATTGGAAGAATATAAAGAAATGCTGCATACTGTATGACACAGAGCATGGGAAATCTATTTTACATAGTGAACTAGAGGACAGAAAGAGTGGTGAGTATCCAAAGGTTCTCAGAGACTTTGTTTCAGGAAAATGAAGATCGAGTTAACACAATCTCTGGACAATTGTTGAACAAAGACTGTATAGTATACTGGTTTAGTAATAGCAATTAAAGCGATCATTTGTGCTCAGAACAAATGTTGTTCCAAATGAGTGTTTAATGAAAGAAGGAGATGAAAGATGACCTAAATTTGTTTGCATATTTTTATTTCTTTATTCTTTTCAGCAGAACCTGTTATTTCATTGATGAAATTTACATGAATACGGTAACACAAAGTTTTATTCAGCTGACTGTTTTGATTATGAAAAGTTCTTATTAGGGAATTTAAGGACATAGAAGATAAAATAATAGGATTAAAACACTCACAAGCAATATACACTCTAAGTGTTGAGATGAACTGTTGGATGTTATCAATTTGCCTCAAAATTTATTTTTATAATTATATTGATGTCTGTAGGACCAATGGTACCTGGAGAGTTACTATCTTTCATAGTTCCTGTATCCATCTTGATCCTTTCCTCTTATTGGAAGCTAAGTGGCACAGTTGGCAAAGAGACAGAGCTGGAGTCAGGAAGTTCTTAGTTTAAGTCCCCCCCCAAACCCTTAGACGTGTGACCCTGGGCAATTCACTTAACTTCTATTTGCCTCATTTTCCTCGTCTGCAAAATAAGGATAATACTAATATCTACCTTCCCGGGTTGTTGTGAGGATCAAATGACATACCTTTAAAACACGTGGCACGGTGCCTGTCATATAATACTATATAAATGTAAGCTATCATTATTGTTATTATTTTTTCTCCCCCTTTATCTCTTTGTATGTTTTATGTCACTTAAATTTATTTATTTTATAAGCATTCATTTTCTTTCCCACCCACTGCCTCCCATTGAACAATACAAAAAGAAAAAATGAAACCTCATAATAAATATTCACAGTACAGTGAAATATATTCCAAAATTGGCCACATCCAAAAATGTATGTGTCATTCTGCACTTTGTAGGGTGTCCTCTTGTTTTTTTAAAAGTCCTTTCTTTAGGAGGCCTGATGCCATTGGTTTGTAGAACTACAAGGGACATCATATAGATCATATTGTTTGACCCCTTCACCTTATAGGTAGGGAAACTCAGAATTAAGGAAGTGAAATATCACACCAAGGTAACACAATCATTTAGAGAAGGATTTGAGATTAATCCCTGAGCATACCAATTCTGAGTCCAGTCCATGTGGCACAGCGTTCTTCTGTCACACTTCTCTATCTCCCTCTGGCCCTTTGGATCAAGATTTATGCTACTCAGATTCTATCAATCACTTCCCAGTCCCTATTTTTTTCATTAAGTCTATGTCAGTGTCTTCAGTCATTTTAAAAAAAATTCTGATATTTGTTTTTCTAATTTGTCTAGCACATTTTTTGGTGGAGATGAGGAAGGTTTGGTTCTTAGCTTTGTCCAGTAAGTATAGGGAAGTCCTTCGTACTTACTTTTATGGCTGCCTGGAAAAAACAGAGGTACCAGAGCCATGAGGATCTGATAACCCTCCAGGGAAATGTTCTCTGAAAGGTGACAAGTAATAGCACAGGTTGCCAAAGCACAATGACTCTTTCAGGGTTTCTAACTAGACAATCTTCCTGGCTTTTCAATGTTTCATTTCAGTTAGTAAATCAGCAGTTAAAGCCTATTTATGGCCTATTCATCTTTCTTTTAACAATGATTTTAATTCCTAGTATAGCTAGCAAAACAGGTTATATGAGCAACCTAGAGGGATTTTTTTTCAATATTAGCATTTAAAAAGTCTTCAATATTGATATTTTGGATATAGACTTGGTTGGATGTGTGTGTGTGTATTCATCTTAGCCTCTTGAATTTGCTTTGTTAATTCCTCAATTGAATAGGAATAAATTTGTGGCTATATCATGAAGGATGAAGAAATAGTTAATAAATAAAAAATAGCTAAAAATAATAAATACAACTAATGCTTCATGTTCATGTACAAAATTGTAAATAGAACATAAGTAAAAATTCTGAAATCAAGAAAACTGGGAAAATGTATGTATGCATGTATGTGCATATATGTATATATATTTGAGTGTTTGTATGTATATGCTTGTGTTCATATACATGTACATATGAAACAGCTTTATAATTTCCCTGATGTAGGGAACTCCTGGTCAGGATGCTTCCTTTGTCAATGCAGATCTGTGAACTCATAGCAATCTGTAGTCTTTTATTAGAGAAAGGACAGCAACATTGAGAATTTATGTAACTTGCCTAAGGTTATACAGCCAGTATATGTCAGATGCTGGAATTTAACCCATGTACTTCTGACACCAAAGTCAGCTCTTTATGCAGTATATCAAGATCATGGTGTATGTGTGTGTGTGTCTGTATTTCTGTCATTAATATTTTTTCTATCAATAGAAGCAGCTTTTTTTAAAATTAGCCTACTGATTTTTCTTCATCACTGTTTATCATTTGCAACATTTCCATTAAGCATTATGAAATTTAGTTATTGTAAAATTGGGGCATTAGGAAATGAACCATTAAGATGAAGATATTGAATAGGGAAGTGAGCGTTTTTGTTTGGCTTCTGGTAATCATGGTGATGAAGACATATAAATGAAAATTTGTGGCATAAGACAGGAATATCTTCTAAGTTTAAGGAATAAGTCCTCTGAAGAGGAATGGCATGTATAGTCTAAACTAAAGTCCTTTATTTCTCTAAAGAAGAGATTAAAAGGAAAGTCAAGGCTGGTTACCCAGGGGAAAAGATTACACTTTGAAGTTGCATACCAAGTTTTTGCTCAAAAAGATCCCTGAATTAGAATTTGGGTATTGTAGGAAAAGGAGAGCCTAAATGCAAGAGTATCTAGGGGAGGTGGATTAATGGACAAATCAGGATGGAGTGACATGGTGAAGTTCCCAGCTGTCCCCAGTCTCAAAACAAATATTGAAGGCTAACATGCCACCAGGAATCCCTTCTATAATTCTAGATAAGTGCTTCATGGCAGATAGAGTGGAGAAATGACACTAGAAAGTCATAGGCTGATTGATAGAAGTTATCTCAAAGCATATGTGAAGAAGTTGTGGAGACTCTTCAGTTGTAGCATGTGTGAATTTGTACATGTGACAATATTAAACTGCATATACCTTTTTGTACGTGTTTGCATGTTGTCTCTCTCATTAGATCACAAGCCCTCCTCACCTCACTCTTAGATTGCTGAAACAACCTGCTGGTTGTCCTACTTGCTACGAATCTCACTCCACTCCGGTCCATCTTCCGCTCTACTGTCAAAGAGATCTTCCTAAAGCATAGGTCTGACCATGTCACTGACCTACTTAGTAAATTCCAATGGCTCTCAGTCACTTAGATGATCAAATATGAAATCCTTTGATTCGTGTTCAAAAGTCTTTATAATTTATCTGCCCTTCTAAGTATTCTTATGTTCTTACATCTTTAAGTATCTTAGCATTCTAACTTCCACCTTCCATCACATTTATGCTGCTAACCAATGACACTGGCCTCTACTGATGCTCAAACAAGACACTTCATTCCCTGACTCTGGGTTTTTTTTACTGCCTGTCCCTCATACTTGGAATGCTCTCCCTCTTCATCTCTGCCCATTGGCTTATCTGGTTTCCTTGAAGTCCCAGCTAAAATCCTCTTTCTTCAGAAAACCTTTTCTGATCACTCAAATCTAATGTCTTCACTGTGTTATTTCAAATTTGTCATGAATATAGTTTGTTCATACTTAATTATTTTTAAGTTGTCTCCTCCATCAGACTATGAGCTTTTCAAGAACAAGAACTGTCTTCTACCCTTCTTTGTTTCCCCAGTGTTTAGCACAGTATCTGACACATAGTAGGTACTTAATAAATGCTTGTTGATGTGCGTGTGTGTGTGTGTGTGTGTGTGTGTGTGTGTGTGTGTGTGAGAGAGAGAGAGAGAGAGAGAGAGAGAGAGAAATAGTATAGAATAGGTGGGATTGAGGAACACTTGGAATGACTATTCATTAATATTCACCAAGATAATATTTCACCAGGATACCCTGACCTGATAGTAATAGATAATTAACAAAATGTCTTTAAGTCAATCATAACCTGGATAATAACAGTTATGTACACAATCACCCACCCCACCTGTGCACACACAAAATGTTTTTCCCAAAGAATTCCCAGGAGAGCTCAATCCTGGATATCACATAATTCTCTCCAAGTAGTGGGTGCTTGACCCTGAGTTCATAGCCATAATTTTTATTGACATTTCCTTCTGCTATAGAATTCTCTTCCAGTGATTAGCATAGTCATCACCAGAGCAGGTGCTTAATGAAAGTTTGGTGAATGAATGCTGAGTGAACTCATCTCTTCACCTGAGCAGCTGCTTTGGTACCACATAAGGATCCCCAGAGATTTGGATAATGCAAATAATAATTTACTCCTTACTTGTTTGTTTCTTAAAGAGCTGCAGTGAATCCCCAGTCTGTTCATATCCAGCAGGTAGGAATGGGTCCCCCAATTACCTTAGTCTTGTTTCTAAACTCCCAAGCCAAGACATTAACATAAACATCACAAATATCATACAACATGCGATTGAGTAACAAAATTAGCAATAACATTTGCTTGTCTTCTCTTAATCTCTAATTAAACACAACATAAAAATCATACCCCATTACGTATTAAGTCCCTCAGGACTTTTCACTCCATTTCCTTTCTTGTTCTAAATATCTTAGCTAAGCGTATTTCTATAAAATAGGCTTTTTGCAATTCTACAAATATAACTTCCTAATGTAAATAGGATAATCTAATTTTCACTCTATCCTGATATTGTTTCATCCAACCCACTGCTGCTTACTCCTTACCTCCTAAGATGAATCCTCCTACAAGTGTGGCAGGCCATGCATACAAATACACTTTAATTGAACTGTCCTCAAAACTTACCTTTGTCACATAGGCTTTTACATGGATTGTGCCACCACAATGGCAAATCCACAACTAAGCCCTCATTTATGACATGTGCCTAGTCTTTTAAAGAATTACATTATTTTCTCTTTAAAAAAAATCAGAGTATCCCAAACACATCATCTTTCTAATCTCAGGATTCAAAGGTGCAAAAATTTTACTGACCCTTGGATACTTTCTTAGAGAATATTATAAAGGTCAGACTTCAGTTATAAAATCTTTGAGTTACCTTGCACTGTTAAACAATCACAGAAATACTAAAAGAAAAAAAGTCAACCATTCTCATAGGAAGGTGGTAACCCCAACCAGGTTCATATATTGTAAGAGAGTTTATGCTCACAAAAAAGGCTTCAGAGCTGATCAGTAAATAGCACTGTATATACCAGTGATAAAATATTTGCTTCCGCCTTTGGAAATTTGTTCCCTTCTGTTGTCTTGCTTCTTTTCCCTTCTAGCCTTAATATTTTCTCTGATGATCTTTTTCGTGTTCTCTCAATTTCTTTTATGATTACAACTCATCTCAGAAGTATTTAGGTCATGTATTTCCAATCCAATTTTTCAAGTGTTTTTGAAGCCAACCAATTTCTTAGACTTTTCCACAAATTTCGTTGTGAAAAGTATCCACTTCCTAAAACAAACAAACAAACAAACAAACAACAGCAACATGAATCACTTTCTCCCAAGTAATCAAATCAAATAAGTTTAAAGATGGTCCTTTATCAGGAAAAGACTTATAACCAAGAACCTGGATTGATAGTTTTTACTTGAAAGAGTACTCTTGCTGTCCTGGTGTGCCATTACTACTGCTGATTTTAAGACATATGTCTGTAAAAGCCTTCTTTTTCTTGTAACAAAAATAAACAGTAAATTTTATTCTTCTGATTATAATCAATAATTGCAGAGACTAATATGATATAAAATATTAATAGCTGGTCAATAGGAATTCTCATTATTTGTACTGAAGTAATAATAATAGCATTCATAGTGCTTTAAATTTTGCAAAGTGCTTTACAAATATTATCTCATCATATTCTCACAACAACCCTGAGAAATAGCTGCTATAATTATCATGATTTTACAGATAAGTAAATTGAGGCAGACAGAGTTGAAGTGATTTACCTCACACATCTAGTAAGTGTCTGAGGCCAGATATGAACTCAGGTTTTCCTGACTTCAGGTTCAGCATTCTCTCCAGCATTCTTCTAGACACCTAGACTATACAATGTATAGATGGAGTGTTGGAGCTTGAATTAGACAAAATAGGATTCTGTCTAAGGTATGGCACTCAGGAAGTGCAGTGAGGGATGCTTCTGCTGATTTTGAAAGTAAAAATAATTAAGTTAATTCATTTTAAAATAGAAAAAAAGTTTTTTATTGATTTCTTTTTTAAACCTCCCTATAATTTCCTCTAGCATCACTGTCTCTTCCCCTCTTTCCCCTAGAGAGACATACCATATTACAAATAACGTTTTTAAAAATAAAAAAATAGTAAAACGAATTAATACATTCATAGTCTGAAAAAGATGTGAAAAGGGAAGGTAGGGAATCTCATATCTTTCCTTTTGAGCAATACTTGTTCTTTATAATTTTTCAGCATTTACTTTTGATTTGTGTGGTTGTATGTGTGGTTGTTCTTTTCCATTTACATTGTTGAAGTTATTTTGCATATTGTTTCCTTGGCTTTGCTTATTTGACACTACATCAGTTCATGTAGATTTTTCCATAACTCTATTTATCACAATAAAATTTATTTCAACACATCAATATTCCATTACATTTATGTACCATAATTTGTTTAGTCATGTACCAAATTATGAGCATCTACCTTGTTTCTAATTCTTTGTCTTTATTCCTATTTTTTTGCCATCATTGCCAATTTGCAGAGTATGAGGTAAAGATCAGGCTTGTTTGGATGTGCATTTCTCTTATTATCTGCAGTGTTCTTTCATGCGGTTTTTGATACTTCACAATTCTTTTGATAATTATTTGTTGATAGCATTTAACCAGTTATCTTTTGGGAAGTGGATTTCTCATTTTTTAAAAATTTTCATTCATTTTATTTTTAATTTCTGAAATAAAAGAGGCATTTCCATAACATAGAATTTTTAAAAAGATGTCTTAAGGTTGTTTTAATTTGCATTTCTCTAATAAATAATGATTTAGAATATTTTTTCATATGACTGTAAATTATTTTGGCTTCTTTACTGGAAAACTGCCTGTTCATATCCTTTGACTGTCAATTGAAGAATGACTCATATTCTTATAGATTGACAAAGTTCTTCATATATTTGAAATATGAAACCTTTATCTGAGAAACTATCTATAAATTTTTCCCAATTTTTCTGCTTTCCTTCTGATCTTGACTACATTTGTCTTATTTGCACAAAACTTTTTTGATTTAATGTAATTGAATTTTTTTCTTATTTTTAATAGAAATCACTTGCTGTCCATAACACTTGGGACTTTACTTTTTTTTTAAATAAACTAGGTCCTATGTTAAGGTGAAGACTCAAAAACACTATTGAAGAGTAAAATTTATGGGAGTCATTATTTTCCAGCACAATTGTCCAACCTTGTCTAAGGTATATAAATATTTCTCCTTAGCCTTGGGTATAACTTCAGCCTCTACTTGGAAAACCTGGTACTATATGGAATTCCATCTGAGACTCACTTGCTGCTCAACATTCTTTATCTCAGTTGTCTCATGCTTTGCAGCTGCCTACTAAATTGTTTAATCTGCCACTTCCCTCTCCTTGGGGTCCAGAGAGTCTGTATTTTCTGAGGTGACATTTCAGTGTATATTTTATTTATTTCATGTTTAGTTTGTTTACATCTTTTCTGTTTCAGTGTTCCACACACCAGTTACTCATGGTCTAATCTTAATCTCTGATAGGATTGTACAGAAAAATCAAGAAGGGAGTTTAGAGGCCATCTAATCCAGCCTCCTTATTTTATATATGGGGAAATCAAGGTACAAAGAGGTTAAGTGCTCTGGCCAGGTTCACATAGCTAGTGAAAGTGTTAGGTGGGATTTAAATCCAGGTCTTCCTTGACTCCAAGTTATTATAACATGTATTCTCTCCACTGATATCTGAGATATTCACAAATAAGTGCCTGCTTTCAACACTTTTCACCATAATTGCTCACTGCTAACATCATTGTAGTAGGTAATGTTTTCACTTTTAATAGACTTCCCGTATTTCAGGACTTTGTTGGTAATGTTGATGCCTTATCACGTAAGTTATTATTACCATTAAATTGTAAGTATGACTCACAAGTGAGGCTGAAGAAACTGCTTGAAAAGACTTGTTTGACTTTGGAAACAGTCTGATCTTAGTCATGCAGAAAATTAACCCAATTTTCAGGATTGTAGGTAAAATCCCATCACATCAAATTTCACTACAAAGAGAGAACTTTTAGAAGTCTGAATAGTTTATAAATTTGATATTCAGTCCCAGAATAATTGAGTTAATTATGGTTGACTTTCGGGAATTAGACAAATAGGCAGTGTGGTTCTCAGCCATAGGGGTGGACTTATTATATTGAATCAAGGTCCTTCAGACTCACAATGCAATTGTCCTGTAGTCCCTCTTGGGCACTAAGTCTCCTTAACATGAATTTGTCCTCCAAAAAATATGCAATTTGAAAGCTATTTTTTTCTTTCCTTTCTGAACCCAATGAGAAAGGACGTATATATAAAGCATCAAAAGAAATCTTAGATCTCTACTTACCAGAGTTGAGTCTATCTTTCCAAATGTCAACATTAAGGGCAAGATTTTTCATTTTGAGGGAAGGAGGGAGGGGGGGAGAGAGAGAGAGAGAGAGATTGAGAGAGAGAGAGAGAGAGAGAGAGAGAGAGAGAGAGAGAGATTGTAGTTTAGTCCTTCAAATTTTTTGTAAGATATCAATGATACTTTTTACCTATAATCCTATGTTTTTAAAATTAGTAACAAAGGATTATTTGCTTAGAACATGTGTTCTTAAACTTCTTTGAGTCATAGATGTCTTTGGCAGGTTGCTGAAACCTATAGAGCCTTATTGAGAATAACGTTTTTAAATGTCTAAAATTTAAAAAAATAGGATTAAAAAGGAAACCAATTATATTGCAATACATTTATCTTTTTTGTAAGTTCATGGATCCTAGGTTAAGAAACTCTGATTATACTTATGATACCTTATTGTTTAGCACTGAATCCAGTGTCAAAGAATCAATCAGTTAATAAGCATTTAAGTCTCTACTATATAGCAGACACTGCTCTCTGGGTACACAAACAGATAGTGGTGATAAATTTCTAAAATACTATGTCCATATGTCATTCTATTTTTAGTCATATAATTTCATATAATTATCTGTTTCTTGGCAGATACTTTCAAACAAAGACTTTTTTCTGGTCCCTGTCTGCCTATGCTAGGTACTCCTATCTTGATACTGTGAGGAAATAGACTATCTACTCAAACACTCTCATTTTTCATATAAGAAAACTGAGGCCCAGGGGGAAAAGAAGACCCAGAAGCAGTAAGCTTCAGCTGTGGAATTTGAAAAAAAAATGTCCTCTGATCCTGGAGCCAATGGTCTTTTCACTCTATCAACTTAAGCAGAGGGTTATGGGAATTCCTGAAATCTCTTTGATCCTGATTTCTCAGCAGTAAAATAAGGGACTAAAACTGGATTATTTCTGAGGTCTCTTCCAGGAACAAAATGTTATGATCGGAATCAACAAAATATTTGCTGTTGAGGTGCCTGTATTTATAAATTAAGGACAAGAATCAGAGAAATCCTCTGAGTTATTTTGTGTTTGAGTTGTTGATTCCACTGGTTCACCCAACCTCAAAGACCACGCTCAGAAAAAAATGTACCTACACTAGCAAATCACCCACCCAAACAACACAGTACACCTAGAGAGTTCAAAGAAATACAAAAATAAATACTGTCTTGCAAATTTTATGGGACAATGTTAAAAATTCTAGTTCCATATCTGGAGTCTCCTGACTGGACATGTGACTTTGGATAATTTCAGTTTCCTTCCCTGGTAAAGCCTTCAGATGCTATAGAAACACAAACATATTATTATTCTTATTATTATCTCTTTTTCCTGCTCAGCTCCTTATTCCTTTAAAATTAGAAAAAAAAGAGGCTGGATAATAGGTCTTTTTTATTTCTCTTTCTTACAAAAAGGAAATATGATTTCTAGCAATTATAATGAAATTCCATGGGAAAAAAATTAGGAGACCCAGTGAATTTACTGTGTAGTAAACTCTTAGCTTTACAGTTGCTGCTTATAGTCTAGACCCCAATTTTTGGTCAACTTCTTTTTTATTGTATTCTAAAAGCTATTCATAATTCAGTTATTTGTCAATCAGAATAAAATTTCCCAAACTATTAGCTGTCAGCTCAGGTCACATAAAAACTGTATGATAGTATTCTAGAATCAAGCTTTCATCTATAAAATTGTCTCTATCGACTGCAGCAGAATCAGGGGCTTCTTTCCAACTTGTGGCAACTCCCCAACTCCAAAGCATTAGTCTTAGCTCCCATGTCCTATGGAAGGCCTAGGGGCCATTGAATGTGATTATGTTTTCTGCCCTTAACTCACAAGAGAGCAAGATCTTCAGAGCAAAATAGCTTCTTTAAGATTTTAAATTGATCATTATTGCTAGTAACAAATGAGAAGAAAAGTATTCAGATGTAATACGTGGAGTTCCCTTCTTCCATCCCCCAATTAGGAAGACTTGGGTTCAGGTTATGCTTTTGACACATATGAACTGTGTGTCCCTGGTTACATGCTTAATCAACTCTATAAGGCTATAGTTCCAGATAAGGTGCTTATCTTAATTGGTAGATAGAGTTTCCTCACTGGTACCATAGTGTGAGAACAGAGAAATTGATGTCAAGAAAATTAGGTTAGAATTCTGATTCTGACACCAGGAACTCCCTATACTAATGAAATTGAAAATCCAAGTCCCCCTCTCCAAAATAATACTTATAATAAGAATAATAATGACAGTAATAATAACAAAATTTGAAAAAATGAAAAAGGTAGGTGGCAAAACAATCTTTCCTATATTTACTTAATAATAATAACTCCCATTTATCTAGTACTTTGAAAGTGACAAAACAATCTCCTCTCAAACATGTTATAAGGAAAATACTTTGAGTCCTGTTGTGCCTATTTTACAGGTAAGGAAAGTAAGTCTTCATATGGTTAAATGAGTTATCCATGATCAAACAGTTATAAATTTCAAAACCAGTACTCACAGCCAGATTTGTTGACTACAATTCTATTGTTTCTCCACTTTACCAGATTTTGCTTTATCTTATAGATATAACCAAAATTGTAATTTTTAACTTCCCCTCTAGATCTTAATATGATATTTTAATGCAAAAATTTGAAATGAAATTCAACTATTATTTAGAGAAAAATGATTCAAAGTTTTTTTTCTCAGTTTGGGTAAGGGAATCTAGGAACAGCGTGGGGGCCATATGGTAAAGATGAAGGTTTCGATCCCATGTGAAAGATGACTGATAGAAAATGATGCCTGGAAATGTAGACTATAAGACCAGTATTGGGTATGAGGGATAATGACAATTACTGATGAGATGAAGAAGAAGATGCAGGGAAGAGTCGTACACTGTAAAACTATCTTGTTTTGGAGTCAGAGAGCTTTTGATATTGCCTCTGTCATTTATTACTTGTGTGCTCTTGGAAAGGTTCTCTCTGGACCTATTTCTTTACCTGTAAAATAAGGGAGTTGTACCCGATCCATATCTATGGCCTTTTTTTCTCCTTATACCTTCCAAAATCAGGTTTGCTTGTCTGTGTTTTACATGTAATTTATATTTTTATCAATTACATATAAACAAAGTATTTTAACATTTGTTTTTAAAAATTTTGCCTTCCAAATTCTCTTTCTCCCTCCCTTCCCTCCATCCTCATTGAGAAGGCAAGAAACATGTTATGTGTACATATACAGGCAAGCAAAATATATTTCCATATTAGCTATGTTGCAAGAGAAAACATAGACTGAAAAAATAAATCCAAGAATAATAAAAAAGTCTGAAAAGTATGTTTCAGTCTGTGTTCAGACTCCATCAGTTCTTTCTCTGGAAGTGACAGCAATTGTCAGCATAATTTCTTCAGAATTGTCATTGGTCATTGTATTGCTGAGAATAGTTAAGTTATTCACGGTTGATAGTTAGTCATCACACAATATTGTTGTGTGCAGTGTTCTGGTTCTGCTTATTACACTTTGCATCAGTCCATGTGAATTTTCCCAAGTTCTTATGAAATCATCCTGCTTGTCATGTCTTATATCATAACAGTATTCCATTACAATCGTATCTTACAACTTGTTCAGCCATTCCCCAATTGATGGGAATCCCCTCAGTTTACAATTCCTGGCCACCGCAAAAAAGAGCTGCTCTAAATATTTTTGTGAAAATAGGTCATTTCCTTGTTGTTTGATCAGTGGTATTGCTGAGTCTAAAGGTATACACAGTTTTATAGCCTGTTGGGTATAGTTCCAGATTCTTCTTCAGAATGGTTGGATTGGATCACAACTCTACCAACAATGCATTAGTTTCCCAATATTTACACGTCTCCTGCAACACTTGTTATTTTTCTTTTCTGTCATATGAACCATTCTGATAGATGTGATATGATACTTTGCAGTTGCTTCAATTTGCATTTCTCTAAAACAACAGTGATTTAGAGTATTTTTCCCATATAACTCTAAGTAGCTTTGCTTTCTTCTTCTGAAAACTATCTGTTCACATCACTTGGGTAATGGCTCATATTTTTATAGATTTGATTCAGTTCTCTAGAGTTTTGAGAAATGAGGCCTTTATCAAAGAAATTTGGTGTAAATTTTTTTACGCAGTTTTTTGCGTTCCTTCTAACCTTGGGTGCATTGGTGAAAGCTTCTAAATTTGATGTAATCAAGATTATCCATTTTACATCCTGTAATGCTCTCTTTCTATTGTTGGGTAATAACTTCTTCCTTTGTCCATAAATCTAACAGGTAAAACATTTCATGCTCCCCTAATTTGCTTATGATTTCACACTTTATGTCTAAATAATGTACCCATTTTTGACCTGATCTCTATATAAAGTGTGAGATAATGGTCTATGCCTAATTTCTGCCAAACTGCATTCCAGTTTTCCTAGCAATTTATGTCAAATAGTGATTTATTTTCCCCTAAATATTGAATCTTTGGGTCAAATAATAGATTATATGATCATTTACCACTGAGTATTGTGTACCTAATGTATTCTGTTGATCCACTAAGGTATTTCTTAGCCAGTACCAGGTTGTTTTCATGATGGCCACTTTGCAATACAGGTTTTGGAGGCAGGTTGATGGCTCAGTGAATTGAGTGCTTGGCCAGGAGTCAGAAAGAAGTGAGTTCAAATTAGGACTTAGATACTCATTATCTGTGTGACCCTGGACAAGTCACTTAACTGATGTTTGCCTTAATTCACTGAAGAAGGAAATGACAAACTACTGTAGTGTCTTTGCCAATAAAATTCCATATGGAGTCTAAACAACAATAGAATTTGAGATATAGTACTGTTAGACCATCTTCCTTGCAACTTTTTTTATTGATATTTTTGACCTTTTGTTCTTACAGATGAATTTTGTTGTTATTTATTCTATCTCTATAATTTTTTGGCAGTTTTATGGCCATGGCACTAAGTAAATTAATTTAAGTAAAATTTTCATTTTTATTTCCTTTGATTGGTTTAATCATGAACAATTAAAGTTTCTCCAAATATTTAGATCTGACATTATTTTGGTGAAAATTATTTTATAATTACATTCATATAATTCCTGGGGTTTTCTTGAGAGGTAGACCCCCCAAGTATTTATATTAGAGGGTATTCCTAAAGTCTGGACACATAGGCAAAAATGCATATATTCAAGAAATGAAATGAATGAAATTTTTATTTAATTGGAATACTAACAAATAACATCTTCAATATAATTTCCATCATTTGTGATGCAAAGGTTGATGCTCTTTGTAAGATTCATTTGAACTTGATGCAATAACTCCATATTTCTGTCAATTGCTATGTGTCCAGACTTCAGGAACACCCTGTATATGCAGTTGTTGTTTTAAATGGAATTTCTCTTTCTATGTCTTGATACTGGATTTTGTTGGCAATATATAGAAATGCTGATGATTTGTGTGTATTTGTTTTATATCTTGCAACTTTGCTGAAGTTGTTAGTTATTTCAACTAGTATTTTAGTTTATTCTGTAAGTATATCATCATAACATCTGTAAAGGGTGATAGTTTTGTTTCCTCATTGCCTAGTCTAATACCTTCAGTTTTGTTTTCTTATCTTATTGCTATAGCTAGTATGTCTAGTACAGCTAGGGCCAGACCTAGAGTCAGAAATACTCATCTTCCTGAGCTCAAATCTGATCTCAGACAACTACTAGCCATGTGAACTTCAGCAAGTCACTTAAACCTGTTTGCCTCAATTTCCTCATTTGTAAAATGAGCTGGAAAAAGTGAAGAATTGGACAGGACTGACATGACAACAACAACAAAAAGCATTTCTTGAAAAACATTAAATAATAGTGCTGACAATGGGAATCTTTGCTTCAACCCTGATCTTACTGGGTTTATAACCATTATAAATAATGTTTGCTGATGGTTTTAGATAGGTTATACTTGTTATTTTAAGGAAAATTCCATTTATTCTTATATTTTGTAGTATTTTTAATAGGAATGAGTCATATTTTGTGAAAAATCTTTCTCTGCATCTATTGAGATAATCACATAGTTCTTTTTGGTTTTGTTATTATTATGGTCAGTTATAATAATCATTTTCCTAATATTGGTCCAGTCTTGTATTTCTGGTATAAAGCTCATCTGATCACAGTGATATTTTTCTGATATATTGCTATCTTATTTCCTTATTATATTAATATGTATTATATTATACACAAGCTAGTTTTTTTTTTACATTTTTAATCAGCATTCATTAAGGGAATTGGTCTATAGTTTTCTTTCTCTGTTTTTGCTCTTTCTAGTTTAGGTATCAGCACCATATTTGTATCATAGAAAGAATTTGGTTGAACTCCTTCTTTGCCTAATTTCCCAAATAGTATATATAGTATTGGGATTACTTATTCTTTAAAAGTTTGGTAGAATTCACTTGTGAATCCATCTGGCCCTGGGGAATTTTTTCTTAGCCCCTATTGATGTTTGTTTATTTTCTTTTTCTAAGGTATGATTATTTAAATATTCTCTTTCCTCTTTATATTTTTGTAAGTATTCATCCATTTCACTTAGATTGTCAGATTCACTGGTATATCATTGGGCAAAATTGCTTCTAATAATTTCTTTGTCATCTTTATTGGTGGTGCATTCACCCTTTGCACTTTTGATACTGTTAATTTGGATTTCTTCTTTTTAAAATAAAATTAACCAATGGTTTATTTTCTTGTTTTTTTTAAACAAAACCAGTTTGTACTTCTATTTACTAATGAAATGGTTTTATTACTTTTAACTTTATTAACCTCTCCTTTGATTTTCAGGATTTTTAATTTGGTGTTTAAGGATTTTTCATCCGTTCTTTTTTTCTGTTGTTTAGTTGCATACTCAATTCATTGATCAGCTCTTTCTCTATTTTATTGATGTAAGTATTTAGAGATAAAATTTCCCCTAATTACTGCTTTGTTTACATCATATAAATTTTGGTATGTTGCTCATTGCTGTCGTTCTCTTTACCACCGTTACCGATTGTCTTTACGATTTGTTCTTTGACCCATTTATTCTTTAGGATTTAATTTATTTAATTTCCAATTAATTTTAATCTCTGTTTCACTGGCCCTTCACTGAATATATATTTATTGTTGTATGATCTGAAAAGGATGCACTCAATACTTCTTTTCTATATGTGGTTGTGAGGTTTTTATGCCCTAATACATGGTCAATTTTTTTTCGAAAGTGCCATGCACAACTGAGAAAAAGATATATTCCTTTCTATTCCCATTCAGTTTTCTCCAGAGGTCTATCATATCTAAATTTTCTAAGATTCTATTCATCTACCTGACTTCTTATTTATTTTATGGTTAGATTTATCTGTCTCTGGGAGGGAATATTTAAGGTCCCCCACTTGTATAGTTTTAATGTCTATTCTCTCCTGTATTTTATTAACTTTTCCTTTATGAAATTGGAGGCTGGGCCATTTGGCACATATGTGTTTAGTAATTATATTGTTTCATTGTCTGTAGTACCTTTTAGCAAAATGTAGCTTCACTACATGTCTCTCTCAATTATTTTTGCTTTTGCTTTTTTTGAGACTGTGATTGCTACCCCTACTTTTATTATTATTATTTACTTCAGCCGAAGCATAATAGGTTTTGTTATAGCCCCTTATTTTTACTCTTTGTAATTCTCTTTGTTTCAAGTGTGATCAAGCCTGGTCAAGTGATTCAAGTGTGATCTGTTTCAAGATCTGCCATCCTTTCATATGGAAGCTACTAAATCTTGTGTGATCCCTACTGTGACCCCACAATATTTGAATGGTTTCTTTCTGGCTATTTGCATTATTTTCTCCTTGAAATTTGAATATATTATTCCTAGGAGTTTTCATTTTGTGATTTCGTTCATGTGATCAGTAGAGTCTTTCAATTTCTATTTTACCCTCTGGCTAAAGGATATCAGGGGAGTTTTTCTTGATAATTTCTTCAAAGATGATTTTCTAGACTGTTTTTTTATCATGGCTTTTAGGTAGGTAGTCCACTAATTCTTAAATTATCTCTCCTTGATCTATTTTTCAGGGCTGTTGTTTTTCTACTAAGGTATTTTACATATTCAATGTTTTATTCTTTTGATTTTGTTCTATCATATCTCATGTAGTGATGAGCTTTCACTTGCCCAGTTATAATTTTCAAGGAATTTTTTTCTTCAGTGAGCTTTTCTACCTTATTTTCCATTTGGTCAATTCTATTTTTTAAAGCGTTCTTTTCCATAGTGAATTTTTGTACCTAATTTTCAATTTATCTACATCTGTTTTTTAAGGTTTTGCTTTTCTTTTTATAGTAAGGTTTTTTTTTGCCTCTTACCAAGCTGTAGACTCTCTTTTTATAATCTTCTTATATCATTCTTATTTCTGTTCCCAATTTTTCCTCTACCTCTCTTCTTTGATTTTTCAAGGCTTTTAAAAACTCTTCCCAAAATTCTTTTTGGGCCTGAGACCAATTCATATTATTCTTTGAGTTTTACTTCTGGATGCTTTTACATTTTTCTCTTTTTCTGTGTACATGTCTTGATCTTCCCTGTCACCATAGTAGCTTTCTATGGTCACAGTTTATTTTTTATTTGTTTGCTCATTTTCCCAGTCTATTCCTTGGCTTTTAACATCAGGTTAAAGTTGGGTTCTGCTCTTGGGGCACTCTCTTAAGCTTCAGGTCTTTCATGCTGCTGTTTTCAGAGCTACCTCTATGGGTTTATAGGTTTTTGGTGTTTCTAAGGTTTCATGATCTAAGAAAAGGTGTGGTCACTGCTCTCCAGGCCTGTGCTCTGGTCTTTATCCAGGAAGGGACTTTGTTGCTTTGTAGCCACCAGTGCTAGCCCTCCTCCTAGCACTGCGACTATGATCAGGTTCCCCACTCTCCTCCAACCACAACTGCTAGTGCTTATCTCTGCCTTGGAAATGAGAAAGGGGTCCCTACTCCCTTATGAATGACCATAAGCATTTCTCTTCCCTCTGGAATTGTAGCCATGGCCTCTATTTCCCTGTGATGGCAAATGTTATTTCCTTTTGACTCTGGGACTAGGACCTGGACGTGTGTATGGACAATGCAACAATGTCTTGAACACAGAACCAGAAAAGGGTCCCCTGCAATCTTTTTCTAACCTGTTGTTAAAACCCTCCCCACCCCCAAATGCCCATGGGCTAAGAGCTCCCAAAGCTGTTGCTGCCACCCATGCAGATCTCTCCAAGTCCCACTGCTGGCCCCACAATGCAATCTGCTGCTCAGTACACTCCAAGCCTGAACTCCACCCTGATGAGACAGCCCTTTCCTGCTGACCTCCTAGGTTGTCTTGAGTGAGAAAATTGGTTCTGCATCTCCAGAATCCAGTTTGAGGCGTTATTTTAGAGTTCTTTGATGAAGAATTTACAAGAGTTCGGCTGAGTGCTTCTCTATTTCACTATCCTGTCTCCTTCCCACTCATCAAAACTGGTTTTGCTATTGAAAAGCCCATTTGTGACCAGTCGTAGATAGGTAAGTAAGGACAGGTTGGGCATTTGGCATGTGTTCCAAATAGAAGAAGAAAGGAGAAAGTGTTTCCCCTTATTCTCTCTACCAGGGAAGATCCCTTCAGGTGCTCATTCATATGTAAGTTGTTGTTGTTGTTCAGTCATTTTCAGTAATGTCTGACTCTCCATGGTGACTTTGTGTTTTTTGCAAAGATACTGGACTGGCTTGCTATTTGCTTTTCCAGCTCATTTTACAGATGAAGAAACTGAGGCACACAGCTAGTACATGTATAAGGCCAGATTTGAGCTCAAGTCTTCCTAATTTCAGGTCCGGCACTTTCTTTGCTGTGTCACGTGGTAGTTCATAGACCTTAGGATTTCATCTTGTGTATTTTTTGAGACCATTAAATTAAGTCAGGGGTAGGAAACCTGTGGCCTACGGGCCACATGTGGTCCTCTAGGTCCTCAAGTGTGACCCCCAGACAAAGTGTTTCATGCATAATATTTCTACTTACAAATGAAGAAACTGGGGTTCTGAAATATTAAGTGACATGCTTGGGATCACTCAGTTAGTAAATGTCTGGTACCAGATATGAACTCAGGTCTGAGTCCAGATTAGTGTTAGAGAGGCTATTGGAAGACTGATACACTAATACATTATTGGTGGAACTGTCAACTGGTCAAAATGTTCTAGAAAAAATTTGTTATTAATAAAACTGTGTATACCCTTTGACCTAATATTTCTTAATATATCCAAGTAAGCCAAAAACAAAGTTCCAATATACATAAAAATATTTATAGTAGCTCTGTTTGTTTTAACAGATAACTAGGAACATAGCCACTATACATAAGTATGACAGTGACCAAAGAAAGAGGAAAAAAAACAAAGTTAAAAAACTGTGGTTTGTGAATGTAATGAATATCACAATTTAATAATAAATGAAAACTATGACAACTTCAGAGAAACCTGAAAAGCCATGTATAAACTTCTAAAGAAACAGAAAGAAAATGAGCACAAATAAAAAAAAACAACAAATAAATGAAATATGACTAAAAGGAAATTAAACCTTGAATAATTGAAAAACCAATGATAGTATCAGAGAACAGATAACGAAACACATATCCCTTTTCTTAGAAAAAAGGCAAGGGACAACTAGGGAAGAATATTGCATACATTGCTAGCTTTGGTCACTTTTTTCTTAACTGTTTTTATTTGATATAAGAGGTGACTCAGTGCGTAAGAGAATACTTCCAGAAATTACTGAAATGCCAAAAATAGTATGGATAATATTTATTTTAAAAATAATAATTCAGCTCTGAACCCAATGCATAGTATTTATTATATAGGCTTTTTGAAATGGAAATTTCTTGCTGTGTATTTTCATTCTTCTCGTGTTCTGCTGTGCACATAGTGATGCTTTTTTTTCTTTTCTTATTTTGTAATTAAGTTTTAATATTTAAGTTTATAATATATTTCTCTTTCTTTTCATATTATATATTTAAGTTTTAGTATTTAAATTTAAAATAAATTTGTTAAATATTAAAAAATAGACTATGCCAGATTGGACTCATTTCCTTTTCTGTGTAGGATTATTAAATTGGCAGATAAGGGTAATGGTGCAGATATAGTTTACCAAGATTTAGGCAATATGTTTGACAAAACAGATTTAGAATTGATTGCATGGAAAGATATTTCTATGAAAGGGAATGAGGATCTATGCTTAGTCCTACTTGCTTAACACCATTATCAGTGGTGCAGGTCAAATCAAGCCAGTAAACAATTACATGCATTCTGTGTGACAGGTATTCTTTTAAGCACTAGGATTACAAGGCAAGCAAAAATAATCCTTGCCTTAAAGGAGTTTTCAGTCTAACAAGGGAGACAACATGAGAGACAACATGGAAACAACTATGTGTATGGAGATAATCTCAGAATGAAAGAGACCAAGAGAGACTTGTTGTAGAATGTGGTTTTATTTGAGAGTTTGAAAAATCCAGGAAAGCCAGGAGATGGGGGATTTAGAGGGTGAGCATTCCAGGCATGAAAATGCCTTTGAAAAATCACAAGTGTCTTGTTCAAGAAACAGAAAAGAGACAAGTGTCCCTGGATAGTAGAATAGGTGGGAAAGAGTAAGTACAATGTTTAAAATATTTTCAGTTAACAATAAGTTTTAATGGATGGCTGTGCTAGATGAAAGTCAGAACTCTAAAAGATCTCAGACTAGATTAATTTTAGTAATATAAAACGATGAAATTTTCTCCCTCTCCCCTCAAAAACCAACTTCACAAGTGCAAAATATGGTTGAATAACTATATAGCAGCTTTAACTTCCAGCTTGTGGCAAATATGGATTGGTTGGAGTGTCTAATGATAATAAACCTGAAGAAGATCACATTATCTTTGATGGGTTGTTATGGGGGAGATTGATTAGATTTATTTGGCTTGGCTCTAGACCAATAAGTTGAAGTTACAAGGAAATAGTTAGTTTGCAACTAATGTGAAGGCAAAGAAAAACTTGAATAGAGGTATAGAAAGGTAGAATGAACTGCCTCTGGAGGTGGTTGGCTCACCTTCCTTGATGAAAACCTCTAGATCTCGGAGCCATGGCTCAGAGCCAACCACTTAGGGGGGATCATTGTCAGGGGGATTTTTGTTTTAGTATGAATGAGGACAGCTAGACTTTGAAGCCCATTCTAAATTCTGATATTTTGTAATTCTTTAATTCTGTAAATTCAAAAAGTTTTTCCCCTTTAGTTCACACAACACATTAAAAAGTTTAACTATGAGGTAAATTCTTAAAGCATCAAATAGAGTTATCATGGGGCTAGAGGGTGTGAGGACAGAGCTTCTTAGCATCATATAAAATAATCAGTCATTTCAGTTTTTACCTGGTTCTGATCTAGCTCCCCACAGTTTCAAATTACAGTCAATTGTGAACGAGCATTCTGCTGCTATCAGGGTAGATGAGAGCCCTCTGTGGTCTGACAGCTGAGCTCTCGATTAAGGCTTAGTTAAAACTTGCTTTCAAGCAGCATGTCTTTTATAGTTATGTGGCTCTCTAATGCCATGACATGTCCATGATTCCATACATCAATCATTGAGGCAGAATGCCTCATTCCACTTCCCTAGGAGGAGACACTGTGCTTCTTGGCTACAAAACCATTTTTTACTAGCTTCCAGACACAGAAACCTAAATTGTCCCTATTTTGTTCCAATGTTTCTCCTTTGTGTACCAGGCAGACTGCTGACATTTTTCTACAATATCAAAAAAACCCCGGAAAATCTCAAAGTTCTACTATCTTAGGTGTATTTAAAAATATTTTTTCTGCTATAGATTCAGAGAATTTTTTTTAAAGTGCCACTACCAGGTTAAAAATAAAAAGAAAAGTATTATGTCATATTAAGCATTAAGCATTATATCATATTAAACCTGCTTCCAATGTATATGACACTTATTGGACTCGGTATCTAACTAGGCTGGAATTCTGGCAAGTGTCTAAACCACAAGAAGATCAAGTTTCCTTATTTGTCAATTGGTAACAATTGTGCTTACACTTCCTATTTTGTAAACTGTAAAGTGTGATTATTATTAGAGTAATCGTTAGTACCATCCCTCATTTTCTCAACAGGGTGCTTGCTACCAGTCAAGGTACCTTCTCAATGTGAATGCTTCTTTGTAGAAGAAAGTAAAAGTGATTTGCCATCTTTTCATGGGAAGGGTTGGGTAAAAGCTTAAAAAAATCTAATACATTTTTATTTTTATTGTGTGATGTTCTGTTCTATGTGGAGATGCAAATTTTGTGATGTTAATTGAGAAATGTTCCACTTATTACTAAAACATCCTTCCTCAGTGATCTGACAGGATTTTCAAATAGAAAGTAGTATTCGGCTCAGAACTAGTGCCTGAACAATAAATGAATTTCCCAACTCTGTATTCTCTCCTAACCAGTATTTTTAAAAATTATTTATCATTTATTTTTGCTTATTTTTCTCTCATAAAATTTCAGGATAAATTGATTTGATACTCTCACTGTAACTCTTCAAGCACAACTTTGGGTAGTAGGCATGACTCAAGAGGCAGGGCGACACAGAGTGTAGGAGGTTTTTCTTGGAGTCCAGAAGGCCTGTGTTCAAATCATCCCCCTGACTACTGGATGTGGGACTGTGATAAAATCATTTAAAATTTCACTGGTGTTCTGAGACTACAAATTGCTAATATGCATTGGTGGATAAATCATTTATCCTGGGAATTCCTGAGCCTATAAAAACATATAATAATAAAGGACTGCACAAATCAAACAATATCATAAATTTTCATCATGATCCTATTGAATTAAATAATCTTCATGAATCTCTTTGTCAAGTGCCAGTTTGCTTCACACAGATTTAAGAGAAAACTCCCAGATCTTAATAGCTATTAAAACTGGCAACTGCTTACTGAAGTAGGATATCGGATATCTATGAAAATAGGATAGATAGCTTTATCTGTCTGAAATGGCTTAGGTGAAGACTTTTTAAAAGTCAGAATGGTTGACTAGATTGTTTAAGAAGAACTTTTCTAGTTTCAATTATTTGACATAAATTTATACTTCCTATGGCATTCAAGTATAATATTAAATTTCATCTTATCTAAAATAGTGATAGAATTTCTTTCTGAGTTGGAATTCCGTGGACAAGAGAGATATTTCATTTTCCTCATGTATCAATGGAGCATGCTTTTTTCATTCTTGCCATATTTATTTATCAGCCCCTTTCTTCATGTGATTTCAGTGGAAATCTTACCCCAAAATATAGTTTCCCACATATCATTTTACTGAGTCCTGAAATTTCTATAAGAGGGGACAAAGCCTTCTAATTACAGAAAAACAAAAGAAGACTCTTGAAGTTGAAAATGAATTTAAAGGGTATTTAGCCCAATACCTAGTAACTTTACAGATAAAGAAACTGATGCTGAGAGAGATGAAGCAACTTGCCCAAGTTTACATAGGAAGTAAATGCAGAACCGGGATTCAAATCTGGAGTAGGATCACCTGCTTCTGAGGCAAGGGCTATTTTCTGCAAATATCTCTGTTAGATGTAAGATATTGACTGGTATTAACTGGAAATTATTATTTAAATAACTCCTACTTTGATTTCTTGAGAAGAGGTTACTATAAAGAGATGAGGTGAGAATGTTAAAGAAAGATAAATATATAAAGGGATGAGAAGTATTTAAAATAGGATTGTTATCATTTGTCCTTCCTTCTGGAAGAGGACCAATGACACCAGGAGCAAATGAGGCAGAGCTGTGCAAAGTCATCATCCTCACTCTCTCCTCCAGAGTCATCTGAGTCTAGTGGCAAGACATAGGTCAGGATGATTGGAAAGGGCCCTAGATGCAGTGGGGAGACCTTGGCCTTTTTAAGCAAAAGTCTTTCCCAGCTCTCAGTTTGTCTGAGGCAACACCCATTCAGTGATTCAGTGCTTCAAGTCTACTTAAGAAATGAGGCAAAAGATGTAATGTAATATAATGTGGTTTGCCTACTCAAAAAGTAATCTATGTAGGAGGGAAAGAACCTCAGGATTTTTGGCCAGAAAAGAAAGGGTAAGGAAAGGAAAGCCTGGGTCCATCAAAGACAAATTTGCTCTCTTCATGGTCCCATTTTGCTTAGAGAGTTATTGTGAATATAAAATCAAATAAACCTTGTTAAATGGCTTTGAACAACATAAAGACATACATGTATAAATTCAAGATCAGACTGGTCATTTAAAAAAAGTTTTAGGGTATGCATAAATTTAAAATTATACATTTCAGCTATTTGTGAAATTCACTGATGTGAAGCATCTTGTTCTTCTATGATGCTATATAAGTGACATTGTGTTATGATACATGAGCTTTTGAATGATATGGATGCTAGCTGATTAAAAAAAGGTGTTTTTCTGAATATGGCTTGCCCCATCATGGTCTATGTCTTTAAAGTCACTTAAACTCTCTGAACATCAAGAAACTCTCAAACTCTAAGTTACAGAAGGCCAGCATGAATTCTGGCACTGATACCATTGCAGGCCATTGTTATAGTCTTTGTAACTCAGAAGCAACTTCATGCTTTAGTACTACTCTTGAAATGAGTCCTCATATGTTCAGGTGGCTTGGATTTTTTTGGTTTTGTTTTAATCAGAAATGACTTGTAGTTTGTTTTAGAAAATATCCATGCATATTCTCAGTTTCCAAGTCAGGAAACTTACCTTCTTATAATAAATAAAGCATCCACATGATTATGATAAAAATCAATTACATATAAAGTATTTTCATCTTTTAGTTCTATACTTTAAAAAGAAAATCCTTTCCAGGTTTTCTTAGGTAAGACATGTTCCACATGAAGGAATAAGACTGCTACTACATAAAGAAAAAGACTATCATTTAGCAATTTATGTGAGCTTTCTCTCCTCCTTCCTCATCTCATATAACTCATATGCTTTCTTCCATTATTTCCTCCTTCACCCCCGTTTTACATGATTGGGTGACCTTACTACTTGCCATGACTAACTCCTTTACCAGCTCAATGAATCTCATTCCATCGGGTTTCCTCCAAAATAATGCCTCCTCTATTATTCTGATTTTATCATTTATTTTCAATCTCTCCTTGTCTAGTGCCTCCTTCTTCTTCACTATACCTATGTATATGCCCCTGTTTTCCCTATCCTTAAAAATTCATCTCTTGATTCTATCAGTCTTGGTAACTAGAGCTCTTCTGACCTTTCTGGCTAAACTCCTTGAAAAGGCAGCACAATCATTGAAAAATTACATAAAATATATAATTATAGCTATATATACTTTGCATGTATGCTGTATTTATTTATGCATATATGTTTATGTGGCAATATATATTGTTTATATGTGTTGTATATAAATGCACACATATAAAAATTTTACAGACTAACAATGAAACTCAGCTATCACAATCCTTTCAAATTAAATAGATGAATTTTAAAAGCCTATGAACCCATTAAATCAAAGGAGTGAGCAAACTGCAAAGGAAACAATTTCAGAGGTATTTGTAATATCCTCTTATTTTTCTATATGTATTGAAATATTTGTGGTTTTGATTATTTTTACATTCATAATTTTTTTAACTTATGAAAAAAAATTGGAGGGGAAAGGCTTTGGTTGAACTTTAGAAACTGAAATTCAAGCTCGCTTCACAATTTTTAATATTTTTCTCTTTCATAAGTTCATATGATCACCAGATCCTAGTTACAGTTGAAAGAGATCTCTGAGACCAACTAGTCTAATCTCATTAAAAAACAAAAACAAAAAGAGAACAGGGAGGTTAGGTAATTTGTTTAAGGTCTCCCAGGTAAGAAGAATCAGAAATGGAATTAAAATTGTAACCAAGTAACTCAGCACCAAGTGACCAGCCTGCTATAGAAAAACCTTTCCACATTTAGCTAGACTTGTCACTTAAAAATTAGATGAAAAAATGTTCTTAGAACTGTACTTTAATCTTTTCCAATATGGAGAACCTGTCAGAACTCATTGTTGCTTCATTGACATAGCCTTTAACAATAATAGCTAACATTTGCATATTACATTAATGTTTACAAACATATACACACATGTATACATGGGTATGTTGTGTACATATGAATATATACATGTATGTGGGTGTATATGTGTGCACATATACACATATGTGCATGTATGTGTATTGTATATGTGTATACACATACACACACATATATGCACACGTATATACATATACATGCATATGCATATGTACACACACATACACATATACATACATCTACATATACACATGCATACATATATAGTACACAGACACATACATACATACATGCATACACATATATACAAATATACACACATCTATACATATGCACATATATGTATGCATATATATGTATATGTACATGCACACACATATGTATAAATTTGAGTCTCACAACAAGCCTATGTGGTAGGGAGTATTATATCCATTTTATAGATGAAGAAACAGAGGTTGAGAGAAGTTACATGATAACTGGCTTATCTTCACAAGTTAGAAAAATTCTGAGGCAAGATTATTAACCAGGTCTTCTGGACTCCACTCTGTTCACTATGACATTCAGCTGACTCTAAGGTTTCCTTCCAGCTAGAATGAGACATCACAATAGTAAGTTCAAGATATGAATGTTATAGAATACAATATTACATCTAATAAGTTCTTTTCAAATATTAATTGATCAGAGGATAATTGGATATATTTAAAATATATAGAAACATGTAATTCAGGAGATTTAGATTCATTAAGAATTTTTTTTAGTTCTGCATAAGAAAGAGGTCAGAGGAGGAGAAAGATACAGTATTACAAATCATAATGGGAAATGTAGTCATCCAAGATACTAAAATAGCTGAAGCATTAAATGGATATTTCCAAATACATTTACAAGAGAGGACATTTATGACTCTGTATTCTATATCAGGATCACCAAGACTGGTGAGGTAAAACTTTTAATTCTCTGAATTACAGTAATCTAGCAAGTCTAATATAAAAAATGGAATGGAGAGAAATGATGAATTCTTTAAACCTATAAACTCTTTCAAGAAGCAACCTCTTTAAACAGGTTATATATAAAGAGGACATGAAGGAGTCAATTACGAGTTTAAGGAAGTTCTCTTTTTGACATTAACCTTCCAGTAAAAAGGAACTGTCCAGCATACTTAGCACTATTCTTTTGCTATGCTAAATAGGGTTAGAGGTATAGTCCAGTAATAATTTTTCTTTGTTAGAAACAATGCCCTTTAATTGACCATAATATACCTGTTTCTTGTGTTTAGGGAAAATATTAATTTTATTGTGTTTCTATCTCTAATTTACTTGTCGGAAGGAGACTAAGGTAAAGGAAAAAGTAAGTTAGAGTAATCTGACAGTGCCTGGAAGAACCTTTTGAATAGTTCAACAACTTACATACGTAATGGAAATAATAATTACTTAGTAAACTGGAAGAGAGAATATACTACCTAACCACCCCCAAATCCAATTAGACAAATTTCTGTTTCCACAAAATTAGATTTTGTGTGTGTTGCAGGAAAACCATAAAGATATAAAACTTCTAAAGAACAAAGAAAATGTGTGATAATGTAGTCTTTATTGAATTTTGAGTCCTAAGGGGACATAAAATAAGAGAGCGGTCAGAAGAATAGTGGTCATTTAAGATTTCTTGGAGAAGTTAACTCTTGAGCCAAACTTTGAAGAAAATTATGCCTAAGAAAAGGAAAATAAGGAAGTCATTTCATGCCAGCACCAGCATAAATTTAAGGCTAAAAGCAAACAGGATGGCATGTTGACAAGGAGACCTGTTTAGATAAGAAGCCACATTATTTATCAATACAATAAGTGAGGAAATGGTGAAAGATTGTATGGAATTTCCCATTTATTTTCACCATCATTTATTAGATGATGACTTGCAATATACCATGCTGGAACAGAAAGCAAGAAATAGCAGAGGAATCATAACATTAAGGACAGATGAAGCCAATTTTAATAAGTGTGCTGTTAAAGAGAGTAGTTATATACAGATAAAACACAGGGCCAAAAAATAAGCTTTGAGTGATGCCCATAGTTAGAGGTGCCTAATCAATGTCCTGTACATATAAAGCATTTGATAAATATTACAACATTATATTTTTTGAACCAGGATTGTAAACAACAAAGGAGAGTAACAGAAATTGGAGCAGGACCATGACAAAAATGTCAGCGAAACAGAGAAAGAAGAGAGGAATCAGTATTGGTATAGTCAAATGCAACAGAGAGGTTAAGAAAAATGAGACCACTTATTAATGCTGTCCCATTGCCCCTCCCCCCTTTATCATTGTCATAGGATCTAGAGGTAGAAGAATTTAGAGATCTAGTCTAACCTCCTGCTTATACACATGAGGATAGAAAAGCACAATGAGACTAGACTTGTCTAGAACGGTGCAGGTTGGAAGTAGCACAGCTGAGAACCCTACCAATTTTGAAATATTTCTACTCTAGAACTTTTGTTGTATTCTTTGATATTGATGTAACTTTAAAGCTTGAAAAGGAAGAGAAATCATAGAAGGGAATAAGAAGCAATTATATGAAAATGCAAACATTAGATGAATGTCTAAGAAGCTAAATAATTGCCTTAAAATTTGAATTACATTTTAAAAGATATCTTTCTATTAATCTTAAAAAAAGTAATACTTTTTTCCTAAAAAAGCCCCTTCCTCAAGAGACCAAGAATGAGAGAGCATGCAGTATGATACATAATGGTATGATACTGGGATTGGGAATCAGAAGAGCTGAATATACGTTCTTCCATTTAATCAATAAACATTTTTATTAACTAACTACTATATGCCAGGTGCTAGGTATTGGAGACATAAATACAAAGTGTATGTTGTATCTGTCTAACCTTTTTTAATTGGAAGAACATTTTTAATTACCCTGAGATTAAGAAAGGTAATTCTTTTATGTGCTTTTGTCTTATTGATGCAAGCAAAGAGGATGAGGTAGAGGTGTTATCACTGGAGTGAAGAATGTGGATTAGTTGAGAATTTTTTTAAAAAAAGTTAAAAGAGTTTAACTTGCTCTTTTTTTCTCTCTCAGTGGGTAGACAACTTCAATTAATCAATTAAAATCATGATACTCCTTCTCTGTACCAAGTACATTGCTATGTGCTGAGAATAAAAAAATATGTAAAGTAAAATGGCACAATTGAGGACTTTATGTTCTACTAGGAGATACAACATATTATAAAAAAGTGAACGTGTGAGTGTGTGTGTCTCTGTGTGTTTGTATGTACACACATAAATATATTATAAAGTTATTGGTGGGGGGAGGGAATCAGGAAACTCCTCTTTAATGGAAGAACACATAAATTGGACCTTAAATGGAGCTGTGGGTTCCCAGGCATGGAGGTAAGGAGGGGTCTCTACCATCCCTTCTAGATCTAAATCTATGATCCTACAATCTTATAAGAGCCTCTAGGCATTGTGAATCACATGTGCAAAAGCACAAAGTGGGAAATGGGATACTGTATAATGGGGAAATCAATTAGGAGAGTTTGGCTGGATTACAAAGTATGTAAAATGAGTGCTGTATAACTTTCAGCCTAAAAATGTACCTTAGAGTCTGATTGTCAATATTTTAAAAAGACAAACTATGAAGTAATATTGTATCCTAGAATCAATAGGATGCCACTGAAGTGCCTTAGGTAGGGGAATGACGTGGTCCCACCTGAACTCTGGTAATATCAATTTGAAACTTGTGTGGAGGAGGGAGATGATAGGTACAGGACCTAAATTCAGGTGGTTGCGATATTAGCAGAGATAAGTTACGGGAGAGTTGTGAAGGAGGTGGATTAAACATGGCAGTGCAACTGATTGGATGAGTGTGGGGTAACAGTAAAGATTCTGCGATGATTCCTAGATTGTGAATTTGAGTAATGGGAAGAATAGTGATTTTTAAGTTAGTAGGAAAGATGGTTTTGGGGGAAAGAAAATAAATTTGATTTTGTACATGTTGAGATTCAGATGCCTCTGGAATATGTACATTGAGATGTTCAGAAGACAGTTGGATATATGGGGTTGGAAATCAGGAGAAATATGAGGCCTGGATGTGTAGATTTGTGAGTCATCTGAAAAGATGTGATCATTGAACACGTGTGAGCTAATGAGGTCAAGACAGATAGTCCTACATTTGTAATAGTAACATCTGAAAGAATGTTTATTTTAAGAAATAAGTTTTCCTGACATTTTTATATTATATTCTATTTGGAAAATATATTGTCAAATAATTCAGATGAAACCTCGCTTGTAGTGATATATATTTTAATAAAAATTTCTTTTAATAAATCAGAAAATCAAGAGCTGGAAGGAACCTTTTAGATGATCCATCTAGAAGTAATTGCATCTATCTCTGTATTCATTTCCATTGTTCTTTTTTTTTTCTTCAGGGACAGGGCTAATGTTTAATCAGAGCTCCAGCATTTGCTCTAAGGCGATCTTTGAAACCAGAATTAAAGCTTGTGTTGAAAAAAATAGCATGCTCCATTACTTTTTCATTTACATATCTTAGCTAGCAGTATTTTAGAGTATGAAAAGTCTGAGGGAGCCGAGGCTTAAACTATGTCTATCAAGCACAAAATGAATTTAATATTTCCACTTTTCCAATTAATTTTAGCATGGTAGCTCACCAGGTGCTTAGATGGATCTGTGATTTCCTCTGTGTGGTATTCCCCTCTACTGTGGTAGATCATAAGGAAGTCAGCCTTCTTCCTATCCTTTTATAAATACTCACAATAAGCTCAAGTCTTTCCTCTGATATTTTATACAAGCTGTGACACAGTCAGACTGTTCTTCACTTCTGCTGCATGACTTACCCACCTCCTTTTCTAGCCACAGATATCTTGATGATGTCTTTTTACATGATATCTTATTTGCAAGTTTTCATTTGTGTTATTCATCAATATACTTATACCACCATGCATCCTTCACAGACAACCATGTCAAAAAGCCCAAGTGGGGCACAAATTATTCACTTTGGTTGTCTATATTTTTTAACCAATCAGACACCCACAATTTAATTTATATTAGATATAATATTTGTTTAGAATATTATTTTTATACTATCCACTCCTATGTTTTCATCTTGCTTAAAGCAGCCAAGTCAGTTAAAACATTTCAAGTGTAAAGTATATATAGTTTTCCCCATTAAATGTGAACTTAACCAATAAAAGTGTTTAATGCAGAATTTAAGAGTATAAAGAATTAACTTGCTATCCATATTTGTCGATGAATAACATTTTGTTAAAAAGTTCAGTGAATGGTTTTTAAGAGAAAGTCATTATTCAAATTTTAAATATAATCATTTAAATATTAAAAAAGTTGTGTTGTATAATAGAAAGCGTCCTGGACTTGGAATCAGGGGAGCTGTGGTCACAATCTCGTTCTACCATTGGGTTAAATGGTCTCTTAGTTCCTTCAATCTATGTCACTATGATTTGTTTTCTATTACCAAAAAACCCACTAAAATAATTAATATTTGTGTTTTCCTCATACCCAGCTTTCAAAACTATTTTATGTATATCTCTAGGTATATTTTTCATACTAAAGCCATTGGGGCCACATCTTGGTTTTGACACCTAGTAGCTATGTAATGTGAGGCAAATCATGCAACTCCTTTGGGCCTTAGTCTCTCATTTGTAAAATTAGTGGATTGGATTAAACCATCAACTTGTAAGGTCTCTTTCCTCTTTAAATCTAACATTAATTAACATTATTTTCCAACCAGACTTGTTATTCCATTGACCGAAGAAGGAATTCCATTGACATTCCCAATTCCATTGACAGTGAAGGAATTCCCTCTATCAAGGCAGATTCGTGCCCATAGGTGGGTGGTGCAGTGGACAGAGTACCAGTCCTGGAGTCAGGAAGACCTGAGTTCAAATCTGGCCTCAGACATTAGCTGTGTGACCCTGGGCATATCATTTCACTCTGTTTGCCTCAGTTTCCTCATCTGTAAAATGATCTGGAGAAGGAAATGGCAAACCACTCCAGTATCTTTGCCAAGAAAACCATAAGTGAGGTCACCGAGTATCAGATATGGTTGAAACAACTGAACAACAACAGTCTACTGTACAATTTAGTCTTTAAAAATTGTCAAGAGCTCAAAGAGATTAGGTGATTTGCTCAAGATTATATGGGCAGAATATGTCAGACACTAGACTTGCACCTGGACCTTTTTTACTTCAAGGCTAGCTCCCTGTCCACTATCCTATGTTGTCTCTAATGACATTGACGAATGCTAGCCGTCATCCCAGACTTGCCTTGGCACAAATTAAGCAGATTGCATTTATATAGCAATCATTAAACTCACTTGATCTTCACAACAAACCTGAGACTTTGGTGCCATGATTATCTGCATTTTACAGAAGGAAAATTGAAGTTAAATGACTTGCCTAGAGTTATACAGCTAGTAAGTGTTTGAGAGAGTATGTAAAGTTGGATCTCCCTGACTCCAGGTCCAGTCCTCAACCTACCGTGCTACTTAGCTTTTAAGATGCCAAAGTTTTTCATTGTTAAGATTTTTGAGAGGGCAATTACTTGAGTTCACTTTCAAACTTTAGTAGGCAGATCTTCCAGTTACCTTCTACATGTGCTCCACTTTATCCTTTTAACTTCCTCTACCACAACCCTATTTCTTATTGACCATTGAGGCAAGGAACTACCCAGTTGGTCCATAGGAACTTGGATACTGAGCCACTCCTCATTCTGTACCCAGGCATATGGTTTGTACTGGTTTTAGTCCTGAGGAACTGGCCTATAATGACAAGGTGCAACTTATTCAAATAAATCACTGATTCATTAAATCTCCACCTCTTCACTCCAGGGGACAGTTTTAAATATGACTTATACCTTGAATCTCTCCAGAAAGGAAAGAGTAAAGAAGTGATTCTATGTAGCTTTTGAATTACCATACGATCAGGTATGGGTCAGGTAATTTATTCCTAAACATTCAAAATAGAAATAAAAGCTAATCAGGAAGAACTCACAAGAATGTATTAATAGAACAGGAATCAGTAATTTAAAATAACTACTCATATAATCAGCTGGGGAAATGACAACTAAACTTAAACAGAACGTTAAAAAGTTTGTGTGATTAGTTATTAAGAATTTTATTTTTATTTCCGTCTCTCACTGTCACTCTACTCCTAACCAAACCTCCTCTAAACTACATGTGCAGCTATTTCCTAGTCAAGATTTGTGACACTGGCTACTGCCACAGCCAACCTCTATAGTAGATACTTCAGTCTCTGTACTCAAAGACCTCTTGACCCCTTGAAATTGTAAGGTCATCTCCTTGGACCCTTCCTCCCTTCCTTTCTGCCTTTCATACTTCTTTTTTTCCTTCTTTCTTTCTTTCTTTCCTTCCTTCCTTTCCTTCTTCTTTCCTTTCATCCTTCCTTCCTTCTTTTCTGTTGGAGTCACATTGGTCAATATGGAGAGTCATAGCAGAGAGGGTAGAGCTGAAAGTTGTTTCTTCTAAAAATGAAAAAAACAAATACTGCCCCACCCTTGCCAACACACATCATGGGGCACCAGATGACTGAAGTCATCTACTTGACTTTCTAAAGCATCAAGTACTTTGTCACTGGTTTGTCACATTTCCAGAAGCAGGCCCCAAAGTTTCCATGTGGTCAATTAGTACTAGGATTGGGGCAGGGAGGGGGAGGGGCAGAGCTATGTTTAGCAATGCATATTTGTTTGAAATAACACATTTTTCATGTAAAAAAAGTGTACATTGAATATACAAACAAAGCAAGGATTATCTGAAAAATCAAAATTCAGCATCGCCCTCCTTTTTCAGGTATAAAAAGACAGGAAACACATTTGGAGGAAGAGAAAGAAAGGAAAACTTACTGCTCAGCTACAAATTTCCAATCAAAATCAAATGAATTATTTTCATTCTCATGAAGTATTCTTTACAGACTCATGAAGGCTGCAGGGAGTCTGAATAAAGAATACTGATGTAGTAGTTAAATTTTCATACCAATTAGAGAGCTTGCATGACCTCTACAAGATGGAATAATTTTCTGAGGTGTAGGGAATTTGTATCTCGACACATAGGTCAAATTACTAATTTAATAGGAAAATCACAATTAGAATATCATTCTTTGCATAGAGAAATGTGAAACCTCCTTCACTTTAACTATGAATTCCATGAAATGCTTCCCCAGATGAACCACGTAGGTGTGTGTGTGTTTGTGTGTATGTGTATATGTGTGTTCTGAAGGGAAAATATTTAATGTATATAAAAGTTATATGATTTAAGTTTTCAGTAATGAGAAATATTCTCTCTAGTGCTTATTTCTCAAAATTCCTTTTAACATTATGCATACCTTTATGTTATGACTGTTTATGGAAGCAGATAACTTAGATTTTTAAATTGTTAAACCACTTTAAAATAGAGCAAAATAAATCAAGTTGAAGTTGATATCTTCATCCACAAACACAGGAAAACTACAGTAGTAGTCAGTACATTATTAGATTTAAGTTTTAGATGTGTTGTTTCTGGAAGAAAGAAAAAGAAAATTCCTTGATGTTCGGGGGTCCATTGCTTTTATTTAGACCCAGGAATTACAGGGAATCTCTATATTCTATGCCTAGTTTTCTAGTTTTGACAAAGGAGAATGATGATAAAGTGAAGACTTATCAATAAAATGAAGGGTAAATTATGTCAATCCAGTTAGGTCTGTGAAACTTTCTGTAGCTACTGTGATAATGAAGAAATGAGAGCCCACTTACAACAGCTGGTTTCATGTGCATAGAAGGATGAATTTAAATTATAGTAGTAAAGTTATCAAAATAATTTTCTAAGTCATGTCAGGACTGAGAAGTTAAAGAAGCGTGCTATTTTCTTGGAGGAATATTCCATATGTACCCATATTTCTTCATTAAGAAATAAAAACAATGAGAGTCCAAGTAAAAAGTAAAATGACAAATATTATTTTTAAATAGAGTTAAAATGGCCAATAAAATAGATATCAGAGATTGAAATCGAAACAGCTCCAATGAGGAATTATAACAGAAGGAATAGATAAGTGCTTGATTCCCTCAATCATAATTCAAGGTACCAGTCTAGAAAGACCTCAGTAGAGAGCCAACTAATAAAACATTGAGTAATAAAAGGGGTAGGTAGGGGGCACAATACAGCACTTATGGCATATGGTAATGGCAGAGACAAACTAAAAATGCTCGTCTACAAGCGTAAATTACAGCACCATTATTATTAATATAAGTGGTAGATGACTGAATGTCTAAGGAATTTAAATGTGTGTGTGTGGGTGGCGGGCAGGGTTAGGGCAGCAAATTGGTACAGTGGAGAGAGTGCTGGGCCTGGAGTTAGGGAGAGTCATCTTCCTGAGTTCAAATCTGGCCTCAGATACTTACTAGTTATGCAGCACTCGAGGCAAGTCACTTAAACCTGATTGCCTCAGTTTTCTTGTCTGTAAAATGATCTGGAAAGGGACATGATAAACCATTCCATTATCACTGCCAAGTAAACCCCAAATAGTGTCACAAAGAATTGGGCATAACTGGTAAACTACTGAACAACAACATATACATATATGTGCATACATATATGTGTATATATGTATAGAGAAGAGATACAAACACATGCATAACATATTTGTATATATGTGTGTATATCTATACCTTTCTGTATCCTATAAATATTCATAGTAGTTCTCCCATCTTTTCCTTCCTAATTTATTGAACAGCTGCATAGGGAATTACTATAAAAGCAGTAAAATGGAAATTGCACTAAATATATAATTTTTTCTCTGAACTGACTTTTCTTTTTATATTGTCCTCTAAAGCACCCCCTCACACTTCAATTGATGACATTTTCACAATTTACCATAATCTGTTGTCATTTTATTTCATTAGATCCCATTCTCCTCTACTATTCCTCTTCCTTATTTGTCTTGCATCTTTCATTTGTCATTCTTTTCTCCATAATCCCAGGAAATTAGATAAGTGCCCCACAAGTGGCCAAGTATAATAGATGATTATAGCTCTATTTTCCAAATTGTACTTAAGAAATTATTTGTTTTTTGTTTGTTTTCCTTTAAATGTCCTACACGAGGTATAACTAGGTCCTTTATCATCAGTGTCATATTCTGTTTGATTATTCAGCTAGGGATGTTATTTCATAAATGAAAAGAACTCTCTCAACCAATGTAGATTGCAACCCAGCTATGACTTAGTAGATACATACCAATTAATAAATTTTTTAAGTACCTCTTTTGTCTCAGGCTCATGTCTAGCTTACAGAGATAAAAATGCAGAACTAGTACTCTCTTGAACTCAAGGAGCTTCTATTCTATTAGAAGAGACAAAATGTGTGTGTATATGTGGATGGACATTCAGAATAAGTTCTAAAGAGTTGCCCAGACAATATTGGAGTTTAGTGACTTACTCAGAATTACACAGCTAGTATCTGTAGAATCCTCTATTAAGTCTAATTAATCATTGTAGCAAGTATACCATGTTTTGGAGGTTCAAAGAAAACTCAATAGGAGCTTTTCCTTTATAATTAAGCTTAGAGGTTTTTTTTTTTGTTTTAATTACATTCAGTAGGTATGCTGAAGTACAAAATTATAGTCTCTTTTTATGTTTTACCGTATATCTTTCCAATGACTACTTGAGATCCTCTAGTTTTATAAATTTCACAAATTTGAGCTTGATTTATCATTGTTCGTTTATTATAGTTTTGGGAGGTTTCATTTAGATAATGAAAATTGATTGCTTTATTCTGGATTTTTATGTGGTATTCTAGGGAATTAGATTAATGTCAGTATCATGGGGATAGGACACTTTAGGTAGAATAAAACAGTTTTGATAAAGCAAATCATTTATTTAATATCAACTGAATTGAAAGCATCAACTTTATCTAGAAATATATTGCTCATTTATAATCATAGATCTGTGATTCATAGCTTCTCCTGGTATTTAAAACACTGATGAAAAAATGAATGAATAAAAGAATGAATTATTTAGAACTCTGGTTTTTATGCAAATGTATTTCCTCACTTATTTTCCTCCTACAATCTGCCCAAAACAAATATGCTATATGAGTAATTACATTGAAAAATAGCTCGTTCTGGAGGCAAATCTAAATAGTGCTTATCTAGTGAATAGTTTGCATGAATACTATTTGCAAATAATCTATTTGCCTTTTTAAAAAGACCTTTTTTGGGGGATAAAGAGAACTTTAAAATAAAACTGCTTTCCATGGTATTTGCTTTCTTCTACTAGGATTTGATCACCCAGTCAATTACGTGTCATGAAAGAGTATCACAAAGAGACTCCATTTCCTCCCTTGTTAATTTATTCCACACAGAAACCTTTCCTATTAGAATATTTCAACCTGCTATTTTAATCTTTCAGAATAGTATATGCCCATGCCCTCTGGTTTCCTTGTCAAAGGTGATCATCTCTGCCCTTAATGTGGCTCTTTCTTCTGGAGAATAAATAATTCAAACAGTTTAGAATTTAGTGTGGATAACATTTCTTTTCCTTTTACAAATTCTCATTGTTCCCTTTAAACCCTTGCTGAGGCTTTTATGATTACTAAATTTTAAACTAAATATTTGCTAAGGGTGTGGTAAAGTTTGGACCTTCCTATATTAATTGTAATGTCAAGATTGATATTGTTTGATATTATTAATTAAAAATATAAATGTAATCAATGAATATATACTAAACTCTTACTATATTCAAGACACTGTACTAGGAACTGTGTATATGAGGACAAAATTGTTAAGGAGCTCATAATCTAGAGAGAGGAAAAATCCATGCATATGAGAATTGGTATATTTAGTACACATACAACATGTGTGTATATATACCAACCCATACCTATATGTATATATGTATATATAGATATTTACATATATAAACACATGCACATGTATATAAATACATGTACACATCCATATGTGTATGCGTATGTGTGTAAATGAATGTGTGTATATATATAGTCTTTCTTGATCACCTTAGCTACTTGATTATATAGATAATATATATACATATATGCACATACATATATACATATGCATATGTATACATATGTATGCATATATGTATATATATGGATATATATATATACCTATATATATATGTATGCATATCTATCTATCTAAATATAGGCACTTAAACTAACCACAAAAGAAGCTAGAAGGTAGGGATTTGAAGAAAGATTGGGGAGGATGAGCATTCCAGAAATGGGTGATAGCCAGTCCAAAGCTTTAGAGGCATGAGTTTGGGTAACAAATGTGAAGATCAGAATGAATGCCAGTTTGCCTGGACAAGCATATGTATAAAAGGGAATTATATGTAAGTAGGCTAAAAAGCTAGATTGGGATATTTTGTGCTGAGCCTTAAAATATTAAGTTTGTGCTTGGTCCTAGGTCCTATGAAGTCACTGGCATTTATTAAATATGCAAGGATATAGTCAGACAAGCACTTCAGGAAAGTCATTTTGCCCAAGTAATATATTTTTAAAATTTAATCTGTCTCTCTGACTTCCCTTCTTCCTCCCTGCCATTGATGAAATTAAAATATATATATATACACACACAAATACCTCAGCACATAACTACATAGTCTGGAAAACAAATCCCCACATTGAACATATCTGAAATGTTAATTTTGCTATTTTTAGGTCATCATCTCTTTATCCAGAGGTATGTGTTTTCTTTTCATTTCTTTGTATTCATTGTTGATCAGCACACTGGTCAGAGTTCTAAAAATCTTCCATTTATCTCTATAATGTTCTCAGATATATTGTTCTCTTAGTTCCACTTATTTTGATCTCTATTAGTTTATAAAAAGATCTTCACAGCTTCCTTTGAAAGAGACAATCTTAATGGCACAATAATATTTCATCGTGATTACATAACATATTTTTTAGTCATTCCCCAGTGGGAAGGAACCCCTTAGTTTCTAGTTTTGGCTACTGCGAAAAGAGATTCTCTAAAAGTGTGTACATATAGAGACTATATGAATCTATAAAACACTCTTTGCACAAATAAAGACAGACCTCGGTACTTGGAGAAACATTAATTGCCAGAGCCCATAATTATGCCAATATAATAAAAATTAGTATATTATTAAATCAATTCATTTATTGTCATATATTCCTCAAATAGTAGTTTATAGAGCATAATTTTTCTTGTATGATGATTCCTCTTTACAAATAAGAAGGCATTCAAAAAGATGTATTTTTGCTAATACTTTTGATTCTTTTGTGTCAGTCAATCTGTTTTCTCTGTTGCAGCTTTTCTCACGCTACCTCCTCTTCCTCCTCTTTTTTCCTCTTTTTCTCTTATATTTCCATTTTATATCTATTTCTATACCAAAATCTCTATGTATGGGTGTATTGTTGTGTTCAGTCTATCTGCTTTAGATGAAAGTGAGGTTTATAGAGTTTCTGCTCCCACCACCCCTTTCTTCATGAATATGGATTCTCCATCTTAGGTGCCTTTAATATAAAATAGTTTTTTCCTTTCTCTTTTTTTTTAAATTCCAGGTTATCTATGCTGGGGTATGGATAGGGAATACATCTTTTATTCTAACCTTTGGGTTGGGCAGAAGAGTCTAGATGGGATTCTTTCTATCGCTTACTAGAGTAATGCCTCCCTAAGTTGCTACAGAGAAATGATGAGAATCTGAATTAGGGTTGTGGCCTTACGCGTGGAGAGAAATCACTGTATGTAGGAGATGTTGTAGAATTAAAATGACCAATTTTGCTACCAAGTGGATATGTGTTATAAATGAAAGGGTGGGAATTAGTGTAAACGGGGGTGTTGTGAGGATCAAATGAGATATTATTTTTATAACTGCTTAGCATAGTGTCTAGCACATAGTATGGGGTATGTAAGCACTTATAGAAGAAGAACGATGGATGGAATAAGTATTTATTAAGTACCTAATATGTGCTTAATATTCGCCCATACTGTACTTAGTAGCATTTACTGTGCTAAGTGCTTTACAAATTTTATCTCATTTGATACTCACAATAACTCTGTGAAGTAGGTGTTATAATTATTCCTATTTCGTAATTGAGGAAACTGTAGAGTTGATGGACTGTGTCCGCCCGAAAGGTTGGAGGAATTTGAGGTCATAATGAGGTCAAAGAAAAAGTTTAGGAAGAGCAAAGTATAGTAAGCGGTAGAAAAACAGACAGTTATGAGTAGATAAAGGAATTTCAGGGTTTATGATTATTGAAATGAAGACTTGGAGGTAATAACAAAAGTGTGATGATCCTCATGCAGTTTAGGTAAGGTGGACAAGTAGGTAAGTAGAAGATGAGAGCGTTAAAGCATTTATCGGTTGTTTGCCTAGGAGATGTGGTTGAGAGAAAAATTGTGATACAGGTACTACCTCCTTAATAAAAGAGCAATAATGACCCTGCAGACTGGCAGACTGGCTACAGAGATCAGGAATGAGTAGTAAGTCGGAGTTAATAAAGAGGTTACTGAGTAATAGTGGCGAAGGTAGAGTTCAGAACTAAAAACAGGGAGCAACTTTTCCTTTGGGCTGATGTATCAGGGCTAATGAAATAAAATGTAATGATTACTGGAAAGAATAATTAAGGAGATGGTATTGTGTCAGAGGAGCCAAGTCTCCATGAGTGCCAATAGTTGGCAGGCCATTATAGGAAAAGTTCTAAAAGGGAAATTTGCTAAATATATGAGATGGTAATTACAGAGGAAGCCCAATATTATCAGTCATTGATGGAAATGAGAGAATAGATAGTAAAGGGTGAAGAAGAGGTGGTTTACTTTTAGGTAGTCAGGGATTCAATATTCCTGAGATTATCAAGGACAGGGAAATTTATTAACAGCATAACACAAGGGGAAAAGTCTGAACAGATGGAATTAGGTTCAGTGATGGTGCTTACACATTATTATATTATATACACATATTATATTATTATATTATATATTATGATACATATTCATGCTATTAGAATATTGTATTGTTATATTTTATTGCTTACATGAAGCATCTGTGGAGAAAATAGCAGACAATTCACCTATTCCATTGGTACCAACAAAATGTCACATGTTTTAAAGAAAGCCCCCCTGTGGAGTAGATAAGACCAATTAAATTAGATTTTAAAATACAAATTAAAAAATAGAAGAAAGACATAGTAACACAGTATAGATACACAAGTATATCTCCATCCTACAAATGTCCAAAGCTATGAGTGCACAAGCTCAGGAAGACTTGTGGGAAGGAAAGTGGAGGATAAAAAAGAAGGATATTTTTATGTGGTATTGAAGAAAAGAAATGATCAAAAAACTTTAAGGGCTGCTACTTAGGTTAGCTGGAACAGTGTTAATGGATGGAGACAAGATGTAACTCAACATGAATTTATCTTCTCATCCAAAAAGAATGATTCTTGAAATGGAGGAAAAAATAAAAAATGCATGACAAGCAGTTGACAATCCATGATTAACAAGGACATATTAAAAGAATATACTGATTTTGATGAGTGTAACTCAATTGACTTAGTAAATAAATGGGATTGCAAGTCCTTGAAAGATCATGGAGAAATATGAGCAACTAGACCTTTTAACTCTCTCCCCTCTGATGGTTTTTTCCCTGGGACAGGATCTCAATGTGTATTGGCTTCCTCACACCTGATGCTGAGCTTTTCCCCTCAGGCTCAATAGAATGTTGTCCCACTCTGCTCTTTCATCTCTCTCTGTCTCTCTGTCTCTCTCTCTCTCCGTCTCTTTCTGTCTCTCACACACACATACACAGAGTGTCCTATCCCAGTGTCATGTCCCACTTTCTGTGTTCCTTTGTTTTCTGTCCTAGCACCAGGAGATTCAGAGATTTAGAGGACATTTTATTTGATCTCCATGGCCTCTTAAGTTTCTGCAAAACAGAAATTATGCATCAAAAATAAAATACCTTGAGCTTTTTTCATGGTCTAGGAGACCTAGAATCCAACAGGTTAAAAAAATTCCTACCCTGATCTCACTCAGGCCTCTTCTCCACCTCTCACACACTAGATGACCAAAGGACAAATAAGCTTGCAACAAAATTCAACTCCACACTCCAGTTCTCCCTCTCTCTTTCTAGTGCCATGGAGACCCAGGTTCAAACTATAGACTTGCTTGGAAACAATGAGCCAGTACCACAGCAGTCCTCCAGGTGCAGAAGCTTGAGGTGAATGTGACAGACAAACAGGGCTTAGGCAACCTTTCAGCAGAAGAAGCTTGCTTAGGGCCATGGCCCTAACTAGTGCCATCTTGGACAATGCTATAGCACCAGCACTGCAAAACTCTCAATTGTCAGCACTGGGCCCAGAGAAATGAGGAACAGAAGGAGTGAGAAAGGACCCTGGGAAATGACATTATATATGTTTCTTTTGGGAAGGTGGAGTGCAAAACTCCACCAAGCTTGAGGGAAAGAGCTGAGCATCAAACTAGGGCCAATACTTTCAAATCAAAAGTCACTTGGAGTAGAGATCTAGGCTGGTGAATAATGAATTACCTCCTATGGGAAGAGACTGATCTGCTTTGATATCAGCACCCAAGGTGACTACCATCAGAGGGAAAAGAGTCAGAAAGTGAGTGATAGGAGGAACAGGGAGGAAAAAATAATGAAAGTAACAAAGACCTCAGGAAGAAAAAAAAAACTCAAAGATCTTGAACACAAACAGATAAATCAATAGGAAAAACAACAGAAGAAAATTTGGCCTCAGGATCTAATAAACAAGTCAAGTCATCAGTGAATAAATAATGCAAAACAAACGAAAACAAAACAAGACTTGATGAGACAGAGGACTCTGTGAGGAGACCATGCAATCATAGCATGCTTTTCCTGAGTGGTTCAAAAGATAAATGGGAATTAGGAGAGCAGAATTTATGGCTTTCAAAGGAAAAAAAATAATCAAAAGAATTGAAAAACTTGAATCTGCAATGTCAAGTCTGACTGAAGCGGAAAAAAAAGATAACAAGAGACTGGGAATCCAAATATGCAGAAGAGAAGGACAATTTAGAAGAAATAAGTTAATATTAGAAACACTAAAAGATATATGCTATCTATCTATCTATCTGTCATCACCATGGGGAGAAATAAATTAGGATTGGGCTCCATAATCAGTGATGTGTAGGGAGGCCCTTTCATGGGGCATCTTTGACACCTGAAAAATTGACTTTATGCTGGGAGTCAAAAGACTTATGACATCTTCTAAATGGGACAGCAAGAGAACATCCATATTTCATTTCTGAGACAAATATGGTCTTAATACCTAAAATAGTAAAAGATAAAGCATAGAAGCAAAATTATAAACAAAATAGTAATGAATATTGCTCATAAATTTTTTAAAAGTCCTGTCAAACACATTACAACAATTTATCAAGAAAATCATATGCTATGATCAAGTGAGATGTATGTTCGTGTATCAACAATCCAACAAGCCACTTCTGTGGGGGTGTAAGATCCACCAACAACCAGCACCCAGAACCTGACAACACAGGTCCTTTTGATCTGCTTTACTTAAGGAAAGCAACATTAAGGGGTTAACAATCTTTCTTTAATCCAGCATACAAATAACATCCACCTAGTTCAGGGGAAAGAGCCAGCACCCTGAGCTACAGACCAAATATAATTCGTAGTTATCAACAGCTGGGTATACAGCCAGGGAGCTCATTAGAAAGGCTGGCCCAGAGTCACACGCCACTCCCTCTGTGCTTATATATCCTGTTCAGGGCCCCTGAAGGGTCCCGACCTCACCCAGGGTGGGTGTGGAAAAGTTCCCCACCCCCAATATCACATCAGATACAAATCAATGGCTCCCAATTGTCTCAGTGCTGAGAAATACAAAAACATCCCACTTTATCTGCCCCATTCAAACAAAGGCTAGAATCATTAAAGGTCAACAGCAAAAAGTTCCACCTTAATAACTATTACAGTTGGGGAGGCAAAAATGATTTTGCAGTAGGAAAATAACCTAAATAGTTATATTTAAAGCTCATTTTAGCAGGATATAGTTTTCCTGTTTATCTCTTTTAATTAGTTCTCTTTTCATTTTTGTTTGAGATCATGATTGTTACTCCTGCCATTTTTGCTTCAGCTAAAGCATAAGGGATTCTGTTCTAGTGACTTCTTTAAACTGCTTGTATTTTTCTGTTTCAATTGTGTTTCCTGTAAACAACATATTGGATTCTGGTTTCTAATCCATTCTGCTCTATGCCTCCATTTTATGGGTAAGTTCATCCCATTTTCATTCACAGTTATGATTGTTAACTATTCATCCCCACCCCCCTCCCATCTTACTTTCTTCTATTTATATTTCTCTTTCTCTTTTTGTCCTGTCCTTCCTCTGTTTTGCTTCTGGCTGCTGCTTCTTTTGTCCACCCTACTCTTTGTCATCCCCACTGTCTTTCCCTTATGCTCTACCTTCCCTACTGCCCTGTTGGGTTAGATAGATTTCTATACCCAATGAGCATGTGTGTGCGTGTGTGTGTGTGTGTGTGTGTGTGTGTGTGTGTGTTCTCTCTTTGTTTCTATTAATTAATTCTGAACCTAAGAAATGAAACACATATTTCCATAATATAGTAGAATAGAAAAATGATGATTGTATGTGATACTGCCAATATATTATGCACAACTTCCTATTCTTTTAAAATATATGATAAAGTTTTCAAATAATGGTTTTCCCTTTTTTCTTCCCTTCCCCCACGGTGGAGATGGCTACCATTAGAGCCTGTTTGAACCAGTTTCAGTGAGAGTGAAGTTCAACAATTGCTCCCCTCCCCATTTTCCTTCTAATGTAAAAGATTTTACTTGCATACCTCTTTTATTTGAGATAATTTTCACCATTCTTCTCCTTTCTCCCTTCTCTCAAGCCATTCCTTTTTCTTGCCTGTCCATGTTTTTACATCATTCCAACATAATCAACTCACTCCTATGCCATCTGTCTATGTAGAATCCTTCTAACTGCCTCAATAATGATAAATTTCTTAGAAGTTATATGTATCATTTTCCCATATAGAAATATAGTTTCAATTTATTGAGTCCCTTATGTTTTCTCTTTCATGTTTTCCTTTTTATGCTCCTCTTGAGTCTTGTATTTGAAAGTCAAATTTTCTATTCGGCTCTGGTCAAGAATACTTGATTTCATTAAATGTCCAATTTGCCCCCAAACATTTATTCTCATTTTTGCCAGGTAGGTTATTCTTGTTTGTAATCCCAGTTCTTTTGCCTTTGGGAATATCATATTCCAAGCCCTCTCCTCCTTTAATGTGGTAGCTACTAAACATTGTATGATCCTAACTGTGGCTCCCCAGTATTTGAATAATTTCTTTCTGGCTTATTGAAGCATTTTCTCCTTGACCTGGGAGCTCTGGTATTTGGCTATAACATTCCATGGAGTTTTCATTTTGGGATCATTTTTGTTTTGGGTGGTGATTGATGGAAACTTTTAATTTCTGTTTTACCCTCTTGTTATAGGATATTGGGGCAGTTTTCTTTGATAATTTCTTGAAATATGGTATCTAGGCTCTTTTTTTATTATGGACTTGAGGTAGACCAATAATTGTTACGTTATCCACCCTCAATCTCTTTTCCAGGTCTGTTTTTTTTTTCTGAGATAGTTTACATTTTCTTTTATTTTTCATTTTTAAAATTTTATTTATTATTTCTTGTTGTCTCTGAGAGTCATTAGCTTCCCCTTGCCCCATTCTAATTTTTAAGAGGTAATCTTCTGTTACCTTTATGACTCTTTTACCAAGATATTAACTGTTTTTTTCCATAATATTCTTTTGCTCTCATTTTTTTTACCTAATTTTCTTTTGCCACCTTTAATTTATTTTGAAAACCATTTTTAGCTCTTCTAGGATTTCTTCATGACCTTATTTCCAATTCACGTTTTTTAAGCTTAGCTTTTGTCTTAGATTTTGTTGTCTTCTGAGTTTGTGTCTGAATCTTCCCTGTATCACTAGTAGCTTTTTTATGTTTGGATTCTTTCTTTTTCGTTTGCTCATTTTTTCCAGTCTATTTCTGGATTTTGACGTTTATCTTGGAGGTGGGCTTTGTTACTGGCCTGAAGATGGAGGGCCACCATCCCAAGTTTGAGGGTTTTTTGAATAGCTATTTTCAGAACTAGTAGCAGGGGGTTGGAATTTTTTAGTACTTCCAAGGTGGCTTGATTTGGGGAGAGATATATTCATTCCTCTGCTGGTCTCTGCTCTTATTCTTATCCTAGACATCCCCTGATCACTTGGGATTGCAATTAGTACTGCTCCTCAGGACTCATACTCTCTCTTGACTGAAAGTGTTCCTATTTATCTTTGAACTATGACCCAGAGGTATGTATAGGCAAAGGATTTGCCAAACGGCATACATTCCCTCATCCAGTGCTAGCACAGGTGTCCCTCAAAGTCTCTTTCTGACCAGTTCCCTAGTCTTCTTATTGTCTATGACTTGGGTGCTCCCAAATGCTTCTGCTGCTTCTATCACCACCACATAGGTCCCATGGTGTTTGATCCACATGGTCTCTAGGACAGCCTTTACCTCCATGCCAAATATCTCTTCTTCCAACCTCCTAAATTGCCTTGGGCTTGAAGAATATCTTACCTTGACCTTTTGTTGACTCTACCACTCCAGAAATTGATTTGAGGATTTATTTTAAAGTTGTTTACAGGGGAAAGTTGAGAGAACTTGGCTGAGTGTTTCTTCCACCCCACCATCTTGATTCCATCTCCAGAAGTCCAGAAAGCCTATTAGAAAACCTTCTGCTCATTTTGGGACTTATCTTCTCTATCCCAGAAGTCTTCTAATTTAATGTTTAAAAGTCCCCACAGCACCCTCTCAGTTTCTAATTTTAATATCGTGGCCATTCTTCATATTTTAGAGCGTATCTTTTCCATAATTGACTAGGCTATCTGAGTCTGAGGTTTGGTCTCTTGTACAAATCAATGGTAGAGGAAAAAACAAAATAATTTATACCCCTGAGGAGAGAAGGCACTTCTAAGCATAGTTTTCTATGTTATTCACCTCAATCATTTATGCTGAAGCCTTTATTTTGTATTTTCAACCTGCAGTAAAGCATTAGTTCTGTCTTGGAATAGTGGCCTATGCAATAATGGTGACTGAAAGTAGCTTGATATTAAATTTCAAAATCCTTAAATCTTTAAGTTTACTTTGTCAGTATTCATACAAACAACCATTTGAAGTTTATTTCTTAGTTTACCAAAATTCCATGTACCATATTCATCTATAGTTCTCTGGATAAAGCATTTCCAAATGTAAATGAAAGAATAAAAGACAAAAATACCTATCCTTTGAAAGGTATTAGGTGCTAGGGATATAAAAAGCAAAAATGAAGATAGTCCCTACCCCCAAGATTTTATATTTTCATAAGGCGAAGCCATTAACATAAAGTGTTCATCAGGAAAGGTGATTTAGGTTTAGATTATTATTTAAGTAATGAGTAGATACATATGGTTCTATAGCTAAAAAAAAAAAACTTAGGTGATTGTAAATAGAAAAAAAGCATGTGATGGCAAACTGACTAGCAAGAAGATGTAGAAGAATAAGGTAAAGCATTGCTTGGAACAGTTGGCCTGATGTAGTGGGACACTCACTAGTCAGGATTTCAAAGGTCCCAGAATTGGAATTTTTGAGCTAAAATGGTTAAGTCCTCTAGGAAATGGTATCTTGTAAAGTTTAATTATTTCCATAATTTATTTCTGGTTTTACAATTATAACCACTGGTTGTTTATTTCTTTAGTGTCATATATTTGATTTTTATATTCATATTAAACAGAGTTTATGTGATTTTGATAGGTTGTGAAGTAATGTTCTAAAACTGAGTGTATTGCCAGAAAAAAGAGGTATGTGATTTCACCTCTCTCCCTTCTTTGTACTTTTGTGTATGTGTGTGTGGGTGGTTACCTTTATAGAATAAAGCATAACCTGTTGGACTTGATTAATATATTAAGCAGTTTTGCTTAGCTTATCTTCCTCTTTCTTATTTATTCTTAATTATAGGGATGGATTTTTGAATGGAGGAGAGACCCATTATGAAATGATGCTAACATAAAAATGAATAATATTAATAAAATTAGTAAAACTAAATTAAGTAGATTTGTCCTAGGAAATTGCTTAAGGCAGACATCTAGGTGGCACAATAGATAAAATGCTACACCTGGAATCAGGAAGACCTGAATTAAAATCCATTATCAGACATGTACTAGCTGTGTGTCCCTGGACAAGTAACTTAACCTCTGTTTGCTCCTGTTTCCCCATCTGCAAAATGGGTATGAAATAGCACCTACTTCACAGGGTTGTTTTGAGAACCAGTGAGATAGTAACTGTAAAGTGATTAGCTCTGTGTTGCACACAGTAAGACCTATATGAATGTTAGCTATTAGTTATTACTTAGACATTAATTAACTCATAAATGATGAAATAAATTTCAAATGGAAGTCTTAGACCCAGATCTTTCCTGCTTCAAGTTTAGTACTATCCAAGTGTAGATTAAAAATGAGACAGGCATGAACAAGAACATCTTCCCTTACACCATATCCTATTTCTAGAATAGTCCCTATCTAAGCATGTCATATGTAGCATCCTAAGCTAAAGAATTCCATTTTCCTAGTGGGTTGTTGACTTCAGATGTAGGAAATCAATTAGAACTGAAAGTATAGCCCTAATATCCCCCACCGTCCCCATAGATTCCAAGCCCTTAAATTAAATAGCAAATGGCCATTGGGCCAGAGCTGCCTGATCTTCCCTAGAGCAGGAACTAAGGATTCCAAATGTATGCTCTAGTCCTTTTCCTGACTATCAAGCCCCAGTCTCCCTGACAACATGCTTAGTTGCATCAATGCTTTGTCAATGCTGCCGTATTGTAAAGGGCTCATTGTCTATCCTAAGGCCCTTCCTTTTTTGATTCTAGCTCCCTCTGCCTCTTTGAGTGTCTCCATTATGTGTGAGTATCATCAATTGAGTCATATGGCCTTTAATGCTATCTCATACACATGCCAAATTAAAGGACCTATTGCTTTCATCATTGACTGCCTCATTCAAATGAAGCTCCTTTATTCCCAGCACAAACCCAGACAGCCACACTACTTTTTTGTATATTCATATTACAAAAGAAGAAGAAAATTTTGAGTGGTAACATCATTAATATTAATTGGTATTTAAACAGTTCTGTTATTACCAAAACTTCAAATATTCACTTTTAGCAATTTGGCCAAAAGTCACTGGGAAGAAAATGGGCATCTATACTGCTTGTAGCCAGGAGCTGCATGATATATATTAAAAGCTGAAAATTAACCATTTCTTCAAAAACAATCTACTTTCCTTTTTTTAACATTTAATTTTAATTTTTAAATTTTTCTTCTAGCAGTTTGTTTTCCTCCAATTACATTTAAAACCATTTTTAACATTCATTTTAAATATATTGAGATCCAAATTCCCTCCTTTCCCCTTACCCCCTTTAGAGAGAAGACAAGCAATTTGTACATGTGTAGTCGTATAAAACATATTTCCATATTAATCGTATTGTAAAAGAAAACATAGACCAAAAAAATACCCTCAAGAAAATAAATTAAACATTTGCTTTTATATGTATTCAGACACCATCAATTTTTTCTCTGGGGATAAATAGCATTTTGCATCACAAGCCCTTCAGAGTTGTCTTGGATCATTGTATTGTTGTGAATAGCCATGTCATTCACAGCTGAACATCTTACAATATTGCTGTTAACTGTGTACAAAATTTTCCTGGTTCTACTCATTTCACCTTGCATCAGTTCATGTTAATCTTTCCAGGTTTTTCTGAGAGCATCCTGCTGAGAATTTCTTGTAACAAAATCATACTCCATTACAATCATATACTCCACATCTTGTTCGGCCATTCCCCAATTTATGGGCATCTCCTCTATTTCCAATTCCTTGCCACCAGCAACTGCTGCAAATATTTTTGTACATATAGCTCCTTTTCTTGTTCTTTTTTATCTCTTTTAAGATACAGACCTAGTAGTGGTGCTCAAGCATTTCTCCCACATCCCCCTCTTTCCTTCCACTGTAAAAGATTTTTCTTGCCTCTTTTATGTGAGATTTGCTACATTCTGCCTCTCCCTTTCCCTTTTCCCCAGTGCATTCCTCTTTCTCACCCCTTAATTTTATTCCTTTCTAGATATCCCTTCATATTCAACTCACACCGGTGTGCTCTGTCTATATATATATATATATATATATATATATATATATATATATATATATATATATATGCACACACATATATATATATGTATATATATACATATATTTATATATATGTATGTATGTATTCCTTTTGACTGTCCTAATAATAAGAAAGTTCTTAAGAGTTACAAATACCATCTTCCCATGCAGGAATGTAAACAGTTTAACCCTATTAAGTCCCTTTCCTATTATCTTTTCATGCTTCTTTAGAGTCTTGTATTTAAAGTTGTATTTTCTGTTCAGCTCTGGGTTTTTCATCAAGAATGCTAGAAAGTCCTCTATTTCATTGAATATCCATTTTCCCCCAAAGGACTATACTCAGTTTTGCTGGGTAGATGATTTTTGGTTTTAATCCCACCTCCTTTGCCCTCTGGAATATCTTATTTCAAGACCTCAGATCCATTAATGTAGAAGCTGCTAAATCTTGTTATCATGACTGTGGCTCCATGATTTTTGAACTGTTTCCTTGTGAATGCTTGACCTGGGAACTCTTGAATTTGGCTATAATTTCCCTGGTGTTTTCCTTTTGAGATCTCTTTCAGAAGCTGATCAGTGGATTCTCTCAGTTTCTATTTTACTCTCTGGTTCTAGACTATCAGGGCACTTTTCCTTGATAATTTCTTGAAAGATGTCACTTAGGCTCTTTTTGATCATGGCTTTCAGGTAGTCCAATGATTTTTAAATTATCTCTCCTGGATCTATTTTCCAGGTAAGTTGTTTTTCCAACGAGATATTTCACAGTCTTCTATTTTTTCTTTCTTTTGGTTTTATTTTATGGTTTCTTGATTTTTCATAAAGCTGTTAGCTTCCATTTCCTCAATTTTAATTTTTAAGGAATTTTTTTCCTCAGTGAGCTTTTGCATTTGGCCAATTCTAATTTTTAAGGATTTTTTTTTCAAATTCAATAATTTTTTCTCCATTTGGCCAATTTTACTTTGTAAGGAGGTCTCTTCAGTGAACTTTTGTATATCTTTTTCCATTTGGCCAATTCTGTTTTTCAAGGCATTTTTCTCCTCCTTGGATTTTTGTACCTCTTTTACCATTTGGCCTAGTCTTTTTTAAGGAGTAATTTTCTTCAGTATTTTTTGTGCCTCCTTCACTAAACAGTTAACTCCTTTTTTAATAAAATTTTCTGGCATCACTCTCATTTTTATTTCCAATTTTTTCTACTTCTTTTACTTGATTTTCAAAATCCTTTTTGAGCTCTTCCATGGCCTGAGACTAATTAATATTTTTGGAGGCTTTGTATGGAGGAGCCTTGACTTTGTTGTCTTCCTCTGAGTTTTGAGCTTCCTTGTCACCACAGTAACTTTATACAGTCAGAATTTTTCTGTTGTTTCCTCATTTTTTCAGCCTATTTCATGAATTTTAATTCTTTGCTGATGTGGGTCCTGATTCCAGGGTGGAGGGTGTACTGTTCCAACCTTCAGGAGCTTCATACAGCTGTTTTCAGAGATCCTTCTAGGGACCTATAAGTTATTAGCTCTTCTGAGGTGGTACAATCTAAGAGGAGGTGTGTTTACTACTCTCCTGATCCGTGCCCTGGTTTGTGAGTGACCACAATCACTCTCCTCTGCCCTGAAACTGTGATAAGTGTCCCCTCTTCACTGAGGCAGCAAATTCTGGTATGCTAGTGCTCCTCCTTACCCTGGGACTGCTACCCAGGATTGAGATCTAGATCCAAATATGGGCAAAGCAACAGAGTCCTTCCCCCAGTGCCAGCAAAGAGACCCCTGTTATCTCCTTCTGACAAGCTGTTGGACTACCTTACTGTCTGTGGACTGAGAGCTCTGGAAGCAGTAGCAGCTGATGCTATTTCAGTCACTTCCAAGGCCTGCTTAGGGTTTGCTGGCATGGCCTGTACTGTCCTGGGTTCTACTGTCACCCCAGTGTCACCGATCTTTTCTGCCAACCTTTTAAGTTTTCTTTGGCTGGAAAATTATTTCCTCTTGTCCTTTTGTGAGTTCTGCCTCTCCAGAATTTGTTGTATGGCATTATTTAAAGGTGTTCAGAGGGGTTTTGGTGAGAGCTCAGATAAGTGCCTACCTTTTCTCCACCATCTTGGCTTTGCGTCCCAACAATCTACTTTCTAGAACCAATTTGTGAAGATGTCAAAAAAGGCAGGTTATACAGTGAATACCACAAAAGAAACTAATCAATCAATAAGCATTTATTAACTACCCATTCTGTGCTAGGCACTGTGCTAAATTCTGTGAATGAAACAATTTCTACCCTTAACAAACATATTATATCAGGCAAGACAAATTTAAGTCATAGTTCATACTGTTACTTTACTACTGAGTGGAATACCTTTTCTCATATTCAGTTTTGTTAACTTATGTTCATAGAATCATAGATTAAGAGCTGGAAAGGATTAAAGGGGGCATCCAGGCCAAGCTCATTATTTTTACAGATTAATAAAATTTAGACAAAGAGAGGTTATGATTCATTTTAATGTTTATTGAATATTGGACTATGTTCCTGGCTCTGTCACTGACTTTCTGTAACTTGAGATGCAGCATGCATAAAATATCCTCTTTATCCCATCTCACCTCCTAGGAACTTGGAAAAGGATTTCAAGAACCAACATCTTAAAATTCTTTGCAATAAGTACCTTACTGTGGTAATGGTCCGACTTTGAATTTTCTCTAGGGATATTCAGAAAGCACTATTTGTCCTAGATAAAGCATCCAGAGAAAGGCACTACATAATATGGTGTAATTATTGGTGTTTTTGTTACTCATTCTTGATTTAACATAATGTTTTTTAAGGAGATGCCACTTGTCCCTAGTGCTCTACTGCACGTAGTCCAATGATGTCTTCTTTATTATTGTCCCCAAGCATTCTTTGAGAGTGATTCTGTTAAACAAAGCATATACATTAGATATAGGTCCTGTCCTTTGGATCTTAAGAATCTGTCCTTTGATGAATAGTGTTTGGGGCATTACCTGTTTATTGAAGTCATCAAACAATGGCTTTCTTTAAATGAAAAGAGATCATGTAATAATAAATTCTAATCAAATCTCAATATTTATTCATCATTTATAGGGCTGGAAATAAGAATTATGGCTCATATAGTATTAGGTAAAATTTAGTGCCATATATCAATTATTTCCTGTTATTTCCATGTTTACTATGGAAGTGTATTAATCAAGGTATAAAGGAAATAAATATTTATAAGTTTTAAAACTTAAATGTTTTATTTAAACTGCATGGTACAGAGATGTTCAAATATAGTTTTGATTGATAAAAGAAACTATGAAATACTTATAAATGAGTCATTAGTCTTCCTGAATTTTAATTGCTGATTATTATAATCATACAGAAATAAGATATAGAATAATAACATAACTTGAGTTCTTTAGGAATGTTAGATTGGGGGCAAGGAGGATTGTGGTATGGTATTGAATAGTGACTGGTTAGAGAGTCCAACTTAGAGTCAGGAAAACCTAGGTTCAAGTCCCTACTCTGACACATAATGGCCGTGTGAACCTTAGCAGGCTTATAACTTCTCAATACCCCAAACAGCTAAGACTGTAAATTGCAGAGCAGACATGCAGGCCTTGAGTTAGGAAGACCTGGAGTTCAAATCTGGCCTCAGACACTCACTAGCTGTGTGAACCTGGGAAAGTCACTGTTTGCCTCAGTTTCCTCATTTATAAAATGAGCTGGAGGAAGAAATGACAAACCACTCCAGCATCTTTACCCAGAAAATTGCAAATAGAGTCACGAAGAGTCAGATCTGACTGAAACAACTGAACACCACCACTACCACCACCCATGCACATACATGCACATACATGCACACACTTGCACACAGCCACACCCACACCCATACACACAAACATGCACATAGGCATATATGCATATGTGTGGGTGTATGTATATGTGTATGTATGTTTGTGCACACTTCAGGAGAATAGAATTTACGTCCCAATAGTTTGGTAGTATCTGACTTGGAATCAGAAAATTTGAATTTGAATCCTTGTTCAAACACTTAGTAACTATGTGACCTTAGTGAGAAGATGAAGCTAGACAATCTCTTCAATCCCCAAATCTCAAACCCAAATAAATAATTATGCATTCATGCTAGAATACTTTAAAGTTTTATTTATAATTCCAAAAATAGTCCATGTATATTATCCTAGAGATTATTATTCAAGGAAATGAAGTTGTAGAGAATTTTATGTGTTAACCAGTGCCATGAAATTTTATGCCCTGGGTCTCCTGATTCTGTATCCAGTTTCCCTACCCACTGTACCAAACAGGGCTACAATCTTTTGCAAAGACCAATCCATAAACAAACATTTGTGAAACACTTATTATATATTGGGCACCCTGCTAAGTACTGGGGCAACAAAGACAAAAATTAAATAGACCCTTCTTTGAAAGAGCTTGCATTCTGTTTATCTGTAGCATATTTAGGTTAGGAAAAAAAAATCTGTATGTTTCCAGGATTCGACCACTTATTTTACTGTCATTACTAAGCCCTAGAACCAATGCAAAACAAAACAAAACAAAACAAAAAACAACCCATAAAAAACAATGTCTTTCTCATTAGAATTGATAGGAAAAGAAGAGAGTATTGTGTAATGGAAAGAATAATCAATAAAAAGAAATGAGAAGACCTGAGTTCCAGTTCTTGGTCTGAGGATAACTAGCTTTTGTTATCTTAGGAAAGTCATTTAATCTCTCTTGGCATCAATTCCTTCATTTCTTGAGGGAGCTGGCAGGTCCTATCCAGATATAAAATTCTATAGTTCTAAAACACTTTAGTCACTATTACTGAATTTATTGTACTCAGCTCATATTTTTAATAATAATAATAATAATAATAATAATTAGAACCTTTCTCAGTCTAGTGGAATTTAGCTGTATCTAATGATACCATTGTGTAATGATATAATATTCCATGTAGTGATCTAGTCCTAGTGAGCCCCAGGGAATCATGAAAATCATGAAACTAAGAAGTCTGAAACCAAGGGAAAAAGTAAACATTTTTAAAACCAGAAGAAAGATAAACTTTGAATTTAATCCATTGAGGTAAAAGTTTTTTTTTTCCAAATTTAAGGAGGGAATAACATATGCATTCAATTGGGCATCTTACCCTACAGGAAAGTAGCAGGGAAGGGGATGGGGGTGGGGAGGGGATGATAGAAGGGAGAGAAGATTAGGGGAGGAGGTAGTCAAAAGTGAACACTTTTGAAAAGGGACAGGGTCAAAGGAGAAAATTGAATAAAGGGGGACAAGAGAGGATAGAGGGCAATATGGTTAGTCTTTCACAACGTGACTATTATGGAAGTGTTTTGCATAATGATATACGTATAACCTATATTGATTTGCTTTCCTTCTCAAGGAGGGTGTGTGGGGAGGGAAGAAGAGAGAGAATTTGTAACTCAAAATTATAAAAACAATGTTAAAAAATTGTTTTTACATGCAAATGGGAAATAAGATATACAGACAATGGGGTATAGAAATCTATCTGGCCCTACAAGAAAGTAAGAGGAAAGGAGATAAGGAGGAAGAGTGGGGTGATAGAAGGGAGGGCAGACTTGGGAAAGGGGCAATCAGAATATATGTCCTATTTGGGTGGGAGGAGGGTTGAGATGGGGAGAAAATTTGTAACTCAAAATCTTGTGGAAATGAATATTGAAAACTAAAAATAAATTTTAAAAAATTTACAAAAAGATTTTCCAAAGAGCTTTTCTTAATAATATCAAAAGTATCTACTTGAAACAGGAGCTAGCAAGTTATGTAATATGGAAGTACTGCATGCTTTCCAAAAAAAAAACACTAAGCAGGAATCTTAGTTGCCCAACAACTGGATTTTTCCCCTTTGTGCTAGGAAAGCTATCTATGGAAGTAAAATTAATATTACCCAATGATTGGAAAATGACTGAACAAACTACTGTATATAAATATAATGAAATAAAGAGAATGACTAATATGAGGAATATAAAGAAATATGAGAAGATATGCATGAACTGGTACAAAGAAAGCAAGCCAAGCCAACAATATACCTGAGATATATCACTGAGGTCAATGAATATAAAGTCAATAATGAAAGATGATAAAAGTCATGTCCAGTATAAGTGACAACATTGGCATGATATTCTGAAAACTAACAGGCACTTTTTTTTCCTTTCCAGTTAAAATAATCTAGAAAAGTAAGTGGCATATACTATCAGTCACAAAAATAATATCAGGCAATTTTATTTAACTGTCTTGGGAGGGGGGTTATACTTTGTTAGTGCATGGTTATTTTAGTAATTGTTAAGAAGTTTCTGTTATGTTAAAATAACAGGTGTCAGTGAAATGAATAAAGAAAATCATACATATAAAGGATAAAAATTTAAAAACAATGAATAGCAAGAGTTTAGTCTCTGTAAACTTCAGGCAGTTGTATGAATTCCTATATTTTTAAGTCAAGAATGTCATTGATACATGCATAGGTCACTCTCATTAAGGTTTCTTGTGACCTTTGGTCTCATAATGAAACTATTTCTACTCTCTCCTATAGAGCAGAAATTGTGAACCACGTTTCCATTTAGCCATAACTTTTCTCCCCCACAAAGAGTGAGGATTTCAGAAAGAATAAGGTCTAATTCTTTTAGCAGTGTTTCAACTCACCAATCATTTGACAAAGATCACAGTGGAGTGCTTGCAATAAAATGAATGGTTATAGAAATCTTTCTTAGGAGGGAAGCAGAAAACTGGGAGAAAATCTTTACAACCAGTGTCTCTGATAAAGGCCTCCTCTCTAAAATATACAGGGAACTGAGCCAAATTTATGGGAATACAAGTCATTCCCCTATTGAGAAATGGTCAATGGATATGAACTGGTGGTTTTCAGAGGAAGAAATTAAAGATATCTATAGGCATATGAAAAAATGCTCGAAATCACTATTGATTCGAGAAACGCAAGTCAAAACAACTCATAGATACCACATCTCTCCTGTCAGATTGGCTAAAATGACAAAACAGGAAAATGATAAATGCTGGAGAGGATGTGGGAAAATTGGAACAATGCTGCATTGCTGGTGGAGTCGTGAATGGATCCAACCATTCTGGACAGCAATTTGGAACTATGCCCAAAGGGCTATAAAAATGTTCATACCCTTTGACCCAGCAATATCACTTCTAGGGTTGTATCCCAAAGAGATCACACAAGTGGGTAAAGGATCTGTATGTACAAAAATATTTATAGCAGCTTTTTGTAGTAGCAAAGAATTGGAAATCAAGGGGATGCCCATCATTTGGGGAATGGCTGAATAAGTTGTGGTATATGAAGGTAATGTAATACTATTGTGCTATAAGAAATGGGGTTGATACGGACTTCGTAATAACCTGGAAAAACCTATATGATATAATGCTGAGCAAGCGGAGCAGAACCAGGAGAACATTATACACAACCACAGATATATGGATTCTGTGATGACTAACCCTGATAAACTTTGCTCTTCTCAGCAATACAAGGTGCAAAGACAACTCCAAAGGACTCATGATAGAGAATGCTATCTACATCCAGATAAAGAACTATGGAGTCTGAATGCGTTTTGAGGCACAGCTTATGCTTGCCTTTTTTTTCCTTGTTTTTTTTTGGGGGGGGGTTTGGTTCTGTTTCTTCTTTCTCATGATTCCTTCCATTGGTCATAATTCTTCTTTAAAACTTGACTATTGTGTAAATAAGTTCAATGGGAAGTTATATGTAGAAGATACATCAGATTCCATGCCATCTTGGGGAGGAAGGGGGGAGAGGGGGAAAGAAAATCTGGAACTCACAATTATGTAGAACCAAGTGTTATAAACTAAAAATAAAAAAGTGACTTTAAAAAAAAGAACTGTATGGAAACCACTATGGATGGCAGTGGTGGTAGATTCTCTAATCAGTGTCATTGGAGAAGAGCTTTAGAGCCACTTTGTGGTATTTTTAATATCAATTTAATAGGTTCTCATTGGTTCGCATCACTCCCACCCCCATTCTTACTTTGGGACAAGCATTTTGTTAATGAACCTATATTTGATAATTACCAGGTAGTGTGGCCTTCAGATAGACTTACTGGGCACTGCTTGGAAACAATAATATAGGACCATTATGTAGAACTTAAATTTTGCAAAGTACATTGCATTTAAGATCTCATTTGATCTTTAAAACAGTCCTTTGAGATAAAGTTACATATGTTATTAGCTCCCTTTTATATATGAGGAAATTAAAGTCCTGAAAGCTAATTTTTGACAATACTTATAGAGCTAATGGCTGGACCAGTGTAGATAAGTTGGTGAGGATACCTTGGTAGTCTTACCAGTGAAAATAACTTGGTGAGGAAAATTTTTGTTATCCGTTTTGGGTCAATACCTACTCTGCAACTTACAGTCTTAGAAAGTTGTGAGTAATTATACAACTAGGAAATGTGAGGGAAAAGTTTGACTTAGATCTCTCTTGACTCCAAGTTTATGTCTAGTTTTTCTACCATCTTTCATGCCACAATGAAAATGGGCTATGAATGCTGTGACAGTATTAAAACTTGGTAGAAGGTGGAGAAGCATTATAGAAGGGTGCCAAACCCCATGACTTCAAGCTAAGTAATAGTTATTCAGTTAATATTTTGCTAATTTAAAAATAGACAATATATATAAAATCTAAATATTGTTTCATATATTGATTGAACATGTATTTTTACTTTTTATTGTGTTCATTTATTAAATACATTTGAAAGAGGCAGAAGAAGAAAAAACATTGTGAAACCATAGAATTTTCCTGAGGTCAAGGATTTTTAAGAAATGATCTCTAAATTCATTTCTATAGTGTACCATTCCTACAAAAAAAATCAGTATGGTTCTGTGATTCAAGTGGGAATGTAAAAATAAAGATATTCTCAGTATATTCCCAAATCCATCATTGACTTGACATATGACCTTGAGCCAATTGGTTACTTTCTTCACTGTCTTTCTCTATTTTTTTAAGCTGAGGATATTAACATTTGCTTATTTCATAGAGAGGGAAGGGGATGAGTTGGGGGGATAAATTAGTAAATTTTGGGGAAGAATTTTGAATACACAAAACACTTTGTGAATGTTGTTATTAATAATTAAAATAAGAAGACAATACTTAATAACAGTTTTATGTAGATTCTCAGATACTCTGCTCTTCTAATAAAGCACATTCTTTGTCTAGAAGAACAAAGTTACTGATGTTCATTAAACATGGTTGTTCAGAGAGAGGAGGGAGGAAAAAAAGAATTAGAGAGAAATTGAGAGAGAGATGGGAACAAGAGTGAGAGAGACAGTGAGGGTGAGAGCAAGAGAGAATGGTGAGGGAGGGAGGGAGAGAGGGGAATGAGAGAGGGAAGGAGAGAGAGAGAGAGCACACACAGGGATGGATTCTAATTACAAAAGAATACACAGAACTAAGAAAATAACCTTTATGAAGATGTGATAACAATCCAATGAACCAAGTTCTTACTCTACCTTAGTAATACATATATTGCTTTTAAAAATATTTAACTGTGCATTTAAAATAAATGTAATTTAACAGTTTTCATAGATGTAAAATGCTATCAATCTTAATAGAAACTTTTTTTCTTTTAATTCATACATTGACAAAAAATTACTCGTGTGCCTTTTTTTCTTTAAAACTCAAGAGAATAAAATGATTTTTCCAAACTTCAGAAGAATACAACCCTTATATTACCCTTTCCTCAATTAAGTTCTTTACTCAAAACATTTTTGTTTTACTTACACTGAAGTATTACCACTGTGTTATATACAATTCTGTTGAGTGAAAATAGGGTTACTAACTTATGGCCTTGTCCTACAGAATAAATTTTTAACCATATGAGAAATCGAGATTATGGTTTTTCTTTATTTATTTCTTTTCACTAACAAATATCAATCTTTTCTTTCTCTGTTCTACCTCCCATTGAAAATAAGGGGAAAAACCCAAAATCTTATAAAAAGTATGCATAGTAAAACAAGCAAACAAGTTTTTGCCTTAGCCACAGTCCCAAAATATCATGAGTCTCCTGGTTAGTCATTGTGTTGATCACAGTTTCTAATTCTTTCAAAGTTATTTGTCTTTACAGAGTTATTATTGTATAAATTGCCCTACTAGTTCTACTTACTTCATTCCACCCCAGTTTATGTAGGTCCATTCCACCAAGTTTATCTAAAACTATCTCTTTTTCAATTTCTTATTGCACAGTAATATTGGATTACGTGAATATGCTGTAATTTGTTCAGCTAGTCCATGATTGAGGGGCAGTCTATTAACTTCTAGTTCCTTTCCAACACAAAAAAGAGCTGCTAAATTGTTTAAATATGTGGTTCTTTCCTTCATTCCTTTATTTCATTATAGTACAGACATAGTCGAAGTATCACTGGGTTAATGGGTACGTACAGTCTCTTTTATGGATGTATTTATCTTGATATACAGTGTGAAGTATTGGTCTCTGCCAAGTTTCTTCCAAACTTCCAAGCTTGTTTTGATTATTACTGCTTTAGAATATAGGTTGAAATCTGATATTGCTAGGCCACCTTCTTTCACATATTTTTATGGATTCTTTTGATATTCTTGACCTTTCAATCTTTCAGATGAATTTTGTTATTTTTTCTAGCTCTATCAATAATTTTGGTAGCTTGGTGTGGCACTTAATAAGTAAATGAACTAAGGTAGAATTGTCATTTTTAATATAGTTACCTAGCCTAACCCATGAGCAGTTGATATTTCTCTAGTTGTTTGGATCTATCTTTATTTTTTGAAAAGTGTTTTGTAACTGTGTTCATATAGTCCCTGGGTTTGTCTTGGCAGGTAAACTCCCAAGTATTTTAGATTTCCTGCAGTTATTTCAAATGGAATTTCTTTCTGTTTCTTGCTGCTGAGATTTGTTGGTAATATATGGAAATGCTAATGATTTATGTGGGTTCATTTTATATATAGCAACTTTGCTAAAGTTGTTAATTTTTTCACTGAAGTTTTTTAGATGATTCTTTAGAGTTCCCTAAGTGTACCATCACATCATTTTAAAAAATTTGTACTTTTATTTCCTTATTGCCTGTTTTTATTCCCTCAATTTCTTTTTCTTGTCTTACTGCTCTAGTTAATATTTCTAATAATATTTTGAATAAAAATTGTGATAATGGACATCACCACTGATCTTACTGGAAAGGTTTCAAGAGCCAAGGAAGATAGTTTATTACCTTTAATGTCTCTTTTCTTTCATTTTTTATGAAATACTTAGGAAGTGATTTCATCTTATTTTCCCTCGTTTAAGTGACACAATCCCAATCCTTTATATTTTTACTAGTTTTAATCATTTTCAGTTTTTGAGTATATCTCAAGTTATACTGTGTCAAACTAGCCTCATTACTGAAGGAATAATCCAAGTACTTCTCAGTTATGGAATCTGATACATTTATTACATGATGGATAGAGTAAAATCTTATCTTGTGCAAAAAACCAAACAAACACAAGTTAGTGGATTTTCTATCAATCAAACAAATAAAAAGCTTTTATTAATTGCTAATGTATATAGAGCACTTTGTTGGGGGCAAGTAAAACAAAGACAAAAATGAAATGCTCTTTATCCTCAGAGAGCTTATATTCTGTTTGAGAAGACAACATATATATATATATATATATATATATATAGATAGATAGATAGATAGATAGATAGATACATAGATAGATAGATGGATAGATAAGTGTGTACAAAAGGAAAGGACAAAAAACCAGCTCTAATCTTTGAGGAACTAGCAATCTTATCAGAGACACAACATGCAAACAAGTGACATGTTCATGACTGTGCTTTAGGACTGTCACTTACCGTTTCAACTCACATCCACCAAGTAGATACAGGTGACAAAACAGGCAAAGGCTCACTAATGCCTTATGGGTGGAATGTGAATTTATCCAATAATTCGAGAAAACCATATGGAATTATGGAAAGACGTGATCTAACTGGCTCCACTTAATGATAATGTGAGCTAAAAATAATAAGAACTAACATTCAGTGCTTCCTATGTGCTAGACACTGTGCTAAGCCCTTTGCAATTATTATCTCATTTGATGCACTCAGCAAGCCTGAGAGGCAGGGCTATTATTATTCTGATTTTATGGATGAGGACACTGAGGCAAAAGGAGGTTAAATGAGGGTCACAGAGGGTCATACAGCTAAGAAGTGTCTAAAGCCAGATTGGTTCTCTGGTCTTTCTGACTCCAGGCTCAGTGTTCTATCTACTGGGCCACCTAACAGACCTTGAGATTAACCCAAGTCTTTAAATAACAATATTTAATTAAAAATTGATGTGACAACTTTTCTTAAAAAAGTTATCTATTACTAAAATAATTATAATGTCACTTTTAGCAATAGAAAAACAAAAACCTTTAAAGAATCCATAGCAAGTACACTGTCATTGATTAGAGCATTACTAAAGAGATTATGATGCATGATTGCAATGGGATATACTATGAAAAGTCATGAATATGATGAATACAGAGAAGCAGGAGAAGATTGGTAAGAGGCAAAGTAAAGTAAGCAGAACCAGGAAAACAATAATTTCAATGACTGCTCCAACAATATAAATTGAAATAACAACAGTAGAACAAAACTGAATGCTATAAAATTTTGACAACTTGATCTCAAAGAAGAGATATTAATGTCTTATTCAATAATTCTATTAATGGATTATAATGAGTTGGCATTGAAATACTGTTCAATAAGTCAACCATTCAGAATATTTTAATGCTATTAATATGGGAATAACTATCCTGTCATACCATGATATGACTTCATCTAATTTTATATTTTTATAGAATCAGCTCATGATATCAGGGGTTATACAATCTATCTATCTATCTGTCTGTCTATCTATGCATATGTACACATATATCCTATTTTATTCAGAACTCTATTAATACTAAGAATAATAAGAATGACAACAATATTTAGCATTTATAGAACCCTTTAAGATTTGTAAAGCGTTGTACTCATTTCATTTGCTGAGATTTTCTTTGACTGTCAAACTAACAATTTTTTAAGATGTCAGATTTTTTAAAATTTCTGCATCAGGATGGATCATTAATGTGCTTTGTGGCTCAGGGGATAAGATAAGATAATATGAGATGTGTCTTTTTTTTTGAAATCCAAGCCTTTTCCAATAATACTTTTCCCAAAGTCAATGGCAGTACAGCATAAGTAGTGGCAGTTTTAAAAATCCAAAGTCAGCTAATAGGTAAGTTCACTGAATAGACAACCATTGTTAAGTTCAGAGAGTTTCTTCAACAGAATATTGCCTCTCAGATGATACATTAGTTTGACCATAGAAATTCATGAATAGTAGCAGGGTGAAAGGGATGATAATGTCACAGAATATAGCATTTCCCCCCAATTTAAAATATAAACCACCCAAAGCAAATGATTGTTGATCATATTTTTTAAATGATGGCATTTATATAATTCCCTTGTTCTATGAGTTCTATCTCATGTGTTCTCTCAGTGAAACAGTTCATTTCATTCTGCAAAGGAGTTTGCCATCACAAAGACCATCAGCTAAAACAAAGGGAGAGGGAAAGATGTAAGCTCAGGGACAAGCCTTGGACTCACGAAGTTGTGGACTTAAATCTCAAAATGGGCATTTTCTAGTTATGATTCTGGACAAGTCCCCTTAGTTCTCTTGGTTTCCCCATCTGCAAAATGAGGGGGTTGGAATTTATGGCCTCCAGGATTCCTTCTAACTCTAAAAATATGTTTCTTCTACTTTTCTAATTCAAAACATCTAATGTTGAGAATAATTACATCTTGATTGAATCATTACACATCTGATTATTAGCATAGGTCACTGAGTTTACAGCACATTGATGGTGCTCCTATATGGAAGTATTGGTGTCATACAAAAATAAATTTATTCTAACCTTTATTAATTATGAAGTGATTTGTGTTCTTGCATTTCTTTTCTCTAATCATTAACAAAGTTCAACCAGTTTAATTGTAAACACAATATACTTTTCTTCTGTCCCAGGGTTATTTATGAAACATCAATTGGCTGTAAAATTATTCCTTTATGTAAATAGAAGACCTTTGTAACAAATGTTTAGCTTTTTCTCATTAAGTAATTATCAGCTCATTTTTTAAAGTCAATATCCCACAGATATTAGTATATTAGGCATCCACAGCTAACATGTTAACAAATCTCTTCATTAGGAAGTTACATAGATTTAGAGGCAACGTTTTTCCTCCAAAGGCTGAAATATAATGCGCCTTCCCATGAGTATAAATTCAACTCATATTTATTTATGATTGTTTAATCTAAAAATATTCTAACCGACTTGGCCAGGGTTTTTGTCTGCAGCCAGGATGCTGCTTACTTTTCAGTACTGTATTTGTTTTCTCAGACTACACATTTATAGGAGGACACCTTTTCCCTTTGGGGCACATTGTACAGCACTAAGAAAACTAATTAAAGGGCTCTTCTAGGACCATAATGATAATGAAATTGAGGAGAGCATATGTCAGCCCATAGATATCTAAATAAAAACATCATCTTTATTGAGTACTTCTGGACTCTGGGTTGAGCATTTGATTACCCATATCATAACTACATAGAAAATAGAAATTAATAAATACTAAATGCATAGGTACATCATCAAATCATAAATGTTTGATATTTTTACATGACTCACTAAATAAGAATTCACCCAATAATTTTTCTTATTTTTTTGATTTTATAGGAATTTTCTTTAGGGAACCTTGACATTTGCCTATCCCTCTGCATTTCTTAAAGTGCTTACTTATGGATGATGATGAAAACCAGCACATGATAGTTATTAATTAATTTTGTAAAGGCATCGTTGTCATTTTCTCTATGATGCTATTTATTCGGTCCCATATGTGTCCTACATTTCATAGACAACGTATGCTGATCTCTATTTATTGATCTTTTTAAGAGCTCCAATTTAGTTTAATTTAGTTTAAGGACTCCAATTTAAATGTCCAATTTAGTCTTTTTTAAAACTAATATTTTATTAGAATTAAACTTTGCTTAAATGAAAGAAAAGGTCATTCACATGTCTAAATATCTCTTCTAATTGGACATTTCAAGTCATATTACCTCGGGTTCCAGAGCTTTGCCATGTCATGTGTGGACTTTAGTCAATCCACAAGTACTTACTGAGTACCTAACATTGTGCTTGCCCCCATGAGGAATACAGACGACTGACAACAAAGTCTTTTCCCACAGAAATTGTATCAAAGGACAGAAATTTTGAAAAAAAGTAAGAGGAGGCATGGAATGTAAACAACAATAAAAGGAAAAGGGAGGAGTTGGAGACAAGTTGCATCAACATTGGGTCTATCCTATGTAGTCAAACCATACTCAAATTTCTTTTTTGAGCTGTTTTGAGAGGAAATGTGGAGGCTGAGATGAAAGAAGAGAGATAAAAGTTGAAATCAAAAGGAATGGTCAAATCATGGACTAATAGAACTTAAGAGATCTAATGGAATCCTAAGACCCCAAGAGTGAAGCAGAAAGACTAAAGAAGGTCTCAACCTGCTTACAGTAAATCCTACTGAACCCCAATCTTCTTATTGTGTGGGTCATTCAGTTTGAAATTACAATGTCTCCTGCTATGTTAGAGAATTTTATTGAATATCTGGTTGTGTGTGGTCATGATACAGTTAGATTATATGCCAATTGACAAAGCCAGAGCCTCTAAGAGAATTCACCCAATTGAATATGTGACATAGAAGAGAGGAAAGGCAAAGAATCAGAGAATTGATCTGCTAGTTTACATTATAAAATTATACATCTGGAGGAATCTAAGAGGCTTTTAGCTCAACCCCCTCTTTTGGCACATGAAATTGATACCCAGAAAGGTTAAAGTCACACTTAATGCTCTCTTATTTATTTGATTATTTTTGCTTTTATTAGTTTTTATTGTATTAATGATCCTTTCTTTTTTTAGTAATTGAGAACTTTCTACAAGGTGTGGGTTCTGGCAAAGACTTGTATAGCTATCTACCCAAAAATGCCATGCTGTGCTTGTAAAGAGTATCAAAGGGCTCCAGAGCAAGAGTTCTGAAAAATTTCAGAGGCCTACTAATATTTAGTCATGGAATTTCAAGTCTGAAACCAAAGGACATATAATTCATACTTCATCAGTGAGTTATATAATATAATCTGTAATTTAGGTAGGCCTTGTGTACCTGCTTTTATTGACTCTAGACTAACTCAGAAATGTCTGATCTTGCCCAGAACAAATTGGGCCATACTTGTTTCCCCACTTTCATTAGTTCACTGTCAGTTGAGTGTGAGATTTTATGCCATATGCAATTGTTTTATTGCTGTCTTTTGTTGTGCTTTTAATTATGTAGTTTTTACCCCCAAACTGGATATTACCTGCAAAGAAGTATGCAAAAGTTGTAACTTTTAAAGAAGCTATTTGTAATGACTTATAGAAATTGTTACACTGTTCACACTGAGAAGTCAAGAGTTATTTCAAGATTATTCAAACCTCAGATGAAGCAGTGTTAAATGCACCAAATCACAAAGGAAAGTGTGGTCAACATGTTAAAAAAAACCCCAAGGACTGATAAATTGTTGTTGTGATATAACCCAATGATTCCTCAAAAAAAGAACAAAGACTTGCAGAGGGGTCTGGTTGCTGACTAGTTGTTATTGATTCCTCTAGAGTGCTTCTAGACTTCATGATGTTGGAAAAAAATGTGAGAAAAGAAATTTCTAAGAAAAGCAAAAGAAAACAGTTGTAATCTGTTGCTATGAAAAAATTGTGCTTTTTATGGGGAAGATAGCATAATGACTGGCATATAAAAGCATTAAACTTTAATGAATTTACTTTTTGGTTATTTTCATTTAAGGCTATACCAAAACTGTTATTAGAAAAAATTATAGTGAGCCTGTAAGATTCGGATGTCTTAATCAGACTAAAATATCCACCTCCCAAAATATTTTTGTAGATTTGTTATTTCTAGTAGTCCTAGAAGCCTTGAACTGATTGAGGGTTAATGAAATAAATATATTTATATATTGAGAAACATAATTATTTCAAAATTAAAGAAGTTCCTAAATCAAGATGGAATACTTCAGTATAGCCTTACACTATTCCATGTCTCATAAAAAGTTAAGAAATTTAGCCAAAAGATTAAGATGAATATGCTTAAAATGTCTGTGAGCTCACCTGATTAGAACTCTATTAAAAATTGTGAACTAAGATAACTCTAGACCTTACAAAATACCTGGGATTACACATGCCAAAACAAAACCAGAAACTACATAAATAAAATCACATAAAATTTTTATACAAATCACATTTAAATAATTGGAGAAATACTAATTGTTCATGGGTAGGCAGGGGGCCAATATAATAAAAATGATACCTTTACCTAAATTAATTCATATATTTAGTGCCAGCCAATTAAATTATCAAAAAACTACTTTGCTGAATTAGAAAAAATAGCATTTGGAAGAACAAAAACTTAAGAATGTCAAAGAAACTAATGGGGAAAACCGTGAAGGAAGGAGGTTTAGCAGTACTAGATCATAAACTTTATTATAAGGCAGTAATTATCACAACTACCTGGTACTGGCCAAGAAATAAAAGGTAGATCAGTGGAATAGAGTAGACATACAATTTACAGAAGCAAATATAATAACATTTTATTTAACAAGTATAAAGACTAAGTTTTGGGGATAAGAAGTCATCATTTGGTAAAAATTGTTGGGAAAACTGGAAAGTAGTATGGCTGAAATTGGGCATAGACCAATATCTTATACCATTTACTAAGATAAGGTTAAAAGAGATCTATGACACAGATATAAAGAGAGACATTACAAGAAAATTTGAAAAACATGGAACATATTACTTATCAGACTTATGGATAGGCAAATAATTTTTGAATAAACAAGAAATGGAAAGCAGAATGCAGTGTAAAATGGGTAATTCCAATTATATTAAATTTTAGAAGTTTGTACAAATCAAACAAATATAGCCAAAATGAGAAGGAAAACAGAAAATTGGGGGGAAATTTATGGACAGTTTCTCAGATGAAGGTCCTATATTTCAAATTTATAAAAAAATATTGTCAAATCTGTAAGAATGAGTCATTCTATTATTGATAGATGGCCAACAGGTATGAACAGAGAGTTTTTTGATAAATAAATCAAAACAATTACAGTCACATAAAGCCCTCTAAGACAGGGCTGTGCAGTGTGATTTATGCGGCCCACCTACAGGCATAGAAATTTACATAAATGCTTTAAGAAATGAAGCTGAACTACTGCAGAGCTCTCACTAACATGGCAAATCAAAATATATTGTCTATTGTTTCAATAAAAACCTAAGGTATTAGTGATTAGAGAAATGCAAATTAAAACAACCTTTACATATCATTTTACACCTATCAGATTGACTAAAATGATGGAAGAGGAAAGCAACAAATGTTGGAGGGCACATGGAGAAGTTGGGACACTAATTCATTGTTGGTATTATGAACTGATCCAACAATTTTGGGGAGCAATCTGGAATTATAATCAAAGAGTTATTAAATTTACCTATAAATTTGCCTATAGCCTTAGTCTCAACAATGCCACTATTATGTCTGTTTCTAAAAACGATTATGGAAAAAGGAAAGAACCTATATATTCTAAAATATTTAAGCAGTTCTCTTTGCGTTGGGAAAAACCTGGAATACCCATCAATTGGGGAAGGGCTAAACAAGTTGTGGTATATGACTGTGGTAGAATACTCCTGTACTATAAGAAATGATGAGCTCATTGATTTTAGAAAAAAATCAATAGTTTTCACAAAATGACAAAGAGCAAAATGGGCAGAACCAAGAGAATGTTGTATATAGTCGTAGTGATATTGTTTTAAGAACAACTTTAAGCAAATAAATGATTTTTACTATTTTAAATACCCAAATTAGCTACAAAGGACATAAGAAGGAAAATGCTGTGTGCATGCAGAGAAAGAACTGATAAATAGAAGTGTGTGTAGAATGATTTTTACATATATACATGTTTGTTTCTAATGATAACCATCTGTAGGGAGGGGGCAGGGAGAGATGAAAAGGAAAAAAAAGAAATTTACATGATACTTTGTTGAATATTTAAAAGGAATAGCAAGTTGTACATAATAGATTTGCAGTTTCATGTGCAATTGTCTTTTTTTATTTTTCTCCTATGTTATGGAAATGCTTTTTTATTTCACTAATTAAAAATAAAAAAAAGAAAATCTATGAACTATAATTAAAACTAGAGTTAAAAATGAATCATTTGTCAAATGTACACTTAATATCTAACACAGATTTATGATGAATAATTAAAAAATATGGTTCAAAATTTTGTGAACATAAGTCTAAATCATGTAAAGCAAGGACTAACAATAAAAGGAAGACATCTGACAAATTATAAGCTTGCCGCAATTTGGCCCCCTTCCTATCTTTTGAATCTTTTTACATATTACCTTCCTCTATGTACTACATAATCCAGCAATATAGGCTTTATCATTCCTAATACGTTACATTCCATCTCCTGACTTCATCCCTTTTCAAAGGTGAATTTAGGTCTCCCATTGAAGAAATGATCCCTCTCATTACAATCACCTTCTCACTCCCCTGTCTTCCTCTCAGACTCAGCCTATATCCCACCTTCTGTGAGCAGCAAGATTAGAATATGGCCACCTTTGTGTGTAACTGAGGTTGAGTGGAAGTCTTGGAAATTAAATTGATTGAACAACTGGGAAATTTAGGTATTGAAGAGATGTCAGTATATAAGATGAAGTCCTCTAATACAAGGGATAGACTACTTTGTTCCAGGACTTTTTCTCAGAAATACTTGAAAGTCTTACAGTTCATTAGATGTCCATTTTTTTTCATTCAAAATTATACTCAACTTTGCTAATTAAGTTTTTCTTGGTTGCAATCTCACCTCTTATAAATAAAATGTTCCAAGACCTATGGTCTTTTAATGTAGAAGCTGCTAGGTCTTATGAAACCTTGATTGTATCTCCACAGTATTTAAATTCTATATTTCCTTATTGCTTACAACATTTTCTTCTCAGCCTAGAAGCTTTGAAATTTCCCTATGACAATCATTTATGTTTTCCTTCTGGTATCTCATTCAGGTGGTGAAGGATGGATTTTTTTCTATTTCTCTATTACCCTTTTCTTCTGGAACTCCAGGGAAATTTTCCTTAAAAATTTCTTATAATTTTTGTATCAAGATTTTATTTTTGTTCATGACTTTCAGGTAGTCCAGCAATTCTTATATTGTCTTTCCTCAATCTATTCTCCAGATCAGTTGTTTTTCTAATGAGATGTTTCATATTATCTTTTATTTTTTCATTCTTTTGATATTATTTTATTATTTCTTGATGTTTTCTTCCAGCCACTGAACTCAGTGAGGAAGAAAGGAGAATGTATTGGGGCTAAATAGATAACTGCCACCATGATATAAATTGGATGATAAATTTGAATAGTGTGAAGGAGTAGTTTCCGAGTGATCATGGTAGAAGAAGAGTGTGTAAGTGGCAGTGGGAAGCAAAGAAAAATGAGGAGGAGGTAGTATGAATGAAAAGTGCGATCAGTACTAAAAAGGGTGTCTAGTCACACATTGTCATCAGGAAGGAGTCAGGTCATGGTAAGTGACAGAAAATTAAATGAAAGGTTTAAAATGAAAACAAGTATGTTAACCATGAAGCAGGCATTCCAGAGAGTATGTGGAAAGGGTAGGTAGATGTAGATTGGGATATTTGGCCCATAGGGTGGAGGGATTGTCATAAGCCAGACTTTGGAATGGTTAGAATACCAAAGTCTTACAAAAGAAACATTGAGTTCATAATTTAGGGTAATAAAAAAAGTTGGTGAAAACTGGTCAGGCCCTGTTTGGCCCCTGGTTACAGTCATGAAGGAAATGGGGTACCCTTTCCCCAAACCAGTAAAATTTATTATATTTTTATGGAAGTCTTATTTGGATCTCTTCTTTGTTTAGCAGGTCGGAGAAGTTGCTCTATGCCTTATAAGGTGATAGGAGGGAGGTACGAACAGTACAGGTTGAAAATGGGAATTTGCTATAGTGTCTGCTGAAGTTTCAGGATTGCGGAGGGAAGAGAGTATGAGAGTGTGGAAGCACACTAAACATGGAGGAATTAGTTCAGGCAGAATATCAGTGGCTGGAGAGAGGTCTCTTGAGGGAATCTGGTGATTAGATGATTAAGATCCTTCCCTCAAAGTCCATTGTAATATCAATTAATGGTATGTTCAGATAAGGTCAGGACTTCCAGTAGGAATATGGAGCATATGGCCCAGTAATGCCTCCTCTCTCTAGTAGCTGCCCTGAGAAATGGACTTTTCCATTAGTGATGTGCAAATTGTGATCATTTAATGTGCTTCAGCAATTTCCGAATTGTAATCTAGCTTAATCCCCTCCCACTACTACTCATTTCTGACCCTAGCTCATTATCCATCAGGCAGTACTTGTCCAAGATACACATATCAATTGACTCATTTCAAAAGGCTGCCTGTCTAGCTCCATGTCATAATTTGACCAACAGACATTTCCACACTTAGAAAATAAAGGGTTTCTCAAAGTAAAGTGAGCTGAAATGCTCTTTTTGTGAAGGTTATAAACAAAGAATGTTTCAGTTTTATAGGTCAGGAAATGTCACCTATTAAGCTGCTAATGATGACACCAATGTGTGAAGCTGACATGGGAGGGTTTGGCTGGAGGTTGAGGCTTCAGTTTAAGCAGAAGTGTTGCTTTACAAAAGACCTGGAGTTTAATTCAGGAGGTCAAACTTGAATGGCGATGCTCGGCTTTGTACTTGGCATCCCCTACTTATTTGCTCTTTGACTTCTGTTTTCAAGAAGATCCTTTTACATTTATTTTTTTTGCTGACCTGCTGTATGTAATAGAAAGGCCAGTTGGCATGAAAATCTCACCTGTCAAGTTATAAGCACAAAGCTTCAAGAGCCATGGGAAATGTTACAGAGGTAAGGATTTGTATCAGTGAGGAAGAAAAAAATTAATTTATCTTATTTGGAGATTTTGCTTTCATTTACAAATTCATTTTAAGTTTTTTTAAAGTTACGTAGCTGGATGACAATAAATTCAATCTTAAGTTCTGTAACTATAAGCATTTAGGACATGTAAAATATTTCATAAGAAGATCACATTTTTCATGTTTGAAGGGATGTTATCAGTGATTTAACAGGGCTTCTTAATTTTATATATGAGAAAACAAACCAGAAAGGTTGGAAACTTACCTAAGAAGATTCAAATCCATGTCCAAATCCAGCACTTTTCTCACTGTACCACACTTCCAAGTTTTCAAGGGTTCTTTCCAATTTCAGTGATTTATGAATATAATCAAGTGTTGTGAAGTATTTTCATGTATAATCATCTCTTTCCTATTCTACTATGGTAAGGAAATGCTTGTTTTATTTCTTAAGTTCAGAATATTATACAATAAAAAAGAAGCCAGGGACATATAATACCACAGAAAGAAAGATCTTCAGACTTTTTAGTCCTTTAGTTAATTCTATACCTTGGAGCACAAATTCCCTGTAAAATGTCCTTAGCGAGTTCATTGGGTCGTACATTTGGAGCTGGAAGAGATGTTAGGTGTTATCTCCCCACCTCCCTTCATTTTTCGGAGGAAGAAATTGTAACTGGAAGAGGTGAAGGGACTTACCGAGGTTAACATAGTCCCTAAATATCTGATAATATGAACATGCTCTTCCTGAATCAAAGAGCAGCCCTTGATCTACTGTGCCACACACCTGCCCCTTGGCCTTCCACCGCTACTTGAAGACATCCAGGGATGTTTAAGTCATTTCTTCGTTAGGCAGCCCATTACATTTTTTAATGATTCTAATTGTTAGAATATTTTCCCTATGTGCAGCCAAAATTGGCCTCTGTGCATCTTTCATCTACTGATCCTATTTCTAACTCTTGGGGCCAAGCAGTGAAAGGTAGGAAGCATTTATTAAATGCCTGCTATATGTCAGGCACTCTGTTAAGTGTTAAGGATAAAGATGAAGGCAAAAAACAGTCCCTGCTCTCGAGGAACTTACAGTCTAATAGTGGAGACATCATGCAAAGAACTACACACACAGAAGATACATATGGGATAAATTGGAGACAATCAAGGGACAGAAAGCACTGAAATTAAGGGAGACTGGAAAAATCTTCTTGTAGAATGTGAGGATTTGGCTGGAACTTGAAGGGCGCTGGGAAGAGAGGAGACAGAACACTCCAGGCTTGGGAGACAGTCAGTGAAAATGTACAGTCAAGAGATGGAATGTCTTATTTGAGAAAAAGCGAAGAGGACAACGTCACTGGGTCAAAGTGGGCATAGTGGGAAATAAGCTGTAAGAAGACAGGGAAGGGGGTAGCTAGGTGGCACAGTGAATAGAGCACCAGCCCTGGAGTTAGGAGGACCTGAGTTCAAATCCAGCCTCAGACACTTGACACTTACTAGCTGTGTGAACTTGGGCAAGTTACTTAACCTCAATTGCCTTGCCTTCCCTCCTCAAAAAGAAAAAAAAAAGACAGGGAAGGTAGAAGGGGGTCAGGTTATGAAGGCTTTGAATGTGAAAAAATTATGTTTGATCTCAGAGGTTATACACTGGAGTGAATCAAATATGAGCATCATGTGATTAAAAAGATCGATTTGACTTCCAGCTGGGGATAAGAACAATTCAGATCTTTCTTACGGCTGCCGTTAAAGTACTTGAATTCTGTGCTGATACCATGTTTCATATACTGATCATCAAATTGCATGGCCTTCAATTTCATAACCTATTCACCCTCCTCTGGCTGCACTGCAGCTTATCAATACTATTCCTAAAATGTGACACCCACAAAGAAGGGGGAGGAAAACCGTAATTTTTCAAACTGATGAACTCATTTTGGACAGTGCAGTTCTATTCATGCAGCCTAGGGTAATGTTCACTTCTTTAGTTGCTATGCCATGATGTTAACTTATATAGAAATGCGGTCCACTCAAAAAAAAAAAAAAAACAAGGTTGCATAGCAACATCCAGCCTGTACTGTTGTAGTTCATTTGCTGTAGATTCAGGCTCTCATCACAAACTTACAAGCCGCTTGTGGACCCCAATGCTGTCATGCTTCTGTTAGGTATTTTTTTCAGTTTCCTCTCATCTGTAGATTTGAGCCAAGGGAAATAGTCCAGTGATGGTGGCATACTGCTCAGCCTGATGGCCAGTGCTCTGTTTTGTGCTCTGTGTCTCTTATTTCTCTTCCACCCTCTCCCCACCCCATGGCTTCCTATCCCCAACAAACAGGGAAACAGAAATGAAGAGAAATAATACAAAGTCATACAGAATCAACCTTAGAACCATGATTACCATTTAGAATTGATATTTCTTGCTCTGGTAGCTATACAGATATGTGTGACTTGCAAAATTCAGGCTTGGGATGGTTTCTTTCAGATTCGTCTCTTACCCCCTACAGAGGAAATAGGAGTGGAGAAATTCCTGGCATTCCTTTATGATCTGGATCAATCAACAGCAGCATATACCCATTTATTTATAAGCTGCTTCTCCCATGAATCTATACCTTCTTTGTCCCTAGGTTCTGAAACAGAACTGCTAAGTGGCACCTGTTTTCCTTGATCAATATTTCCTAGTCCCAAAGGTGAGTAAATGGAGTTATTCGTTAGCCAGAGCATATGATCCCTGTTCAGGAAGGCACAGCCATGGTAGGTTCAATTCAAGTGACTACATATCGCAGTCACTGAAGAGAAGCTTGAGATTCTTTCAGAATCTGGGCAGGTTAGAGTCTAATTGTGGCAGCTCCCCTGAGGAAATAAAGCAGTAAAATCCTATTTTAAACCCTAGCAATAGTATCTGAATTATTCTGAATGTAGGGGTGTTGCAAGTCTCAAATGAGATAATGGATGCAAACTTTAAAGTACCATATTAAATAATGGAGCTCCTGCTCCTCCTCCTCCTGCTGCTTCTCTTCTTCCTTCTCCTCATCATCATCTTCATCATCATTCTATAGTCAGAGGCCTCCAGTGAGGTAATAACTTCATTCCTTGAGACATCTACCGTATTTCCCCATGTGTAAGGTGCACCTTAATTTTGGGGCCCAAAATTTGAAAAAAAATGTATTACATAAAGTTATTGAACTCAAGTTTTATTCATCATAAAATTCACATAACTCCTCATCACTGTCAAAACTCCCACCCATTAGCTTGTCCTCATCTGTGTTTGATGACAAATCATTGTCTTCATATATTGCCTCATCCTCAGTTTCATCTATGGCAAGTCTGGTGCATGTACTCATGCTTAGTCCATTCTGTTTCATGAACCTGAAGCACCAATTGTGTTCTCCTTCGAAATCAGTAACTTCTTTTTCATCAGCAATTCTTCTTGCCTCATGCTGAACCATCTTTGTGGACACAGGAATTCCAATTGCCCTTTGCTCTTCAATCCATATCTTCAATTCCCTCTCTAAATCAGGCCATTTTGCTGACTTGTCTCTCATGGCCTTCTTCTGCCATGGTGTTTTCAGTAGGTTTTCTTCTTCCTATAGCCAGTCTTGGATTGTTTTCTCAGTTGGAGGAGGACCAAACTTATGTTCAGCCGCACGATTTCCATTCACTTTTGCAAAATGGATCACTTTTAACTTGAATTCAGCACTGTGCGAAAATCTTTTCTGAGCGGTTTCTGGGCAGAACGTGGCAAAACATAACCTAATATACTGGTAATAAATGTGAAACAATGAGCGTAAAGACAACAAGCAAGAAAAAGCAGGAAATGCAAGTGAAAAAATCTACAACCACTGTATAAGATGCACCCAGTTTTTGGCCCCCAAATTTTTCAAAAAAGGGTGCATCTTATACATGAGGAAATATGGTATTGCATTTTTCCTGGGCTCAAGCTATATTTACAGAGCAATAAAACAGAGTGCTGGTAAATGTTTTTTTTTTTGGGGGGGGAGGAATGTATGCACAAGCACTTTTAATTTTAGTCTGCATTATTAACACTTTCTTAACAATAAATAAAACCGTAGTTTATACTGAGTGTGAATTTCTGAGAGGTCTTAAACGTTCTAAGTCCTCTCCATCTGTTTCCCTCTATTTCTATCCTTAAACTCATTGCTGTTTTAGGGTTTTGTTTTTGTTTTACATTTATTTACTATTTTTCCTCAATTGCATGTAAAAGATAATTTTAACATTCCTTTTTAAAGTTTTGAGTTCCATACTATTTTCCTCCCCACTCCCCTTTCCCCCCTCCCAGACATAGCAAGCAATTTGATATAGGTTGCAGATGTGTGGTCATGCAAAATATTTCCCTGTTAGTCATGTTGTGAAAGAAAATACACACCAAGAAAAGAAAAACAAAACAAAACAAAAAACAAAGTTGAAAAGAGGATGATTAGATCTGCATTCATACTTCATCAATTCTTTCTCCAGAGGAGAATAGCGTTTTTCATCAAATATTCTCTCAAATTATTTTGAATCATTGTATTCCTGAGAATAGCTACATCATTTGCAGTTGATCATCACAATATTGCTGTTACTGTGTACAGTGTTCTCCTAGTTCTGCCGCCCTTGACTTTGCATCAGTTCATGCAAGTCCAGGTTTTTCTGCAAGTATCCCACTCACCATTTCTAATAGTACTATAATATTCTATCCAATCATATACTACAACCTGTTCAGCCATCACTCAATTGATGTGCATCCCCTCTATTTCCAATTTTTGTACCACTAAAAAGTCAATATAAAAATTTTGTTTTCTATTTCTTTGGGATATAGATCTAGTAGTGGAATTGCTGGGTCAAAGGATGTGTGATTTTTATAGCCCTTTTTGCATAGTTCCAAATAGTTCTTCAGAATGGTTGACCTAGGTCATAACTCCACCAACAGTGCATTAGTGTCTCAAACTTCCCATATCCCCTTCAACATTTGTCATTTTCATTTTCTGTGATATTAGCTAATCTTATGGGTGTGAGGTGGCACCTCAGAGGTGTTTCAATAGATATTTCTCTAATCAATAGTGATTTAGAGCATTTTTTTCATGTAACCATAGATAGCTTTGATTACTTCATCTGAAAATTGCCTGCTCATATACTTTGACCATTTATCAATTAGGGAATTGTTCTTATTTTTGTAAATTTGAGAAATGAGACCTCTATCAGAGAAATTTGCTATAATTTTTTTCAAAATTTTGGTTATGGCATATATCTTATTTTAGTCCTATTTAGCACCCCCCCTCCTTTCACCCAGTTCATCCTTAAAAGTATTTTGCTTCTGACTACTCTGCCCCCCCATCATACCTCCTTCCTATAAGTAAACCACTTATCTTATCCTCTTCCCCTCCTACTTCCCTATAGGGGTATATAGATTTTTATACCCAACTTAGTTTGTATGTTATTCCCTCTTTGAACCAATTTGGATAAGAATTAGATTCAAGTGCTCTCCCTAAACTCCCCCATTTTCGCTTCTACTGTAAAAGGGTTTTTGTGTCTCTTACATGGGAAATAATTCACCCATTTCTACCTTTTTCTTTCTCTTAATGCATTCCTTTTTCCCATCTCTTAATTTTTTAATGTAATCCCATCATATTCAATCACCCCCAGGCCCTATGTCTATGTAGATTCCTTGCACTTCACCAAATAAAGAGAAAATTCTTATTAGTATACATCTTGCCACGTAGGAATCTAAACAATTTAACCTTATGGAATCCACTATGATTTCTTTCTTCTTTACCTTTTTGTGCTTCTCCTGAGTCTTGTATTTGAAAGTAAAATTTTCTATTCAGCTCTGGTGTTTTCACCAGGAATGCTTTAAAGTCCTCTATTTCATTAAATAATCATTTTTTCCATGAAAGATTATACTCAGTTTTGCTAAGTAGGTGATTCTTTTTTTTTGGCTTGATTATACATATTTATTTAATATATTTAGTTTTCAGCATTGATTTTCACAAAAGTTTGAGTTACAAAATTTTTCCCCATTTCTACCCTCCCCTCACTCCAAGATGGCATATATTCTGGTTGCCCCGTTCCCCAGTCAGCCCTCCCATCTGTCACCCCACTCCCCTCCCATCCCCCTTTCCCTTCTTCTCTTGTAGGGCAAGATAAATTTCTATGCCCCATTGCCTGTGTATCTTATTTCCTAGTTGCATGAAAAAAACTTTTTTTTCTGTTGTTGTTTTTGAATGTCTGTTTTTAAAATTTGGAGTTCCAAATTATCTCCCCTTTTCCCTCCCCACCAACTCTCCCTAAGAAGGCAAGCAATTCAACATAGGGCACATGCGTATCATTATGTAAAACCCTTCCACAATACTCATGTTATGAAAGATTAACTATGTTTTGCTCCTTTGTAACCTATCCCACTTTATTGAATTTTCTCCCTTGACCCCGTCCCTTTTCGAAAATGTTTGTTTTTTATTACCTCCTCCCCCCGTCTGCCCTCCCTTCTATCATCCCCCCTTTTTATCTTCTTCCTCCTTCTTTCCTGTGGGGTAAGACACCCAATTGAGTGTGTGTGGTATTCCCTCCTCAGGTCAAATCCGATGAGAGCAAGATTTACTCATTCCCCCTCACCTGCCCCCTCTTCCCTTCCTACAGAACCACTTTTTCTTGCCACTTATATGTGAGATAATTTACCCCATTCTATCTCTCCCTTTCTCTCTCTCTCAATATATTCCTCTCTTATCCCTTAAATTGATTTTATTTTTTTAGATATCGTCCCTTCATATTCAACTCACCCTGTGCCCTTTGTGTGTGTATATATATGTGTGTGTGTGTGTGTGTGTATATATACACATACATATATACATATATATATATAGCTACATATATACATACATAGACACATACACACATATATATATATGTATACACATATACATATATACATATTCCTTTCAGCTACTATGATATTGAGGTCTCATGAATCATACCTATCATCTTTCTATGTAGGAATGTAAACAAAACAGTTCAAATTTAGTAAGTCCCTTATGATTTCTCTTTCTTGTTTACCTTTTCATGCCTCTCTTGATTCTTGTGTTTGAAAGTCAAATTTTCTGTTTAGCTCTGGTCTTTTCACTGAGAAAGCTTGAAAGTCCTCTATTTTATTGAAAATCCATATTTTGCCTTGGAGCATGATACTCAGTTTTGCTGGGTAGGTGTTTCTTGGTTTTAATCCTAGCTCCATTGACCTCTGGAATATCATATTCCAAGCCCTTCAGTCCCTTAATGTGGAAGCTGCCAGATCCTGTGTTATCCTGATTGTTTTTCCACAATATTCAAATTGTTTCTTTCTGGCTGCTTGCAGTATTTTCTCCTTGACCTGGGAGCTCTGGAATTTGGCGACAATGTTCCTAGGAGATTTCTTTTGGGGATCTATTTGAGGAGGCGATCGGTGGATTCTTTCAATTTCTATTTTGCTCTGTGGCTCTAGAATATCGGGGCAGTTCTCCTTGATAATTTCTTGAAAGATGATATCTAGGCTCTTTTTTTGATCATGGCTTTCAGGTAGTCCAATAATTTTTAAATTATCTCTCCTGGATCTATTTTCTAGGTCAGTGGTTTTTCCAATGAGATATTTGACACTGTCTTCCATTTTTTCATTCCTTTGGTTCTGTTTTATGATATCTTGATTTCTCATAAAGTCACTAGCTTCCACTTGCTCCAATCTAATTTTTAAGGTAGTATTTTCTTCAGTGGTCTTTTGGACCTCCTTTTCCATTTGGCTAATTCTGCCTTTCAAGGCATTCTTCTCCTCATTGGCTTTTTGGAGCTCTTTTGACATTTGAGTTAGTCTATTTTTTAAAGTGTTGTTTTCTTCAATATTTTTTTTCAGTATTTCTTTGGATCTCCTTTCGCAAGTCATTGACTTGTTTTTCTTGGTTTTCTTGCATCATTCTCATTTCTCGTCCCAATTTTTCCTCTACTTCTCTAACTTGCTTTTCCAACTCCTTTTTGAGCTCTTCCATGGCCTGAGACCAGTTCATGTTTTTCTTGGAGGCTTTTGGTGTAGGCTCTTGCACTTTGTTGACTTCTTCAGGCCGTATGCTTTAGTCTTCTTTGTCACCAAAGAAGGATTCCAAAGTCTGAGACTGAATCTGGGTGTGTTTTCGCTGCCTGGCCATGTTCCCAGCCAACTTACTTGACCCTTGAGTTTTTTGTCAGGGTATGACTGCTTGTGGAGCAAAGAGTACTTTGTTCCAAGCTTGAGGGGATGTGCCATTGATTTCAGAGCTATTTCTATACAGCCAGCTCTGCCACACCAGCACTCCTCCTTCCTCAAGAACCACCAACCCGGATCTGATGCAAATCTTCAGCAGGCTCTGCACTCCTGCTCTGATCTGCCACTTAATTCCTCCCACCAGGTGGGCCTGGGGCCAGAAGTAACTGCAGCTGTAGTTCTGTAGCTGCACCTCCCCGTGGCCCCTGGGGCGGTGGCCTAACTACGAACTCTGTCCCCCGCAGCTTTTCCCACTAACCTTCTCTGTTGTCTTTGGTGTTTGTGGGTTGAGAAGTCTGGTAACTGCCACAGCTCACTGATTCAGGGAGCTAGGGCCTGTCCTGCCTGGCTCCCACGCTGAGCTCTGCTCCCCTCCTCTCTGTGTGCGATAGACCTCATCCAGCGACCATCCAGGCTGTCCTGGGCTGGATCCCTGCTTCCCTCTGCTATTTTGTGGGTTCTGCAGTTCTACAATTTGTTCTGAGCCATTTTTTATAGGTTTTTGGAGGGACGTGGTGGCAAGCTCACTCAAGTCCCTGCTTTCCAGCCGCCATCTCGGCTTCACCCCTGGAAGTCTAAGTAGGTGATTCTTGATTGTAATCCTAGCTTCTTTGCTCTCCAGAATATCACATTCTCAGCCGTCCAGTCCTGTAATGTAGGAGCTGCTAAAATTTGTGTTGTCCTGACTGTGGATCCACAATATTTGAATTGTTTCTTTATGGCTTCTTGCTATATTTTCTCCCAGACCTGGGAGGTCTGGAATTAGGCTAAATAATTTCTGGAAATTTTCTTTTGGGGATATCTTTCATGAGGTGATTGGTGGACTCTTCCAAGCTCTATTTCACCTTCTGATTCTAGAATATCAGGGTAGTTTTCCTTGATAATTTATTTTTAAATAATATTTTCCCCCAGTTATATGTAAAGACAACTTTTAACATTCATTTAAAAAAATGTTGAGCTCCAAATTTTCCTCCGTCCCTCTCTCATCTTCTCCTTCCCTGAGACAATAAGCAATTTGATATAAATCATACGTGTTCAATTATGCAAAACATATTTCATATTAGTCATACTGTGAAAGAACACACAGATTTAAATGGAAAAAAGTACAGAAAGTGAAGAATAGTATGCCTCAATCTGCATTCAGACTCCATCAGTTCTCTCTTTTGAGGTGGATAGTATTTCTCATCATGAGTCCTTTGAAATTGTCTTGAATCACTATATTGCTGAAAACATCTAAGTCATCACAGTTGATCATCTTACAGTATTGCTGTTACTGTATGTAATGTTCTGGTTCTGCCTGCTTCACCTTGTGTGAGTTCATATAAGTCTTTCAAGATTTTCATGAAATCTGTCTGCTCACTGTTTCTTATAGCACCATTACACTCATATACCACAACTTGTTCAGCTATTTCCCAATTGATGGGAATCCCCTCAACTTTCAATTCTTTGCCACCATGAAAAGAGCCATTATAAATACTTTCATAGAAATAGGTCCTTTCCCATTTTATTTCTATCTCTTTGGGACATAGACTTAAGAGTGGTAATAGATCAAATATGGAACTATGATCAAAAGGCTTGATAATTTCTTGAAAGATAATGTCTAGGCTTGTTTTTGATGATGTCTTTCAGATAGTCTGATAATTCTAAAATTATCTCAGTTCATACAATTTTCCAGGTCACTTGTTTTTCCAGTGATATATTTCACATTTTCTTCTATTTTTCCCATTTCTTAATTTTGTTTTATTGTTGCTTGATGTCTCATGGAGTCACTAGCTTCCACTTCTATATTTCTAATTTTTGAGGAACTATTTGCTTCAGTGGGCTTTTATATACCCTTTTTCACATGGCCAATTCTAAAATTTAAAAGTTCTTTTCTTCAGTGAATTTTTGTATACCTTTCTCTATTTGTCCAATTCTGCTTTTAAGGATTTCTCTTCATTTGATTTTGGTGCCCCTTTTACCATTTGGTATATTATGATTTTTAAGGTGCTATTTTCTTCAGCATTTTAAATGATTTTTTTACTAAGCTGCTGATTAATTTTTCATGACTTTCTTATATCTCTTTCATTTCTTTTCTTACTTTTCCTCCCCTTCTCTTACTTAATTTTAAAAAATCCTTTTTGGGCTCTTCCAGGAAGTCTTAAGTCTGAAACATTGACATTTTTCTTAGAAGTTTTGGATGTAGCAGTTTTGACTTTGTCATCTTCTTCTGAATTTATGTTTTCATCTTCCCTGTAACCGCTGTAACTTTCTATGGCTAGATTCTTTTTTGTTGATGTTGTTTGCTCATGTTTCTAGGCTATTTATTGACTTTGAACTTTATGTTAAAGTTGGGCTCTTCTCTCCACATGGAGGGGGCACTCTTGCAAAGTTTGTTTTTTTATGCATTTGTTTTTAGAGGTAGTTCTGGGAGGGGGTTGTGAGCTTTCAGTTTTTCTAAGGTAGTATGATTTAAGGAGAGGTGTGTTTACTACTCTCCTGGCCTGTGTTCTGTGAGTGACCACAAGCATTCTTTTCCACCATGCACCTGTGACCAGGGACCCCCACTCCCCTGTGTTTGCGCTCTCTCTCTCTCTCTCTCTCTCTCTCTCTCTCTCTCTCTCTCTCTCTCTCTCTCTCTCTCTCTCTCTCTCTCTCTCTCTCTCTCTCTCTCTCTCTCTCTCTCCTCTCCTCTCTCCCTCTCTCTCCCCCTCTCCCCCTTCCACTCCCTTCCTTTCTCTGTCTCTGTGTCTCTATCTCTCTTTCTATGAACTGCTTGTTGATAATATAAGAGAGTCCTCCCTCTGATGCCAACAAAGGGAGCCCTGTAATCTCCTTCTAATCAGTTGTCTAACCCCTTACTCTCTGTGGGTCATGAGCTCCAGAAGTCACAGCTGCTGCCACTCATTCAGTTGCCCCCAAATGTGCTGCAGGTTTGCTGGGGTGTGGCCTGCACTCCCATATCACCTGAGCACAAAAGACCTTTCCTGCCTATTTTCTTAATTGTTTTAGTTTAATAAAATTGCTTCACCCCAAACTTTTGTGGGTTCTACTACTCCAGAATTTGTTCTGAGACTTTATTTAAAGTTGTTTCGAGGGAAATTTGAGAGAGCCTAGGGAAGTCCCTGCCTTTTAGGAAAAAAAAGATTAAACTGCTGCAAATGTGAAAATAATTATGTGGTTACTTTTAAAATATTTTATTTAAAATAATTTGAACACCCTATCCAAGCACTCTTCTGATACCTCATGGTGGAGTAAAGGTGACTCTGGGTTCTTGAAGATCATGATAATGAAGAAAGACTTTTATAATTTTAATCATGTAGGAATATTTCAGATATCATCCTTGCAATAGAATATGCTTCATTTCTTAGGTCCAACTTAGCTAAGTAGAGATATTCTGGCTATTTAGGATAGATTAAGAAACATTTCACTACATGGTGAGTTTTGAGCAGTTTTCTGATTTTTAAGTTTTTCTGACATACAATTTTATTCTGGCAGCTTTGAGGAGAATGGATTACAGGAGGAAAATTCTGAAGGCAGGGAGAGAAATTACAAGATTATTGCAATAGTCTAGGCTAGAAATGATGTAGGGGCCTAAACTAGGGTAGTGGCCAAGTGAGTGAAAAAAAGGAGACAGATGGAAGAGATGCTATGTATATAAAGAGCCAGTTCCCTCTCCCTCCTCCTCCTCCTCCCCCTCGCTCCCTCTCCTCCTCCCTCTCTCCCTCTTCCTCTCTCCCTCCCTCTTTCTGTCTGTCCCCCCCTCGCTCCCTCTCCCCCCCCCTCCCCCTCTCCTCCTTGCCCCCTCGCCCCCTCTCCCCCTCGCTCCCTCTCCTTCTCCCCTATCCATCTACCTACCTAAGTATATGGTTAAACAAGTATCTGTCATCTATCTATATTTAATGTATATACATCTATTATATCATTGTGTGTTCAAGAGACAAGTCAATTTCAAGTAATAATAAGAAACACTTCAGTATACCAAGAGAAAGAACATAATTTTAAGCCAGTTGATTATCAGCATTTTATAAAGCATTTGACTTATGTCACTTAATTGCCATAACAACCCGATGACATAGATAATTCTATAGGGTACTGTTAGATAATACGCAGGACTCTTGGTCTGGCCAGACAGGAAAAACAGCTTCAAAGGGGTTAATAATAAGCTCTACAAACTCTTACAGCATTCCCTAATCACCCTTCTCACAGGGGCCAGTGAGAAGGGGGTGTGGCAACTACCCTACGTCTCTATGGAGTCAATCGAGATAGGCAGAACTTGTGCATCCTATAAATCCCCTCAAGTCTCAACGAGGGCCTGTTGAGGCAAACACAGATCCCCCCCTCCCAAGTTTGATGGGGTCGATCAAGGCACACAACATTCCAGGTTGTGCATTCAACCCTAAAGGTTCCCCAATTCACTGACCACTGACCACCTATTTTATAGGGCATTAGACAAAGAAGGCATATTGCCAGCCATAGCCTCACAAATTTCCATCACCTCATCCCTGTATGTCACTGTGCAGTCGCAGTGGATGTTTACAGTTTCAGCACACATGTTTATATTATTTATCCCTATATAATGCTGTACAAGCTTGGTGGAGCTGTTTTGAACCCTGACCCTGGGAACTCATGTCTAATGCCTGGGAAACAGAGATTGTTATGGCTGCAGATCCTGGGAAACTAAACTTTAAGAAATAACAACAAAAATCCACTTTACACACACTAAGATCCACCTTACTTACCCTAAGATTATAGTTACCGAAAGGTACATATTTACTAAAAGGATATTGTATTCCAGAGATGATAGACCCACTTTATAGCTGAGGAAATGGAAGTTCAGAGAAGTTAAATTACCTTGTTTAAGATCACTACTGTGTGAAGGATTAGAGGTCAGACCTGAACACAAACCTACTGTTTTCCAGTCAAATTTATTATCCCAGTTTAACTATTGATGCTTCTCATAAATGTAAGTTCATTGTATTGTATTGATTGTATATACACGATTGTTTTTCTTTGATTTCTCTTTTATTGTCTACACAATTCCTCATACTCTGAAAAGCCTGTCCAACAAACAGAACCTAGTCAATTTAATTCAACACACATTTCACTAAATACCCACTAAGTACAAGAAATGTATTGTTAATTGAGGAAACTATTGATCCTCAAAAGGTGCTAGAAGAAGCAGACCAGAGAATCAGCCTGGTAAAGTTCTTGATAATGTTTCACAAAAATTATTAAGTGAAAGGGGAGGAGAATTCCCCTGAAACATCTGGGAAATGAGAGAGAAAATGAGGTTAGAAGGTTTACTTGTTGATACATCATGGCTACCTCATAAATATATAAATATATGTGTATGTGTATATGTGTGTGTGTGTGTGTGTGTGTGTGTGTAAAATCTTATTTAGTTTTAGTTACTATCATTATTCCCTTTTTACAGATGAGGAAACCGAGGCTTAAATATGTTAAATGATTTGTCCATGGTCACACAGCTAATTCCATTTGAGGTAGGATTTGAACTCAGACCTTCCTGCCTCTAGGTCAAACATTATATTCGTATCATCTAATTAAGATATATTAGCACTTACGGCTCTTACTGGACTGTTTATTAAGATTTATAGATCCCTCAGGAAGAGTTTCCCATCCTTGGGCTGTTAATATGGGCTCAAGAGAAGCTGCCACAACCATAATTTAATATTGTATTGAAAAGTGAGGCATATAGTAAAACATTAGAAACCAGTGGGTGATGGGAGCAGGGTGAATCTCTGTTTTTTGAATCAGCAAGCTGTAGTATATTGCCTCTGGTCAACGTTATTCATTTCCGATTTAATCTAATCTAGCTCCTGATTCGAAGAATACTGCCAGCTTAGTATCAATAGTCAATAAAGCTTCCCTATGGTCCTTTTCAAAAATAATTAAGAAACGAGCTCTATGGCTAGTGTTTGAATTTTTAGTGAATAAAGACGGTTACATTCATGCAGAGTTTTCAAAGCTTGCAAAATTCTGTCCTTCTAGTTTACCAGTGAGGAAACTGAAGAGTAGAGATGTTAAGTGAGTTTCTTTAAATCAGCTAGGAAGAGTTAGAGTTTGAGCTCAACTGAAATCAAAGTCTTTTGTCTCTAAGAGCATCAGGTTTATTTATTTGCAGGATGCCTCCTCAAGGAGGCAAGCATTTAGCAACATTAATTCACCACTAGATAGTTAAGTGCTATCTGTGTTTTTATTGTGTTTATACCACCCAAATATTCTTTCTCTATTAGTTATACACACACACACACACACACACACATACACACACGCATTCATGTGGGTATATATATGTATATATATATTTGTGGATATAATATACATACATATGTTTACATGTATACATAAATACATACATGTATATATGTGTATATACATGTGTGTCTGTGTGTATATAAATTTGTCCAACTTAGCAACCATTTTTCTCCAAAACATTCGATTTCCATAGTTTTTGCTTATCATCTCTAAGTGCTCCGAACATTTGCTTCATTGAAGGATAGACTATTTGGGATTCAGAAGTTAGCATTCAAGTCAATGTTATTTTCAATTGCATTATTTTTCACCTTTAGGTCACATTTCTTTTCAATGGAAATGTAATAAAGGAAATAAATTAATGATTCTTCAGTGATTTTCTTTTGCCATTATCTTGATCTCACTTTGAAAATTTCAGCTTTGTTATTAGTTTCTGGTATGTGAAAAATTTGAGTGTTGTTACTTTGGTACCATTACAAATCTCAGGGCAATTTTTTTTAATGTATAAAATATCAGAGTCAAGAAAATTGATCTTCTGCAATCCAAGTTCCTTTATGATGAAGTCAGAGGCAGAAACAGAGACAGAAAGACAGAGACAGAGAGAGAAAGACAGACATAAACATAGAGAAAAATAAAATCAAGTGAGCCAGATTTTAGCAGCCAGGCATCACCAGAATACCTCCTTACATGGCTGGAAGTAACCTAGCTGCGATGGTTTGTAGTACAGGGGAGAAGATTGTTGGTTATAAAGCTACAGGAGTTGGATTTGAATGCTGCCTCTGCTATGCACAGTTTATGTGATCCTGATTAAATCCTTTCAATTATTTGGGCCTCAGTTTTCCTCATCTGGAAAATGAGATTGGACAAGGTATAATCTAAGAACCTCGCTAGGTAAAGCTCTATGATCTGAGACAATAAATGGCTTCACATTTGTGTTGCTGGTTCCCAGCTTCATTCTGCTATGCCTTTCTGTTAACCCCACCTTCACAGAGTGTATCAGGTATCTATTGACCTCTCGTTATCTTCAAATTCTCTGCCAATCAAAGCAGGAAAAGATCTGCTAACAACTGTTTACACTTGCAGATTAAGTAATTTCATTTTATAGGGAGTATTTTTAAACAGTATTTAATAGTATTTCAACGAACATTTTAACTCTAATTTTATAATAAGGGCCCAGTGATATAGAATATCATGCATCAACAAGCAGGTAGGGATTTTTAAAAATTTAGAATTCTCTGAAATTCAACCAGGACCTAAACCTTCTCCTAATATGCCTTATAGGAAAACCTTGTTTGAATTTTTTGAAGTGATTTTTCATGGGGGAACATATAGTTTATATCTTTTCCTTTCAGAGAGAAGTCCACCCCATACTCCACCACACATACACACACACACACACACACACACACACACACACACACACATATACCACTACCACGACCACCACCACCACCACCACCACCAGGGACACAGTAGCACTGTCGTTTTGGGTCAATTTCTTCTAGAAGCCATCTTGCCCAAGGACAGATCCAAATGACAGCTTGATGCTGGGGAAAGAGTACTGATTTATGAGCCAGAAAACCTTAGTTCAAATCCCACTTCTGATTCTAAATGCCTGTTAGACCTTGGGTAAGCCACTTAATATTCCTGGGTCTCAGTTTCCTTACATGTAAGGTTGGTTCCTGCATCCCCTGAAGATTGACAATGGATTGCATTTTTGGATTATATCCTGTTCACTAATAGAAGTATCATTCTACTATACTTTTAAATATCTGAGTATCTCCTAGGCAAGGCATGGTATGTATGTAAAATACAATAGCTATTTCCATTATAGCTTCTAGAGTATTTATGCATCACTTGTGGCTAATTTCCTTATATGACTTATTCCTTCTGTTCCTCTTATTAATTCTCATCCTTTTTGTGATACTTTCAGAATTTGAAATAACCCTGAAAGTGTGAAGCTGGAAATTTTCCAACTCACTTGAATTTAGACATAGAAGGAGATTAGAAATAGAAAGTTTTATCTAACAAATGTATGTAGTATAATTTTAAAATTTAGAAGTAATATTCAGTAGGAAATATCCCAAGAAAGAATATACATATCTGTGATGTGGAAGAGAATGACAGACTCTTTATCATTTAACTTTGCTGGATCATCATTGATGTCCTGCTCCCCATGACTACATCCCCAGGCTCTGTCATCAGCCCTCATCTCTACTCTCTACGCTTTCTCTCCAGATGAATTCGTTACCTCAATGGATTAAATAATCATTCTATGTAGATGTCTCCCAGATCTGTATATTCAGTCCCTATCATGAGATGCAGTGCCAAATTCCCAACTGCCTATTGGATAGTTTGAACTAGAAGTCCCAATTGTTACTGAGTCAAATATGAACTTCCTTTTTGAGCTTCTTTAAGCCATTTTGGTCACAAGGACATGAAGAATTCTCTATAGCACTGAATACAAGAAACTATTTTTTGTGTTGCCCCACTACTTCTAGTGCCCATCTGACCTGAACAATTTAACCAGTTTCCAAAGATAATCAGGGACTATATTCTAGGGGTCAGAAATGGTGCTCAACTTTGATAGATTCCCCATTACTCCCTCACAACTCTGAAGCTAGTATTAGATAGTTTTCACTAATGAATCTAGAAAAATTACATTGACATTAAAACTGATTTAGAAACACTCCCTTAAGATGGAAAATTATTCTAGCAGTAACCTTGTTATTCATCATACGTCAGAACATCTAATTTAATATGATGGAATAGAGCAAAATTTACCAATAATTAAGCAGGGGGTGGAGGGAATAGAGGAGGATAGAAAATGTATTGACCACATGTCTGAAAAATTTCATCTTCAACACTAAGATTTAATAGGAAGAGTAACTGTTAAGAATGATTGTATAGAGCTATTCATCATCTTGCCCCTACGTGGCATGCCCCTTTCCTAGTGATACAAAAGCCAAGGGCAACTTCTCTTGTGTGCAAACAGTAGGTAGAGGAACGTAACTTAATCTGTGATATCCTTTCACTCTGATATTTTAGAATTAGATCTGTATGAAAATAATTTCTATTTTAAACTTAAAGATAAAAGAAAAAACACTGTGTCATCCATGATTGCACACAATAAACAAGCTTTACTATTTATAATGCAAGAGAAAGGGGAAAGAAGATGCCACTATTTATAAATAGCATTTCCATACTCTACATGTAAGATGCTCACGCAGTTGTTATAAATGGGTGTTGGAGCAAGGTTTATGCTATCAAAAGCTTTGCAGTCTTCAATGGATTTTCCTGAGCAGATAAAATGCTGCCTAGTCCAAAGATTCAGCTCATTAGGTGTGACCAAGAAGGCCTCATTGTTTCATCTTAGTAAAACACCTGTCATTTGACAACCAAATCAAAAGGTGAAAAAAGTAAAACTTATGTCCCATGATACAATGGTTCAATTGCATTGGAAGTTTCGTTCAGAACAATATATTTAGTTTACCTTTTGTTTTTGTTCAGTCATGTCCAAATCTTTGTGACTGCATTTTATGGATTTCCTGGCAAATATGCTGGAGTTGTCTGCCATTTCTTTCTCCAGCTCATTTTATAAATGAGGAAGTCAAGGAAAACAACATTAAAGTGACTTTCCCAGAGGCAAATTAAGAGTCTGAGAACAAATTTGAATTCAGGTCCTCCTGACTCCAGGCCCCCCACTCTATCCATTGTGCCATCTAGCTGTTCACAGACAGTGAACCTTTAGAATGTTTTAAATATTAGCATAAACAGATTTCATTCTGATGAGTTCAAAATGGCATTAAATTTTTCTTCTAGTGATGACTTCTGTTTCCCTTTCCCTCAGGAACTCACTTCCCTTTTCTAGATGTTCAATTCTACCATTTTCCTACTCTTGGTATTTACTATTGAAAATAGCAAGTACAATCAGTCCTCAGTTATCCACACAGGCACATATGTGCAGCACCTTTCATTATGATGTCCACCTAGGGAATTTGATTTTCTTAATTTAATGTGAACATTTTTGACTACTCAGTCATAAAGAATATGTTTTCAACAAACAAAAGAAACCAAAAAAATCTAAAATAAAATTAAAATTTACTTCTAAACTTTATATGTGCTATAAAATATAAAACAGATATAGAATACCATTGCTGAAACATTACAGTATGCCTGGCATCATATACAATATCCTATATTCATGGCTAAATATTTCACTTTAATTTATCTTTGTATTTACAAAAATAGCTTCCAGGGACTTCTCAGTTATGAACTGTGAATTTACAATTCACAAAGTCAACCTTGGGAACTACCCTTATAGAAGATGTTGAGTTTTCTGCTAGCCTCAAATAGAGAAAACTTTTTTGTCCCAGGCTCATTCCTTGGCTAAGGATAGTTATCTACTTATATTCATAGGTAATAAATTTAGGTAATAAAATGTTAGTTTGGTTCATCTGTTGTTCAGTCATGCCCAACTCTTTGTGACTCCATTTTAAGGTTTTTTGGCACACACAATGAAATGGTCTGCTATTTCCTTCTCCAGCTCATTTTACAGATGAGGAAGCTCGTTTAATTGAGGTTGTCAATTAAACAGGTTGTCTTAGAAATTCTTTTTATTTTTTCAGAAATTAAAAATACTCAGTGTTCATATGCATCTGTGATCTAGCTGATATGAGTATTCCATCCTCTGTTACATTACAATTTATCCATGCTTGTCAATCCCGTAGCTATGCCCTTCCATCATTTTACCATGTGAGTCCTGATTGTACTTTCTCTTGACATTTATTGGGATATCAGTGAAGCACAACTTTGGCCAAATGGCTATATCATCTTCCCTTTGGTATAGATATAGATAGATAGATAGATGGATATACTGATAGATATGATATAGATATAGATATGTATTTAACTATATACTGGAGACATAAAACACACAAAAGAAGGCAGCAAAGGACAAGGGGACATCAGGATATACCCAATGCACAGGCATCTTTTTCCATGAATTTGAAACCAAGTAGAGTGTCTGATGCAAAGTGGAGTGGGGCTGAGTCTCATGTCTATAAAGGAAAACATTAGGAAGAGATTGCTATTCCATCCTCTAGCCCTGCAATTGGAGGGAGAAGAGGTTGAGGGAGGTCAGTCAAGGCTTGTATTAGAAGCATGGTGAAGAGATTAAAAATGATGAGCTTATCCTGGGAGGGGCATCTTGTTCTATAGAGTTGAAACCTGGCAGAACAGCAAAAGCAAAGTGAGGTGGGGTATTATTGCTGTGTATATTGTTTTCTGGGCTCTGCTTACTTCACTCTGCATCAGTCCATATAGATCTTTCCATGCTTATCAGTATTCATCATATAAATCATTTCTTATATTGCAGTAGTATTACATTTCATTCACATAGTACAATTTGTTTAGGCAATCTTTCATTTATGAGTACCTACTTTGTTTCCAATTCCTACCTATCACAAAAAAAATTGTTATAAAAATTTTAAAATATATAGGGATGGGGTGGAACCAAGATGGCGGCTGGAAAGCAGGGACTAGCGTGAGCTCCCTGCCGAGTCCCTCCAAAAACCTATAAAAAATGGCTCTGAACCAATTCTAGAACTGCAGAACCCACAAAACAGCAGGAGGAAGCAGGGCTCCAGCCCAGGACAGCCTGGATGGTCTCTGGGTGAGGTCTATTCCACATGGAGCTGGGAGCTGGGAGTGGAGCAGAGCAGAGCCCAGTGTGAGCGGCTCGGTACAACCAGACCAAGAGCCGGGTGGAGCAGGCCCTAGCACCCTGAATCAGTGAGCTGCGGCAGTCACCAGACTTCTCAACCCACAAACACCAAAGACAACAGAGAAGGTTTGTGGGAAAAGCTGCGGGAGTGGAAGGAGTTCCCAGTTCGGCCAGTGCCCCTGGGGCAGTGAAGGTGGGGCAGCTACAGCTGCTGTTGCTTCTGGCCCCAGGTCCACTTGGTGGGAGGAATTAAGTGGCGAATCAGAGCAGGAGTGCACAGCCTGCTGAAGATCTAAGCCCAGGCCAGGTTGGGGGTTCTTGGGGGAGCAGGAGTGCTGGTGTGACACAGCTGGTGCATCCCACCCAAACGTGGAACATAGAACTCTTTAGTCTACAAGCAGTCATACCCCACTGAAAAACTCAAGGGTCAGGTTAGTTGGCTGGGAATATGGCCAGGCAGCGAAAACACACCCAAATTCAGTCTCAGACTTTGGATTCTTTCTTTGGTGACAAAGAAGACCAAAACATACAGCCTAAAGAAGTCAACAAAGTGCAAGAGCCTACACCAAAAGCCTCCAAGAAAAACATGAACTGGTCCCAGGCCATGGAAGAGCTCAAAAAGGATTTGGAAAAGCAAGTTAGAGAAGTAGAGGAAAAATTGGGAAGAGAAATGAGAAGGATGCAAGAAAACCATGAAAAACAAGTCAATGACTTGCTAAAGGAGACCCCCCCAAAATACTGAAAAATACACTGAAGAAAACAACACCTTAAAAAACAGACTAACTCAAATGGCAAAAGAGCTCCAAAAAGCCAATGAGGAGAAGAATGCCTTGAAAGGCAGAATTAGCCAAATGGAAAAGGAGGTCCAAAAGACCACTGAAGAAAATACTACCTTAAAAATTAGATTGGAGCAAGTGGAAGCTAGTGACTTTATGAGAAATCAAGATATCATAAAACAGAACCAAAGGAATGAAAAAATGGAAGACAGTGTCAAATATCTCATTGGAAAAACCACTGACCTAGAAAATAGATCCAGGAGAGATAATTTAAAAATTATTGGACTACCTGAAAGCCATGATCAAAAAAAGAGCCTAGATATCATCTTTCAAGAAATTATCAAGGAGAACTGCCCCGATATTCTAGAGCCACAGAGCAAAATAGAAATTGAAAGAATCCACCGATCGCCTCCTCAAATAGATCCCCAAAAGAAATCTCCTAGGAATATTGTTGCCAAATTCCAGAGCTCCCAGATCAAGGAGAAAATACTGCAAGCAGCCAGAAAGAAACAATTTGAGTATTGTGGAAACACAATCAGAATAATCCAAGATCTGACAACTTCTACATTAAGAAATTGAAGGGCTTGGAATAGGATATTCCGGAGGTCAGTGGAGCTAGGATTAAAACCAAGAATCACCTACCCAGCAAAACTGAGTATCATGCTCCAAGGCAAAATATGGATTTTCAATAAAATAGAGGACTTTCAAGCTTTCTCAGTGAAAAGACCAGAGCTGAATAGAAAATTTGATTTTCAAACACAAGAATCAAGAGAAGCATGAAAAGGTAAACAAGAAAGAGAAATCATAAGGGACTTACTAAAGTTGAACTGTTTTGTTTACATTCCTACATGGAAAGATGATGTGTATGATTCATGAGACCTCAATATCATAGTAGCTGAAAGGACTATGCATATATATATATATATGTTTATGCATATATATAAGTGAATGTGCATGTATGTATATATGTATGTATGTATATATATATATATATATATATATATATATATATATAGAGAGAGAGAGAGAGAGAGAGAGAGAGAGAGAGAGCGAGCAGACACAGGGTGAGTTGAAGATGAAGGGAAGATATCTAAAAGAAATAAAATCAAATTAAGGGATGAGAGAGGAATATATTGAGAGAGGGAGATAGGGAGAGATAGAATGGGGTGGATTATCTCACATAAAGGTGACAAGAGGAAGCAGTTCTGTGGGAGGAGGGGAGAGGGCACATGAGTGGGGAATGAGTGAATCTTGCTCTCATCAAATTTGGCCTGAGGAGGGAATACCATACATACTCAATTTGGTATCTTACCCCACAGGAAAGAAGAGTGAAGAAGATAAAAAAAGAGGGGGGATGATGGAGGGGAGGGCAGATGGGGGTGGAGGTAATCAAAAACAAACACTTTGGAAAGGGTACAGGGTCAAGGGAGAAAATTCAATAAAGGGGGATTGGGTTGGGAAGGAGCAAAATATAGTTAGTCTTTCACAACATGAGTATTGTGGAAGGATTATACATAATGATACACATGTGGCCTATGTTGAATTGCTTGACTTCTTAGGGAGGGTGGGTGGGAAGGGAAGAGGGGAGAGAATTTGGAACTCAAAGTTTTAAAAACAGATGTTCAAAAACAAAAAAAAAACAGTTTTTGCATGCAACTAGAAAATAAGATACACAGGCAATGGGGCATAGAAATTTATCTTGCCCCACAAGAAAGGAAGGGAAAAGGGGATGGGAGGGGAGTGGGGTGACAGAAGGGAGGGCTGACTGGGGAACAGGGCAACCAGAATATACAACATCTTGGAGTGGGGGGGAGGGTAGCAATGGGGAGAAAATTTGTAATTCAAACTGTTGTGAAAATCAATGCTGAAAACTAAATATGTTAAATAAATAAATTAAAAAAATATATAGGGACTTTGTTCTAATCAAAAGCTTTCTCACAATATAAGCCGTTTAATGGAGTCACTGTTTCAAAGAATATTGGCCTTTTAGTCACTTTCTTTGCATAATTCCAATTTGCTATCCAAAATGATTATGACATTTTACATCTTCACCAACATTTTAGTGTGCCTATCCTTCTACAACCCCTCCATTGTTTACTGTTGTCTTCCCCCACCTCAGTTTTTGATAACTTTGCAGAGCATGCTATGAAGCCTCAAGATTATTTTGAATTACGTTTCTCTTATTATTAGTGATGTGGAGCTTTTCTCACTTGGTTGTGAATGTGTTATAGTTCTTTTGAGAATTTTTTTTTCATATTCTTTAACCCTTTATCTATTGGGAAATGACTATTAGACATAAGTATTTATTAATTAGTTATATGTCTTATATACCCAAACCATATTGGAAAATTTTGATACAAAGATTTTTTTTTCTCATTCAGCTGTTTTTCTTCTTTTCCTTTATGCATTGATTTTGTTTGTACAGAAACATTTTAGTTTCAAGTAATCAAAGTTACCCATTTTACCTTTTTAATCATTTCTATCTCTTATTTGTTTAATAATACATTTCCTACCCATAGTTGGGAAAGATATGTAATCTGCTTCTATTCTGTTTTTTTCTATTTTAGTAGGATAATTAATATTAAGATTGTATATAGATTTAGAATTTACTGTGGAATATGATGTAAGCCTATATCTACTTTATCTGCCAGAATGTTTTCCAATTTTCTAATGGTTTTGATCAAATAGGGAGCTTTTCCCTAGTTATATATTTTCCACTTAATCAAACACTGGGTTATTGAGTTCTGTTGTTTCTGTATCTCCCTCCCCTAGTCTGTACTATTGCTTTATCTCTCTAGCTTTAACCAATATTAAAGTGATTTGAGGTCCTCCTTTGTAATTATTACTTTTCATCATTTCCCTTCATATTCTCAATCTTTTTTTTGTTTTTCCAAATAACTTTTGGTACTATTTTCTCAAGTTCTCTAAAGTATCTCCTTGGTAATTTGACTGGTATAGCATCAAAATTGAAGGTTAATTTTGGTAGTATTATAATTTCTCTTATTTTTTATCCCTGGCCATGAACACTGAATATTCCTTCAGCTATTTAAGCCCTTATTTCTTTAAGGAGCATTTGGCAATGAAATCTATATAAGTCTTTTTGTGCATTGATAGGTCAATCCCCAGATATTATTCATTTTGGAGTTTTTTGGAATGGGATTTCAATTTTTTATTATTGTTGCTTGTGTTTTGTTATGAATATATGCAAATACTTTTTAGGTTTTCTGATAATTCTTTTAATTGGTTTTTCATTTTCTATTTCAATTTCATGAATTATTATTCTTTTCTATTGTTTCCTTCATTGTAGTGTTAAGAAATTTTGTTCTGTCATGCTTTTCTTGGAGTCGTTAGGTTATCGCTACACATCCTGTCTTTGATACTGGTATAGTAAGAATATTTTTTAATGTCTGTACGTAATTTGTTTTGATCTCTTAACTAATAGAGAACCCAGGGTGTTAAGAAGCTGAGAAACAAGATGGTGAGAGTTATAGGGGTGATAGGCACAAAAAGGAGAGCACGAAGTTTATTTTAATGTAATTGAAGAATGCATATTTTATAATAACAGTTCCTATGCAAATTGTACAAGTAACAAATTCCATATAAATCAGCATATCACATTAAAAAATTACTTCCAAATTGATATTGTCTTAATGGAGGCTCTTAACTTATGGTTGAAAGCAAGTCATTCTGAAAGAAAAAGGTGAAACAATGGAAAAGGGAAGGAAATTGCCCACTCTAAGGATCATAAAGTTCATGCTTCCCCATTACTTAATTTTAATGGCTTATTTGTATTCATGAAACACTTCACAAAATTACCTAGGTTAGTTTGGCATGGTAACTCTCCATGAAAACTCTGATACATTCTAGAGTACCATTATAAGAAGGCTTTAAATGTGAACCTAGCCCCTTACCGTCCGGACTTTTTCACCTTGTTAAGCATATAGAAGCTCAACACCAGTAGTCTGATAAGTTTTTGGCTACAACAATGTGCAAAATACAAAACAGCGGTTTGCCTTGTGTAGCTTACTTCTGTTTCTATAGTGCTAGAAAAGGGAGTATCAGGTACAAAACCTATAGGCTTTATTTTTATCTTTGTGACGAAAGCAGAACTTGAGGATGTTCCTCAGTGCATTAGACAGACCTGTGAAAGCAAAATTGTGGGATGGGTGGACAAGTGTGAAAAAGAATGGGTTGATTTAGATGGGTGACAATATGTTTCCTGGAGCAAAGACTCATACTAATGAGATCATAGATGCTTTTAAATATTTCAATATTCCAAAGCTTCAGAGAACTAATGAAGTCATATCCTACCCTGATCACACCACACCTGTAGTATGGTATTCAATTCTGAGCTACAGGTTAGGAAAAACATTGACAGGTGGGACAGCAGGGCAAAAAGAATAGTGAGTAACCTCAAAGTCATCCTGTAGGCCAGTGCATAGAAGGATGGGTTTTTTACTACTCACTTTGTTCTGCCATCTCCTGAAGTTATTATCGTATAGCTCTCTTTCCTTTCATGCCAGACTTTTAGAAAAAAAAAACCGTTTACACTCATTGAATCCACCCCCTTTCTTCTTACTCTTCATTCAGTCCCTTGCAGTCTGGCTTCCAAACATATCAGTAAACCGAAACTGCTTTCTCCAAGGTTACCAATGATTTAGCTGCCAAATCTGATTTTCTCTTCCCCAGCCTTATTCTTCTTGACCTCTTTCTAGCCTTTGGTACAGTTGCTCCTCTGCTCCTCCTGAATACTATTCCCTGGATTTCTCTGGTATAGTTCTTTCAGTTCCCTTCTGGTACTCTGGCTATACCTAAGCCTTCTTTGCTAAATCATCAGTCATGTTCACCTCTTACCTAAGGGTACTTTGCAAGGCTCTCTCCTGGACCTTCTTTTCTCTCTTCAAATATTTTTTCTCTTGATGATCTCATCAACCTCTGTGGACTTAATTATCATTTCTGTGCAGATGACTCCCACATATACATACATAACCATCAGCTATCTCCAGAGCTCTAGTCCCACATCACCAATCAACAATTAGAAATCTTTTTTCTGAATTTCTCACAGTCATCTCAAATTCCATTTGTATAAAATGGAATTCATAATTAATCTACCTAATCCCGCTCCTTCTTGTAAGTTTTCCATTTCAACTGAGAATACTATCATCCTTCTAATCTCTCATGTTCATATCTTGTATCATCCTCAACTCTTTCCTGACCTAATTAATTCCTAATCAATTGCCAAGCCTTATTTAATCTATGTCTATAAAAGCCATCCCATTTTATCTGGACACATGGATGCCACCACAGGCCCTCATTACCTCTTATCTGAACTATTCAATATCTTCCTAACTGGACTCCTGAATCAAGCCTCTCTTCTCCAAACCTTTCTTCACTCAGCTACCAAAATGATGTTCCAAAAACCCATCTGATCATATAAAGTCCTTGCTTAAGAAACTCCAATGGCTATGTATTGCCTGTAAGATAAAATAGAAACCCTTTGACTTTTGAAACCTTTCACAATTTAGTTCTAGCCTACCTTTTCAGGTATGCTGCTTTACATCTATATATGGATCTAGATTACAGAGAGAACCCATATTACATATACATATATATAGTGCTATAAATATAATACATGTGTTATATCTACCATATATTACACATATATAGCATATATACGTATATATGTACATATATACGTATACATCACCTTATTAATTGACAGAAAATCCTGTATATTGCGGAAAATTGACCTATTTGCTATTCAAAAAAGATAGTTTCATTTCTAGTCTCCATTCTCTACCATGGTACCCCATGCTTGAAATGTATTCACACTTCACTTCAACCTCCTTGATTCTCAAGTCAGATTCTTTTTCAAGGCTTAGTTCACATACCACTTCCCACATGAAATTGAGCCTCTCCACCTCCCACCCATTTTTGGTGCCACACACACACACACACACACACACACACACACAATTTTTCTATGTTTACATACATTTTATATTCACTAATTTCTCTATAGGTTGTTCCTTGCCTACCTGTTAGAATGCGTATTCCTTGAAGGTAGGGACTTGTTTCTTCTTTGTCTTTGTATCCTAGTGTTTAACAGAGGGCCTGATAAATGTTCATTAAATGAATGAATAAAGGCAGCCTTGGAAAGACAGGGAGTTCTCAAGAATGAAACAGAAGATATAAAGAGAAGCAGTTCTGATGAGATTTAAAATGAGATATTGTATAAAGAGAATGATGCAGATAATCAAAATATGTATTTTAAAATTCATTTACAAAATACAGAAGGAACCAAAGGTAGATAAGTGAAGAAAAATACAAAAAGATCCCAAGGTGTTTAAAGAAAAAATGTCATCAATTTTAAAACTGAAATTGAAGTGAGACTTGAGAGTAAAGGTAAGGAACACAAAGATGATGAAAGGTTTTTAAGTTATGTCACATAAATAAAGGGTGAATGAAAAGGTGATGGGAAGGGAGGACTTGAGGTGGGGGCAGGGACAGACTGAAGACTCAGTATGTTTTCTAATATTTAAAGGGCTATCATATGAAGGATTGAATAAATTTGTTCTACTTGTCTCCCAAAGGTTGAAGTAGGAGTCATGGTTTCAAGACTCAACCAGGCAGATTTAAGCTTGACATAAGGAAAAACCATCCTAACTATTGGAGTTATTCACAAGTGGAATGAACTGCCCAAAAGAGGATGGAAGGTCTGTTTCACTGAGCTTAGATGACCACTTGTCACATATATTGTATTTTGGATTCTTGTTAAAATACAGATTACAATAGATTGGTTGAAGCCCCTTCCAACTTGAGATTTTGTGGCTATTTCTTTGACATGTTGTTTTATAGCTAACATTATAAACTATTCAAATGAGTGATATAGATAGATGGGGAAATTCTGAATGGAGCAATGGAATGATGGAAAGAGGAAGAAAAGATAAATCTCATGTCTATAAGTACCTATTTGCTTCTCTCTCTCTCTCTCCCTCTCTCCCCCTCCTTCTCTCCCTCCTTCCCTCCCTCCCTCCCTCCATCCCTCCTTCTCCCTCTCCCCCTCTCTGTCTGTATACACACACATATACATACATATATACAGATATGGATATAAACCTATATATATGTGCATATATATATACCTACAGATATAGATATAAACATATTATATATGTACATGTATACATATACATATAATAAACTAATTATGTAAAAAGTGGCCACCTAGGGACATTTTGTTAAGGTTTGGCCTATCATTTCTTGAAAATTTGGACAGTTAAGCAATTTAAAAAATATCCTCACCATCCAGATCTCTGTATTCATTTTATGTAGGAAAGATACAAAGGTTTAATTAAGGATAGGATCAGGGAGCCTGTGATTGTAATACAAGTTCCAGAGCATATTTTAAAACCTTCCTTTCAGATTCAAATTGACAGAAGATTACAGAGGTTTGAAAGTGTTAAACAATGCCAGGTCTGTGAAGAGCCCCCGATTGTTGAGGTAAAGCTATCTATTATGTTTAAGAGATATTATGATGCCTTCCTATCTGAAGAAGTGACCTTTATAATGTATGTGACTCAAACACCAAAATAACAAAATACATGAAATATTCAGTGAGATTCTATATTTAAACAGGAAATGATTATTTAAAAGATTAGACTCCTATTATGCTCTACATTGAGGAAATCAGCTTATCTGCCCCATAAGCAGCCTCTATTTCATTTACTTTCACCAAGGCTCTGTGAGATATAAAGCAAAGTCAGAGACATTTCAAGTGACAGTATTATCATTTCAAATGTGCTTTTGGTGCAGGAATTGAAAATGAACTATGAATTCAGATTTCATTAGAGAGTTGTGCCAAAGAAAGTCTTTCTCATTGAGCTAAAGAATTAAGTTGGATAATATTACTAAAAAGAAGCAATCCATTTAGTTCACACTGAAATGCAAAGTCACAGTGCAAACACACTTGACTTTGTCAAATATTACTAGAGGAAGTGACTATAATGTTTACATCCTGTCCTTTTATGTTCATTCATTTTATTTTCATATGTGTATGTGTTTGTGTGTGGTGGGAGGCAATAAGAACTATCATCTGGCTGTCTTTATTCATCTAACCATCTATCAATCTATCCATTTAATAAGCATTAATTAAGAATATGCCATGTTCCCAAGACTATGCTAGATACAGCCAAAAATAGAAAAGATTCAAAAGATAATTCATGACTTAAATCTCTACCTTACTTGACGATTCAAAGTTGAAGCACATATAAAATTAAGGGGAAAATATTGAGCAATGTATCACGTCATAGAAGTGGGGGAGGAAAACTGTGTCATTAAAAGAAAGTGAGGATAAAGTTGAAAATAAAGCACAGAATGAGCTGGGGCTGATGAGAAAAGATAAGTAAAGAAAAAAAGAAATGTATATGTTATTTGTTTGTATTACCCTATATAGGTGGGAAGAGAATCCAAAGAGGGAGAAGTTGGGCCCCAGTAAGAGGTGGATTGCATCATCATGATTTTCTAAATTTCATTTTTAAGTACTCACTTCTAAATTTTGAATTCTAAATTCTCTCTCTCCCTCCAGTCCCCACCCCCACCCAGTGAGAAGGAAATCAATATGATACGCATTATATGCGTGAAGTCATGCAAAACATATTTCTGTACTAGCCATATTCCAAAAATAAGAAAGTGAAAAGCAAATAAATAGATAGATAGATAGATAGATAGATAGATAAAAGAAAGTGAAAAGCAATATATTGAGTCTGCACTCAGAGTTCATCACTTCTCCCTCTGGAGGTATATCATCAGCCCTTTAGAGTTGTCTTGGATCATTATGTTGATCGGGGTAGGTGTCTTTCACAGATAACGATCATAATATTCTTGTTACTGTGCACAATGTTTTCCTGATTCACTTCACTTTGCATCAATTCATATAAGTCTTCCTAGCTTTTTCTGACACCACCCCTCTTGTCATTTCTTAAAGCACAATAGTATTTCATCACAGTCATATGTCACAACTTGTTCAGCCATTCTCCCAATTATGGGCATCCCCTTCAATTTCCAATTCTTTGCCACCACAAAAAGAACTGCCTTAAATATTTATGTACTTATTAGCCTTTTCCCCCTTTTTCTTTGATCTCTTTGGAATACAGACCTTGTAGTGGAATTGCTGGGTCAAAAGCTATACACAATTCTATATCCTTTTGGGAATGGTTGCAAATTGTTCTTCAGTATGATTGGACCAATTCACAACTCTAATAACAGTGTATTAGCGTCTGTATTTTTCCTCATCCCCTCCTGTATTTGTCTTTTTCCATTCCTGCCAAGTCAACCCATCTGATCGGTGTGAGGTGGTATCTCAGAAGTGTTTTAATTTGCTTTCAAACATTTTTTTCATATGACCCTTGATAGCTTTGAATTCTTATAAATGCTCTTTTTCCTATCTTTTCACCATTTATGATCATCATGATTGAAAACATTGAAATGGCAGAGCTCATCGACTCTTGGTTTTCATCTTATTTTCCCAGCCAATGATGCTGCAGGCCTAGAAAAGGACAGAAGTAATTGCATTTTTTTTTCTAAAAGAGATGAATCTATAGTATGCAACTTATGAGCCCATGATCTTGACTTTGATTCCTGGGAAAATTCTGGGCTATTAATAAAAGAATAAACATCTAGAAAAAGAAGGAGTAATGACCAAGAGTGAGCATGGCCTCATCAAGAACAGGTCATACCTAACTAAGTCTATTTATTCCCCTTTTTTGACAGCATAAAAAGACAACCAAAATGCTGAAGGCCCATGAGTCTATACCATTTAGAATTCAGTTGAAGGGATTGTGGATGTTCAGCCCAGAAAAGAGAAGATTCAGGTGGATGGGGAGGAAGTTAATAGCTATCTTCAGCATTTCAAGGGCTGTTATATAGAAGAGAGACAGCTAGGCGGCACAGTGGATAGAGCACTGGGCCTGTGATCAAGAACACTCATCTTCCTGAGTTCAAATCTGACCTCAGGCACTTACTAACTGTGTGACCCAGGGCAAGTCACAATGCTGTTTGCTTTATTTTCCTCATCTGTAAAATTAGCTGGAGAAGGAAATGGCAAACCACTGCAGTATCTTCACCAATAAAGCCACAAATGGAGTCACAAAGAGTACATGGAATATTGTAGAATGATAAGACTTACTAAATATTTCAATATTTGGGGTGATAAATAAGGAGACAAACCTAGGTGATCAGAAAGATGATGGTTTACTTAACAGAAGTAGAAAATGAAAAAATAGAGGTGAGTTTTATAGGAAATATCATAAGTTGGACTAGTTATGATAAGTTTGCAATGCTTATAGGAATTTGAAGTGTCAAATAGGTAGCTTATGATGGGGAGGTAAAATTTAGGAATAGCCCAGGTCTCTGTGTGGGTGAGTGTTAGACCTACACGTGCATATACACACACTTACACACTTATACACACACACACACACACACACACATACATCTCAGATGACCAATGTTGAGAATTCTAAGGTGGATCTTTACTCATACCCCACCATCAACTGAGTTAAAAAGACTGTGCTCATCATGGTATCTTTCCAAGTGAGTCATGCTTCCCAACAACGATATCCCCTCCAGAGCTTTGGACCTAAATTTTGACATTTTCACCTTATTAGCATCTGTGAACATGAACATGTGATACACATATGTACATATATGTGCCTTATGTGTCATCATTTAATACTTTAACTTATGTGAGATCACCACAAAAATACATAGAGAAAAAAAAGAAAATCCCAGGACAGAATGCCATGCAATACCCATCAGCAAGGCCTAGGACAAGGATAATAATCTTATACATTTTTGTGTCCCTCCATTTTCTTTTAAGTGATCCTATGTTTCAGTTCTTCAGAGATTATAGTTTTTTATCATTCACATACTTAAAACATCACTACTAGCACACTGTTGTTAAAAATATGGTTGTTGAGTAGTTATTTCTGTTGTTATATTTTTCAAGATATCTTGCATGATTTTGACAGGCACATGGGAGACATCTTCAAAATGATGTTTTATTCCAACAAATACAATGTTTTTTTTTAAATAGTCAACAGATAATAAATGCAATAGTATCTTGTAAAAACATCTATAGCAGTAGATCCCATTTAGTGATTTGGGGATTTGTGATGATAGTCCAAGGTGTTTGTGCTAATTCTTTAAAAGCACCTCAAGAAATAAATAATTATAGAGAATATCATGAGTAGTATATTGGGTTCCTCTGGGTGTTCACAACACATTTTGTTGTTATTGGTGAAATGCGTTCAATGCACCTGCTCTACAGCTATCATTCACAGTCCACTGTGGCATGCTAACACCTGTCTATTCCTTTCTAATATCCTCACCAAAGATAATGCCCTCTCTGTGCATATGTTAGATTAATTAAAAAAGTATAGATAGAAAAATAAGCTTATGTCAGAATTATTTGAATCTCTCTCTCTTCCTCTCTGTATCTGTCTTTCTCTGTGGCTCTGTCTGTCTCTGTCTGTCTGTCTGTCTGTCTCTCTTTCTGTGTATCTGTCTTTCTCTCCCTCTCTCTCTTTCTCTCTCTCTCTCTCTCCCTCTCTCTCTGTTTCCCCCCTCCCCTCATGATAAGATGCAAGCTTTTTCATGCTTTTGTTATCAAATTATGTTACCTCCAACTTGGCCCACTTCTACTTACGTGGGGCCACCCCTAGTTGCTTTTCTCATCTTTGTTTTCTTTAGGGTCACTTCCATGAGTTGTGCTGTTAGAGTCCCAGGGTAATGACCAACAGTCACTGGTCATAAAAGCATTTGTACAATTCATTTTATGGATTCTTACACACCTTTTTTGGTGTATTTGTTGTCCTTTATTTTATTCTTAAATACCCTAAGGGTGACTTTGCTTAATTGTGTCTCTCCTGTACTTTCTTTAACCTTGTGTAGCAGAAGTTTAGGAGGAATGACTTACCTCTTGAGTTTTTCCTCCACAACCACCTTTCCCTTCCCAAACTGGAGGACCCTGTTCTTGGAGGTCAATAAACCTTATTAATTGCTTGCTCTGTGTCAGGCACTGTGTTAAGTGCTGGAATTACAATGAAATATTAATAATAGTTCCAGCTCTCAGTGAGCTATATTCCGATGGAGGGATTCACCAGCTCGATATAATCATATACAAAATAAATCTGAAACAATCAGCTGAGGGATGGAGTTATGATTAAAGACATTTGGGAAAGGTTTCCTCGGGGAGGGGGGGTGTGTGTGGCATTTAGCTAAGATTTAAAGAAAGCCAGGTAAGCTAAGAGATGGAAGGGAGGGAGATCACTCAATAGCTGAGGGGCAGACCGTGAACACACTCTTGAGTGGGACATAGAATGTCTTGTCTGTGGAAAAGTATGGAAGCCAGTGTCACTGGATCAATATCACATGGATATTTAGGGAGGAAGGTGGAATGTGTGAGAAGACTGGGAAGTTGGGGAGGGTTGATTGTAACTTTGTATACCAGAGGATTTTGTACTTGATCCTGGAAACGATATGGGGGCGGGGCACACAAATTTCTTGAGTAGGAGTGGTGATGGTCAGATCTGTACTTTAGGAAGATAACTTTAACAGCTGAGTGGGGGCAGGGGATGGACTGGAGTGGGGAGGAATTTGTGTCAGGGAGACTGACTACTATAATAGTCTATATGTGGGGTGATGATAACCTGCCTCAGGATAGTGGTGTTATCAGCAGAAAGATGCTATGAGGGTCAAAATCAACTGACCTTGGCAACAAATTGGATTTGGGGAGTGAGGAGTTGAGGATGACACCTATTTTGCAAACCTGGCTAACTGGGTAGATCATACTACCTTCAACAATTTTAGCGATATTAGAACAGTGGAGGGTTTGAGGCAAAAAGATGATGTGTTCAGTTCTGGACATGTTGAGTTTAAGATAGCTATGGGACATCCAATTCAAAATGTCTAGAAGGAAGTTGGGGATGGGAAATTGGTGGTGATCAGAAAGGTTAGGGCTGGACAAGTACATTTGAGAAATATCAGCATAGAGCATTGGTGGTTTGTTGGCTGGACAGTTCTTTTAGTGGAGGCTGATTAGATGCAATGTAACCCTAAGAAATAAATGGAAGAGAACAGAGATTACCCACCCTAACATAGAGTGAAGATTCCAAGTCTTCATGACCAAGAACTAGTGATTGAAGGACAGTCTGGAATTTGAGGATACAATTAGTTATCTAGAAGTGATTCTGATAAATAATTGTTTGCTTGAGATGAAAATCACGTTCTTGCCAAGATTCAAAAAAGAACAGGCTGACTCTCCTCAGGGAGAAAAGTCCAGGAATGGTTTCCCACTATGCTTCTATTCCAAGTCAGATTGTATGATTTTGACAGGATCTTAGTTTGATGGAGATATTGAATGCACGTACCCCTACAGAGTGCCTTAAACACAAAAAAAACTTTTCTGGAGATTCACAGTAATGGGGTATGTAGAGTGAGGGGTTCCCTGGTTCTGTATTTGATTTACCCTCTATCCTTTCTGGTTATTTTAAGTGAGAACATCCTCTCCCTTTATTTGTCAAAAAGATTTTGCAAATGGATTGGTATTTTAAACCAATTCTGCCATATCTTTCTGCTTGGCAGGATTGAGTCTTTGCTTGCTGCAACAGTTTCTAGTTTTTTGTGCTCTCTTCATTATGGTAATGGATCTACACTGGTTAAATTTTTATTTAAAATAGCTAATAGCTAACATAATTCTCCTGGATTGCCAAACACTTGACATAAATTATGTCATTTGTTCCCTGCAATTCTTTGTAGAAGAGAAAACTGATGTTGGGACTTGCTTTGGGTCACTCAGTCAGAATGTGTCAGAGGTGGGACTGAAACCCAAAACTTTCCAACTCTGAGGTCAGCTTTCTAGATATGACATGATGCTGCCTCTCATGGCTTAAACAAAGGACAAATAATTCTAATATCATTCTAAGAAATGATAAAAGAAGAAAAAAATCTAAAGCACAATTTGGCCTATTTACTATGATAAAGCAGGAAGGAATAGGCTATGATTAATCAATTTTTATCATATAAGTATAATTCCTAATAAAAATTCCATAGAATATTCACATCACTTGGTTTTATTGATATTTTATTATAGTATTTAATTACTAGAGGTTAAATTAATAGTTTGTTGGAACTGCAGAATAAGATAACTGAGTATATACTTCCATAGTGAATTAACAAATGAAAAGTAAAGTGTGTTCAGGGTATTCACTCTCTTCCTAAATGTCAGGTCTGACATTATGTCACCTTGCTACCCAGTAAACTCCATTGGTTCTCTGTTAGCTCCAGCATTAAACATAAATTTCTCTGTTTGGCCTTGAAAGCCATTCACTGCCTATGCCCTTCCTACCTTTCCAGTCATAAATTTTACTCCCCTTCACACACTATGTAATCCAGAGACCCTGGCCTCTTTGCTGTTCTTCACACATGTCATTCCATCTCTCCTCTTGATACAGGTCTTGTCCTTGGTGGTTTCCTAACCATAGGATGTTCTTTCTCCTCACTCTTCCTCCTGGCTTCCTTCAAGATAGCTCGAATCCCGCCTTATGCAACAGGCTTCTTGGTCTGCACACTACCTCAGGACCTTTCTTCTGAGATCAATTCACTTTTACACTTTTTTTATTTTATACACACACAGACATAGTCTTTGCACTCATAACTTATGCTAACAAGGAATGAAAACAACTATGTACATACAAGATATATATGTCTATCTATCCATATACATATATATGTATAGATACATATGTGTGTGTCTCTATATATATTCTCTCTCTATGTATATATATATATATATATATATATAGAGAGAGAGAGAGAGAGAGAGACAGAGAGAGACAGAGAGAGACAGAGAGAGACAGAGAGAGAGAGAGTGAGAGTGTTTTTGTTCTTCTTTGAGAGTTTAGCACAATGCTTTACACATGGTAAATGACTGTTGGTTAATAGACTGACCTTTCCCCAGGACATAATTCATCCAAGTTTCCAAATCTTAGAATCATTTAGTGTCCATTTGATCCTAGTTGGGATATTTGAGGTCTGAGAAAATGAAGCAAGGTGAGTTGAAAACTCCTTGATTTGTGATAAATTGATAAAATAACTGAAAATCTTCTCCCTTCTTCACACACTAAGAGATCAGGACATCATTTAATAGTGATGTGGGTTTGACAATTTCCAAAATACTTATTAAATTTGATCTGACTCCTGTGTGGCTGGTGGTGGAACAGCAATATCCCTATTTTATAAAAGAGGAAGCTAGCAATCAGATAGGATAGGAATTTCCCTAATATCTCATGAAGAATGTTCATAACTAAATCCTAAATCTGCCTAACCCTAGTCCAGTGGTCATTCCAAAATAATTTGTACTCACTATTCTACCAGTTTTGTTGTAAAGATTGATTTTTCATGAGCCAGAACTGAATAAATCATTTGTACGGATAGAGAATGTACCTGTGATATCATTGATGTGGAGAATTTCCAAGTGAGGAAATTCCCTTTACCAATCCAGGTTAGCACCTTCTTCCTAATCTATGATCTTAGAGAGTTTCATCAAATGATCACTAAGTTAAGTGACTTGTCCAAGGTCAAAGAGTGTTTGTCAGTTGTAGGACTTCAATCCAGGTTTTCCAGCCAATACTCTATGCAAAACTGCCTCTCAAAATGTTTGCATTATGAGATTATCCTTGCAGAATATTGATTGTAATCTGGGCTGCAAAGTATTGTCCTATTGCAACAAAAACAAATATTAATCAAGCAGGGACTGCATAGAAGGCACTGTTCTTTGTTCTGGGGTAGCTATGGAGTGTACATAAGATAAGGTTTCTGACTTTACAATTTATAATCCAGTGCTGAAATGCTGAAATTGATCTGTCATAAGAGCCTTTACTCTAATGGTATTCCTTGTCATTGGACCTTTTTAGCAGGCTAATTGGAGACTGCAAATAGAAAAATAAAATTTGTTATCCCTTAATCAGAATCCTCATTTTGGTTGATCTTTAAAAGGATTGTAAAAATGTTAAGGCCTGCTGAGTATCCAGAGATCTGATAGAAATGTTAGATATTTCTGAGAGAAACAAAGAAGGAACCTGATTGGCAGATTATTTATGAAGCCTTTGAGAATCTAGTCTCTTTTTGAAATGCATGCATAATTTCCACTGACAGTAGTGGGAATTCCAGATGTAATTGCAAAGAAGTATAGATCCCTTGATTTGGATATTTGCACACAGTGCCGCTAATGTGTATGCACAGTACACCCTTAGAATTAAAGGAAAAAACCCACTTGTGAGCAGCAGCATCTAAAACAGTAAGGAAAGATGATGATTTAACAATTTTGAGTAGCTCTGCAGATCTGTAAATCCTACTGTGACCAATAAATTGCCCCAAAGCAGTAGGTTGTAGTTTTTCCTTTCTCTCTCAACCTCCTGGACTAATAAAGCTGATGCTTCTAAGACCAAGTAAATCACTCCTATATGAAAGTAGCCTCTATTCTATCTTTAGGCTTGTGTGCTTACGAGCTAATGCTTTAATCTTTTATTGATTTACGATCAGTGATTTTGATAGAGTAAATTCACATTAATTCTTGATAAATCCATTGGAAAAATACTCATATAGACCAAGATGTTGAGCAAACTGGAAACTATGTCATATAAAGACTGGTTGAAAGAGCTGGAGCTATTTGGCCAAGAGAAAACTTAAGAGCAACATGACAGCTACCTTTAGGCATTTGAAGAACTCTCATGCAGCCACAGGATTTGTTTGGTTTGGCTCCAGAGGACAGACTAGTTCTTTGTCTCATAAAGTAGAGCTGGGGTCATTGGGTTGAATTCATAAAGAGGCTGATCTCAATAAGAACTGCTAACTGGTGGAAAGGGGCTGCCCAAGAAAGAGATTTCAACTCTAGCACATCCCATACCATAAAAAAAAAAATCTCCACTAAAACTCATGCAACAAGTAGTAATATAGGCTTTGCTTGAAGACCTCTGGTATGAATATCTCTAATTGTTAAAATCATTGTTCCCCCTCCTTTACTGCCCAACACACACACATGCACACCCATACATCAAGCATTGTTCCCCCTCCTTTACTGCCCAACACACACACATGCACACCCATACATCAAGCTGATTCTCAGTCATGCTCTTTGGAGCCAAAGTGGCAATTCTAATTCCTCTTATTCTTAATTACTCCCTTTCAAGTACTTGAATGTGGTTTCTATGTACTCCTCCCATACTCCACATTCACTAATCTCTAGCCATAAGCCTTTTGTTCTATGCTAGATTATCCCCACTTCCTTTCATTGTTCTTCATATATCATAGACTTTCACCATTCTAATTGTCTTCTTTTGGACACTCCTCTGAACTGAACATGGTGCTTCGTACATGTACCGACTGAGGCAGATTGCAGAGGGACTATCTCCTTTTTCTTTCTTTAAGCTACACATTTTTTAGTAATGTAGCCCAAGTTTGAATTAGCTTTCACTGTTGCCAATACTTTTTGACTCATAATGAACTTGCAGGTCACTAAAACCCCAGGATATTTTCCTCAGAAACAACAACAAAACAAAACAACAACAACAACAAACCCCCTGCTTTTTAACCTCCCCCATCTTGAATTAAGTCAATTTTCCTTTAATCCAAACATGAATCTCTATATTTATGTCCATTAAATTTAATTTTATTACATTCAGTCCACTTTTTAGCCTTTTCACATAATTTTGTATTATCATCCTGTCAGTTCTCCTGGGTTTGAAATAGCTACAGATTTGACAAGGATATCATTTGTTACTTTATATAAATCATTGATAAAATTCTTACACAGAACGAGAACTATTGCAGATCCATTAGACATTTCACTGGAGGTTTCCTGCCGAGATAACATGAGCCATTAATAACTATCCTTTAAGCAAGACATTCTAATAGTTCTGAATCCATCTAAATGTAATTTTTGTCTAGTCCACATCAGTCTTTTAAAAAATACAATTGAATACTTTATCAAATATTTTGGTCTTGTTTTTGTCTTGTGAAACTATATCTACAGCACTATCTTCATCTACCAGTTAAGTGATCTCGATAGGGCCACTATGCTTCTTTGTGATCACTACTTCCTTTTCTACATGTCTACTGAGCATCTTGCTTATAATATATTCTAAATTTTTCTTAGGGATCCACTTAACAATACTGGCTTATAGTTTGGTGATTCCGTTCTTTTCCTGCTTTCAAAAATCAAGAAAATATTAGCAATTCTTCAATCCTAAATACCTCTACAACTCAACAATATCCTCTATCACTTTTTTCTAAGAACCCAAATCTATGTTTTCTCTGGCCTAAGATCCCTGAATTGATCAAGAGCAGCTAGTTTTCTTCCTAGCTCCTTAATTGTCTTGTGTAAAAACTACCTATTGTCTATTTTTGTCCTGTTCTTTCTAGTCTCTAGGTTCCCTGTCCCTGACAGTGTTCAATCAGAAGACAGAAAAATACTTGTCACAGATGTTATCAAGCATATTCCTCATCAAGTACAGGTTGAAGTTTCTCCTAGTACTCCAATTCTGTGATTTTTAAATCTCTGATAATTCCACTCCCCCCTTCCATGACATAGAACCCTTCTTAGTTTCCAGGACTCTCAACAATTTCTCCTACAGTCTTTCAACATGATACCTTCTTACTTAGTGGATTATGTATTGTATTACCTGACCCCTCTGATTCCCCCCCCCCAGAGACTATTTGCTGTTTCCTCTATGACTCCACTAATTTTCTTACCATATTTGGAATTTCAGTCCATTTAATAACCTACATTTTATAAAGGTGCTTCTTGCTATGAGAAGACTGAGTTAGGAACATGATTGTTCTCTTCAAATATCAGATACTAATTTGGAAAATTATTGGACTTTTCCTACTTGTATGAAAGCTCAAGGGAAAGCCTTGGGAGGTGGTGAATTCCTCTTCTTTGGAGGTCTTCAAGCAGAGGCTGATTGAACACTTATCAGGAATACTACTGAAGAGATTTCTGTACAGGGACAGGTTGGAATATTCTATCCAATTCTAAAGTTCTGTTATTCTATTTAATAGAAATTAGCATTTGTTGCCATCGTTTATCCTACTTGACTCTTTTATACCCTTTCTAAGTTGTGTTAAATATCACTGCTCAGTGGTACATAGCTTTTGCACATGCTTGTTTTCATTTGCCAAACATTGTCTAATAACCACATAACTACTAAAAAATTAAACAAAAGAAAGCTGAGCAAAAGAAAAGAAAAAAAACTCCATCAAAAGTCTTTGTATTGATGCACGCATATGTATGTAAACATACAAACTATATAATATGGTTAAAGGACAAATTTAAACTGTTAAGTAGTGGGAAAGTATCATTCAGTCTGATAATGACAATTTCTACCTTCTTTTCTTTTGTCATCATCAGCTATTTAAACCAAGATCTCCGTAGATTATTACAGTCATTTCTATCTGTCATTATGAGTTTATAAGATTGAATTTCACAAGGATATGAGTTGTAGTTTTGCTAACTATTTTAACAAATTAAACTTCTTATGAAATTACAAGTTAAAAAAGGGTCACTTCATGATAAAAATGTGAACTGCCATGCTCATCATTTCCCTATGCCTAGTCCTTATTTATGAATATTTACTTAAGTCTTATTTTCACCATTTTTGTGTATATGTGTGTATACATACATATGCGTGTACATATATATATATACACAAACACATATATATATATATATGTAACTCATATGTGTGTACAAAGATGGTAATATGTATAAGCAAAAAAAAACCCCTTTTTTGTGCTTTAGGAAGATCAGTGAATCTATGTTCTTGAACCCTATATGCCTTCATTTGCTATTCTAAACATAAGTGTTTTTATAACACTCATAATTCAATTTCTACTAAATAAGACATACCCAACAAATATAAAATGGTTCATTTGAGTGAAATTTCTTCTACTTCCTGAATAAGTGGATTAGTGGCAAATAAACACTTGTTGCAACTTTCTCAGCAACTTGCCTTCCACCTCTGTGACTATATCAAAGGTTAGGTTAATTTTGAAACATTCTCTCCACTCTGATAGCATCAGAGTTGCTACTTCACACTTGCTTCAGTCTGGTTTTCTTATCCTCTTTACAATACCTGGTAGTGAGCTAGAATTCTTTCCTGGCATGTAAGGAAAGAAAATGTGACCATGTTTGATAAACATGTCATTTCAAATCGAATACATTGATTAAGGTCCCTCTAAGGTACATGTAGGGGTGGGGTGGTGAGACGGAATAGCTAGAATAGACATAGCTCTCATGGGCTGTTATGTTTATAAGCTGATTTAGAATGGCATATCCTGAAAAATGAAAGGATAATTACAGTGATGTAATAGTCATAGTTAGCCAGGTTAATTCTTTTGACCCTTATTTTCCATGTTTCATTCCTATCTTACCCTTTAAGACACACATTCTAACATGGGAAAATACCTCTGAAAGTTTGAAACTTGGAATGGATCTTAAAATCATATATATTCTACTAATGAATCACTGAAGTAATTTTTTCCCCAGGGGCAAGGGAGAGCAAACAATTTTTTTTTCTTTTCAAATGATCACTATATTCAGTTTGGTTAAGCAGATAGACCTTCCTTGAATCAATCACATTTTTTTTTTGTTTAACACCTACAAAATAGCATTAAATGGAATTTTCTTGGTTCAAGACATAGTAAGTATATTATCAACACAAAGGTCTTCATTTTGCCGCATCAGAGTGGGAGACTTACCTTGGAATTTTAGAGTCCTGCCAGTAGATAGAGTTTGATGGGGGCAAGCAAAGATTTAGACCAGGGTTAAAGGAAAATAGAAGGGAGAGAATACATTCAGTGGGAGAAAGGGATCAAGGCAGGATCAACAAGGGAAGTAACTTCTGAATTAAGCTTTGAAGAAAACTAAGGATTCTGGGATTCTAAAAAGTAGAAATGGGAGAGAGTACATTCCAGGCAAGGGCAATCACCCATGAAAATGAAGTACAGGGAGCCAGGGCAAGGCATAAGAAACTTGAGGAATAGCTAGTCCTTTAGTTTGGCTAGAACACAAGAATGCATGAAGGCCATTAATGTGAAAAATATGGGAGAGGAAAGTCATTTATATAGAGTATCCTATGTGCTAGACATTGAGCTAAATGTTTTAAAAATATTGGCTCATTTGATCCTTACAAGAACCTTGAGAGATAGGTGCTGTCAGTATTCCCATTTCATAGCTGAGGAAACTCAAGAAAATAGAAGTTACGTGATGTGCTCAGAGACATGGCATCATAAGATGACATTTGAACTGAAGTTTGCCTGACTCTAGGCCTAGAACTCTATCCACTACACCACATACCTGCCTACCTAGGTAAGGCATATCAGGCTACAGAGGACCTTAAAAGTAAGGCTGAAGGTTTATATTTTGTCCTAGAGACAATAGGTGTGAAGGTCTTTTTTGTAGTTAGGGAAATTAGTTTGACTGCTTTGTGATGGAAAGTTTGGGGAATTAAGAGAAAGGAAACTGATTATAACAGTAATAGTATGGCACAAGTAAAAAAGTAATAAGTGCCTGAATTAGGGTGATAGCAGAATGAATGGAGAGAAAGGGATGGATGAATGACATATAGTAGAGATAAAATTGGTGGGATGTGGCAACTGATTGGGCAAGGGGTGTGGGAGGGGGGAAGAGTTAAGACAAATCTAGGGTTTTGAATGTTGCTTATTGAGAAGATCAATTGAAAAAGAAAAAGTTCGAGAATAGTAGGGTCTAGAGGGAAAGATGAGCTTGATTTTGGGCAGATGTTTAAGATGAGACATCCAAGTGAAGATATTCAGTAAGCAGTTGGAAATGTGGCAAAATGAACATTTGGGAGTCATCTTCATAGAGGTTATAATTGAAACTATGGGAGCAGATGAGATCTCCCATGGAGGAGATGGATAACAATCCAATAAAGCACGCTGAGAAGGAGCAGTCAGACAAATAGGAAGAGAATTAAAAGAGAACAGTGTCCTGAACGCCATAGAAATAGTGTATCTAAGAGGAGGAAGGGCTACTAACTTTATAGTATTATTCTTTTTATTAAACTGCCTTAGCCAACAATGAACAATGAATCTCTCCTCATTTAAGTCATTATTTTTGTAAAAATAATTTTATTGTATTTACATAAATCCTGTTTGTATCTTTGTACATTAGCACCCACACATATTATATATATTATAGTTATTTTGAATGGAATTCAAAATAACTCATCATTTTTTGCCTTTTCATTAGTACTATGTATAAATACTGTGCTTATGTGTTTATTTTGTATCCTGCTGTTTTACTGAGGCCTTTTAATCATCTCAATTTTTTGTCACTAATTATCTGGGGTTTTCTAAGCAAGTTGTCATATCATCTCTAAATAAGTATACTTTTTCCTTCTTTGCTGATGTTTATATCTTTGGTTTCTCCACAGCAAATGCTACTCAGTATATATACATACATAAACATACATGTGTGTGTTTGTATGTATCTCCTAAATCCCCCAAATCTCTTGCTTTTATCCCCTTTTTTCTTCTTACATAGTTGCTACTCCAGTTAAGGCCTCATCCCTTATTACCTGTGCTATTGCAATATACTCCCTGAGCCTACTGGTCTCTCTGATACTAATACCATCCTTCTCTAATTCATCTTCCACACAACTTCTAGTGTTAAAACATAAAATTGAGCATGTCATTATGTTCCTCGAAAAAAGACAACTTTAGTTACTCTCTTTCATAAAAGATAACTTTCCTCTTTGCTATTGAAAGACCCATCACTCTGGTGTCCATTTATCATTCTATAGTGGTTTCTGTTTCTTACTCTTTTGGGTATGTGTTCCACCTTCTTCTTCCTTGCCTTTTCAAAGGCTACTCATGTCTAGAAGACTCTGTATCTTGACCTTCACAACTTGAAAGGCATATAATGAAAGACATGTCAAATTTAACTCCCTTCAAGCTTTGGCTCTACTGCCACTCCTATATGAAGACTCCCCTCCCAATTATTGTTTTCCCCATCAAATTAGTATGTATTTACTTTACCTATTTTTGTATTGTTCATTAACATCCTTCTTGAAGGCAAGTATAGTTTTCTTTTTGTCACTAAAACCAACATCTTACATATAGAAATTGCTTAATAAATAAATGTCTGTTAAAATGAATTGAAATAAATCATATTAAAGGGGTATCCTATAATCATGTTTTAGGTTATTTAATATAAATGAGCATTGATATTTGTTAAATGTTTGTTACATTTGATTGATATAATAACATATTTTTATTTTTTAGATTACTAATTATGTAAATTGTTTCCCTAATGTTGAGCCATTGCGACATCCTTGGCATAAAATCAACTAGGTAAGAGAGAAAATATTTTGGTCACACTGCTGGAGCCTGCTAAGATGTTATGTATAAATTTTGAAATAACATTCAATTATCCTCTTCTTTAATTTCCTTTCCTTGATCTATTCCTTCCTAGTTGGGAAGCAGGACCCTGTTTTTCCTTATAAAAGATTAGTAGATTGTTTTTCTTTTTTAAAGGATTTAGTAACATTTTAAAATTATTGGATATTGTTCACTTGCAACACTATTGGACTGGATTATTTTAATTTTTAGGTATTTTTTTTACTTTCTGTGATTGGGTAATTATATTTTTTGTTAATTTAGGTATTATATAATTTAGTAAGTATTTATTTACTTTAATTGTAATTTAGCTGGAATGTAACCAAATAAAGAAAACAGACCAACAAAAAAGACCCAAGAAAAATAAAGTTTTTTTTTTAAATATGCTTTGATTGGCATTCAAACTTCATCAGTTCTTTCTCTAGAGATGACTAGAATTTTTCCTCATGAATTCTTTAGAATTGTCTTAGAGCATTATATTGTTGAGGATAGCTAAGTTATTCACATTCGATCGTTGTACCATATTGCTGTTGCCATGTAAAATGTTTTCCTGGTTCTGCGCTTTCACTTTGCATCCATTTATATAAGTCTTCCCAGGTTTTTCTGAAAGCATCTTGCTCATCATTTCTTATAGCACAATAGAATTCCATCACAATCATATACCATAACTTGTTCAGCCATTCACCAATTGATGGGCATCTCCTCAATTTCCAATTCTTTGCCACCACAAAAAAGCTGCTATTTTTGCACATATAGGCACTTTTCCTATCTTTTAAAAATCTTTTTGGGATACAGACCTAGTAGTGATGTTGCTGGATCAAAGGGTATAAACTGGTCCGGGAGCCAAGATGGCAGCTGGAAAGCAGGGACTAGCATGAGCTCCCCACTGAGTCCCTCCAAAAACCTATAAAAAATGGCTCTGAACCAATCCTAGAACTGCAGAACCCACAAAACAGCAGAGGGAAACAGGGCTCCAGCCCAGGACAGCCTGGATAGTCTCTGTGTGAGGTCTGTTCTGCACGGAGCTGGGAGCAGAGCCCAGCGTGAGCGGCACAGACCAACCAGACTGGGAGCCAGGCGGAGTGTGCCCTAGCTCCCTGAATCAGTGAGCTGCAGCAGTTACCAGACTTCTCAACCCACAAACACCAAAGACAACAGAGAAGGTTAGTGGGAAAAGATGCGGGAGTGGAAGGAGTTTGCAGTTTGGCTACCACCACCGGGGGCAGCGGAGGTGGGGCAGCTACAGAAGTACAGCTGCAGTTGCTTCCAGCCCCAGACCCACCTGGTGGGAGGAATTAAGTGGCAGATCAGAGTAGGAGTGAAGAGCCTGCTGAAAATCTAATTCCAGTCTGGGTTGGGGGTTCTTGGGGAAGGAGGAGTGCTGGTGTGGCAGAGCTGGCGCATCCCCACCCAGGCTTGGAACACAGTTCTCTAAACTCTAGAAGCAGTCATACCCCACTGAAAAACTCAAGGGTCAAGTTAGTTGGCTGGGAATATGGCCAGGCAGTGAAAACGCACCCAGATTCAGTCTCAGACTTTGGATTCTTTCTTTGGTGACAAAGAAGACCAAAACATACAGACAGAAGAAGTTAACAAAGTCAAAGAGCCTACAACAAAAGCCTCCAAGAAAAACATGAACTGGTCTCAGGCCATTGAAGAGCTCAAAAAGGATTTGGTAAAGCAAGTTAGAGAAGTAGAGGAAAAATTGGGAAGAGAAATGAGAAGGATGTGAGAAAACCATGAAAAACAAGTCAATGACTTGCTAAAGGAGACCACAAAAAATACTGAAAAATACACTGAAGAAAACAACACCTTAAAAAATAGACTAATTCAAATGGCAAAAGAGCTCCAAAAAGCCAATGAGGAGAAGAATGCCTTGAAAGGCACAATTAGCCAAATGGAAAAGGAGGTCCAAAAGACCACTGAAGAAAATACTACCTTAAAAATTAGATTGGAGCAAGTGGAAGCTAGTGACTTTATGAGAAATCAAGATATTATAAAACAGAACCAAAGGAATGAAAAATGGAAGACAATGTGAAATATCTCATTGGAAAAACTACTGACCTGGAAAATAGATGCAGTAGAGATAGTTTAAAAATTATTGGACTACCTGAAAGCCATGATCAAAAAAAGAGCCTACATATCATCTTTCAAGAAATTATCAAGGAGAATTGCCCTTATATTCTAGAGCCAGAGGGCAAAATAGAAATTGAAAGAATCCACAGATCACCTCCTCAAATAGATCCTAAAAAGAAATCTCCTAGGAATATTGTCACCAAATTCCAGAGCTCCCAGATCAAGGAGAAAATACTGCAAGCAGCCAGAAAGAAACAATTTGAATATTGTGGAAACATAATCAGAATAACCCAAGGTCTGGCAGGTTCTACATTAAGAGATCAAAGGGCTTGGAATATGATATTCCGGAGGTCAATGGAGCTAGGATTAAAACCAAGAATCACCTACCCAGCAAAACTGAGTATCATGCTCCAAGGCAAAATATGGATTTTCAATAAAATAGAGGACTTTCAAGCTTTCTCAGTGAAAAGACCAGAGCTGAGTAGAAAATTTGACTTTCATACTCAAGAATCAAGAGAAGCATGAAAAGGTAATCAAGAAAAAGAACAAGAAAAAGAAATTGCAAGGGACTTACTAAAGTTGAACTGTTTTGTTTACATTATACATGGAAAGATGACATGTATGATTCATGAGACCTCAGTATTAGACTCCCATGCATATATACATATATATATGTTTATATATATGTATGTATAAGTGAATGTGTATGTATGTGTATATATATATATATGTATGTATGTATATATATGTAAATATATATATATATATATATATATATATAGAGAGAGAGAGAGAGAGAGAGAGAGAGAGAGAGAGAGAGAGAGAGGGCACAGGATGAGTTGAAGATGAAGGGAAGATATCTAAAAGGAATAAAATCAAATTAGGGATGAGAGAGGAATATATTGAGAGAGGGAGATAGAGAGAGACAGAATGGGGTAAATTATCTCACATAAAAGTGGCAAGAAAAAGCCGTTCTGTAGGAAGAGAAGGGAAGGCAGTTGGGGGGGGAAATGAGTGAATCTGGCTTTCATCAGATTTGACCTGAGGAGGGAATACCATACATACTCAGTTGGGTATCTTACCCCACAGGAAAGAAGAAGGAAGAAGATAAAACAGGGGGGGATGATAGAAGGGAGGGCAGATGGAGGTGGAGGTAATCAAAAACAAACACTTTCTAAAGGGGACAGGGTCAAGGGAGAAAATTCAATAAAGCGGGATAGGTTAGGAAGGAGCAAAATATAGTGAGTCTTTCCCAACATGAGTATTGAGGAAGGGTTATACGTAATGATACACATGTGGCCTATGTTGAATTGCTTGACTTCTTAGGGAGGGTGGGTGGGAAGGGAAGAGGGGAGAGAATTTGGAACTCAAAGTTTTAAAAACAGATGTTCAAAAACAAAAAAAAAAGTTTTTGCATGCAACTAGAAAATAAGATACACAGGCAATGGGGCGTAGAAATTTATCTTGCCCTACAAGAAAGGAAGGGAAAAGGGGATGGGAAGGGAGTGGGGTGACAGAAAGGAGGGCTGACTGGGGAACAGGGCAACCAGAATATATGTCATCTTGGAGTGGGGGGAGGGTAGAAATGGGGAGAAAATTTGTAATTCAAAGTCTTGTGAAAATCAATGCTGAAAACTAAATATATTAAATAAATAAAAAAGAAATAAAAAAATAAAAAAAACAAAAAAGAAAAAAAAAAGGGTATAAACTGTTTACCCCTTAGGCATAGTTCCAAATTGCTCTCCAGAATAGTTGGATAAATTCACAACTTCACCAACTGTGTATTAGTGTCCAAATTTTCCCACATTCCCTTCAACATTTGTCATTTTCCTTTTCTATCATATTAGCCAATCTGATAGACATGAGGTAGTATTTCAGAGTTGTTTTAATTTTTATTTCTCTAATCGATAATAATTTAGAGAATTTTTCATATGATTATAGATACCTTTAATTTCTTCATTTGAAAACTGATGGTCATATCTTTTGACCATTTATCAATTAGGGAATGGCTTGTATTCTTATAAATTTAACTCAGTTTCCTATATATTTGAGAAATGAGGCCTTTATCAGAGACACTTGCTATATCCCCCCCCCCATTTTCTACTTTCTGATATTGGCTGCATTGTTTTTGTTTGTGCTAAATGTTTTAGTTTAATGTAATAAAAATTATTCATTTTATGTCCCGTAATGCTCCCTATCTTTTGTTTGCCCATAAATGCTTCCCTTATGCATAAATCTGTATGTAAACATGTTCATGCTCCCCTAATTTGCTTATGATATCACTTTTTTTTGTCTAAATCATGTAGTCCACCCTGCTATCTGATTTCCATTTTACAAGCAAGTTCATCCCATTCACAGTTACGATTACTAAGTTACATTTATCCTCTCCTACTTCCCCTCCCACATTATTTCTCTCTCTCTCTCTATCTCTCTCCCTCCCTCTCCCCCTCCCCCTCCCTCCCTGTCTCTCTCTCTCTCCCTCCTTTCCTCCCTTCCTCCCTTCCCCTCTGTCTCTCTCTCCCCCTCCCTCCTTCTCTCCCCTTTCACCCTATTCCTCCTTGAAAGTGTTTTGCTTCTGATTATCATCTCCCCCAATCTGCCCTTCCTTCTATCAGACTCCCTCATCCTTCTCCTCTCTTACTTCCCTGTAAGGTAAGACCAATTTCTATACTTAACAGTGTATATGTTTTCTTATTCCTTCTTTGAGCCAATTCCAATGAAGCTAAGGTTTAAATATTGCCCAGAACTCCCCATATTCCCCTCCATTGTAAAAAAAAAACTCTTCCAAACCTCTTTTATGTAAGATAATTCACCTTATTCTACCTCTTCCTTCTCTATTATCCCAATGCATCCCTCTTTCTCACCTCCTTAATTTGTTTTTATATCTTCCACTCCACTGTGGCCACAAACTCTGGTGTGCTAGTAGCCCTCCTGGGACTGCAACCCAGAACTGAATATGGGCAATGCAACAGAGTCCTGTATCCAATGCCAGCAAAGTGTCCCATGTAATAACCTCCTTGCCAGTTGTCTGAGCCTGTTACTGTCTTTGGGCTGAAGGCTCTAGAAGTCTGTACTGCAGTGACATATTCAGTAGCCCCCAAGGCTTGCTGATAGCTTTCCAGGGCATGGCCTGCACTGGAGTAGTCTGCACCAGACTGCACTCCAACTTCATCCTAGTGAGACAAACCTATTCAGCCAGCCTTCTAAGTTGTCTCAGTTGTCAAAAAAAATGTTTCATCTGTCCTTTATTAGTTCTGCCACTTCAGAATTTGTTTTGAGGAATTATTTTAATATTATTTAGAGGGGAATTTGGGAGAGCTCAGGTGAGTCTCTGCCTTTACTTTGTAATCTTTGTTCCACTCCAGAATTATTTCTTTCCAAATCTAATTTTTAAGGAGTTATTTTCTTATGTGAGGTTTTGTACTGCTCCTGCCATTTGGCAATTTCTTATTTTGAAGGAGTTATTTTCTTTTTGTATCTCTTTTTCTAAACTGTTAATTCTTATTTTGTAATTTTCTTCTATAGCTTTATTTTCTAACTTTTCTCTAATACTCCTTTGCTTTTTAAAAATCCTTTCTATTCTTTTTTGCCTCTTCCTTGAATTGTTTGCAAAATTCTTTTAGGGTTTGTGTCAAATCTGCATTTTTCCTTGAAGCTTTGTTTTCATACCTTTTGAAGTCTTTGTCTTCTTCTGTGCTTGTGTCTTGATCTTCCTTGTCACTATAGTAGTTTTTACTCTCTCTCTCTTTCTCTGTTTCTCTCTCTCTCTCTGCTCATTTTTCCAGACTAATTCTTGACTTAGGACTTTAGGTTTCGGTGTTGGTATCTGCTCAACTCTGAACAGAGTGTTTGGCCTGATCTTCTATGTTTTATGTCCATCTGCTACTTTCACAGGACGATTTAGAGGTTTTGATACTTCCAAGGTGGTATGATCTAGGAAGAGGTCTATTCCCAACTGCCCTGATTTTCACTCTGCAAAGTCTCAATGTAATTGTTTCTATTGGCTTGTGTGTCCTTGTGTTTTCCATAGACTGCTGCTGGACTCAGTCACTGTTAATCTGCTGGAATGTTCTTCAGTTTTAGAGTGACTGAACTGCTGGTTGCCCCTTGGTTTTAGTCTCTTGCATTGTGAATGGGAACTGGGTAATTGTCAGTAGAGCTGCAAGATGCCACCTGTTCCTGCTTCCCAGTATGAGTACAGGGCATACATAAGTCCCCTGGGATCTTTTTCTGCCTTGATGTTTGGTATCCTTACCATCCCAGTACTGTTCCCTACCTCTGCAGCTTGATGCCTTTTCTGCTTGTTGGTGCTCTGCTACTGCTGCCATCTACTCCTAGCCAGCCCCTAGTTTGCTATTACAGACCTCTCTGTCTATTACTCTAAGTTTCCCTTTGATAGAAAAAAAAAGACTAACTGTGACTTTTCTTGTCTTTTCCAATCAGAATTTGGTCTGGTTTGCTTTATGGATTATTTCAGAGGATGGCTTTTGGGTGCTAAGACAAAATTATAACCTTTCACTCAACCATCTTGAGTCGTCCCCTACTTTGGTGTCTTGGTTGAGCTAAGATTCTTTACTCTGCCAATTTAAACACATGCATTCTAACACACACCCTGACATGACTTACTATGTGGCAGGCATTGTGCTAAGTGCTTTATAATTATCTCATTTGATCCTCGCAACCCTGAGATGTAGGTATTATTATCTTCATTTTGCAGATGATGAAACTAAGGCAAATAGAGGTAAAGTGACTTACCTAGGGTCACACAGATAGTGAGTGTCTGAGGCTGGATTTTAATTCAGATCTTTCTAACTCCAGTCCATTGTACCACCTACTTGTATGCAGTAGGGAGAACTCATTTAGTTCCTGTATTTCCTGACCTATTCTAATGTGTACAACTTCTCTGATTTCTAGTAACTCATTGCTTAGATAAATGCATTTTCCTTATGCCCTACTTACTATGATCTCTTTTGTGTAACTAGAGTTTGGTATCAAGAAACTAAGCAATTTTTATATGTTTTTTCCTAAGTTAGAATATCTAGGAAAGTTTTCTTTCTGTTCTAAATCAATTGTGCCCCTATTATGACAAAAAAGATATAGTTCTCATCCATCATTCTTGGGGTCCCTTCTTCTACACCTCTGAAGATAAGAATCACAGTGTCCCTTAGAAGTAACTGGACAAGATTTCAGAGATATACTATCAGTGGCTCTCCCCACCTCCCACCCCCACCTTGAGTTGGCTGCATGTCATGAGTGTAGATATCCTGTGTTTCTGTATAATGCATACATATTATATAGATAGCACACACTTCTATAATCCTTGCTCTCTAATTTTCAATCTATTTCCCTCCCTCTAGCTACTTTCTACTATTGTCTAGAAACATTTCAATTAGGAAGGAAGGAGGGAAGGAAGGAAGGAAAGATGGAAGGAAGGAAGAAAAGAAGGAAGGAAGGAATGATGAAAGAAAGGAAGGAGGGAAGGAGGGAAGGAAGGAGGGAAGGAAGAAGGGAGGGAAGGAAGGAAGGAAGAAGGACGGTCCTGGGTCCCCTTTTATATATAATACCTCACTTATCTTATTGATGATCTCGTAAGTTCCTGTAGGGTCCGTTAGTTATAAAAGATATTCACATGAGTCCTAGATCTGTTAATATTGTTGTATCCTCTTTCCTGAACCCCATTCTCTTTGTAAATAATATTTTATTTTCCCCAATTACATGTAAATTTTTTAACATTCATTTAAAAAAAACAAAAAAAAACCCCAAAACTTGAGTTTCAAATTATCTCCCTCTCCACCTAATATGGCAAACAATCTGATATAGGTTATACATGTGCAATCACATAAAACACATTTCCACATTAGTCATTTTGTGGAAGGAAACTTAAAAAAGAATAAATAAAGAAAAAAAATAATATACTTTAATCTGCATTCAGACTCAGTTCTTTCTCTGGAGGTAGGTAGCATTTTTCATCATTACTCCTTTGGGAATGTCTTGGATCATTGTATTGCTGAGAAATAGCTAAGTCATTCACAGTTGTTCCTTGTACAATATGTCTGTTACTGTGTACAGTGTTCTCCTATTTCTGCCTGAGCCCCATTCTTGAATCAGCAGCTGCCTTCTAAACATTTAGAATTGGATATATTCTTGACCTCATAAATTCATCATTTCCAAAATAGAGTCTTTTATCTTTTTCCTCCCAAACTCTCTTCTCTCCTCTACTTTCCTATTAGTGTTGAGAGTGCCACCAGATTAGTCAACCATGCTCACAACCTTACTGTCATCTTTGATTCCTCAATCCAAATCACCTCATATGTCGAAGCTGTTGTCATTCTTATCCTTTCTACCTTCACAACATCTTTGGTGTTCATCTTTGTCCCTTCACTTACACAGTTGTGACAAATGTGGAAACCCTCATCTCCTCATGGCTGGACCATTGTATAGTCCTCTTATTGATCTTCCTTCATCAAATCTCTCACCATTCCAATCCATCCTCCACTAAGCTTCCTAAGTGTGCTTCCTAAAGTACAGTTCTGATGATGTCATACATCCGTCCTGCGCAGTAAACTCCAGTTTCTCCTAATTACCTCCAGTATCAATTGTTCAGGTCTTGTGTTTGGCTTTTAAAGTCCTTCACGAATTTTTGCCTTTTCATTCATGTTACATTTTATTCAAATTCTATGTAATCTATGATTCAGTAATACTGGCTTTGCCAGTTTCATGCCTTTTCATTGGCTGTCCCTTGCACTTGGAATATTCTCTCTTTTTATCTCTGACTCCTAGCTTCTCTGGCTTCCTTCAAGAGTCAGTTCTAATCCCAACCTTCTGCAGGAGGCCTTTCCTACTCCTCCTCCTCTGTTTGCATGTTCCCTCTGAGATTATCTTTCATTGTATTCATTATCTTGAAAGTATATAGTTGTCTGCATGGTGTCCCCCCTTTAGAATGTTAATATCTTAAGGTCAGGGACATATGTTTGCCTTTCTTTGTATCCCTTGAACTTAGTAAAGTATTTGGCACACAGTAAGCACTCAAAGGGGTTCTGTTGACATGATTTCAGAGGACCTATTATGAAGCATAATATATACCTCCTATAAGAGAAGTAAGCAACTCGGAGGGTACAGATTGAGATTCATCTTTTTTGAACATGGTAAACATAGGGCATTTGTTTAAATTGACTGTGCATCTTTGTTACAAGAGTGCTTTTTTTCCTTTAGCCCCTCCACCCCTTGGACTGGGAAGAAAAAAAGTATCAATTGAAAATTTTTTTTAAATGGTGTTGACTGACAGAGGATAACATCTATGCTACAATAAAGCACCCGAGTATAACTTTAATGGAGGATTTTACAAGTATAGCTAATTTCCAGAGCTAGTAATCTATTTCAGATTAAAAAGAATTTCAAATAAGAAATTAAGCAGTAATGAAAGTCTTTAAGAAATAGATGAAACTTTATCAATTGTAATATTGGATTTTGCATGTTATTTTATATGCACAAGTTTAATTAAATCACTACAATTCTGTATCACCTAACATTAATTTATTTTCTGTTCCTAGATGGAGGAGACAGGTTTAGGATTCACCAACATTGAAGCTGAGTTTATCAATTCATTTTTATCAAGGGAATCTTAATATTCATCTGTTCTGGGTTTGAGGGTCTTCCTTTTAGAGACTGGAGGAGTGAGCGGTCTTTCCCATTAATTTCTTTCATACATCAGCATTTTAGAGAAATGAAGAGACAATTCCCCCACCAAACTTGCATGTCTCTAGCAAATATTTTGAAGGATATTGTGTATAGCCTGACAGTTCTCAGGTAATGATTTGAAAACTTAAAATAGAAGTACAGCAACTTTCTCCCAGGTAGTTCTATGGGGAGGAGGTGCTGTTGTTTAGACTTGTATTTTAAGTCTTATGCCAACTGTGTGCAGCAAGAAACACCAGCATCCATAGATCTGTTAGTGAGAGGCAATATTGCAGAAGCACATGAAGTCTCCTTTCTGATATATGTTGATGATGCCTCTTTTTTTCCCCTTTCACACCCCCTTAGAGATAGGGAGAAAAAAACCTTGTAAAACTTAGGATCCCTTTAAGATTCCACGATAGCAGAAAGCAGAAATACAAGCCATTTTATCTAAGAAAAAACATCCTCATCTTATTACATTGTATTCCTAATGTTGTCTGTGCAATGTCAGGCTTCTGTGCTATTCATCACTTCTAGTGGAATGAAGTTAACACTATCACTGTACTAAGAACAGGGTTCATTCCTGTCATAAATAAAGTATACCCTTTAAGTGGGAATGCAAGCTTCTCAGATATAAGACAGAAGCCTTGGCATCTTTCCAAAGGCCATGACGGATTATTTATACTGTTTTTTAATAGCAGTAATCATTTCTTTCCAGGAGCAATTTTTGATGAATCTGCCAAAAAGGATGATGAGGTATTTCGCATGGCAGTTGCTGATCTCAACCAGAATGAGGAGATCTTACAGACAGAGAAAATCACATTTTCTGTGACATTTGTGGATGGCAACAACCCCTTTCAAGCAGTTCAAGAAGGTAAGGTCCCTTCAGAGGTCAGGACTGCTTTTTAATGAAGTTTGAGGGTGAAAATATTTGATTTATAAAGAGCACTTAGCCATCTCCATAATTTTCATGCTGTTGTATATTGTATAAAACATGTTGATCATCTTTCGGGGTTTTTTTCAAACTATTTTATAAAAGTTTGGTCATGTTAACCACTCCTGGCAGGCTAAGGTGTAGGAAATTATTTTCTTGATTGAAGTGGAAAAGAAGAAGGGATTTTAGTGGTCTTCCACATGTTTGTTAGAAGTGCAAAGGATGTATTGGAGAGAAGGTCTGCATCTTGTCTTTGACTTGAATGGTTTCTTCGAGTTTTCTGCCAACATGTGCTTGTGATGACATTTCACTTGCTCTAGGGACTTGTATACCATTGTTAGAGAATTATTAGACACTATATCTAACCTAAAATTTAATGTCATAACCCTGTGCTATCTAATTGTTCCATATATTTGTCTTCCAGATGTCCAATGAAATTAATTTATTTAAAATGTTTCTATAAAGATAAATTCACAGTTTGCAAGGTACAAAATAATTGAAATATAAACCATTTTTATTGTGTTATATTAGAATTATTCTTAATATGAATATAGTTGCTGATTTAAAGGTCATGGAAAAATATGTATATAGTTGTGTTTTTTTTTAGCATAGTCAACTAATTAACTCCCAGAAAAGTAAAGCAAAACGTAAGCTGTGGGCCTATTGATAATCCAAGATATATATGTCTTTATTATCCTAAATACATGTGTTTAAAAATAGACTAGGCAATTTTAATAAGACATATGTTGTTTTAACTTTAATTTTGAAGATTTGTGACAGATATGATTTATTTGACTTTACATGTAATATTTGGATTTTTGAAAAAATATTTTAAAGTCAAATACAGCAAGAGAAAGGACAAGTGAAACACAATAAAAATCTTATATACTTTACATTTATAATCTCAGCAAATAAATGGTACTGTAATACAGTCTTAATCAGTAGGATTAGTTGACGTGTATTTATGTCTAACAATAAATGCTGTCAATCAGAGTGTTGTGGTGATAAAAGTATTTCATAGTTAATTTCAGCAAAATATTTTTAACATCATATTTGTTTAGATAATTGAAAAAAAATCTGTTTTATAAGGATAGGATTACTTTTAAAGATAATTTCCAAAGTAATAAGTTAATCAATTTTATTATAATATGATGTAATTTTCCTTGGTAAAAATTATTTCAGGAAGTCATATTGGAATATACATTGTTATATATCTACTTCAAATTCTACTTAATATATAAAATGAAACCTTTTAAAAGAGCAGTATAATTATTAGGAAAAAAGGTGTTTTATAAAATATGTTTTTAATTTTCAAGCCCTAGTAGTTTTCCTTTTCTTAATATTGTCTAAAATTGTTAGATATGGGAGTAGAATAAGGGAAGGGAATGCTTTATTTATCTATGCTACTGCCTTCTGGGTAACTAGATATCTTAATTTCCGTTCAGACAAAAGTCAACTAAGTTTTTTAAAAGGCAGCCATATTGGGTAAGACTAGGATGAAGAAGCAAGGAAATCAGGAATAGGCAGGATGGGAGGACAATTTAAAAAGCAAAAGAAAGCATCTTAAATAAAATTCTTTCCTAGGAGATTTAATTCTCCGATTTAGAACAGGGAAATGTTTTTACTCTATTTTCGTATTAACCTTAGCTATTCTTATGCAGTCTAAATTCTGGAACCAAAAAGACTTTTTCCAGGAATTCAATAATAAAGACCTATGTAGATATAAGATAGTAAATGGCTAACAACCAGCTCTCCAGGAAGAGAAAAAAAAGATTCAACATTTTTAAATTTAATCTGCATTTTTTAACATTTCCCCAAGCACTTTCTTAATTCTAGCCAATCATCAAAATCAGTAAATGAAACCCTATTGTGTTTGTTGATTTCTAAGGCATAACTAAAATTTAAAAAAGGCTTTCCTCTGCAGATTTTATACAGCAGGATTTTGCTTACAGATCTTTTTCTTTTCTTTTTAAAAAATTACTATTTGTTTTTAACATCCTTTTAAAATTGTTGTGTTCTGAATTCTCTCCTTCCTTCTAGTCCCTCCCAAACCCATTGAGAAGGCAAGCAACATGTTATCAGTTATACGAGAAAACATGCAAAACATTTCCATTTTAGGTATGTTGCAAAAAAGGCAGGAAAAATAGATTGAAAAATTATACTTCATTTTTCACTCAGAGTTCATCAATTCTCTCTGGAGCTGGATATCATTTTTCATCATTAGTCTTTCTAATTGTCTTGATCATTACAGTGATCAAAGTAGCTAAGTCTTTCACAGTTTATCATCATTATGATATTGCTATTATTGTGGACAATGATCTGGTTTTCATTCTGCATCAGTTCATATAGGCTTTTTAAAGGATTTTCTGGTACCATCCCCCTAATAATTTCTTGTATTACAATAGTATTTGAATATATACTACATATATGTCATATACTACATACATGTCACATACTATAACTTCTTTAGTCATCCTCAATTTCAAATCCTGTGCCACCACAAAAAGAGCTGCTATAAATATTTTTATACATATATATCCTTTTCCCCCATTTGACTTCTCTGGGTTAGAGAACTATTAGTGGTATAGCTGGGTCAAAGGGTATCCATAGTTTTATAGTCCTTTGGGCATAGCTACAAATCGCTTTCTAGAATGGTTCAACCAGTTCCAGTGTCATAAAGAGTACATTTGTGCCCTAATTTTTCCACATTCCCTCCAGCATTTGTCATTTTTTTACTTGTCATGTTAGCCAATGTGATAGGTATGAGGTGGTATCTAGAGCTGTCTTAATTTGCCTTGCTCTGATCCATAGTGATTTAGCTCATTTTCATATGATTATAGGCAGCTTTGATTTTTTTTCATCTGAAAACTGCCTTTTCACATCCTTTGACCACTTATCAATTAGGAAATCACTTATATTCTAATATTTGACTCAGTTCTCTATACATCTGAGAAATGAGGCCTTTATTAGAGAAACTTCATGTAAATCCACCCCCCCCAATTTCTTGCTTTCTTTCTAATGTTGGCTGTATTGCTTTTATTTGTGCAAAGCCATTTTAATTTAATGTCATAAAAGTTATTCTTTTTACATTCCATAATTCTCTCTGTTGATTATAAATTCCTCCCTCATCCATAAATCTAACAGCTAAAATTTTCTAAGTTCCTCTTATTTGCTCATAATATCACCCTTTATGTGTAAATTGTATACCCATTTCTACCTTATCTTGGTATATGGTGTTACATGTCAGTCTATTCCTAGTTTCTTCCAAATTGTTTTTCTGTTTTCATAGCAATTTTGTTAAATAGTGAGTTTTCACCCTAAAAGCTTGGATCTTTGGTTTTATCAAACACTAGATTAATATGATCATTTACTATTGTTTATTGTGTATCTAATCTATTTCACTGATTCACCACTCTACTTCTTAGCCAGTACCAAATTGTTTTCATGATTATCATTTTGTAATACAGTTTGAGATCTGGCATTGCTAAGCCATCTTCTTTTATTTAAAAAAAATGATTCCTTTGATAGTCTTGACCTTTTGTTTTTCCTGATAAATTTTGCTATAATTTTTCTAACTTTATAAAATAATTTTTGGTAGTTTGATTAGTATGACAGTAAATGAGTAAATTAATTTACGTAGAATTTCATTTTTATTACATTTTTCAGCTTACCCATGAATAATTGATACATCTCCGATTGTTCAGATCTGACTTTATTAGGTGGAAAAGAGTTTTGTAATTGTATTCATATTGTTTCTCGGTCTGTCTTGGTAGGTAGACTGCCAAGTATTTTATATTGTCTATAGTTATTTTAAATGAAATTTCTCTTTCTATATCTTGCTACTGGACTTTTGTTGGTAATATATGGAAAAACTGATGATTTATGTGGATTAATTTCATATCCTGCAACTTTGCTGAAGTTGTTAATTATTTTAACTAGTGTTTTGATTGTTTGTCTAAGTATACCATCTTATAATCTGCAAAGAGTAATAGTTTTGTTTTCTCAGTGTCTATTCTAATACTTTCAATTTCTTTTTTTAAACATTCTTCAAGGGGGGAAGGCAGGGCAATTGGAGTTAAGTGATTTGCCCAAGGTCACACAGCTAGTAAGTATGTCTAGTGTTTGAGGCCAGATTTGAACTCAGGTCCTCCTGACTCCAGGGCTGGTGATCTACTCACTGCACCACTTAAATGCCCCTAATTTCAAATTGCTTTCTTTTTTCTTTTTCTTTGGAGGGGGGAATGCAGAACACGTTGGATTAAGTGACTTGTCCAAAGTCACACAGCTAGTAAGTGTGTAAAGTATCTGAGGTCAAATTTGAACTCAGGTCCTCCTGACTCCAGGGCCAGTGATCTACTCACTGTGCCACCTAGCTGCCAATTGTTTTCTTTCCTTATTTCTATAGCTAGCATTTCTAATACAGTATTGAATAATAGTGGTGATAATGGACATGATAGCTTCACCACCTATCTTGTTGGGAGGCTTCTAGGTTATCCTGATTACATATAATGCTTGCTGTTGCTTTTAGATAGACATTACTTATAATTTTAAGGAAGGATCCACTTATTCCTATGCTTTCTAGTGTTTTTTTTTTTCAAAACAGGAATGAGTATTTTACTTTGTCAGTAAGCCTTTTCTGCATCTATTGAAATAATCATATGATTTTTATTGATTTCATTATGGATATGGTAAATTATTCTGGTAGTTTTCCTAATATTGAACCAACCCTGCATTCCTGGTATAAATCCTACCTAGTTATAACGTATGCTTTTTTTGATATATTGCTGGATTTTTGTTTATATGTTTAGAGTTTCTGTTGAAGAAACTGAGTATCAGAGAGCTTAAGTGACTTGGGCAGGAGGTCCACACAAATAGTGACTATCTTAGGCAGGATTCAAACCCATCTTCTGTACTCAAAGACAGATTTTCTGGATACCAAGTCCAATAATCTATCAACATACTGTTTTACATGTTAAGGTATACATATAAGGAATGTATATGGTTAGGATAAAAATTGTAGGTCTACACATAAGAAACAAATGTGGACAGTGGCACGCACGAAGGAACAATTCATGCCTCCTGCACTACAGAGCCACTGGTGTCTGCTGAAGATTCCCAAACTGTGACTCCTTTTGGAATTGTTTCCCATCATTCTTATGTGGAGTCCAGTCTTTTCCAAGAGTATAGTTTGCATGTTGTCTTTGCTACTTTCCATTCTGTGCTCACCTGTTCACTTTTTGAAAGTACTCTTCTGCTCCTATAATAACACTTGTTGCTTCCCGACATGAATCCATTGAGCCTGAGGTTGTAGAGTCTTGATGAGTTTTTAGTTTCTGGTATTAGTGATGAGGTACTACATTTTCCTGAGAAGAGAAAGGATTGATTTTGAAATCTTTCTTTTTGTTTAAATCCCAGGACTTAAATATAGATCATTTAAAAATTCAAAATCGTAGCACATCATTCCTCTTGGTTGGGGCAGGGGAAGGGTTGGTATCTTCACATCTCTTCCCCTTATAAGAAGGGTCTTTCCATTCTTAAAATATTGATTGCAATAGGTATTTCTTCTCCCAAAATAGGACTTTTTCCAGATAGCAAACTTTTAAAAAAAATAGTTCTACCAAACTAAGACGTGTGTATGTACACAGATATATGTCCATATACTCATCTATGCATATGGGCACACGTTTATGTATCAATGTGCATATATGTGTCAATGTTTGTGTATATATGCTTATGTGTGCATTTATATCTTTAATCTCTGTCATAAAAAAACACACTTTGAGGAAAGATTAGATATTCATTGTGCCTACTGGCCAAATATGTGATTGTAACACTGTACTCACTTTAGAGATTACCCTTCCAATAAAATGCCATAATCATTTGGAGTCTAGCTCCCCACTCCCCATGTCCACCATATCAAATCCTCTACTGTTTTTCAACTTCTCCATTAATTTTGAATCCCCTTGAAATGAACAGAAGGTGAAAGGCCAGTATTTGTGGTTGGCATAAAGCTACCACCACATTTTATATTGAATCTATATCATTGTTCACCATTTCTTGTCTGTTAAATTTTAGGATGCAAACTAACTACAAATACACACACATGCACACATGTATACATATGCATATATATATATACATAATATTTAACTGAAGGATACTGTCTATATATGTTTACATTATTTTTCTAAAGAAATCATCGTGGTGAAAGTTTAGGCAAATGAGATGACAGTTACTTTAAATTATTTGTCATAAAGTTAACATAAAATACTAACGTAACCATAAACATATTTTAAAACTATTAGCATGTACATAAATGAATTTCAGTATATACTTCATAACTTTTTAGTCCCTCAGTATATTTTTAATTCTCCTTCATTTTTTTCCATTCATGTGAACATAGTTAAAGTGGGCTTATTTCCTTTTACATTATTTTAAAAATGTCTCTGTACAGAGTTTTATTAATATCTGACATATTGGTTAGCTTAATTATACTGTAGTATTTCATTGTAATGTACCATAATATATTCAGATCTTTAACTCTTCTTGCACATTTAAGTTGCCTTCTTGTTTTTGTAATTACAAATAATTTTGAAAATGTTTGATTTGCTCTTTTTGTTTTTATCAAAACTTTCAGGAAACAGTGAAACAATATTGTAGGATGTATTACAAGAAATTTTAAAGAACATGGAACATATTACTTATAAGATATGCATAGGTGACCAATTTATAAATAAACAAGAGAGAGCAAAATGAGGTATAAAATAGATAATATTGATTACATTAAATTAAAAAAGTTTTTGTACAAATAAAATGAATGTAGCCAATATCAGAAGGAAAGCAGAAAACTGGGGGAAGCAGAATTATAAAGATGATTTTTCAGATACAGGCTTCATATCTCAAATATATAAAGAACATTGTCAAATCTATAAGAATATGAGTCATTCCCCAGTTGTTAAATGGTCAAAGGATATGAACTAGCCGTCTTCTGATGAAGAAATAAAAACAATTCATAGTTATATGAAAAATTGTCTAAATCATTATTAATTAGAGAAATGTAAATTAAAACAACCTTGAAATATCATTTTACACCTATCAGATTGGATAAATGACTGAAGGAGAAATCAACAAATATTGGAGGGGATGAGGAAAAATTGGGACACTAATTCAGTGTTGGGGAAACTGTGAACTGATCCAACCATTTTGGAGAGCAATCTGGAATTATGCCCAAAGAGTTACTAAACTGTCTATACCCTTTGACTTAGTAATACCACTACTAGGTCTATTTCCAAAGATGATTAGGGAAAAGGGAAAAGAGCATATACATTCTTAAATATTTATAGCAGCATTCCTTGTGGTGGCACAGAATTGGAAATTGCAGGGATACTTGTCAACTGGGGAATAGCTGAACACGTTGTGGTATATGATTTTGATGGAATAATAATGTACAATAGGAAATAATGAGCTCAATGACCTTGGAAAAATGTGGATACATTTGCATGAAATAATGAAGAGTGAAATAAGCAGAACCAAGAGAACATTGTATACAATATCAGCAATATTATTTTAAGAACAACTTTGAATGACTAAGTCATTTTGACTAGTATAAATACCCAAATTAACTACAAAGGGACATATGAAGGAAGATGATATCTGCATCAAGAAAAAGAACTGATAAATAGAATTATGCAAGAATGATTTTATATACGCACATGCATACACTCTCACACATACATATTTTTGTCTGATGGTAGTCATCTCTAGGGCAGGAGGAGGGAGAAGGGAAAGAAGAAATTTGCATGATAACTTTATTATATTTAAAATAATTGATTTGCATATTCATATGCAATTATCTTTTTATTATAATATGTTATGGAAATGCTTGTTTTACTTCATAAATTAAAAATAAATAAATTTAAAAACTTTAAAAGTGATTGAATTGAGTCAAAAAGTATATGTATTATGTAATTTATTGCATATGAATAGATTACTGCTTTCTAAACATATTTAGGAATTTTGCAATTCTGTAAGTAATGTTGAATGTGCTTGTTTCTCCATAATCACACAAGCATTGAGTTTGATTTCATTTACTCTTGATAATTTAATGGGTGTGAAATGATACCTGAAAATTTTCATTTGCTTATGTCTATGATTATCCATTAGGTTAAGTGTTTTTTCTAATGGCTTTAAAAAACAATGTGTACTCCCTCCTCCTTTTTTTTTCTTTTTAGAAAATTGTCAAGATATGGCTATTTTCAAACATGGAAAATCAAAACAGCCATGAAAGGAAAAAACTATACACACACATACACACACACACACATGCACATATATATATATTCCCTACCCAATGGTTAGAAATTTATTTCATTTTTAAAAAATATTTAATTTATTTATTTTTAGTTTTCAACATTCATTTCCATAAGTTTAAATTTTCTTCTCCTTCCTCCCTCCTCCCTCCCCAAGGTGACATGCAACCCAATATGGGCTCTACGCATACATTCCGATTAAACACATTTTCATGTTAGTCATGTTGCATAGAAGAATTAAAGAGAATAAGAGAAACTATAAGAAACAAAACAGAATAAAACAAAAGCGAAAAAGTTTATGCTTCACTCTGCGTTCCAACTCCATAGTTTTCTCTCTCTGGAACACATATATATATATTTAAAGAAAGCAGTCTAGTATTACATACTGAAAATTACTCAAAACAGCATATTATTTGCTCCAATGATATTATAATTGTGAATATACCCTAAACGTAGAACAATAAAAAGAAGTATCTATTCAAAGTTTTGCCTCATTGCCTTACTTGTAATTGCAAAAGATGAGAAGCCACCTACATGTTTTACATTATAATGAAGTAGTTTGAGACACTGAAGGGGACAGATTTCAGAGATGTCATAGAACTAGCTAAACAATTAATAAGATTTGTTAACTGATTGCTTGTGAGGGGTGAGGGAGAAAGAAAAATAAAGGATAATTCTTGTGTTGTGAACCCTGTTGACTGGAAGGTTTGTGGTGCCACCAACATGGACAGGTTTGAGGAAGGTAGTGGATGTTTGGGAAAATGTGAGTCTTGTTTGGGATATTTAGAGTCTGAGATGTCTACTTGGCATCTAGTTCGAGATTCTGGAGTGGCTAGATAAAGTAGTTAAAAAAAGAAAGCATTGGACTTGAGAATTGGGGAGACCTGAAATCAAATTTTGCCTTAAGCACTTATTAACCTTGTGACCCTCATCGAGACATTTAACTTCTTTAAGCCTCAGTTTCCTCCTCTCTAAAATTGGCATAATAACATCAACCCCTTGCAGCATAGTTATCATTGATCAAATTTATATAATACACACTAACTTTGCAAACTTTGAGGAACTATCATATAGAACTATCTAACTTTAAAATAAAATATTATGCTATTAATAAGCTTTTATTATTGTCGCAATGATATAATTTAGGCATTAGGACTAGAATTTAAGAGATAAGACAGGGATAAACATAAAGATTTGATTGTCTTCCATTTAGAATTGCTATTGAATCCACTGAAGACTGATGAAACCACCAAAGAGAATAGATATAGGAGAGATGAAAGTTCAAGACCAGGCCTTGAGGTATTTTCAAATTTATTGAGAAGTTGAATGATAAAGACCCAACAAAGGACACTGATATGGAGAGATCATATAGATAGGAGAACCAAGAAAAAGCAAGCTCATGGCATCCAAGGGTGGAGGGAATGTCAAGGTGGAGAATGTGGTGGTCAAGTATTAAAAGGTACAGAAAGGTCAAGAAGAATGAAAATTGAAAGAAAGCCAATTAAGAAATCATCCATAATCTTGGAGATAGAAGTTTCTGAACAATAGTGGAGTCAGATGCCAGATTAAAAGGGGCTGAGTAGAAGGTAAAAGGCTGTGCAAAGGAGAACGAAGAGATGATACAGCATGTAAGCACCAGGTAAATGGATATGTATGCATACGTATATGTATACATGCAAGTACATGTAATTGTTGTTGTGTGTTTCTCCTTTGTTCTCAAAGAGGACTGTATATCTGGAAGGTGATGCCATGACTTGCAAACGAATTGGATTTAAGTTGGAGAGGGCTGAGCAATGTCACTGGCTTCACTTTCTCCTCTGGAACCAGCTGGGTCTAGTGGCAAGATATAGATCAAATATGACTGGGGCATGTTAACAATTGGGGAGAGATGAGAGAATGTTTACATGAAGGAGGGGAAGGAATGTGTGGATGAGAGAAAACTGAAGATGAGAGAAAGATAAGGAATAATGGAGGGGGCAAACTAAATATCATATAGTATTATTATAGGCAATTCAGTTAACCATTCTGTTATGCTTAAATAAATCCATGTGATTATTTGTAGATTATGTTACATGGAGTTAACCATAATTGTGTTTTTGTTCTTACAAGGTTATTGTGAAAAAAGTTATTTTTTTAAATTGTAAAGTGCTAGACAAATAAAATCTATTATTATTAGCTGTCAATATCCACTAGCACTCTGCCCTGCAAATACAATTCACCTAAAATAAGCTAATTTCTAAGCGTATTTTTAGAGTGTGGTTCCTATGTAAAATGCAGCATAAGAGAATTCTTGTGTAGGATTAGTGAGTCAGGAAAGAGGAACATTAAGCACCCTCTATTTGTTGAAGCTCTGCATGTGAATTACTGCTCTTGCTCACTACTGCTAACTACAACATTTATATTCCTAATCCATGAACTTAATTCTGTCCTGAACCAGATATTTTTCACATTGTATATTATGGTTTTGCTACCTTGCCAAGTGTAATGAAAACTACAGCTCATAAGACTTTTAAGTTGCCTTTTCAAAAATCGATCCTGAATTATAACAACATAACAGATGGAGTAGGAGAGAGAAGAGGGGAGCTTTGTGGTTTGCTTGTTGGACAAAGCTGACTCTGAAAACATTTTTAAAAACACGCATAACCTTTTATATTAGAGACAGCTTAGGTGGGGAAAATGGTCTTAATCACTTGGTGAGCCAGGTAGGTTTTCAGGATTCATAGACAGAGGCCAAGAAACCTAAGAAGTTTTAACCTCTCAGGAAGTTAATAAATATCACAGTGGTAGCAGGTGCTCCCTACATACCACATCACTACATTTCAAACCTCCTTAGTACATCTGTCATCTTATATATTGTTGTAAATCATCTTCATTGAACCCCTTCAAAACGTTTCACATGTAGCACCCCTAGGTATTCAATTAAGCACTGGGGTTTGCAGAAAGGTGTCGAAAGTGAAGTGGAAAGAGGCAGAAAATGAAATTGGATATAGCACAATTCTGGCTGTCAGACACAATTTCTTCTCTTAAAATAGGCAGTAGCCAATGTTGTTCTATTGAAGCATAGTAAAGGAGGTGATTGATTGAAAAAGACAGACAGGAGTAGTGTGAGGTTAGGGTGAACTTTTTCAGATATAGCTAAGGTCTTATTGGTTGGAATCTTAAGAATTCAGTGTGGATTGCTAAAATAATTGAAGGACAAACATAAAATAGATTCAGCTTGCTGTTCTTTTTTCAAAGCATACATATGCATCCTCTGTAATATATCGTTGTAAAAAAGAGGATAAGTCTGTATGTGGATTGTAACAAAAAGAAAGTGGCTTTATTTTAGATTTTCCTTTAATGTTTCCAAAAATTGAATAATGATTCTTGTGTACTTCCATTTGAAACAGTTCAGTATTCCTTCCTTAAGTGAAGTCATTTAATGAATTTGTTGTCTCTTTGAAATAACTGTGTCTAGGTAAAAAATAAATTAGCCTATGGTAGAGTTACAGAGTACTTTCCCATCTCATTGTCACTAATAAGGTATACACCTTCATTACCATTTCTTTAGACACAGGGTCCATATCTAACAATTTTGGCCTCCAAGGCTAGTAGAGAGAAATATGCCCTTGAATCAAAATGAATTTAATAGAGGAAGGGAAAAGAGATACTAAGACTTCTTCGAGTCACGTCTGTGTAGACTTCCAGGCTTAGGATGCTGCAGAAAGAGAAAGGAATCATGCCATCAGGAAGTTTCTTATTTTAATCATCATTATTGCTAACAAGGTACTAAATTCGATTGTTCCTATGTTGCTGAAGGGGCACACTCTCTAAATTTTAGTGCCTTTTTCAAAAATCCAGTTGCTTTACTCAAGTCATAAGAGCATATAATGTTTTAATAGCTCTTCTTTTCCTGCAATGTGTTTTTGCCAGTTCACCTTCCCAGAGCATAGATCTGATCATCTTACTTCACTGAAAAGTGGATTCTTGAATGTTTCTGTATTCTGTAACAATTAAAACATTTTAGTCTGGTATTCAAAACTCTCTACAATCTAGTATCAACTTATCTTCTCAATTCATTTTGTATTTCCCTGCTCCAATAGCCTTCCAGAAATGCAAGCAATTTTCTTTTTCAATTCATGATGAAAGTAAGCATTTGTTAGAGGTTTATTTGCCACTGGCTGTATACCATGAAAAACCAAATATACACAAAGGTTGAAGCCCACTGAGAGAGAGGGCGAGTGAATATTCCTAAACCCAGCCCAACTCAAGTTTCTTTTTACTCCTCCCCTCGAACTAAATGTCAAGTGGTATTCATGTTTTTTATTGATTCCTTATTAATTTAATTCTAAAAAAATCTACTTTTTCATGTTTTCTGCATTCTAGTATTTTTTTCAAGATGTTCCTAATAGAGACTTGAGATATTCTATTATGTTTATTTCCATTAATCTTTGTTGATTTCACCATTCTGCCTATCTGAACTTTTAGTATGTATATACATACATATATACATACATGTATGTATGTATATCCCTTCATTATTTTCTAGTATTGTTTGAGATGATTACTGAAACTGTTGTAAAAGTTCTAATCTTATGTTCTATTTCTAATTGTGACTGAGTATGGAAGTTATTCTTAAAATTGGGTTTCCTTCCAAATAAATATGGAAGACAAATAGCTTGCTGCTTATCACATTGAATTTTTCAATGTATTTTCCCATTGATAATCTCCTGGGGGGCGGGGGGAAATGGGGCAGCTAGGTGGCATAGCGAGTAGAGCACAGGCCCTGGGGTGTAGGAGGATCTGAGTTCAAATGCGACCTCAGAAACTTGACACATTTACTAGCTGTGTGACCTTTGGCAAGTAATTTAACCCCAATTGCCATGCCTTTCCCTGTCCAAAAAAAAAAAAAAGGAAAAAAAAATAAAACCTCTCATGGTCCTGACCATGTTTGACAGTTCTGTACAATATTATGACTTCTCTGCTGACCCTGCTGATTCTAGGGTGGACTAAATCCTACAATCCCCGGTGTTCCCAAGGGTCCTATATCCTATCCCCATAATGATTGCCTGCTTTACACGTATCCCTTTGCTCTCCTGCTTGTGTTCAGACTTTTCCATGTTTGAAGATCCCTGCACCCCACATCCCCCATTGAACTTCTATTCCTCTTTTGTAATTCCAATGTCAGTTTCTCTATGAAGCCTTCCCTAATCTTCTCAGTCAGGAATAACCCTTGCCTCTTGAAACTTCACACAGTCCTCTATATATGCATCTTTAAGCATTTATCCTATATCATATAGTATGGCTGATCTTTCGCTTCCTTTAAGTCCCATTAAAAATCCCATCTTTTATAGGAAGCTTTTCCCAACCCCACTTGATTCTACTGCCTTCCCTCTCATAATTGTTTCCTATTAATCCTATATACAGCTTTCTTTGTACATTGTGTTTGTAAGGTGTGCCCCCCATTAAATTGTAAGCCTCTTGAAGGCAGGGACTGATTTTCCTTCATTTGTTTGTATCCCACTTAGCCCAGTGCCTGACATATAGTAGGTGCTTAAAAAATGTTTATTGATTGATTATTGATTGGTTGAAGTCATGGACCATGTTTGATTTAAACTTTTCTCCTTCCTTAAAATTTAGCCCAGTGTTCTATACTCAAGGAAAGTTGTTTTTGTTTGTTTTATTTTGAAGAATGCACCTGAATTTTATGATGAGAAAGTTACTATGTAATTGTATTTAAAACTTCTTTATTTAATTATATTTTAAAAACATATTGGTGATGAGTTTGAGGAAGCGATTGTGAGATTAAAAAAAGAAGATAGTCAAATGTTTTGGTAAAACATTTTTAATATCAGTTAAAGAAGAGGAGGGGCAGCTAGGAGGTAGAGTGGATAGAGCTCTGGTCTGGAATCAGAAAGACTCAGCCTCATGAGCTCAAATCTGGCCTCAGATACTAACCAGCTGTGTGACCCTTGACAAGTCATTTAAATCCTGTTTGCCTCAGTTTTCTCATCTGTAAAATGATCTGGAGAAAGAAATAGCAAGCCATTCTAGTATCTTTGCCAAGGAAACCCCAAATGGGATCACAAACAATCAGACATAACTGAAATGACTCAACAATGAAGCAGAGAAATCAAGAGAGGCTAAGTTGAGAGAAGAGGGTGAGAACACATTGTCTCTATAACTTATTCTGCTACTTTACAATATCTTGATTCAAGGAACAATAACAGTATTGGAGGCAGCCTTTCCAAGAGAGAAGAGAAACAGATTTAATGTGGTTGTTAATCTGTCCATCTTTTCTGTTACTGAGACAAAAGAGAAAAAAACTATGGCTGGTGAAGTATTTGGAATCTCTGGTAGGAAACTGGTTCTCAGGTAGTTCAATAAATTTTTTCTAGATGAATTGAAACAGTGGTACCATGGAACTGGTTTAATGATCTCTAAGTTAACCAGGTAGAAAATAAGCATGATATTTAGTTAATCTATTTTAAAGCAAAATATGTAATGTGATAGAATAGAAAGAATGTTGTACCAGGGACTCAGTGACCTGGACCCTGGTGCTAGAAGGGCCCATGGACCTAGCTATGGGGAGCATGGATAAATAATGCAATAATACTCTGTCCTAAATTGTTCTACTGTAAATTTTTAAAATTTACTTATCTGTGAAAAGAAGTAGTAGGATTGAATAAATATTAAGGTTATCTTCAGGCCTATGAATTTATGCAATTTAATAAGGCAAATGGTTTACTGAGATGTATTTCTGAAGTCATATATTTAATAAGTATGACATATTAGAGATCTGGGCTTGGAGCTAGGAAGAACTGAGTTCAAATCCTGACTCAGACATTTAGTAGCAGTGTGACTCTAGGCAAGTCACTTAAATTCTCTCAGTCTCAGTTTCCTCATTTACAAACTGGTAATAACACCTAGACCAAAGGGTTAATGTGAGATAATAGATGCCAGGATTGTGTGAATAACAAATGACAATGGATGTAAAGCACCTTATAAATGTTAAAGTTGTATATGAAGACTGGCTTTTTGGCGGGGTAAATATTATATGATACCATCTTCACATAAATTAAACAAGTTGAAATATTAAATATTATATGATATTTTCATATTGGTAATTTTAGAATGGTCTAACAATTTTAACTCAAATCGTGTCTGGAAATGAGAATAAATAGCTCTGGCAGTTCCAGTAGAATGTAAGTTCCATGAGGACAGAAACTCTTTTATATGTTTTTATATTCCCCATCACCTTCTACATATTAGGTTATCCTTGTGTTATTGTTCAGTTGAATTGAATTTATTCCACAAATACTTCTATTATTCTAAATATTACATATATTTTTTCAATTAATTCCAGTAGGATATTAAATTAATGGCACAATTGCATTTATCTCCCAGTCAGAATAAACCCTTTAAGATAGCAACATTCCTAATTCCATGTTGTTTTTATTATTATTTTTTATTTCAGAAGAGCATGCATCATGTACCTACTATATTTCACATGCTGATGTGATGCTTTCACATTTCTGCATGCTGATGATTCTCAGATCTATTTATCCAGTCCCTTTAAAAGAGAGCTAAAAAGAACCATTTATTATTTTAATCACCCAAGAGTGCCCTTCCTCAGTGAAAAATGACTTCCAGTTACTCATCAGCTGCATTCCACTAACATTTCTTACTGCTCAGAATTTTTGTCATTATCATAGAATTAAACGAAATATGATGGACTGAAATAAACTAACAAAAGTTCAGTCTGTTTCTATCCATAGAGATCTTAATCATTATAAAAGGACAGAAAAGTCTTGTGTTTTATTAATTTTCCGCATTGTAGTTTTAATTTGGATTTTTAATATTTTCCAAGATGAGGAAAGCAGCAGAACTGAACCTTGTAAGATGATTGCTCCTGAGGCATTATTAAAACTTTTAAAAATATATCTGCCAGAAAAGCACTACAGTTGCTTAATGGTCCAGGTAACAGGTGTGCACATGTGCGCGCGCGCACGCACACACACACACACACACACACACACACACGCGCGCGCGCATCCTTTCTGCTCAATTAGATGCTAGGGCTGCTGAAGAATTCTTCAGATGATAAGAATTCCATTCCTATTCAAGGTTCTCCAACAAGAAAATCCAAAGGAGTTGGCTGAATGATTGCATATTGACTATCTTTCCAAATAATTAGTTGATAAGATTTATATTTTATATTTTGGCATGACAAGATAACAAAAGTCCATGGATAAGATACAGAGTTTGAGGAAAATAATTATTGTTTGTAGCAAGAGAAGGAAACCTTAAGTAAAACTTCAGTAAAGTTAAAGCAAAAAAGAGCAAATCAACAGACAGCTGGGGTGATTAGTGATTAGTGTTGGACCTAGAGTCAGGAAGACCAAGGATTAAATGTGGCCTGGGATATTTATTTTTTATGTGACCCTGGGCAAATCTCTTAACTTCTACATGCTTAATTTCCTCATCTGTAAAATGGGAATACTAAAAGCACCTGAATCATAGGGTTTTAAAGTACTTTCAAACTGTAAAACTCTATGTAAATGCTAGTGTTTATTATCTGTAGCTGGGCAGCTGGGTGGCAAAGTGACTAGAATACTGGGCCCCAAGTCAAGAAGACTCCTATTTCTAAGTTCAAACCTGGCCTCAAGACACTCACTAGCTGTGTGACCCTGAGCAAGTCACTTAACCCTGTGTGTCTCAGGTTTTTCATCTGTAAAATGAGCTGGAGAAGAAAATCACAAAGCGCTCCGGTGTCTTTGCCAAGAAAACCCCAAATGGAATCACGAAGTGTCAGACATGACTGAAATGACTGAACAAGAACAGAATTATTACTAGCTATCAGTTTGACATTTTCAAGACAAATTGATAGTCTGACATTCCTGGCCTCTGCTCCAATATGTGCTTGTGTGTGTGTTTGTGTGTGTGCATGCTCATGGGTAAAAGAATAAGACAGGCATTTTCCTGACAGAAGCATCAGCAGCTGCTAGGGCCTCTTTGTCCTGGCCTGCAGTCTTGCTGCCAAGATTTCCAGTTATACCAGGTGTGTGGTAATTTTTTTTTGTTGTGCAGAAATAGGCCTTTGGGCTGACGATCCAAACTGAATGTGCTAGAGTTAAGGGTAAATGGCTCTAAGCAGTCTCAGGGATGAGTTTTTCATTTTTCCTCTCTTCCATCTCCTCTCCAAATCATTACTTTCATTATAATAACATTCAGCCAAAACCATGATCTGGATTTATTTGTTAAGGCCCTGAAGTTTTGTTCGCACCCTGTGATGCCTCCTGGAAGCATTTGCTTGGTGAGCAGTGTGCTAGTCATAGACTCAGGAAGAATGTCCTTCAAATCCTTCTTCTTTGTGACCACTGAAAAGTTATAACCTCTGTGCCTCAGTTTCCTCATCTTTAAAAAGGGCGATAATAAACTAGGGGTTTTGTGAGGATAGAATGAGGAGATGTTATGGGATTATATTTCTATGCCTTTAAAATTATAGTGCTATATAAATATCAGGTATGTGTGGTTGGTTGGTTGTTGTCCTTCATTCTTGAAGAGGACCAAAATGACATTACTGTGTTAGAGTCAAGTTACAGTGTGTCTAACTGTCTAATCAGACCAATTCGAGCTTGGGTGCTCTACCTCAGGTTGGACACAAAAAGTCTATGTGAACATTGGGGGTGGATTCTTTAAATTTGCACATCTTGCATTTCTTTTAAGCTAACTCCATTCTGCTTTGCTCATAGAGCACTGTGCAATACCAAAAGGTTTTATGTATAACCAATATGGCGGATGCTTCCTCTAGCCCTCACCATGCCACAGGGACCAACCTCTAAGGGGGTGCATTTTCTCCTTGCAGTTGTCACTTAGAACATCCTAGGGTCATGGAGGACCCCTGCATGTTGACTCTCAGATGTGGTGCTCACTTTCTCCTTCTACCGCATTTCAGGACTCTTGACATCTGCCCTTGGAGGCCTGCCCCCATACCTCTTGACCTCTTCACTTTGCTCTATGTATCTGCAGTCAGATCAGGGTGTCCCTTGGTTATCTGACACCTCACATGCCACCTTCCTACTTCCCTACATACACTTTGACCCAGGTGCTAAATATAGAGCTCTGTATAACAGATTATTTTAATTCTTGCATCTAAAGGCATTCCTTATGTTTAAAGGATACTTGATATCACTGAACTGAATATTTTGAATTTCCTTTGGTACTGACATATTTGTATTGTGGACAAGATTCATAATCATGATGTAACTTTGCAATATAGCTACTGAAATATTTGTTATCCAGAAACTTCTGATACTTAACTCTATACTTATGTTTGTTGTTGTTGATGACGATGATGATGTCAGGATCTACAAAATTAAGAAAACACTTTATAAAGGCAGATTGGGGACTTTTCTGCTATGTGTAATCTTAGAGTTGTCTGAGGCACTGAGAGATTGTGACTTTGTCCAGAATCATATAGCCAGTATATTATAAAGTTGGGACTTGAACTCAGTTCTCCTGGTCCCAGATCTCTCATTCTTTTTATAGACAGTATTTTTTGTTTTTGAGCCAAAGATTTTTTTTTTTGGTACTTGTACAAAATCAACTTAGAACCATAGACTCAAAGCTGAATCTAACATTGAAGGTCGGATCTAGTCTAGCCCAGGGTTGGAGAACTGTTGCCTTGAGGTCACATGTGGCCCTCTAGGTCCTCAAGTGTGGCCCTTTGACCGAATCCAAACGTCCCAGAATCCAAACTTCACAATTTGTTCTGTGAAGTTTGGATTCAAAGGGCTGCACCTGAGGACCTAGAGGGCCACATGTGACCTTGAGGCGGCAAGTTTCCCACCCCTGGACAACACTTCATTTTATAGATGAGATATCTCAAGCCCAGAAAGCTTATGTGACTTTTTCAAAGCTACATGTCAAAGATAGATTTCAAACCCAGGGCCTCAGACTCTACACTCAAGCATTCTTTCCATTGGATTGCATGGTCTTATGCTTTTGATGTTCACATCATGGCAGCAACCTGTAAATAACATGTGAAGAATGATTTTTGTGTTCTAATTGATCATAGTTAAACCTCTGCTAGTTAAACTCCCACTTTGTGATTTGCCATTCAGTCAGATTTCTCATGGTGTGAAACATTCCTAATTTTTTGTATAGTATCATTAATTCTATTCATCATCTTGCATATTCAATGAAAGAATATGAGTTAATTGTACAAATATCTTTTATATGCTTATTGCTATTAATTGAACATCAAATTCATGACTTTAGAAGCCCTTTAAATTAGATAGTTAGTGGTTATGAAGCTGACTGAAATGCAGTTTGGCAACTAAATTTAACTAAACAGACCCATGGAGTTGGTAGGATGTTCTCTGTGTGAATTGTTTCATCAAAAATTGCATCAGCAGGTATTTTTACGTAACGGAGGTAATCAAATGAGTGCCCATCTCCAGGCTTGTGCATGCTCCATGAGACAGTCCCTTAATTCCCAGTCCATCAGATCAATGGGGCTTCCCTGATCACATCCATTACTCTTAGAATGCTACAAAGATAGGAAGCCATGCTAAGAACTTACCTATTTCTCCATTTCTCTGACCAGGAATGCATAGTGGCATCCCTGCTAGGAATATGTCTGCTCACAGTATTTGTATGTTAGTGCTAAACTCAAAATTAAACAATTACAGTAATAAATCTGATCCAGTATGAAAAATACAGAGAACAGCCCTTAGATTTTACAGCCAGCTAAACCAAGTTACTGTAAGATCAAGATATTTGCAATGAGTCCTATCGATTCAATTTGAAGCCAACATAGTTCAAGGCTTTTCAGTCTTTCAATCTCTTTATTTTACCTTATCCCTGAACATAGCTCAGCTATTAAATTTTTGATGATTCGATTTAGTGGCACATTCAATTATTTTCCAGTTATGTAAGATCTGCAGGCTGCAAAATGGCAATAGGTCAGAGGTCATGCCACAGGCTAATGATGTAGCCCTGTGCGACATCCGTGATGTCAAACCCCAGCTTTGCCGGTCAGCTCTTAGAGTTCACAGAAGATGCCAATTTGACATTCATGTGTCAAAACTGCATGCAACTGTCCCTGTCTGCACTTCTATTTTGATTTCAATTGCTCTTGCTTCAAATTCTTCCTCCTTAAAAAAATCATGGTGTTATAATATATGAGTGATGCCTCAGAGGAGACTGTGGTTCTTTTTTTTCCCACGTTGAAGATGAATTATAATCATGTTATATTTATCGTACAGAGTATCGTAGCTACTTGTTCTTTCAAATCAGCAAATGCTCTTTATTTGTTTTGCACTTTGTTTTCAGTTGAATATAAATATAAATCATTTTAATTTCCAGTGACAACAGAAGTAATACATTTTCTTAAAATATAGCATTTATTTGTTTCTCACAGTGTTATTTTGGGTAAGAAGGCCACTTCTGCATTCTGATAATTGTGTTTTTCAATTGGTTCTTTGTCTCATCAGTGTTGTGTCTTTTAATTCAAAAATTTCATATCTGGATATGCGCAGTTGGTTTTCAAATTGGGTGAATTTATTAGCAGAGTTGTGCCCAATGTAATCAAAGTAGATAAATTTGTATCAGATATTTTTTGAAATTGTATCTGAGAGGATACGTAGTGGATAGTGTACTGTATGTGAAGTAAAGGAGGCCAAGATTGAAAGTAACCAATTCCACGAGCCAAAGTAACCTGGCCTTACTCTGGTATTACTGGGCAAATTGATTAATCTGTTAAGCCCAGTTTCCTTATTTACAAAACGGGGATTATAGTAACTATTAACTACCTAACCAGGTTGCTATGAGGTTCAAATGAGGAGACGATGACATACCTATTATGTTCCAGGCCCTGTTTTAGGTACTAGGGATACTAATATAAAGAATGAAATAATCTTTGTTCTCAAGGCCCTGATGACATTCTAATAAGCTTACATTATGTGTTAATGAGTTCAATCAGAAAAATAAAAAAAAATGTGCCGAATAGTTTAAGTAATGATATGACTCTAAAAATAAAAAGTGTGTTAGTGTGAAAATAATGACACTGCATAGTTTACATTCTTTCCAAGCAATCCTTTCCAATAGATTAATTTGTTATATGTAGTAGACTTAATAATGGAATTAGAAACGATGGACATCCTACATTGGTTTAAAGTGAAAAATGTTTTTAGTGTGAAAATAGCTTTGCATAGTTTACATTATTTTCAAGCACTCCTTTCCACTAGATTAATTTGTTGTATGTAGTGGACTTATTAATGGAATTAGAAATGATGGACATCTTATATTGGTTTAAAGTGAAAAGTGCTTTAGAGTTCTTGCTATTTAGTTATTTGTCTCTGTTTATTTTAACCCTTCTCCACGCTCCATTTCATAAGACCACTTAACTTAAACCAGAAAAGCTCATTAGCATCTGTCTGTATCCACATACTGTTTCTAGCTGGTCTGGTGTGAAAAGACTCCCAGAATCAGAGCTTGAAGGGCCTCCAGGATTATCTGTACCTGTTTGTTTTTCTTGCACAAATATCATAAACAAGTGGACATCCAATCACTATTGTGAACTTTGAGTGGGGGAGAGGAAGGCAACTTATTCCATTTTTTGGAAACTCTGTTTTTTAGGAAGGTTTTCTGTGCATAAAGTTGGATTCTGTCTTTTTGAAGCTTTTATCTGCCACTGCTTGTTCTATCTTTTAGGTCCAATTTGAACAACTCTAGTCTTTCTTCCATATCATAGCCTCAATATTTAATATTTTAAAATGATTATCATATTCCCCCAGTCCTCCAGGGCAAACACTTTTACATCCTTCAACTGACACTTACATGTTATCATCTCCAATTATATATCCATCCAGGCCTTCTCCTATGAGAATCAGTCTATCAAAATTATTTTTTAAATGTAGTGTTCATAACTGAATAGAGCTCTATGACTTAAGAAAAGCAGGACTATCAGATTAAGAATCCATGGTCTTCCCCCTAATTATAGAATAATCACAGCTAAGGTTGTATTCCACTATAAGTATTTTTACTTCTTTGATTCTTACAACAGCCTGTGAGGTAAATATCATTATTATGTTCATTTTACAGACAAAGAAACTAAATCTCAGAGATTAACTGTTTTGTTAAAGGCCATACAGCTAGTAAGTATCTAACATTTAAACCTCAGTTTTTTATTCCGTCCTGTGTGTACAGTATACCATACTGTGCTGCTTCCACTATACAAGGTTGCCCCCACCAGTTGTTCAAGGAAACTCCTGCTACCACTATAGATTGGCATGTGCTCAGAGATTTTTAGAAAATTGTTTGGGGCATTGAGAGGTTCAAAGACATATATGTCAAGTCACACAGCCAATATACATGAGGCAGGCCTTTAACATAGGTCTTCCTGACTCTGAGGCCACCCCTCTTTCCACTTCACCTAACCACCTCTTAGGGCAAAGTCAGTATATATAATATTTTTCTATATACTTACTGCTTAATACTATTTATTGTATTCTCTTTAATTTATCATTATATCATGTTTAGAATCAATTTTGGGGGTGAAATACAAACCAGGATAATGAACACCCTCCGCCCCCTCACTACTTTCCACTATCATCACTGTGGAAACAAGAAGCCACATAAAATCGAAAGTAAGTTTGTATTTTTTCCCTGTTTCTTGGGTAACTACATGTGTAACTGATAAAAATTATAAGCTGATTAACAACCTTCCAGGGCTATGTCCCTATGAATTGAGTTTGATTGATCCTACAGTTCCAAGTTCAGCACTTTGGTGAGTCTCCATCTCAAACTCTGCTGTATAGCTTTTCAGGACTTTTATAGCATGATGGGACTTTGGAGGAAAGCCACACACCAGGCTTTATTACTCTTCTTGGATTTAGTGCTAGACAGAGAATAGAAAAGTTGCCTGTTTTGAAAAGCTATACATTACTAGTTTGAAGATTACACTTTTGCTGTCCAAATTCTAGACCTTCTTCCAGCCACACTGGAATCTCTTAAATCCCCAGTTCCCTAGAACTATTGGAGCATGTTTCCAGCTTTAACTGTATGTAGGAGCACTAAAAGCAAAGTTGACATGGCTCTTCTTGGGGTGGGGATGCAAGAGAAATAGGTAAAGAATTGCTGCTTGGGCTTAACAGTGGAATGCTAGGTAGATGAGTGTCACAATGAGTAAGAGTCAATGGCTGGGAAAAAGATGGATAAAGCAGCTCTCTACTATTCTGTAATAAACTTGAGGAAAGACTAAAGAAAAAAATATTTTGAGATACTTTCCCCTGCCCCCTACTTTCCAGATGCCTGCTCGGGTTATATCAGGAGAATGAAAGCTAGAATGCTGATGGAATGAGAAAGCAGGTAGTATAGCTTTAGTTCCACTTTAAGGCATAAAAAGCTATCTGCAGAAACACATTGTTTTATTTTACTGCATGGCATCAAAGATGTAGTGTGTGATTTATCTTTACTTTGTAGTAGCAGGTGTTTGATTTTCTCAGAGTCATAATTCTGACCCTGTTTAATTAATATTATTTCCAAGGAAACACAAGTATATGACGTTCCTATGAAAAAATAAGAGTGTCACAAAGGGTACACAGATACACGGATGTTTGCCATTTAACAGGTTTGTTATTTGGAATAACATATTAGTGAGTTGTGTAGCCAGGGAACAAAATTCATTCACATATAATTAAATAATCTAAGTGATATCCAGGCTAATAACTCACATCCCTTCAAATGAAAATTAATTCTGGAAAAGGGCGTATTTTATATAATAAAATTGATTTCTTTTAAAAAATGTCCTAAATCATCGTGAAAATAATCCAGAGATAATGTATGGACCGTGAAATTGTAATCTGAAATATTTGGAACTGAAAAATCTAGAGAACCTCAGAAGTTGTGTGTTAACTATATAGCTAGTAGAAGACTAAAAATAACAGCTTTCATTTTTATTCTGCTCTTAGATTTGGCAGCTTTTCTTGTTACGGCTATTAACTTTTATAGATGTCAAGAATTTTTATGTTAGTAGCTTAAGCATTGTGTATGAAGAGGATTTTGACTTCTGTTCATTGAATGAATTCATGAGCATATTATGATACACCCCCAAAATGCTGTAAAAAAATTATAAATAATTTAACCATAATTTATGAATTGAATTTTTTATAAAATATGTTCCTGGCTCTACTTCAGAGATCTTCTGCAGGAAAAAACCTGCCTCTTGTGGTGCTGACTATGGCTTGAGTAAGTTTTGTTAGTCTGGAATCTTGGCTATCTGCCCTAGCCTGAGCAGACATCTGCCTGGAGCTGGACATCCATGATACTGGAAAGAAGACAGAGGGGAGACCAAATGGTGGGGGTGGGGTTTTTTGAGAGCTCATATTGGTCAGGTAATACAGCTTCACTAGTGTGTAGCGTGAGGGAGGGGAGCTGTCAGTTCCACATAGAAGTCAGTTAATGTTTTGTTTTGTTATACTCTGCTTTGTTTTAACTTTCTTTTGGATCCCAAGTGTCCTAGATCATAGAAACAGCTAAAGTTTCTTTATATTTGGCCCATAATTTCTGTTTTGGAGAAGTGGAAGGGATCAATGACAATGTCTAGCCCTGCATCCTTTACATCATGTCACCTGGAAGTCTAGTGATGTGCTTTTGATTATATTCAGGGATTGATATTAAACAATGACAATAACCTTAGACTTTGTTGCTACAAAAAAGATAAACTAGAGTACAGTAACTATTCATATATAAATACCTGCTTTCCCAGCTACATGTAATTTATGAGAATAATCTACACATGTATCAAAGGCATTTCTGATGCATGTTTAGAAGGTAATAATCAGGCTTTTGTAAGACCTGTTTTGAAGTAAACTACAACTTTATTTTTACACAATGTAGAGAAATTAGTGTCCTATTGAAAGATAAAACAATAGAGATAACCTTGTTCAGCAACTCTCTCTTAACTATAACTATTTTTTGGCCACCATCATAGAGGAGATCCAGCATTCGTGCTTGATCAAAACGGAAGAGGCAAGCCCTTTCTATTGTAAGGTCCTCGATTTTTTCTCTTCATAGGTACCATTTCCTCACCTTTGCTTTCTGAATCCTTTGCTCCATTCAAGGATCAATGAACATTTTTTCCTAGTTCCCCTAAATGTTAATAGTTACCCTCTCAAATTACTTTATGTTTTCTTTGTATGTATGTTGTGTTTGTTCACATGCACATAATGTTGCCCTGATGTAGAATGCCTTTGAGGGAAGGAGCTGTTTTCACGTTTGTCTATATATTCAAGGTACCTTCCACAATTTTCTGGCACAGAGTAGATATTCACTGAATATTTATTGTATTAAATTTTATATATTCTTCATTTTCTTTTTATTCTTATAAATAATTTTATTATTTTATTCTGAACTTAAGAAACAAAATAAGTATTGCCATGACATAGTAGAATAGAAAAAAAGATGATTTTACATGAAACTGCAAATCTCTTATACACGCTCTTTATTCCTTTAAATTGTATAATAAAATTGTCATGTAACTTTCTTTTTTTCCCTTTTTTATCCATTTTCTATATATGTATATAAAACACATGTATAGAATGGTGATTTTATATATGTGTGTATACATACATACACATACATACATACACACACAAATACACATACACACACATACGCATATATATATGTGTATATATATATCTATATATATATATTTATATATAAAATCACCATTCTATACCTACTTCTATTTATCGGTTCTTTTTCTGGATACAGATAGCACCTTCCTTCATATGTCCTTTGTAGTTAATTCGAGTATTTATAGTAGTCAAAATGACTTAGTCACTCAAAGTTGTTTTTAAAACAGTATTGTTACCATACACAACATTTTCTTGGTTCTGCTCATTTTGCTCTCCAACAATCCTCTCCCCCTGTAGTAACGTCCTTTACCAAATGCTAAAACAACAACAAAAATTAAATATGAGGTAAAACCACTAACCCAAACTGTCTCATATTTAAAATGTAACATTCCATGTTTATTTTTACCAGATCTTCACAGTGAGGAGGGAACAACATTCACCTGGAGTCTCTGTTTCCCACTATGTTTGACCTCTATTATGTTATCTTTTAGTCTTCATTTACATTTTTGTTGTCATTGTGTGTCTTGTTCTCTTCTGTGTCTGCTTGTTTTCTTATGCATTACTTCATGCAAGTATATGCCTATGTTTCTCTGAATTCCCAATATTCATTGTTCCTTATCATTGTTGTTGTCGGGTTGTAGCCATGTCCCACTCTTCATGACCCTATTTGGGGTTTCTTTGGTAAAGATACTGAAGTGCTTCATAATTTCCTTCTCTGACTCATTTTACAGATGAGGAAATGGAGGCAAACAGGGTTAACTGACTTGACCAGGGTCACATAGCTCATAAGTGATATGATAAGGCCACATTTGAACTTAGATCTCCATGAGTCCAGGCCTAGCATTCTATCCACCATACCACTTAGCTACCCTATCATTCCTTATTATCACAGTAATTTTCCATTTCATTTATATTCCTGTATTGGCAATCAAAATGTGCTCTTAGCACTTAATTCAACCAAGTGCCCTTGAAGAGTTTGGCCTTTTTTTCCTTGATTAAATTAGGAGTCCTTGATGACCTCCTTGCCTCAAGGGAAAGCCTAGTTTACATGGGTTTGAGTGACATGTTTGTGACATCAGAAGCTTTTAGACCATGTGGGTTTAAGTCGCATTTTTGCGACAATTTTAGGTCACGTGGGTAAGTCGCATGTGTGACTCACCCTTGACCCTGAAAAAGATATAAAACCAGAGGTTGGCTTTCTTTTTTTGGAGCTCTGACCCACAGCAGGAGTGTTGTGTGACTCTGGGCTGGCCCTTGTCGAGCTCCTGGCTGAACTCAGATGTTGGTAACTATGAATTGTATTTGATCTGTCTGTTGATGTTTGTAATTTGTTTGTATTTGCTCTGAAGTTCAGGGTACTGGCTTTTCCCCCTGAACTAAGTGAATGATATTTGTATGTTGGATTAAAGTAAGATTGTTAACCCCTTAACGTTGCTTTCCTTAGTAAAGCTGATCAAAAGAACTTGGGCTTGCAGCATTCTGTGAGCTGGTTGTTGTTGGTTTTTCACCCCCACAGCAGCTGCTAGCCAGATTGTTGAAACAATACCACAGTTTCTTAGATATCCCCAACTGATGGATGCATACGATATCTCCAGCTTTTTGGTATCATAAATTTTCTCATATAAATGTTTTAGTATCTATGGGACTTCCAAAGTTTCTGTCATTGACTTCCTTAGGATATATGCCTATTAGTAATATTGGTAGGTTAAGTTCACCTAACCCACACACTATGCCTTATATCAAGGTAGTACTTATATCAGGTACCTTACCAGACACTAGGTATTCAAAACAAAACAAAACAAAACTGAAACCCTATTTTATTAACTCATACCACCTCCCACCCCTACCACCTGAGAGACTGTGTGTATGTGACAGAGGGGCCAGAGAGTTGGAATCATACTCTGAAAGAACTGAATTGAAGTCTCAATTGTGGCCCACAGTAGCCATGTGACAACAGGTAAGTTGCTTAATTCTTAGTGCCCCAAGAAAATCTCAAAAATTTTAGATGACACAGCAAGGTCCTATCTGCCTCAGTGGAAGGATTTTCTTTACTAAAAACTCCATGTTTAAATGCAATCACAGGTCATGTGTAAAACAATAATGATGTAACCTCAGATAAATAAAAAAATAATAATTTCGTATTTATACCAGTTAGTAAAAACTAAGAAATGCACTTTATTTTCTATAAGCCAGTACTCTTTGTGGTTTAGAAATATTAAATAACTGAAACTTACGTAATCTTTCTTATAATTGACTTCCTTCCTTCCTTCCTGTCTTTAAAATAGAATTAGTTGGAATTTAAAATTGGACAGCTGTGTCTATAACTGTAAACACTTGGTATCTATTTTAGAATTAGAATTCAGACATTCTGCAGTCCAAGTGAAAAAAAAAAGTTGGTTATCATTTACTAAACACCTACTATGGGCCAGATACTTTGCTAAGCACTAGGGATATAAATAAAGGCAAAAAAAATAGTTCTTGCTATCCAGAAGCTCACAGTCTAATGGGGATTGGGGTGCAGGTGGACAACCTAAAAACAACTATGTACAACCAAGATATATACAGGATAGATTGTGAATAGTCTCAGAGGGAAGGTTTAAGATTAAAGGAGACTAGGAAAGGCTTCTTGAAAAAAACGGGACTTTATCTGAGATTTGAAGCAAACCAGCAAAGCTAGGAGACAGAGATGAGAAAGGAGAGAATTGCAGGTAAAAGGGGCAATCAGACAAAATATTCACTGTCAGAGATGGACTGTTGTGTGCAGGGTGCGGCAAGGAGGACAATGTCACTGAATTGCAGAGAATGCAGAGAGAAGTAAAGTGTAAAACTGAAAATGTAGGAGGGATCCAGGTATGAAAAGCTTTAAAAGTTGAACGAAATATTTTATATTTGATCCTGCAGGTATTAGGAAATCAATGGAGCTTCCTAAATAGGGGTTGATATGGTCAGACCTGAATTTTACAAAGATGAAGATGACAGCTAAATGAAGGATGGATTAGGGTGAGAAGAGAGAAGGGGAGTACAAACAATAGGATATTACAATAATCTAGGTGTGAGGTCCTGAGGGTGTAAACCAGTATAGTTGAAATGTCAGAAGAGAGAAGATAAATGTGCTAGATGTTATAAACAATGGGACTTGACAACTTACAGGAAATGTAGGATGAGAGATTGAAGAATGGAGTATGACACCTAGATTTTGAGCTTCAGTGACTGGGAGGATAGTGGCACTCTTAACAATAGTAGAAAAGTTAAGAAGAGTGAAACGGTGGGGGGCGGGGCATTCAGTTTTTAACATGTTGAGTTTAAAATGTCTATGGGATAATCAATTCAAGATGTTTAAAAGGCTGTTCAAGATTTGAAACTAGAGTTGGGGAAAGAAGTTAAGACTAGACTAGTAGACCTGAAAGTTATCTGCATGAATATGATGTTTGAAACTATTAGGGCTTATGAGACCAACAGTCAGGACAGAAATTTGACTGACCTTCTTGGTTGGTGGTTGTGCCTTGTATGAAGAGCCAGCAAGGGAAGAAGAGAAGGAGCAGTCAGTTAGGTAGGAGGACAACAAGGAACGAGTTACATCATGAAAAACTAGAAGAGAATATTAAGAAGGGAATGATCAACTGTGTCAAAAACTGCAGAAATTAAGAAGGATGAAGACTGAGAAAAGGTTATTAGATTTGGCAGTTAAGGGATCATTAATAGCTTTGGGAAAGAAAGAATCTTGTTTGAATAATAAGGTAAGAAGCCAAATTGCACAAAATTAAGAAGAGAGTGAGAGGAAAAGAAGTAGAAACAGCCATTGTAGATGGCCTTCTCAAGGCATTTAACCACAAAGGGGGAACAATTTTGGATGATAGCTAAAACGGAAGGATGGATCAAATGAGTTTTTTTTTTGATTGGGAGAGAAATGTATGTGTTTATAGGCAGTATAGGGAAGAAACTACTATTCAAGGAGCAATTTAATATTAATTAGTGAGAGAGTAGGGGACATGATAGAGGAAGCAATCTGCTGAAGAAGATGGGATGAAATGGGGGATCATGTAGAGTGGTTGGCCTTGGCAAACAAGTCACCTCTTTATGTGAAGCTCTGGTGAAGGAGGAGATAGTGGTAGAAGGTCAGTGATGTTAAGATGAGAAACAGAAAATAAAAGGTAGCTTTCAGTGAATAACAAGTTTTCCGTGAAATATGAGGCCAGCTTGTCAACTTTGAGAGTCAGTGATGGGAAGCCATGGGTGGTTTAAAGAGGGTTAAAAAGATTTGGAAAAGCCCCTTTTTGCTTCTGTAAATAACAACCGAGGAGAACAAGTGACCACAACTCTCCAGAGCATTCTGTTTTCTGTAAGCAGGGTAAATAATGCATGGCATTTCCCTTCTTACAACTGCCAACTAAACTTAATCCTTATCAAATTGTTATTTTTTTCAACAGAATAATGATTAAATTATTATGGGATTAAAATCGTAGTTACAAAAATTATAGATGGAAACTATTTTTGTCTACATGCTCTCATTTGATGCTATAACTTACATGCCTTGATTATGCATAATGTACTATATTTACACATAATACCTATGGTGATTTTTAAAGGATAATAATCATTTAAACATAACATCCTATACTTCAACTATGCTAGAGAACAAGAGAAGAGATTCAGTACTTCAGTGCCATTATCAAATGTCAACAAACTATCTTAAATTTTATCCATTAAAATATATCATTATATTGTTGCTTTTTGTTTTAATAAAATGTTTTTTGCTCTTCTTGTAATTTTGGTAATGTACCACGCAGAAAGAAATGTTTGATGAAAACCAGTGTATCTGTTTAGCACACAGTCCAGCTAGCAAGAGGATTGTTCAGAGAATTTGATTAGCTTTGCTACAAAGGGTGTAGCTGAAGCCCCATTAGATTTGGCCCAGAAAGCCTGTTTGTTTGCAGGAGCTGAGTAAATGACATTAATTGATCTTTACAGCTTCCTTACTGAAAGGGACTGGTGTCAGAATGGCAACAGACTTTTCTCCTATATGTCTATATTCTGCAAGTTCACCCAGGTCCTCAGGTCACCAGGAGAAAAAAGGCAGCTAAATGAAGTAAAGTACAGTTTTTTCTTGTTTAGCTAGAAGGCACTTGAACAATTATATTCATTAGAAGACTTCTTTTACTAAGGTGTTTGAGTTGGAACTGTGATGTGTATTTGCCCTCTCCCTAGCAAACTGTACTTTCTTTCAAAGGCTCACTGTGTTTGCCAGGGAGGTAATTTATTTAAAACTTATATAGCAGTGTCACTGTGGGATATATATGAGGTATATTTTACACTGATACACACTACCTCTTCTCTATGGTCAATGATATGTCTATCAGATCATGTCTATCTGATTTGATGAGGAAACTTATTGTGTAGGACTGGGTGATTGAGCAGGGGGTTGAAGAAATGGTAGGATTTCTGTAGGGGAACCTAGGGAAAAGAATTATTGACAGAGGAAATAACAGAAACAAAAGGCACAAAGTGAAGTATGATTCGTAGTAGAGGTTGAAGGAACTCTTGTTCTTCTGGACTGGAGCACTTCCCTTGCAGTTAGACATGCCTTGGTAAACAACATATACTTTTGCTCTGTTGACACAGGAAGTTATCCCTTGTCCCTAGTTATTTGGTGTTGTTTCAGAGTAAATTTGGCAAATGAAAGTCAGAAGGAATGGACTCACTGCCATCTTTCCAAACTCCTTTTGCTCTCATCCAGTCCATCCTATCACTGGAAATCTAAGAGAAAGAAGGCACTGGAAAAGAGTCCCAAAAGAGGAAGTGTTGAGGGAGAAAAGAAACCCAGGGATGTAGGAATCCCAAACCAAAGTTCCCAGGGCAAGGTTGCCTGGAAAGAATTCATGATCTCAAGCATTCTTTAAGTCTAGTTGGCAAAGATTTATTATGCTTTACAGTTGGCAAGAGTTCTTAGGGAACTTGCAACCTTTCCGGGGTACAGGGGAAGTTGTTATAAAGGTTTAGGGGGGAAACATGTCAATCAGGTGTTTTGGGGTTAAGATTAGGGAGTGGTTAAGAGGTGGTCAGTTCTTAAAGGAACATGCAATTTTTGTACCTACTGCACAGATATCTTACCCAGAGTTCACTGGGAAATAGCCCAAGTGGGGATTATTAGGGGCTGTGGCTTTTACTGTGAAATGTCACTGTTAACTATTGGTCAGGGCTAACAAGCAGTCTCTATGTAGCTTCTCATCTAATTCTTGTTAAACAAAATACTATGTCTAGGATATATATTAGAAAGGTCAGTAAGCAGCAAATATGGTCATGACTCAGTGTACAGTCAATTATTCACATCTGGAAATCAATCTATAGATAGGCACAGCTGCTTAACTGAGGAAGGAGCAGAGATAATCTGGGGCACACTGCCCTTTATCTAGAGAGAAACTGCTAGGGCCAGAATGTGTTTTAGAACTGGGGTGCAGGCACAGGCACCTAAGCAGAGACTGTTAGAATTAGGGTCCAAGCACAAGCACCCAAGTACCACATCATTCCCCCTTAAATAGATGGGACACCAAATCATTTGGGGTAAGGGACAAGGGTCTCAGCTTCTGGAACTGCTTCATGCTGAGAGAGGACATAGAGCTGTCCCTGCCTCCCAGGGGCCCTCATTCAAAGAGTTGGGCCTGTAGCCAGTGTCCGGAACTTGGTCAATGCCAGGTCCGGGGGTGATGAGACAGAGGGGGCCTTGGACAGAGGTTGGTATCCAGCTTGAGCTGTCATCTGCAAGTGGAGTGCACTGAGTCTGGAAGAGACAAATCTGATAAGGAGATTAAACAAACAAGGACCAAAAAAAAGAGTAGGAGGAAAATGACCAGAAGTGGGGTGAGTATAGGCTAGTAGAAATTTGATTGAACTATCAACTTTCAAATCAGGCTACATAATTTTTCCTTTCTTAATTCATTATTCAGACCATTTCGCTTTCCTTTATATTTCTACCATAGACAAGATAGCTCATAAGTTATTACTCTTCACTAACATAACTGTACTGCCTTAAACAAAAGAGGTTCCTGACTTGAACCTTACAACTGGATAGACATACACTGTTGTTTCACAAGCTTATTTATCTTTTCTGAAAAGAGATACTTCAGAAATTGAATCTTTTACATATAAGTTCAAATATTAATTTGAACTTGGGCCATGAAATGACTACAAATTCAGATCAAAACAGCAAGAACTATCCTGCTTTACAACTTATTACATTAATTTAGCAGTTAATTATCTTGCAAATGAAAGTTTGGTAGGCCTTCTAAAATCACAAAACTTTTTTTAACATTTCTTCTAAAAGTGTTTCCCCTTTTAAAACAGTTTTAAGATTCATCCTGATGTTAAGAAATAATCACTAATCTTTTCTGAAGAAAATTAGTTGAAAACTTTTAAAATGCTAGTTTTCTTTTTCACCTTGAGGCAAAAAAGTAAACCTTTAAAATTGAGATTCATTATAACTAAGTTGATGTAAAATTTCCTTAAGTAACATAAATTCCCAAAGTATTGTAAGAAACAAAATTTCTAGTTACTGCAGAATTCCTAGATATAACAAAGTTTCTTAGTCAAAAAGGTGTTTTAATGGAATCTCACATTGGTAGCAGTAAGAGACTGATCACAGGAAAAATACTGCTGCTTTTAGAATCCTTTTAAACAATGGGAGCATCTTAAGGTGAGTCTTAAGCAGTTTGCATAAATTTCTGTACATGTTCTAGTTCTAGATAAAAATAATATTAGATTGCCCAGTAAGATAACACAAAAGAGTTTGTATCTTTTACTGACTACTTGCTATGATCATAGAAATTTGCTATAGAAGGAAAAAAAAACAGGGATATGTGACATACCAAATATGACAGGATAAAACATCCTTGGTTTTGTTTAAAATCAGATATAGTTACAGTTATTCAATCATGCAGTATCTGTTCTATGGCTAAACTCAGGAATAGTCAGGTGGGAAACATCCTTTCCAAAGGAACACAAGGGGGAAACTGTGTCAGGAGGAACCCATTCTAGATTGAGGCTAATATTGTCCCCAAATATAGACCTACACCTTTTAACAGTACAGGATAACATTCCCTCTGAGTAGCTTGTGGCATTTCTCTCAGATACTGATTTAATGCAGACAACTATACCCAAATTCAAACTCAAAACAAAATTAGTTATGGTCCCAAGTGCCTTTTGCCTTGAACAGCAAGTTTCACCAATCACAGCTTAGAGCCAGATACAGTTGCTTTTACTCTTGTGGAGTTGCAGTAAGCAATAAAGATTTACCAAGACTCACATTAAACAGCTTTCCTTCTCAAATTTAAACTTGTCCTGGTGTAAAAGCCAATCATTAGAATCCTTTCTATCTATTGTACATAAACTTGCAACTTCTCAGCAAGCTGAATTCATTGTTTAGGACCTACATAACTCAAACAAGTTCTTTTCCCAGGTGTGATGACCTTGCCTGTACAGATGGCTTCCAGGGGCCTTGGCAATTTGCAAAATAAGGAGAATTAACATGGACCTGAGGAAGGGGTTAATACTGGTATGCCTGCCTGCTTACCTCCAGGCATACAGGAGGACTGTTCTGAATGGGCAGAACCAACCTGATAAGGCTTTACACAATTCCCTTCTTTCCACATACAGTAATCAATTAATAATTTTAAGTTTTAGCATAAATACAGTAACCACAAATGACTTGGTTAACAATCTTACAAGTTTTATAAGTGATAGCCAAATTGTTTTTAGCTGTAACTTCCCTTTAACTACAGGCAAAAGTAGAAATACCTGGTTTTCTAAATGACAGTTATAAAACATAAGACAGGTTTAGCAAGGCTGATAAAGTAACATAACTGGTTTTACACAATTTTTTCCATCTTTTAGTTTCAGCAAAATTCAGATTAAAAATTGCTTTGTCTAACACCATTTCTGGCTCACAATGGTCACTCAAGTTTTACAATATAGAAGAATTTTACTACAATTTAGAAATACAATTATAACACAAGCAGAAACCTTCAGATTACATTAATTGCATTTCCAAATCATTACATATATTGGGCTTACCAAGTGTAGAGGCTTTTCTTCTCTCCCCACAGTTGCAGAGTCTAGTTGTAGACTCAGGGGTGAGAGATTTGGGAAAGGGGAGAGAGAGGGACTAAGGACTGGGGAGTGCTGGGAGGCTGTAGAGTCCAGCACCTGAATTAAAGGTCTGAGGAGTCACTGAGGAGGGTCCCTGAGGAACCTTGGCTTCCTAATAGGGGTTGCTCCACTTTGGGGAACTTGGAGCAAAAGCTTCAGGTTCCAGTGGTGAGGAGCAAGGACCTGGGGGCTTGAGAGGAGAGATTCCTCTGGTTGTCTAGAGGTGTGGGCTTCAGGATGCCCAGGGGTCCAGGGCTGCTGCCAGTGGGGTCCCCAATGTAGCAGAAGGTGGAGCCATTTTCCTCAAGTCTACTTATACAACAAAACTGGTTCTCTTACTGAGAATCCATTTCTTCTTAACTCAGTCTCCAAACACTTCTGAGACAGTCCCTTGCTAAAAGAGATTAATCAGGAGCTCCCTGCAAGACTCGTGTTCCTGACCAAGGAGTCAGAAAAAACATGCAGGTCCATGGGAGGTGCCACAGACCAGCAAATTAGGCAGAGTTTCCCTCAGTAACCTTTCCTTTGTTTAGAACGTGTTCATGAAAAGGCAAACAGTTAAGGTTTTTTGCAAGTGTGTGTGTGTGTGTGTGTGTGTGTGTGTGTGTGTGTGTATGTGTGTGTTGGGGAAGATGAGGAGTAAAATGTGGGAAAGTAAGTCTGGTCCAGCTGAAAGAGGACCTCAAATGCAAAGACAAAGTGGTTGGACTCTTTTTAGACTAGTAAGTTCCATGGAGTGTGTCTGATCAAAGGATTGACACCATTCAAGTGTGCCTGGCAGTGACGAATAAGCTGAATTGGAGAGGGAGAATCAAGAGGCAGAGAGATGAGGTAGGAAGCTCTTCTTATAGTCTAAGTATGCAGTGGCTAGCTGCTGAATAGGAGTTTTGACAGGATAAATAGAAAGGAAGAACTATAGATATTTAGTAAATAAATTTTGGGATGGGAAGGAAAAAGCAGAGTGAATAGTCACCAAAGTTTTGAACCTTGATAACTGGGAAGTTGACAGAGAGAAGGAAATCATGACAAGTCAGCTTGGGGTGAAATATGATGAATTCTGATTTTGACATGTTAAATTTGGACTGTTCGTGGAAGAGCCAGGTAGAAGTCTGGAGGAGACTATCAGAAATATGGAATTTGATCTTAGGAAAGACGGGCTAAGCATATAGCTTCAGACATAAATTTTGGAATTATCCATATAAAAGTAACATTGATAGCAAGAGAAGAGAATTGGGGACTAACTCTTGAGGAATCATTATATGGAGGGTGGAACAAAAAGGTGAGCCATTAAGGGAGACAAAGAGGGAGTAATTAGAGAGATAGAGAATGCTTGCCATAGCACAGTGCAATGGAATTCAAAGAAATTTAAAAAATTAATTCAAATTAAAAATTTAAAGACAGGGAAAATGCTTAATAGAATCATATACTGAAGAAAAACCAAGGTGACTGTGGACTGGAGTTTTTAATTCACATTTCTTTGAAAACTATTTTAAAAAGTTTAGGTTAGTGCCAGCAGCTGTTATACTTTAAGGACGTAAGTCATGAATGGTGAGAAAATGAAAGCAGAAGTATTTTTTCAAGAAATTCAGTGATGAAAACAAAGAAAAGACTAGAAGGGTTTTATTTACTTTTTAGTGTGATGCTCAGACTGGAAGTCTTTGTTTTTATTTTGGCTAGGCATACCCAAATTCTTTGGGTAAAATGTAGCATAGTGTAGAGGATAGAAGGGTGATCAGAAAGAACTGATCTCAAGTCCCAAACTCAACAGTACTTGCTCAGTACTTCCCTCCCCTCCCCTCCCATTCCCTTGGGTCATGGACAAGTCATTTAACATCACAGTGCCTCCAAGAAAATCTCAGTGTTTTCAGTTACCTATGGGTTGCTGATCTACATTGGAAAATGGAGGTTTGCTCCTTGGAAGCCTGTTTGCATTTGCCTTGAAGTTCAGAGGGCTGATCTTTTCCCCCTGAACTAAGTGAATGACATATGTATGTTTGATTAAAGTGAATTGTTAACCCCTTAACATTACTTTTCTTAGTAAAGCTGATCAAAAGAACCTGTGCTGCAAGCTCTTGTTGCTGGTCTTTTTGGGTGTTACACCTCACAACAGCTGCTAGCAAAATTGTTATTACAAAATTGCTACAAACAGCAATAAAACAAACAGACAAAAATGTAATAATAGATGTTCCCATTTCCTAATTGAAATAAGTCAAATTAAAATGTTAAAATTAAACACTTGTTTTAACTCAACTTTTTATTTAATAAAATGTAGTTACCAGTTATATGGAAATAAATAGGATAAACATGAAATATATATAATTTCACATGTGCATGGAATTCTCTCAAAAATTTTTCTTGTATTAATTTATAAAATATGACAAATGCAGAAATTATACATGCTATAAAATGTTATAGAAATGTGAAAATCACTAAATATTTTAAAAAATCCACACAGCTGTATTTCAACAAATCAGAGCATATGAAGAAAACAGATTTTTAGTTACAATATCAATTACCAGAACAGATGAAATTAATTTTCCCATGTTGTAATAGATTTATTTGATCATAGAAACTGCTAGTTTTGATCTATAATCATTTAGCAACTGCTTTTTTGGCTGCCAATTTTTTAATCATTTTCTTTATTAATGGTAAGATCAATACCCTTTTTTTCAAGGCAAAGAAATCCAAGGCTTATTATTATTGCCCAAAACAAAAACTTTTGAAAGCCTTTTGGTAAAGCTACTGGTAATAATATCCTTTACACACATGACCTCAAAAGAGCCAGGATGTTTTTCTTTGTTCAACTGAAATTGGCACTGATAGTTACCACATCATCATGGTGCCAGTATCAACCTTGATGAAGTCAATGATCCTGCCAATTTTATAAATCAACCTGAATGACATGACTCCCTTTGGTCAGAGGGTCTGGATAGCACATATATCATGGGTCACCAAAGGAGTGATGGCCTTTTGTGGCCCCAGAGCAAATGTAGATTTTGCTTATTCAGTTGTAATATGATGAACATCAAAAAAACCTAATAGTTGGCTTCTGAACCTGGCTTTGACATTTACTGGTTGTGTGACCATAGAAAAGTTACTTAATTATCCATATCCTAAGGTTGCCAGTCTATAAAATGAAGATAGTAATACTCTCACTGGTACCAACCTGGAAAATGGTGAGTAAAACACTTTCAGCATTCTTATTCTCTCCACAGAATTATGATTGAAATGATAAAAATCAGTCATGCCCCCAAAACAAACAAACCAGGGAGAGGATATTACATAATGCAAATATTTGTCTCATATAACTACTTAAACTCAAAGGGAAAGAACTCAAGATCTGGTGTCAATAGATATTAGGCACATAACCTCCAGAGGGCCATGGTTATTCTCTTCTTTAAATGGGTTAAATGGGGATAGAGATACCTGTATTATTTTTATCATAGGACTAGAGTGGGGATCAAATGAGATAAAGCACATAAAGTACTTTGCAGACTTGATCTATATAGATATTATAAACCAAGAAGCTATTTTGTGCTTTTATCAACAATCCTGAGTATTCTTATTTTCTCCACACAATTTTATAGTTTTCTATTGTAAAATTGCCATATTTGCATAATTAAAGTTATAAAATCACTGGTCAAGTATTCAACTTAATTCTTTTTTCTGTATCATTGCTGGGAAATATGAATTCACTTAGTCTATTTACATTTTATATTTAAATGGTTATTAAATGTATTTTTTCTTAAGTGCATACAAGCCTTGTTTCAGAAGTAAATTCTGAAGATATTCTTATAATAGGGCATTTGGGAAAAAGCGAGTTGCCAGATGCAATCTTAGAGCCTAAAGATGTTCTTTATATGTACGCGCGAGGGATATATTTGAGAGAGGAAGCAGAACAATGAGGCAGCCTAAAAAAAGAAGACCTAAACTGCATACGAACCTATATGGGCCTGGATGCTCCCCATCCCAAATCCTACTCTTGCATGTAACTTGGATTCCCAGCATTTGGCTGCCTATCTCTACCTCTCAGGCCTCTAAAGATAACCATGTGGGGTCAAAGGTGATTCTCTAAAGCTAATTTCTCTAGTTCCCACTTGCTTGCTTCTCAATATTTTCAATTGAGAAACAACTTAGTGATTCTCAAAACAACTTTTATAAAAGGATATTTAAAAACAAGGTTACATAATTAAAATACTTTTTATAAAATATTCCCCAAAAGTTTATGATATACTCTCTCACACAAGTATTTACAGAATCCAGAGGAAAGTAGAAATGAACTTAGATACTCTAGGGAGCAGAGGAGTAACTCACAGCTCTTGGTTGATAGAAGTCCTTTTCTCTCATTCAAAAGGTGTTCAAGAATTTCTTCTCAAGCATAATGCCTCTGCATCCATCTATCGTTGGCTCACAATGATACAAACACTGCTTTCAGCTGATACTGGGACATTGCTAGGACACTGATGTTCCCATTGGAGCCTATGCTATTCCCCAGGGTATGATGCTGGAACACAAATGGGAAGTTCAACATTCGGAGTGATTGGGATATATTCTTAACAGAGCTAAAATGGGATAGGGTAGTTTCTACCCCAATGTTACATAATCATGAGTTTTTAAGATTCAAAAAAAGAAGTTCATATTTTATGATTGCAATATGTGAGGTCAAAAATTATCCAATCTGTAAGGAAAACAAAACTAAACACTGAGGCAGAGCTCTAAGCTAATAGCGCATTTTAAAAGGTCCATGACCACCTCTAACGAAATGAACCTTAGATCTTCCTCCTAATCTGAGATGTCCCCTTCCTCCACAGTCTTAGTTTTATAGTACTTGATTACCAAACAATACAAATTATGTAAACTAAAAATGTAAAGTCTCATTGTTTGATAGATCTTGACCTTGACCTTCTGGGTGAATCTACATAAAATACAGAGTTCCATTGGTTGACAAATAAGCCAATGAGCAAACTTTGATAGACCTACTTTGGTCTTTCAGGAGCTCCTACTGGCCCTTGAGCAGACCCATGGGCTGGGCTGATAAAAAGATGTCAAAACATCTGCATGGGTTGATGGACCAGTAGAAAGGCAGACCACAGGCCTGCACACAGGGTCACTTATTAGACTTATCCTCTCCAAGCTAGATATTCACGTTCAATAAAAGTGGTGGCCCAGAGGCAAGATGACTACCTAAAGACTTAATGTTGACAGATTAGAGCACTTCTCCAAGTGGGAATAGTTTGTTGCTAACTTGGAGGTAAACCTGAGCCAACATACGGTTAGCAATAGTGGAACAGAAAAGGAGGGGATAGCTTTCAGAGATTTAATATACAGCACTGCATTTACTAATCTGGGCCATAACACTCACAAACACTGAGATTGATGTGATGAACATAATGGTGAAATTTAGAAGCTGCTAAATGAAAAACTAGAACTCTACAAGGTCTATCAGCAGGACAGTTCATCTGTCTCTAAGAAGTCAACATTTTACTCCATCAAAAGTAAAGTACAAATGAAACTTCAGTAAGGAGGCAGATGAAATTCAGTTTAATACTTATAGTAACAAGCCAAAGCACTTTTATGATGCCCTGCTGGGTATTTATGTTTCAAAGACCTATGGTGTTTCTCAACTACTCAGTGATAAATAATGGACCCACATTGATTAGTTAAAAGGACATGATCCTGTAGGGATGGGCTGAATCCTTCCACAGAATTCTCAACAGACCATCATCAGTCAATGCTGAAGACATTGACCTGTATACCTCAGGCTGAAGTCAATCCATCTGTAGGTGGACTTCCAACAGAAGAAGTTTTGAAGTGCCATATGGCTCCTCTCGTGTGGCAAAGTGCCTGGTGCTGATTCTATTCCAGGTAAGATTTACAAGGCAGGGAATCCAATGCTTATATATAAACTGACTGAAATCTTCTGGTTTATACAGCAAGAGGAGATTATCCCCCAGGAGGCTGAGGATGCCTCCATCATCCATCTCTATAAAGGTAAAGGAAATAGATTGTCCTGTGACAATCACAAGGTGGTCTATCTCTTAGTCATTCCTGGCAGGTGACCATCTACCTGAGAGCCAAGAAAGAGCTGAGGAACGATTGATATGGTGTTTACTGACCAACAACTCCAGGAGAAATAGCAGGAACAGAACAGAGGTCTGTACACAATGTTTGTTGATCAAGGTCTTTGATTCTGTCAGTCTTGAGGGCTTCTGGAAAATTAAATTTGCTTGCCTGGAGTTCACCAGTATTGTGAATCAATTTCATGATGGCATGCCCAGGTTCTGCATAATGGATGATGCTCTTGTGCTTTCCCCATCACCAATAGTGTAAAGCAGGGCTGTGTGATTTCTCCCATGCTTTTTAGCATGTTGTTTTCAGCAATTTTTTCAGACACCTTCAACAAGGATGAAAACAGCATCAAGGTCAGCTGCTCCACTTATGGTAAATTATTTAACCTGAGAATGGAACAAGGCAAGACTAAAGCGGAGGGAGAGTTGGGGCATGACTTTTTGTTTGCAGATTATTGTGCACTCAGTGAATCCTCTGAGGCTGAGATGCAACAAAGTATGGATCAATTCTCTGCTGCTTATGCTAATTTTGGATAAACGATTAATTTCAAGAAAACACATATTCTCTACCAGCTAGCACAGCACCATCCATACGTGGAACTAGTGATTATACCAAATGGAGAAATATTGAATGCTGTGGAAAATACACTTACATTGGTCGTATACTTTGCAGAGATGTACACAGAGATGATGACATTGATACACACATTGCCAGGGCTAGTTCGGTGTTTGGGAGGCTCTTGAGAGTGTGGGAGAGAAGAGGTGTTAGATTTCCTACCAAACCGAAGGTCTACACAGCCATTGTGTTGACCTCATTGTTGTATGCTTGTGAAGCCTGGTCAGTATAACAGTGCCATGCTAGGACACAAAATTGCTTCCATTTTAATTGTCTTAGGAAGATTCTGAGATCACCTGGAAAGATGAAGTACTGGACACTGAGGTCCTTTCTTGAGCTAAACTTCAAAGCATTCAAAGTAGTGCAGAGAGCACAACCTTGATGGGCTGGTCACATTGTCCAAAGGCCAAACATATGTTTGGCCAAATGTTTATTTTATGGAGTACTCACACAAGGCAAGGTTTACACAGAGGTCAAAAGAAGGGATACAAGGACACTTTCAAGGTCTCTGAAGAACTTTGGAATCAATTGTGTGACATGGGAAACCCTGGCAAGGACTACTCAGCATGGTGTGCTCACATCAAATAAAGTGCTGTGTACTATGAGTGAAGCAGAATTGCAGTACCTCAAAAGAAATGTGGGATGCACAAATTTAGAGACATCTCAATTATATGTATATGTATATATATATGTGTGTGTTTGTGTGTGTGTGTACATATATGTACATGCATATACACAGATATATCTACGTATATGTGTATGTATCCATACACATATACATACACATATATGTATATATGTATATGTATACACATAGTGTTAAGTGATGGCACTGAAAAACTTAATTTGATCTTGGACTCCATTAAAAGACACATTGTTTTCAAAAATAATGACATAATAGTCCCACTGTATTCTCCCTCATCAACTCTTATCTGCTGTGTTGTCTTCAGCTCTGGGAGTGTATCCTGACAAAAACAATCAAAGAGGTTCAATTGAGGATTTGTACGAGGCTTGCGTGAATTTAGAGAATTGGTACCTAAACTGGATGGGAAAACCATGTGGGTTCCCCAAACCAAAAAGTGAGGAAGGAGGGGTAGGAATGACCATGTTGTTTTCCTCCAGCAAATAATTTGTCCATCAGAGACTAAGAAAGTCGAAGCTAGGCATCTTCTCTTCCTTGAAGATGCTGTGGTTCTAACACCATAGAGTTCTCCCATGTAGCCAAAGCATGTGGAAGAAGGGGAGATGGGAATGGCGAAAAGCATCTAATCTTTAAACTTATTCTTGAGATAACTACCTAGGCACAGAGATGAGACATGGAGTGGGAGAAGTATAGGGTCACTTCCCAAAATACTGGATTTGAAAATCAACCCTCTTAGAGCCTTAGCAATCACCCTTCTTGACAAGGCTCTTACCAGACCAGGACCTCCCCTGTCTCACCCTACCTAAGTGATGTTCAACCTGGGGATTTAGTGGGTTCCCTCTGATTGGATTTGTTTAAATAAAATCTGGGTATGTTTTGCATATACTGTAGAAGGGATTCTTTTTCAGGCATTGGTTGGAATTGTACCCTTTGTGCCTACATAGTACAAGTACAATTGTTAGTGATTATTGACTAATTGGGTGCCTAGCTACTGTCCAAATCTAAAATTCTATGACTTGGTAAATAAAATAACTAGGTAGCACTATGGAGGCCGTGAGTATATAGTATCCAGATACCTATGAATTTAGGTATAACGGTGTTTTCAGATAGATATTTAGAATAATGTATACAACCATAGAAGGTCATAAGAGTCATGTTGTTTTATTACCACCTTCCTGTCTCATCACTAACAATTCTTAAACCTTAACAGTATGTGACTTCATGGAAAATAAATTGTAGTAAATAAACTCCCTTTAATTCCTAATCTTAGTTTTGGCTATCCAGCAAGGATGAGAAAATATAATTTAAGGTTAAGCTTTTTTCAGATTTTCTAGCAAAAATGGTTTCTGTTCATGTTTTAATTGCCATTTGATGAATTGTTTTTTGAAGCAAACTGCTTAATTCATTCTTCAAAATAGTATATACATACGTATATATAAATATAATAACCACTTAATAAATATGATTGTTTTTTACAAGTACATGAGTCCATATAAATAGAATGCAATATATATACATGTATATGAATATATACACATTATATATATATATATGTATATATTTATAGAGAATGTGATGGAATAAAATTATAATATTTATTAGAAAATCAACCATTATTTTTTTCACTAAATGCACTATTTTAACAGTAAGTTGAAGATCTTTTCATTTAGCAAATTATTCTGTTGATATTATCAAAATAAGAATGTTCTACTTATCCTTTCCAGTTCATTAAATGCAATCTGTAATGAATCTCATGCAAAGCAATTTGTTATGGTGGAAGCTCTTGGTGCTGTCCTGCTCTACGTAATAGGTCAGACTCCACAGTGTCAAGGAAAATCAATGCTAATAGAAAACTTAAGTAATATTAATTGAGTATGATTCTGTTCCAAATGTTCTGTTTGAATAAGAGTTCGGTGTAGGGATTAATGTTTTTTCTTCACTAAAAGTGAAACTATGCTTTATTACCTTGTCCTCACTTTCTCCTTTATCAATCAACTGATGTCAAAATGTTAATAAATAAGAATGATAAATGGAAGTTCGAGACAAAAAATAAAAAAAAAGACATTTGAGGTCACTCACTCTACTTTATGCTAAGTCAGGCTAAGCCTGAAGGAATCTTTTTCATTTCTGCAGCCGCCTGTTGATTGAGATTCGTTAAAAAAGGTCTCTCTTACTGTCCTGGAAACAATAATGCATTTTACTGACTTGAACCAATGTGGCAGCTGTGACTGGGTTTGCTGAAATCCTGTTTATTCACTGTTAGTTTGTAATCGAGCAACTAAAGTTGTGGAGCTGACTCTGTAGGTCTTAGTTCAGCTTGTTAGATACTTGTTCATGTCACAAAATCATTGTATTTATAAGTCATTGCAATTGGCAAGTGTCTGATTAAGGAAGGGGCAAACAGACATGCTGTATATTAGCATGGGGCTCCAATCTCAGATTCTTCGGAAATAATGCTCTTTTCTTTGCAAGCTATTTTTATAATATGGTAAGGAATATGGTTAACATTTTGGTTCTCTCCTTCATACTTGCCCATCCATAAATATTATGCCTGGAAGCTGGCATTTCCATGTATAAACATTTACTATGCTGGAGGCTGGGAGGAGGAAGGGTAATAAACAAGTTCAATTGTGTCATTTTTTCTGCTGCAACAGGAAAGGTGTGTGATCACATGTCACGATTACAATATGGTAAAGTGGAGAGAGCACTGACCCTCACTAGACTCAGCAGAGTCTTTTTGCTGATGTGACCTTTGGCAAGTGACTTATGCTCCCTAGACTGTTCCCTTATGGGTAAAATGAAGAAGTTGGCCTACATGGGCTCTGATTTTCTTTGCTGTTCTAGATCTATGTCACATGATTCTTTGTGTTTATATATAATCAAAATTAACTTCTATGAGAACCCATCTTCACTCCTTTGTTATCACTGTTTGTCAACAGTGCTTGCAGAATTCATCATTTCTAAATTCTCTGCCTTTAAAACCATTGCCTGAATTTGGGGCTGAGCTTTTTTTTTTCATCCAAATATGAAATACTTTCACAGAATCAGTGAAGCGGGAGTATAGCTTAAAGACCATCTAGTCAAACAGAGAAGGAGGAGCTAACAGAAGCCAGACACAGGAAATGCCTCATTTATGGGCAGAAAGGCAGTTAATGTCCATTGTTTTTGCAATATGGTAGTGGAAGCGATAATAGAAAAAAGGAAACATCCATACTACCATGGCTGGAAGCACCACAGAAGCTGCTACTGTTTCCTGTTTGGGTGTTCTTCTGATGTACCTCCAGCCCACACAACTACTCTCCTTACAGTTTTTTTTTTAAATGATTTCCCAATCCATATGACTTCTATCGGTCTCCCTTTCCCCCTTCCCACTGATCATGCTTTATCATGTTCCAACCATGGATTTCTCTCACTATCCACTGCCCTCAGTGTTATTTACATGATACTGAAGAAACCTGGTGGGGTGGGGGTGGAGATCATGAAACCAGGAAAATAGGACTCACTATAAATTTATGTGTCACAATGTAAACTGGGCCCTCACAGCCACAAAGGCCCTCCCTAGTGGATTCACTTTCTTGCTCATCGGAGCAGTTTTTTTAAGTGTTAAAGTCAGCTAGGTGGCACAGTGGATAGCAGCTAGGGCTAGAGTCAGGAAATCCTGTGTTCAAATCCAGCCTCAGGTGCTTACAAGCTGTATAAACCTGAGCACGTCACTTAGCCCCTATTTGCCTCAGTTTTCTCAATTATAAAATGATTATAAAATGGAGATGATAGCAGCACCTATCTTTGGTTGTTGAGAGGATCCTATGAAAGTAAGTCAAGGAAGTGCTTAGCAGAATGCCTGGCAAACAGTAGGTACTATATAAATGCTTATTCCCTTTCCCTTCCCTCTCTTCCTCCTTTATTAACAAGCTATCTTTTGTATTTAAGAAAAAAGAAAGAAATAGAAAAAAGGAAAACCAACCAAGATAGCAAACATTCCTGACAGATTTTGTAATATTTCACACTCATATGCTCCCAGTTCTGTAATGCATATTTTCTTAGCTTATCCTTGAGACTAAGCTTAGCTATTATAATTGTGTGATATTCAGGCTTTCTTATTTTTTAAATTCTTCCTTCCCTCAGTCCTTCCTTCCTTTTTTACTTCTATTTTCTGTTCTTTCCTTTACATCAATGTAGGCATTGTATATATTGTTTTCAGGGTTCTATCTATTTTGGCATGAGTTCAAGTAAAATCTTTCCACACATCTTTGAATTCATATTCTTTTTTTCCTATAGCATAATAAGAATCCATTATAGTCATGTGCTACAATGTATTTAGCTATTGACCTATATATGTAGAGTGAGGGCTGTTCACACATATAGCACAGAAATTTCATTATGTGACTTAAAGGAAGAACAGAAATCTCTGTCTTCCTCTTTTCCTACCTTTCTCCAAATAAGACTGTAATTCCTGCCTGGAGGGAAAACAGAGTTGGCATCAGAGGCTCCAAGTCCTCAGATCTTCTCTCCTCAGAGAGATGGAGTACCAAGCTAGAATTATATCTTTATGCTTCTTTAAATATTATTTTTCTAGAGCATGTGATTTTCAGGTTCAAGCTAACTTCTGATTGCTCTTTCATTTTGGGGAAAAGAAGGACCCCAACAAAATTGACTTCTTTCCCACAGAAATCTACTTCCACAATGAGTACAAAGATGTCAAATATGAAAGAAACCCATGTAGATAAATAGCAGCAATCCAGAAATCAGAGAAGATAGACAAAAGTAAATATATACCAGACAATGCAGAGTAAAGAAGCTCTCCCAACGGCAGTGAGATAACTCAGCTCAACTGAGGGAGAGAGGGAGTCCTAGATCCAACCCAGGAATTACCTTGAAGTCTCTAAGGTAGGGTGTAGAGGATAGGGACATGATGGAGACTTCCTCTCATGTCCACTTCTTCCCAGAGTCTTAATTTCCCTTTAGAACCCTTAGGTGGGTTTGGCAATCTTGTGTCTCCTCTCTTGAAGCTGCATGCCAGAAGCGCACAAAATCTGAAGAGACTCGGAAACTTGAAGAAGAAAGAGAGCTCTCCTCTCTCCCACTCTTGTCCACTCCCCTCAAGCAGGTGATCTCCACTAATACGGAGAGAGTCCCAGGCTTTGGGAGTGGAGCTACGTATGGATGTCCACTTTGATTTGAGTTGTCACCACAACAAAGTTCTATTTGAACGTTTGTCCATGTGAGACTTTTAGGAACATTTTCCTTAAAAGGATTTTCTGAAGAATAGCTTCACTAAGGTGGCAAATCTATGTTGGGAAATTGTAGTAGACAGGGCCACTGAACATGTAGAAATCTTGTATTTTATGATCCATAGTGTAAAGTTGCAGAGCCACCAATAAAATGTTCCTCAGCTGCAAATCAAATAGATGTGCATGTATTCATTGTGGATAACTATAATACTGCCCTTTCAGATACACTTTCACAAATAGATATGACCATCATTGGTGACATCTCCAAAAACAGATCATAGGCAATATTTTACCTCTGAGGAAAGAAAAATCAGTTTGGAATATGTTCGACCTGCGCCAATGGCCAGCATTTCTCATCATTTTCTACTATACACCATCAAAGTTCCATAGCTGAGCTCACTTACGATATCACTATTTCTTTCTCTGAGTACAGACTAGAGATAGCTCCTTCAATATTCTTTATAGTACTGAATGATTGAGCTGTTCTTTTCTATGCTTGGCATAGTTGGCAAGAACAGTAAACTCTGTTCTCACTTGTTCAAACTCACTGCATGAAAACTAGTAAAGTACTTCTTTCCCTGTGATGACCTAATATAAGTTAAGTAGCACAGAGAACTTGCTGAGCTTTGTAACAAAATATCAAATACCTATAAATTGAAGGCTAATAAATTCGGTCTGTGGTGCCTTTGATTCATCTATAATCTAAAGTTACTGAAATATTCTATACTTGTGGAATTTTCCATTAGATTGTTGTTTGAAGCCCAATTAATTTACAATTCATTAAGTGTTCTGACCTTTGTTATGTTGTTATTAACTGGAATTTAGGGAAGAAAAGATTAAACAAAAAATGAAGACTATAGAATTGTCATCACATTTCTCATCTAAAATGCCTTTTGAAATACTCTGTACATGTTTTCTGGTTAATTTCCATCATCTTATAAAAATTTATTTCTTCTTGCTTTGTTCTATTTATTCTTGTTTTGTATGAATTGGAAAATTTAGGTTATATTTTAGAGTTAATTTTAATTTCGAGGTACACCTATTTGAGGCTTATATACAAGTTATATAAAATGTGGCTTTAAGATCACATCTCTAGGGTCTCTTAGCACCTGATTGGAGTCAACATTCCCATCTCCTTCAACTATAACAACTACCAGGAAAGTTTGAAAACATATTGATTCCTTTATTATATAAAGTTTGGGCCTTCTGTTGGAATTCCTTTTAAGGTCCTATTATCTTTTTTTAAGATTTTTTTTAAAATTTAAATTTATTTATTTAACATATTTAGTTTTCAGCATTGACTTTCACAAGAGTTTGAATTACAAATTTTCTCCCCATTTCTACCCTCCCCCCCACTCCAAGATGATGTATATTCTGGTTGCCCTGTTCCCCATTCAGCCCTCCCTTCTGTCACCCCACTCCCCTCCCACCCCCTTTTTCCTTCCTTTCTTGTAGGGCAAGATAAATTTCTACGCCCCATTTCCTGTGTATCTTATTTTCTAGTTGCATGCAAAAACTTTTTTTTTTTGTTTTTGAACATCTGTTTTTAAAACTTTGAGTTCCAAATTCTCTCCCCTCTTCCCTTCCCACCCACCCTCCCTAAGAAGTCAAGCAATTCAACATAGGCCACATGTGTATCATTATGTGTAACCCTTCCACAATACTCATGTTGGGAAAGACTAACTATATTTTGCTCCTTCCCAACCCATCCCCCTTTATTGAATTTTCTCCCTTGACCCTGTCCCCTTTCGAAAGTGTTTGTTGTAATCTATATCTCTAGTTTGCAGGTCGTTTTCCTTAATTCTATGTGGTAAGCAAGTTCAGGTTGTTAGACAAGCCTGATTTCTCAGTCAAATTCTTAGATAAGACACCATTTAGTGCACCCCTTACTTCCTCAAATGTGTATGCTTTTACAGTGATGTTGCCATAGTTTAAACAAAGAAAGAACAACACAAAGATACATGTGGTGTGTGTTCACACATGCTATGGTTAAAAAAAAAGAATTTATTATCTACTAGGCCCTATGCTAGAATTTGAGGATGTGAAAACAAAAGTGAAACAGCCATTGTCCTCAAGAGGATTATATTCTGTTGTGATGAGTTGACATCTATCATTGTTGCTAGGAACTATTTATATTATATTAGCTTCTAGGTTACCTACAGTATCTGATTCACAATTTTTCTTTCCAAGCTGTCCTATACCCTGATTTGTAGAAACTTTAGAATGCATATGCACATCTCTTCAAACATTTTAGCCTACCCTATTCATCCAACTACTCATCTCCCATGATCAATAGCTTTATTCTACATCAGCTGTTCCTCAGTATGGCATAGATCTCAAAATCACCCATAACTCCTCCATGAACTTGAACCCTGAGATTATCCCCTTTGATAATAATTTCCTGCATTTCTATGTATTCCTCTGCTGAGATCCTTCTATACTCCTTCTTCATCCTTAGACAGTCTACAAACAGACTGACCAACTTAACTATAAAACATCCTCCACCTTTGACTTCCTTACCTCCTCATCCTACCCTCATTCACATTCAGCAAACCCTAAACCCTATTTTACTTTGCACATACCTGTTCTTTGTTTATATTCTTGAATGCCATTCAAGAAAATGACACACTCATGACAAAGTTCAGTATAGATTTATAGTGTCTAATTTCAACTAGGTTCTCATTGCTGCATGGCAAAACCTTATTTTTCCCCTTGATTGTTTCTCTATCCATTTTCCCTCAGGTATTCCAAATCTTGTCTTCTTTCCTCATCTCCAACTTTCCCTCTACTCTCCTACTACCGCCTACTTTACTGAGAAAATGGAGGTAATCTGCTACAGTCTCCCGCTTCTTCTCTTCTCTTTCCCTCAAAGCTCTGTGAATCTTCCACATTCTTTTACCTTTTATTCTTATTTTTGAGCATGGGAAACTAATTTCTTGGCCTTGTATGCTATACTCTTTATCTCTTCCCTCAGTACTATCCACTTTTGCCTCCCCTAATATCTTGTTTCATCAGTCATTCTCACTGTCTGTCTTGCCTGTCTCTTTGTCTCTGTATCTATCTTTTATCTCTTTCCCTCTCTCCTTTACCATCCTTCCTTCTTTCTCTCTTCCTCCCTTCCCCCCACCCTCTCTCTCCCTTTACCACCCACTGCCTAAAAATATGTTGAGATGTTCTATATATCATCATTTAAACAATGACCCTAAATTTACTTTAACACTTCCTTAAGATGTCCTCTTTCTATACTTTTTCTCCCCACCAAACTCCTACAAAGAATCATCTATGCTGCCTGCCTCCACTTTCTTCTCACATACTCTTTATTTCATATGGGTTTGGTCTGATTGATTGAAATGTATCTTTTATGTTTTGGCATGTAGTTTGAAATGGTAATTATATCATTACAGAATTGAGAGCTACAAGAACCTTAGAAACTTTCTTCATGGGATTACAAATTTAGAGCATGAAGCTTAAGAATGCAAAATTCAGAAAGACATAGATATCTGTTTTATATAACCGTGTCTGACCCTGACTGCTAAATTCTATTTTTGTAGCTGACCATAATTCCTTGCTATATGCTGAGATAGAATAATGTGATGGAAAGTGCACTCACCTGTTACTTAATCTTTTGTACCAGCTTTGTCAGAAAGACGATGTGTGATCTTGAACTTAATCTCTGGCTTCATTTTTAATGGTAGTGTGAGATTGAAAGAGATAACCTAGAAAGGTCCCTCTTTTCCATCACTTTTTTTTCCCTTTGGGGACAGAAAATCCAGTTTCTTGATTACACTGGTTAAGGAAACATCTGGTGAAAAGCTCCCTTGCTTCTTCAGAGATCAACAACGATTCTGAAACTTGTGTTCTTGGATTTAATTGAGTTTCCTAAGAGGCTAAGTAAATTGCACAGGGTCACATAGCCAACATGTTCCAGAAATAGGACTTTAACTCAGGTCTTCCTAACTTGAATGGCAAAGATGCTTGTTAAGGTTCCATAATTCTGCAACTTCTAGAGTAAGTCTGGATCTTTCTAGCTTCTTTACCTCTTGCTACCATGTGAGTTACTCTTAAGCGCATTCCATGTGGCTCTTCATGACTCTCATTCCAGAGCTCTTCACTGTTTTTGTAGATTCTACCTTCTACCTCCATTGTCTTCATTCCTCTTAAAAAGTCCTATCTTCCAACTTGAGATATTTTGGGTCTTGCTTTAGTTTTCAGGCCTTTCAAAGAGATGGAATGACCCTTTGACTAGTTATCACTGGGCAGTGAAAAGTATCAAATGATAATTGGATGAAATGTTCTTCTATCTTTTACATCTACCACTAATGAGCTTGGTCCCAATGCTGGGTCATTTTTAGCTTGTAGTAGAAGGTGGTAGAAGAGAGGGGACATGAAAGAATAAATTCATGAACAAACCTGAGCTAGACCTTGAAACAGAAGGATCTACATAGGCAGAGAAAACATCCCCCAAGTTATTGCATGCAAAGGCATGGAGTAAGCAAAAATAGGACAGCATTGGGGTTAGTAACTAGCTTAAATTGGCTAGAACGGAGAGAGCCAGAAAAGAAACACAATGTTATAGCAGTAGATGGGAGTTGCAAACAGGTGGATTTCTTGTTTCTTGGCAAACAAACTCTTCCTTATAATTAGCACTTTCTGAAAATGTAATGGTAGTGGCCTCCACTTTACTAGTGGAATTCTACTGAAGAGTAGATTTCCACTTGTAGAGGGGGTTCCTATTGATGTATAGGTCTAAATAAATGATCTCTGAGGTGCCTTATGAGTCTTCAGTCCTTTTATTCTTTAAAGTTGCCCCTATAAATTGAAACTAGATTGTGGAGATCCTTGAATGCTAAACTTGGAGTTTGTATTTTATTCAATATATTTTAGGGAGCCACTGAAAGCTTTTCAGCAGAGCATAATGGGAAATTAGAAATGTGGCGGAAGAAAGGATGAAAGGAGAAAGCTGTCAGAGGGGAGACCAATCAGTGACCTTTAGCATCCAGATATCTAGATGCATGCTTCCTGTTTTAAAGAATATTATATTATGATATGTTATATTATTATTATATTATATAAATAATATTATTTTCACTAATATTTAATTATACAGTATTTAAACCAGAATTCCCCTCACTTATATCCTGTAATATATCCCTGTGCCTGTCATATTAGTTCTATCCCTCCTTAATGAGACTTCTTACACCAAAATATATCAAGTAATATTCTAGAGGACTTGCTTTACCAAAATGCTTAATTTGCATGTACTACCACTTCCTTTATCCTATGCATTGCACCAAGTTTATTTTGATTTTTCAATTACTTTTGAATGACATACAAAGTCTATCCTTCTTGCTGAAAGTAGCAGGTGGCACAGCAGATAGAGTACTGGGCCTGGAGTCAGGAAGACCTGAGTACAAAGTAGTCCTCAGACAGTTACTAGTTGTGTGACCCTGGAGAAGTCATTTAACCTGTGACTGCCTAAGTTTCCTAAAAATGTAAATTGGGAATAATAATAGCACCTACCACAAGGTTGTTCTGAGGAGCCACTGAGATATTATTTGCAAAAAGCACTTAGCACAATAACTGACATATGGTAGGCACTATATATTTGTTCTCTTCCCCAGCTTAAAAGGGAAAAAGTCTAATTAAGTTACTTAATTAAACTAATCAAGTAATTTAATTAAAAGAAATTAAAATTATGCTATTATATCAATAACTAATTATGAATTTGTGATCCATCCTTTTTCCTTTTATTCCTGTTAAGACCGAACCCCTGACAAGGTCGGGCTGTTGAGAAGGGTATAATAGTAAGGTAATCTTCTGCCAGCCCCAAGGCATCTACCTGGGCAGGCACCCTTACTTTTTGTCTTCTCTGTAAACAAAAGGCAGCCTCAGGTGGAATATTATTTTATTTTGACTTTGTCAAGTTGTTTTAGAAATATCTAAGCTTTTTAAAGAAAATACATGTTCTCGCTCTCTCTCTCTTTCTTTTCCTCCTCCTCTTCTTCTTCCTCCTCCTCCTCCTCCTCCTCCTTCCCCTCCTCCCCCTCTCTTTCCCTCTCTCTCCTATGCTATGTAATGTTTTTACTTTTTTTTTCAGAATCTATATACATTTTAGATGACATATACCTTAAACATCATCCAGATAATACCTCTATTTATGAAATAAGTACATTGAGGTTCATATAGGTTAAATGATTTAATGAACATTACATATTTAAGGACAGTCAAGATTAGAGTGCAGTTCTCCTAAATCATATTCTTATATTCTTTCTACTATAGCATCTTCATTAAGTTTATGCTTCCTTAAGTGTACTTCACTATTTCAGGTAAGTAGTTAATAATAAAAGGTTAAGAGAAAATGTATGCTTATATATGATATATCCATATGTGTACATACATATACACATACTATATATATGTATATGTGCATATATATATATATATATATATCATTCTAATGAGTGAAGGTTACTCACATAGCTCCTTTTTTTGGAGTTTCTATTTAACCTTGATGAAAACTCTTCAAAGACAAGTGATTGATTTTTTAACATCGAATATTCTAACCCATTTAGTTATTTGGAGAATGTTATTCTGGCTAAATTTTAAACATTCATCAGCCCAAAGCTTTAGAGAAATAAATTGGCTCTTTAGAGAGGGTACTTTATTATGAGTAACATTAAACATGGTACCAACATCCAAGGATAAACCTTGATTATTATTACTAATTATAAAAATAAAATTATATCACATTTTGAATATATGAAAATTCATATTATCTTGCAAGTGATGCATTTCCTCTTTGGTTAGAAATCAGAATCTATAACTAAATATATAGATTTGTCAGTATTCTTTACCGTGAATGTCATATTATCTTTTACCAAGAATAGAATAGATAATAGATATTTCTTGGCCTACATTGTTTTACAAAAGGATTAGGTCTTAGCAGACATTGTGAATTTGAATTCTTGGGTTCTGATAATTCAATTAAACTTTTTTTTTTCCTTTTTCTTTATCTGCTAAATAGAGGTGGCATAGCTAGTGAAGATGGAAATGTGTTAAAATTAAGAAATGTCTACGTTAGTAAATTAGGTACTGTTCCCAGAGGGTACCTTTTGCAAAGCAGATAGGTTAATACTAACTGATTAGGGAGATCTGCTTTTCCGCTTCGTTAGAACTCTAACTTTAAAATCATGGTTATTTAGAAATATGAATGAAAATTTCATGCAAGTAGGGCTGAATGAAAATTATATGCTTGTAAACATCCTTCCAAATAAGTTCTTGCATCAATAATATGAATGATTTACCTAGGGCTCATTTCATGGAATAATAGAATAAAGGTGAGACTTGTAAATGATCATGTGATCATTTAGCATAAGGTTTATATTTCATAAATGAGGGGACTGAGCAGATAGAGATAAGAGAGAGTTATTTGTGACTGAAGTGACTTGTTCAAGGTCTCACACTAAATTAGTATCAGATGCTAAGTTAGAACTTAGGTCCTCACCACTGGCTCTTAGATTCAGCTCAAGTACCATGATTGGCAGAGGACCTTTTCTTGTCTGGCAGATGATAAAGTCCTCCAGTCTAAAAGAGCAAGGTATCTAATCCGAGTGTATGTATGTATACACAGATATACATATATACCAGTCATATAAATACACACTGTTGGATAGATAGAGAGATAGATAGATAGATAGATAGATAGATACAGATGGATAAATGTTTCCCTCCACTAGAACATAAGCTTTTAAAGGACAGGGGGTGGTTTGCTTTGCTTTTTTTTCATATCACCTACTTATCAGAGTGGCCAGCACACAGTAGACAGCTAATAAATTTTTGTTGATTGATTGACATCATCTTTGTTTGTTGTCCTTGTCATTTCCTGCAGGCTTCCAGAATAGCTTGTAGGAGTTACTTGCACTACTGAGATATCACAGGCAATAACTATTAAGTGCAAGCAAAGTTTTTACCTGTGTTACACTATAAAAATGAGACCTGAGGAAACTGAAACTGACCTAAAGTCACATTGGTTAATGGTAGAACCTGAAAATGACTTTTTTTCCCTTTAAATTTTTTATATCCATCCCACTTTATGTCCAAAAGCTTTTCCAGTGGTTGAGTAAATCTAGGCTTCAGTAAGCTTTTTCCTCCTTCAACATAAAATAATCATAATAACACTAGCATTCAAACAAACAAAAACAAGACAGATATTTTAAAAGCAGAATATTCTATTAGTGTGAACGCCAAAGCAAAATTAGTCCTTTTGTTTCTGTTCCGCAAGAGTATTTTTAAAATGTAGTCTTCTACAAAGAAAGTCTAAGCTGTCTAACCATTTGCCATTTAAATATGATACTGTACTTTACTATAACGTATATTTAATAACAGTAAAATGGCTTTTAATTTATTTTTCATTTAGTCCATTTCATAAAATAGCAATAATGTTCTTTCAAGTGAGGTTGATGAAAAGAAAATTGCTCCTTATTTTTTAAATGTACTCTTCACTTTCCTGTACCATTTAGTGTTCTGACAAGGTCAGTTATTCCTTGAAACATTCATTTAATTTAAATGTATTGTATAGTTTATTTTTCGAAAAGAGAAACCCACCTCTCTGGGTGACTGCTCCCTGACTCCCATCTCTATTCTCCCAAACTGCATTAAGTCGGATATGTTCTTATAAGGCAGTTAAAATTTAGATGAATATTGCTTCCTTTTGGTAGAGGAAACCATTCATGTTGCAAAATAAAATATAAAGCACTTGGGAATGTTCTCAGTGGTACGTAGAAATATTTGTGGGAGGTAGACACATTTTTATTTCATCCATGCATTTTGTTTAATGGCATATTTCAGATAGAAGTGACTTACTATTCATCATTAATTTCAATATACCTACTTCATATAAAATCTGTGATTCTATTTTTTAAAGTCATCTTTTTCACTTTGAACCTTATTCAATAGGTAACAGGTAGATTTTGAAGAATTTTGAGCAGGGAAAAGATGTGTTCAGAATTATGCTTTAAGGAATATTGTTTAATGATTAAACACTGTCCTAGGAATCAGGAGCCCTAGCTTCTGGTCCAGTATCTACTTATTGCTAGTCATCTGTGTGACCTAAGGCAAGGCATACTTCCTCATCACATATCCCACATACTCAGTTTCTTCATCTTTTTTTTTAATTGCAATAACTACCTTCAATATCTCAAAAATCTCATTGTAAAGTCAATCTGTAAGGGAAACATCTTTCCTGGGCCCATTGAATTGACCTCAGGTGGGGCTAACAAAGGGAGGCCTGATTAGAGGCAGGCCCACACCCTTTCACTAACTGGGTATGAGGCTCCAGGCCCCACACCTTTTTGCTAAGCAGACTCTGAGCCCTCAGGGCCCTGAAGAGGGTATAAAAGCTTTGAGGTTCGTTGTTTGTCTTTGGAGGGAGCACACTCATTGGAAGAATGTTGGTGAGGAGACTCTGGGTAGCCATTAAGGAGCCTCCCCTCCCTCTGGCTTTGAAAAAACAGATATTGGACAGACAGCTAGAAGCCTGTCTACTGGTTTATGTTATTCTATCCCTTTGAAAGGCCTGAAGTTTGTGTTTGCTCTGTTTATATAATGTATGCTTGTAAGTTCTGTTTGTATTCTCTCTGAAGTTCAGTGTGCTGGTTTTTTTCCCCGAACAAAGTGAATGATATATGTATATTTAATTAAAGTTAGATTGTTAGCCCCTTAAAGTTGATTTAATTAGAAAAGTAGATCAAAGAACCTGTGCTAGCAGCCCTCCTGTGTGCTGGTGTTATTGGCGTTACACAACCACAGTAATGGCAAGCAGCATTGTTGTTAAACTCATTTAACTCTAATATTTTCTTATTCTGTTATTCCAAAATTAATTTGTCAGGATCTTATAATATTGGACAGGCTTATGTAGGATTCAATTAAAATTAGTTTAACAAGAATTTGTTAATTTCATACTGCATGACAAACACCATTACGTAGTGGCTAGATAATTGGCTTCAAGGTTTAGAAGATCTGGGTTCCAATCCTACTTCTGGCACATATTGGTTGTGTAGCTTTCCTTAGGTACAACCCGTAACTCCCCTGTGCCCTAGGTGAAGACCTAAGACTATGATTTCTGGATGAGTTCCAGATCTTCAATGCTAGAGGATTACAGGTCCATACCTGTTACTGCAACGCCCACCCCTGTCACCCCTAAAATTATGATAGACAGCATAAAAATGAGGCAGTCTGTACCCACAAGGAATTTATATCCTATTGGCATGAAACAAAATATGAACAGACAATTAGGTACAAAGAAATATAGAAATTATGTATTTGTACACTTAGTTCAATAAAACATTTGTTAAGCATACTGTGCTAGGTGGTAGGGTTGCAAACGTAAGTCAGCAAAAAGTTGCTTCTCTCCAGAAATTCATATTCCAATGGAGGAATACAGTACACAAAGGGGGGTGGGGTGGAAGAGTGGAGTATATGCATTTGGCCCAGAAACATGGTGGAAGGGTGAATCTAAAGAAGATAAGGCAAAACATCACTAATGAGTGAAGGGGGACACAAAAGAGGAGATTATGATACACACACACACACATGTGTATGTACATATATGTATGTATGTATTCCTTCCAACTACCCTATTACTGAGAAAGGTCTTATGAGTTACAAATATCATCTTTCCATGTAGGAATGTAAACAGTTCAACTTTAATAAGTCGGTTATGATTTCTCTTTCCTGTTTACCTTTACATGCTGCTCTTGAATTTGAAAGTCCAATTTTCTGTTTAGCTCTGGTCTTTTCTCAAGAATGCATTAAATTCCTCAACTCACTGAATGTTGGTTTTTCCCCTCATGAGTTACACTTAGTTTTGCTGAGTAGGTGATTCTTTTTTTTTTTTATTTTTTGGAGGGTGGAAGGCAGGGCAATTGGGGTTAAGTGACTTGCCCAAGGTCACACAGCTAATAAATGTGTCAAGTGTCTGAGGCTGGATTTGAACTCAGGTCCTCCTGATTCCAGAGCCAATTCTCTACTCACTGTGCCACCTAGCTGCCCCTGAGTAGGTAATTCTTGATTGTAACACTAGCTCCTTTGACCTCTGGAATATCATATTCTAAGCCCTCTGATCACTTAATGTAGAAGCTGCTAAGTCTTGTGTTATCCTGATTGTGGTTCTGTAATACTTGAATTGTTTCTTTCTGGATGCTTGCAATATTTTCTCCTTGACCTGGGAACTCCAGACTTTGGCTATAATATTCCTGGAAGTTATCATTTTGGGATCTCTTTCAGAAGGTGACCAGCGGATTCTTTCAATTTCTATTTTACCATCTGGTTGTAGAATATCAGGGCAGTTTTCCTTGATGATTTCTTAAAAGATGATGTCTAGGCTCTTTTTTTTTATCCTGGCTTTCAGGTAGTCCAATACTTTGAAAATAATCTCTCCTGGATCTGTTTTCCAGTTCAGTTGTTTTTCCAATGAGATATTTCATACTGTCTCATGTTTTTTTTCATTCTTTTGATTTTGTTTTATAATTTCTTGATTTCTCATAAAGTCATTAGCTTCCATTTGCTCCATCCTAATTTTTAAGGAATTATTTTCTTCAGTGAGCTTTTGGACCTCCTTTTCCATTTGGCCAGTTCTGCTTTTTAAGGCATTTTTCTCCTCATTGGCTTTCTGGAGCTCTTTTGCCATTTGGGTTAGTCTATTTTTTAAGGTGTTATTTTCTTCAGCTATTTTTTGTGTGTATCTCCTCTAGCAAGCTGTTAACTTTTTTTTTTCATGATTTTCTTGCATCACTATCATTTCTCTTCCCAATTTTTCCCCTATTTCTCTTTATTTTCAAAATCCTTTTTGAGCTCTTCGATGGCCTGAGATGAATTCGTATTTTCCTTGAAGGCTCTGGACATAGGAGCTTTGATTTTGTTGTCTTCTTCTGAGTATATGTTTTGATCTTCCTTGCCATGAAAGTATGATTCTATAGTTTGATTTTTTCCCCACTGTTTGCTATTTTTCCCCAGGCAATTACTTGACTTTTTAGCTCTTTGTTAAGGTAGGTCTCTGTTCCAGTGTGGGGGGTATACTGTCCCAAGCTTCAGGGGTTTTGTGCAGCTGTTTTCAGAGATATTTCTAGGGCCTGTAAATTTTCAGTTCTTCTAAGGTTGTATGATGAAAGGAAGGGTGTTTACCCATCTCCTGGTCTGTGCTTTGGTCTGTGAGTGATGTCAAGCACTCTTTTCTTCCTTGGAGCTGTTTGAAGTATTCCCTTTCTACTGCCACCACAAGCTCCATCGTGCCAGCACTCCTCTTCACCCCAGGACCACCACCCAGGACTGTGACCCAGATCTAAGCAAGGGCAAAGCAAAAGAATCCTGCCTCAGTGCCAGCAAAGAGATGCCTGAAATCCACCACTGGACCCCCCCACCCCCCACTGCCTTTCAGCTTAGAGCTGTGGAAGCAGCTGTGGCTGCTGCTGCTCTGCCATTGCCTACCCTGCCCTCAGGCTGGGGCTGTGGCTAGGATGGTGCTCCTCTCTCACCCAGGTTCCACAGACCTTCTAAGTTGTCTTTGGCGTTTGTGAGTTGAGAAGCTTGGAAACCACCATAGCTACCAGTGATTCAGTCCCCTGAAGCCTGCTCCAGCCCCTTCTGTCTAGGTGCAGCCCACACTGGACTACACTCTTCTCTCAGACTGGTGCAACAGACCTTTCCTGTCGACGTTCCAGGTTGTCTTGGGCTTGAAACTTGTTTCACTCTGTCATTTTGTGGATTCTGCTGCTCTAGAATTTGTTTAGAGTCATTTTTACAAGTATTTTAGGAGTTTGGGGGAGAGCTCAAACTAGTCCCTGCTTTTACTCCACCATCTTGGCTCTGCACCAAAGGCTGTCTTTTTCTAATGATATTCATACCTTCTGTTAGAAGTGAGCTGTGCATAACTGATGTTTTCTTTAAACAATAAAAATACCAATAGCATGCATTTATAATGCCTACTATGTTCCAGGCACTGTGCTAAGCACTTTATAAATATTATCTCATTTGATCTGCACAACAACCTTGCAGGGTGGGTGCTGTTTATCCCCATCTTACAGTTAAGGAAACAGAGGTAAACAGACTTAAATACATAGCTAGTAAGTGTCAGAAATCACATTCGAATTCACATCTTCATGACCCCAGGTTCAGTCCTCCGTCCATTAAACTATCTAGCTGGCTCAGTTTTACTGGATTATCAAAAAAAATCACAGAATTTCTGTTTAGTGGAATAGTCAGTCATCTAGTCAAATCTAAAAATTTCCTTCTACAGTAGTATCTCAATTATGGGGCTTATATTATAGCAGAAGAAAAGCTCTTCCATTAAATAGCATCTAGGAATCCTCTTCTTCATCTAGGAGCAACATCAGAGGCCAGTCTTTCCACACTTTCTTCTCTAGCAGATTTTTCACCTGGAGGTGGCTGGGAAAGTGGTGATGTGGATATTCTATGTTATGTGTGGCCATGAGTCCAGAGAAATTGGGACTCTCACCCAGAAGTTACTCTAGCTCATTCTAACTACTGTAGTACTATCAGGAATCAATCTTGCTATATTATCTGCTCTTATGTTAGGTTTCTTCTAAGAAAAAGAAGACTTTGGAAAGGAAGATAGGGAAGTTTTCGTACATAATGTATGGCCATCAGCCACTATAACAAGCAGAGATTCTCAACCAGAATGAATTACTCTAGCTTCTTCTTATTCAATATTACCATCAGGTGCTGGCTCTCCCATCATCTGCTTCCATGGCAAGTTTCTCCTTTAGGGGGAGATAGCTGGGCAAATGGTGATATGGAGGTTTCATATGCAGTTTAGCTATGTGGCCCCAGAAAATGAAAGAGGCTATTTCTGGGTGCAGCCATGCAGTCAAAGTCTATCCTTGCTATAGTTGACTCCTGTGGCAGGCTTCTCCTCAGGAGAATAGGGTCTAGGAAAGGAAGATGGGGATGTTTCATATACTGTGTTGTCATTAGTGGGGAATGTAGGGAAAGTAGGGAATCACAACCAAAACAAATTACTCTAGTTTTTTCTGGGTTTAGTAATGTCATCAAGGGCCAAACTTACTGTAGTCTTCATGGAGAAGACAGGGATTTTCATACGAGGCTGGGCTGGCCACTGCCACTACCCTCTATTAGGTTACCTGAGCCAAAGTTTTCTCCTAGGGGAGACAAGCTTTTTTCTTACAGATGGACCATCAACACTTCAGTTACCTCCTGCAGTTACCAGATCATGGAGTTGTCATAAAAATGATTCAGTTCCCCAGTATTCTTATGCTTTCTTTCACGAGAAGAGAATTGTCAAAGTGATTTTCTGGATCAAAAAAGTCAGGATAAGCTTAAAGCCTGCAGGTTCCATTGAATCCTCAATTGTCTTGTGCCACAAAGCTATAGTATACCAACTACATTTGCCTATAGATTCAGTAGGCTGCTAATGATTTAGCAGACAGATTGAATAAAATGTGTTGGCCACAAGTAGCTGCTTCATTGCCTGCTGGGCTGCAGGACACCCAGACAGATAGATAGATGGACTGAAGTAAGAAGGGTCTGATGTTGGGCCACTTGTGCTTTAGAGGCCTGAGGATAGAGGACAGCGACAGCAGCGGACACTAGCGGCAATCTCTAGGAGCCAGGAGAACCCTGGCAGTCAGCCACCTTAGACATCCTAACGGCTCTGGGCCTGGTTCCTTTTTGTCTATATATTCTCAGTACAGTGCCTGTCTCCTCACAGTCACTTAATTAATCATCGTTGAATTGAAAGGTTGTCGTCCATGGAGTCGTATAACCTATCATCAGTCAAGTTTTTCAAGAGTTGCCCATGCTTGATGCATTGGTATTTAGCCTGTGATAAATATTCTCAACCAGAATGAGTTGCTGTAGCCTTATCTTATTCCAGAAGTACCATCAGGAGCCAGCCCTCAAATCATCCTGTGTTCCCAAGAACTGCTTCATGTATTGTCAAAGATCCTAGAGGATCTCAGGGAATTGTGGGAACTTTGACTCCCTTAGAGATCCTGCTTAAATGAGATAGTAAATGTGGCCCAGAGTTGAAGATAAGCAAAGTAGTTATAGAAGAAAATAAAATATAAGAGATTTGCAAAGTACTAGTGAAAATACTGGATTAAAAATAGACTGTAGGACTAGGTGAAGCTAAAAAGGTGGTACTGAGGAGAGAGAATAGAAAAAGTTTGAGTGATCAATACCTATGAAAATGTCCAAAAAAAGCCATTTTTCATATTGAATTTTTTCATATCACATGACACTCCTAATTTTTTTCTTTGACTCTAATACAGTGTGTATTACATTAGAAAATTCTAAAACATGCCTGGGAAGTTAAATGTATATGAAAATTATTGATATTCATATATTTCTAATTTTAAAGGACAGTGCCTTCTAAGGACACAGATTTTATACAATTCTGTTTTTGTGATGCAAAAATAACCAGAAAATACATTTAACTCATTCATATATTAAGTTACCTACATGTTGCCAAGTAAACAGTTTCTTTTTTATTTAACTGTTTTAATATTGTGTTTTTTAGTCTTTTGAATACATAATTTCAAAGTTCTCCATGAGAATTATAGCAGAATTCTCATTAATCCCAGAATAAAAAAACAAAGTAAAAAAGTGATATGAGAACAAAATTGATGACTATATCTGGCCTTTAAAATCTTATGAATTTTTTCATTCTTCCTTCAAAGTAAAGTAGAAAAGGAAGGAAGAAAGTCTGAGGTGCAGGAAATCTTACAAAGATTAACCATTTTATTTGTTCATTTTCAACCTTGCTTAGTAGAATGTTGATAAAAAGCAATGAATGTTTTTTGTCTGATTTTAAACCAGAAAAGATAACAAGCTCGTAATTCAACTGAGAAAAGAGCTATAACAAACTGGAGAAGATCATTAAAATTAACAAGAAAATATTTATAGAAGACAAAATTGCTCTCAGTAGGAGCAAAGTGAAGGTTAGTGTAATATGAAGGGGAAAGCAGTAAAATGCTGGATCCGGAGGATAGTCTGCTAATTCCTTTATCATCTACAAATTGTCTTAAACTTTGCTGTTATATAAGTTCCTCTTAGCTTTAGCTAAGTAGCAAACATCTTTTGATCATTTTTACTACTTGTGCAGGAAGATCAAGCTTCTAAGAAGTTTGACACCAAAAAATATGGATTTGGTAACTCTTGTTGTTCCTGGTATCCATTCAGTCCACTAATGGTACAGCTTAGGCCCGCTAATGCAGCCATAATGTTTGGTTAGTTGGTGGATTTCCACTCAATCTGGGTTTGGCCCTGGGCTGATGGATAGCTGTGGCCATAAAAATGTACATTGTACCAACACTTTTGTAAATTAGAGTTGATGACAATATAATGTAATGCCTAAACTAAGCGTTAAACTTAAAGGACCCTTCAAACTATTCCCCTAGTATGTGATATTTACCCAGAAACTCATTGGGCAGGATCTGCAGATTTGTCATTTTTAGCTTGGAGAGGGTTCAGAACATCCCCACCCCTACCCCACCAACTTTTAATTTGTCTCTGAAAACATTTCTCCTGATATATAAATAACTTAAACAATTCCAGAGGATTATATTTTTGAAGTTGGAAGGTATTATAGATCCCTTCATCAGTTTCAAACCCCTCATTTTATATCTGAGCATGCCATGGCACAGAGAAGTTCAGTGACTTGCTCAGGGTCGCGCAGTAAGCCATCGCCATCACCCTATCCAGACACTGATTACAACACTACATGCAAAGGATTCCAAATAGAGATGTTTGTAACTAGTCTTTCCTCACCCCACCCATCTTACATACTGAAACTAGATCAATGTATCCCCAAACCTCTGTGATAAGGTTATACCTCTGGCCCCAAATATTTAATAACTCCTACAAAATAAAGGCAGAATTTAACTTCTGAATTGTGTGACCATAGATGTGTCATGGATGTAACCATGAAGAAGTCATATATCCATCTGAACCTCAGTTTCTTCATCTCTAAAATGAAGGTGCAACCGAATCTCCCACCTCACAGGGTTTCTATTAGGCTCAAAGGAGATGATTTTTTGTTATTAAAGGAGTTTTAGTATTTTTTCTAATTACATATAAAAATAATTTTTAACATTCATTTAAAAATGTTGAATTCCAAATTCTCTCCCTCTCTGCCCTCCCCCCTCATTGAGAAGGCAAGCAGTTTGCTATAGGTTATACATGAGCAGTCATGTAAAACAGATTTCCATATTAGTCATGTTCTGAAAGAAAACACAGAGCAAAAAAAATCCACAAAAAATAAAGTAAAAAATAATATACTTAGATCCACATTCAGACTCCATCATTTCACTGGAGGTAGATAGCATTTTTATCATAAAAAAGGAGATAGTCCTTGTAAAGTACTTTGCAAACTTTGAGTTTTCTAAATGTCAGTGATGATGATGATGATGATGATGATGATGATGGTGATGACGATGACAACCATGATGATGACAATGACAGGCAAATAACACAGACTATAGCCCACTCACCTTTTCCTGACTTTTTCCTCTTGATCTCCAATACAAACTCTTTTGTAATCAGGACTGGTCTAGTTGATGTCAGACATTGTGAATGGAGAACTGACAAGAGCTGGTAATTGATTTAATATATGTGGAGTGTGTGCGAGGTCAAATGTGCTTCAGGTCTGAACATGGGTGAGAGAAAGAATGGTGATGTCACTAAGAGAAATAAACAAGCCAGAAAAAGAAAAAAATAAAGGGGGGCAGTATTTCCAACAATTATTTATCATTTGTAAATTAAAAGTATTCATTATTTTAAGCATGTGCTATGTACAAGCCAATGTATGCCATGTTCTGAGGGCAAAATAACTAGCTAAAGGAAAAATAGACTCTTCCTGCAAGGTGCTTACCTTATCCTAAAAAGGATTTAATATTTAACAAGTAGACCTAAAAATAAAAGGTATTTTGAAGAAAGAAGAGAACAATAACAAGTAGCAAAATTAGTAAAAGTAAATGGTGGTATTTGAAGTAGTACATTCCTGAAAAATTGAAGTGACTGACTTTATAAAGGCATAGAGCTGTGTGGGGAGGCATGTGGAGTTCAGGGAATAATGATTAGTTTGATGTGAACAGTCTGGAAGAAATAAATTTTGCCAAAGTGGCCTATATCTCACTATATATTTACAGGTGATGATGGCATATAGTTGGAAATTTCTAGCGAGCAGCATGGATAGATTTCAAGGGGACCTTGAACTTAGGGGGAAAATATGTGGTTATTTTTGTTTAGCTGTAAATGAAATTTAGCATTTCTCTAAATTATTTTAAAAACATTACTCTGGGGATTACAATGGTTTCAACAGACTCCTAAAAGAGTCTATGACACATAAAAGGTTGAGGACTGTGGACTAAAATGTAAGCAAAAGATTCAGGCTAAAAATGTTTTGGTGGAGGTGACCATTGAGGGGAGAAGGAATAAGTATTTATCAAATACCTGCTATGTATCAGGTCCTCTGCTAAACACTTCAGAAACATTGTCTCTACTGAAGACTAAGAGTGGATGAGTTCTCAGGACTATGAATTGAGAAAGAATATCAGAATGAGGAAGAGAGACCCTTACAAGTTAAAAGCGAGCTATAAAACACAAACATACACATATATACACATACATACACATTTATATGTATGTTTCTATGTTTTTATACACATGCACATACACATATCATACACCAAAATGTTCAGATTTTATATATATTGTTATTTTGGAAACTGTGTAGGATTGGCTTTTTACAAAGTTTTCTATGGCTTTTATCAAAATGATATGTGATTGTAACTTTTGATAGAAAAGCAAATGGGGGATGTGAATGATCAAATCGGTTGATCTACAATGACTGCAATGACCAAGAATTGAAAGAGGTTCATTTCACTTTTCAGTAAGCAGGCAGAGTCTTTGGATTCCTGAACAAGTTACTTCTCTGTTTGTAGCATGTCCCCAAGCATGTTGTGTACCTTTGTTGTTCTCAGATGTAATCCTTTGGTATAACATTAATCCCATCCCATTGCCCCAGTTAGCACAGGCCAGATACAGTTTTCTCTAAGGTCATACTGCCTTTCAAAAGTCAAATTTCAAGCCAATCATAGTGTTACTTGTTTATATGTTATATTTTCAGACTTCCTTTCAATATCTTTGAAGCCAAGTTTCCTTAAAGTACATTAAGAAATCATGGGTTGCCCAATGACCTTTCTTATTTCTAATTCTATCTCTGCATAAGATTCCCTTTCTGTCATCCTAGTTTGTGGTGTGTAATTAGAAAATGTCAGTTAAAGAAACACATTAAATATCTGAGTGAAAATAACTACTGTGTAAATGCAAGGATGGTAAGGAAATTAATTTACCAATTAACTATAGAAAGTCAACTGGACCATGTTGTTTAATAATTTTGCAAATATATATGATTATTGCCCACAGAATTTGCTTGATTATACATACATACATGTATATATACATATATACATGTATGTATTATGTGTGTATGTATTATGTGTATTATACATATATGCATATATTATATATGTATATATGCATATATATAAATGAGAAGATAAGCCAAATGAATAATCTAGTCTGAATGAATGAAGAGGCATTTATTAATCACCTACTCTATATTAAGCACTGTGCTTGGTGATGGTGGGGGAATATCATATAGAAGGGAGACATTCCCTGCATTTAAGGATCTTACATTATAGTAGAGGGATGTGACATAAGATAAGGGGGGACTGGGAAGGGAGTTTTTATTATAATATATTGACCCCTGTTCCAAGACAAGAAGCAAGAGGTAAAAGCAAATTGTGTGAGCATAGGGCAGAAGTGGTGAGTTGTAAGATGTTTGGTGAGGCAGCCCATGGTTTTGTGTTTGGTTAATGAGATAAAGCCCTACGTCATTCAAAGTTTAGGGGCAGCTATATATAATCAATTTGGTCAATTTTCACTCATTTAGTTAACAATGAAGATAACTGGGCTTCAGTGCCAAAGCTGAGTCTATTAGTGAAGTCCCTCAGGGTTGGGAGACAGGTTTGTTTCTTGGTGTGAAGAAGGGGGCAATGCAGTGCCAATGCAATGTCATTATGTCTGTGCTTGTTTCAGAAACAGATAATTAATTCGTATTTCTATGAAAAGATATGACTTACTTTAAATATAGTAGACATGGTATATGCTTGTTGAATGAATGAGTGAATTAGTGAATAGAGGTTGTATGCCTTAACATGATAACCTTAAATTGGTAGACAATTGGCAAGATTAGGCACGGAAAAAATTTGATTTCTCAAAATTAAGAAAATAAAATGTAGAATGTTTCTCTTAAGGATGATTATTCACCTTTTTGCTCTTCTAAGAAAACTTAAAAGTTTTAATAAATGTGGCTCCAGTTTTGTGCTTAATTTGGAAATCATCAGCACAATTCAAAATATTTGAACATCTGGAATTAGATTTTACTAGATGTTCTCTGTTGTCCCCAGGGTTCATAACATAGTTTCAAAGCACTTTTAAAATTCAAAGTTATTGTGCGTTCACTCTATAACACCGTGCTTCCACTATAATCCAATCTGAATAACAATTAAACTGACCATGCATTTCTATTGATTATCAGCTGTGGGTTTCTTTTCCCCTTTTGAAGTAAATAAGAACTGGAATTTTTAAAATCAAAGTCAGTACAGAAAATACCTGTAAGTGGACCTAGTAGAATTCTGAACGTCTTAATTGGGAAGCCATGAGAAATTATGAAGCTCTAATATTCAAAAGAAGAATATGACATATTCACAGATTGGTTCTATAATGAAGTGATATAAAAGGGTCCAGAAGTTATAAGAAAAAGAAAAGCTAGAAAGCACCTAATAAACACTTGTTGAATTGAAATGTTAGTCAAAAAAAACCCAAAACAACCAAGGGGTAGTAAGATGTTTGTCGCATTTATTGAATGAAATTTATTTCCATATTTAAAACAAACAAAAAAAAACAATTCAAATGCAAACAAATTACATTGGACAAATATTTTGCCTAATGTTCAGGTGGAGAGAGGAAGCTTGCTATTTTCAAGAATGTTTGCATCCTTTAAAGAATTGAGTTAAATTAGTTAAAATCCTTTAAAGGACATATATCTTTTTGATAATTTCTTTTATTTATGTCACTTTGTGCATTCAGTTTTGTGATTTTCGTTATATTGGCCTGGCCAAGCCATGATCACTGAATATCCTTCCAGCAACTTAAATTATTCTTTATCTCTTTATGGAACATTTTGCAATCTATATAATTTTTTAATTGATTTCAATTTGAGTTTTTTATAAATGAATCTATATAAATCATTTGGTAGGTTGATTCCCAAATATTTTATGTATTTTGTGATTATTTGAATTTCCCTTTTTATTAGTGACTCAGGCTTTTTGTTTATTGTTATAGAAAAAGATAGTTGATTCATTAGGGTTTATTTTATATTCTACAACTTTACTGAAGCTATTATTGGCTCAGTGTATTTGCTGATTCTCTAGAATTTTCTGAGTATACCATTATATCATCAGCAAATAAATATAGTTTTATCTCCTTTTTACTTTTCTTTATATTTTTAATTACTTTCTCTTTTCTAATACCATTGCTAGTATTTCCAGAACTAGACAAAATAATAGTTGGGAGGGTGATCCCCCTCGTTTTGCCCAATTGGAGAAGAGTTTAGGGTATCTCCTTTGTATTATGATGCTTCCTTTGGGATTTAAATAAATGCCTTTAATGGTATTAAAAATGCCATCATATGCCTATTTTTCACAGGGTTTTCAGCATAAATATGTATCATACTTTGTCAAAGGCTTTTTCTGCATCTACTGAGATAAACATGTAGTTTTAGATTTTTTTTTGCTTTCAATATGATTACATTCATTATCTCCCTGGTTTTAAACCACCCCTATATACATAGTATAAATCTAATTTGGTAGTTTCTTTGAAGTATTGTACTTTGGCAGAATGATGCTTAAAAATTTAGAATTGATATTCATTGTCATTCATGTTGCTTTCTTTGTTTATGTTCAAGGTCTTTAATTGAGTTTCCTTCTTTCCAAGATGTTTGGTAACTAGGGTATTTTTTATTTATTCCTCCCATTACTCACTTTCTGACTTCCTCACCTTTAATGGTGTGTCAGCCTCCTCCCCTGTGAAGCGATTCATAGTTTACCCACCTGTCCTCTTCAAATGATTTCTCTTGTGATAAAACCGTTCCAAGTTAGATGTTGCCTCTTTCCCTCATGTTTACTATAGTGGCACACCTTCTCCCAGGAACACAATTTCTGCCACTTTTCCTTCTGATCTTCCATTCTCTAACCAAACAGTCGCTTCTGAGAAAATTGTATTCTGAGAAAATTACTGGTAAAATATTGATATTTCTGCAAAACAGGGAGGAAATGGGGGCCAAAGTTAGGGATGCCCTACTGAGAGCATAGTAGGCCTGGCCTTGGAGGAGGGTGCTGAATAACCAGCTTAGAGCTTGGGTATTCTCTGTTGTTAGTTTATTGAATTTTTACCTTGTTTAGTTTTTGATGTCCTAGGCCATGGAGACAGTTGAAATTGTTCTTGCACAGAATTCTCGTCTTAGAGAAGTCTGAGAGTTTTTGACAATTGGAGAAAATGTCCCATCCTCTATTTCTTGATCACATGACCAGAAGTCAGGTATTGTCTTTAAGTAAAGGGAAGTCTGCTATTGTAGACAATAATAAATAATTGATCTTTCTTTTTCTGCTCAAGTGAATGGCAAGAAATAGTTGTAGATTTTAGAGGAATCAAGTTGATGCAAAAAAACCCTATTTCCTATAAGTATGCATTATAGCCAAACATTTTTCAAAGTAACTTAAAAGACCAGACATTTAGACCCCTTTTTCACAGTGGCATGTTCCACTCTAGTGGCCAAATGGAAGGAGAAGTGGCAAATAAGCTTCAGGGTGTGAAGTTCAGACATACAGTAAATTTTAGATTGTATATTCCCTAGGGTACATGATCATTTCTAGCTTAAGCAGTTTTATGGCATCTACCAACATATGGGACATTTATTCACGGATCCATATTTGCCTTTTGGGCAGGATAAAATATGATTGTCTTATATCTTCTCCTTTTTACAAGATGCATGGAATGAAGATGGAATAACTATTCACTTCTTGCCAGATAGGCAGTATTCCTCCAAAGTGGATAACTGAAAGCTCATAGATTTGTATTACATAAATGTGCTCTTTTATATGAAACTAAATTTTATTTTAAAAAATCAAATATGAATAAACAATTGTCCCCTTAAAAGCCTACTAAACCAAAAGAAATAATGTAAAGAATGTTTATGTTGGAAGTAAGACTAGATATAGCTATAGCACTTTCTCTGACTATAATCAACTAGTATTAATTATCTTCAACAACACTTTCCAAGATCAAGCATATGCTTTATAGCTCATTTATAAACTTTTCTTATGATATCTGAAAAACTAATTTATTTCTTACAGCACATATCTGTTTAGCTCTAGATTTTAATGGGGTGGGGGGCATCAGCTTGAACAGTGAGGTTAGTACTAT